>NC_086445.1:653643194-654304861 GCF_028390025.1 Pseudophryne corroboree | reverse complement strand
CTCCTGGGGGCATGTCATGTGTTGCTGGCACTGCTGGGGGGCATGTCACGTGTAGCTGGCACTGCTGGGGGGCATATTATGTAGTGTTCCCGCTAGGCGTCTGTGGCTAGGCAATGTGTCTACGTGCTCTGCCTGGCACAAAGTGGTTCCGTGCTCTGCTGGCGCAAAGCATCTCCGTGCTATGCCTGGCGCAAAGTGTCTCCATACTCTGCCTGGCGCAAAGTGCCTCCGTGCTCTGCCTGGTGCAAAGTGTCTCCGTGATCTGCCTGGCGCAAAGTGTCTAACGTGCTCTGCCTGGCACAAAGTGTCTAACGTGCTCTGCTTGTCGCAGTGTGTATAGGAGGTTCTACCTGGTGCAATGTGTATTAGCTTCACTACTGTGTGGTGTAATGCGAATTGCCACTATTATGTGGCCACGCACCTTCCCCACGAAGCAACACCCCTAAATTTTTGCTGTGCGCCTTCGGCGCGCAATGTCCATGCTTCGTTGCCCTCCTAACTTAAAAATGTGAACTCCCTGTGATCAGCACCCTGCCCTAAAAAGTGAACACTATCATGTGTAGCTGGCCCTGCTGCGGGGCATATCGTGTGTAGCTGTCCCTGCTGGGGGGCATGTCATGTGTAGCTGGCACGGCTGCGGGGCATGTCATGTGTAGCTGGTACTGCTGGGGGGCATATCATGTCTACCTGGCACTGCACATTATGTATCTGACACTATACTGGAGACATTGTGTGTAAGGAACACTACTGTGGTTGTTATGTGTAAGGCTGCTAATTGTGTGCGTAGAGGGGGTGTGATATATGAAGTTACGAGGCAACACCCACTTTTCCAGGAGGCCATGCCCACTTTTCCTGGAGCGCACGCTCCTTCAGCGTGCGCATAGGGGGGCGCTTTTACATTTTCTCGCTCATGGTGCTAGTAGGCCTGGAGCCGGCCCTGTTTCAACATAATGTTCCTCCCTATCAGTTTAATAAATAGAATATGCGTCCCGCTAAGCCACACTCCCCCGCCCACACATATGTTATCCGCACACTTACTGAGCGATTGAGGCAAAAGTAATCAACACCACTATTAGTTACCAGATGGCCAAGTGCACCCTGAGCACATTTGATGCCGGTGTGCACCCACCTGATGACAGTGTGACCACCAGAACAACTGATTAACACAGGCCTGTGCAAGGTTTCTCGACACCCTAGACAAAACTTCAGCCTTCTAGACACCCCCTCCCCCCCAACTACATACCAGTAGCCACTTTCCAGCCCTTAGGTGAAAGTGTGGAGGTAGCATCTTAGAAGTTTATAGAAGTTCAACAGCCGCCGTCTGCATTAGGTTTATCCTTTATTTTGTGATACGCAGACTCAGGGCTGCCCCCAGAGATCCTGGTGCCTAAAGCCACCTAATGGTAGAGCCGGCAATGTCCATGGAGGAGGAAGTACTGAGACTGACTGAGAGTAAAAATAAGAGATGAAGGGGAAGAAGACTAAGGGGCAGGTGGGACATAGGGGAGGAAAGCAGCAAGACAGAGAAATGGAAGAGAGAGGGGTACAGTATATAAAGACAGTGTAGCCGAAGAAAAAGACAGTGCAGATTAAAAATAGACAATATGGGAATTGGGAAAGAAAAAAGGTGTCAGATAGACAAGAGAAACAGACAGTGGGGGAAGGAGAGATTCATGGTGAAGAGATAACATGAAAAGAAGGAGATGGATTAAGAGCTGGGGACAACTACTAGTATATTTATACAACCTAATCTGTGCCACTTTTTTTTTTTTAACATTACCTTTACAATATGGCAATACAATATATATAATAGCTATATAGAATAGCCTGCGTTTTTCCGCACACTCCCAGAAAACGTCCAGTTTCCGCCCAGAAACACCCACTTCCTGTCAATCACACTCCGATCACTTCAATGATAAAATTTCTTCATTCGGACGTGAGTAAATTTACTAAGTTTTGTGCTAAAATACTTACCGCATACGCACTGGGAACCATGCGCATGCACATTTTTGCCTTAATCGCTCCGTTGCGAAAATCGGCAACGAGCGAACAACTCGGAATGACCCCCAATATGCACTTCAGAAACAGACCAAAAACTACAATGAGCAAATTATTTCACACAGACATAAGTTATCATGTTAACATGCATGGCACACGTACAGGGGTGGATTGGCCATAAGGCTCACAGGGAAGATTCCAGGTGGGCCGATGTTCATCTGGGACCTGTTTTGTTTGTTGACATGTGAGGGGTGGTGCTGCCGCCATGGTTACATGGTATACCTCTGGTGCTGCCCCTGTGAGGCCACTTCTGCAAATTTTTCCAGGACCACTTTCAGTACCCAATCTACCCCTGACACATGCATGTAGTTACAATTCAACAGCCAAATACCTGTTGCCCCGCTACCAAACTTCAACCATCATCTTCCCGGAAATCAGCAGCATGCAGATGATTCCCGGCTGATGCTCCCGGTCCCTCCTCCCTGTATATCTGCACTCTAATGGTGGGTACACACTGATAGATATATCTGCAGATCAATTGATCTGCAGATATATCTATGGACGGATCGGGCAGTGTTCTGTGCATACACACTGCCCTATCCGTCGGGGACTGATGTCATGAACTGGCCGGGCGTGTACACATGCCTGCCCAGTTCAGCTGTCAATCACAGCCAACGCCGCAGCATGTGTACGGGCGGTCGGCTGGTCGTCCGTACACACACAGCAGTGCGCCAATATATCGGTAGATATATTGGCTGTCGGGGCCGACGCTATATGTCTGTGAACGACGGAGTTCACAGACATATCGCCCGTACACACTGGCCAACGGACCCGCGATATATCGGCCGTTCAATAGAACGGATGATATATCAGCCAGCGTGTACGTGCCTTAACAAAGCTGGATCTGTTACATTCACTACCCTGGCATCCTCTATCCAGGATCTGGACAGATTGGTGTCTCCAGTCCTCCCAAGTCCTACGTCTCCTGCTCAGCTCAGTGGGCTAGAGCCTGCTTGCCACTTACCCTACTCACATGGGCTCAGACTGGGAGGTCCATGCACATATTCAGCAGCAAGGCAATTGCGGCACAGCAGGCGCTTGCTCGTGCTGTCATTAGCTTTCTACTAAAAAGCGTCGGCAGCGGGCAATTGCAGCATAGCATCCTGTGGCATTCCCGCGATGCGTATGCATCACGGGAGGGAATGCTACAAAGACGCAAAAAGACCTGTACTTAACACCCAACATACAGTACATATATACACCCTGTGCATATACATATACTACCCGGCGGCACTCCATACACTGGCTACCACTGCATAAGTGATCAACAGCAGCCAGCGGGAACACTGTGACTTACCTAACCCAATCAGCAATCACTTCAACTGAGCAGGACTGCCTCCTTAGAGTTATGTTGGGTGGTGTCGTAGCACCTATCTTGCTTCACAAATCCTGTAGGAGGCTATAAGACACTATCATGCAGCGCAGGAAGGACAAGTGAAGTTTACCACTGCGCTGCCACACAGACTGTGCTGGTGTTTGATCCATGGAAGGAGGGAGGTGCTCCGGCGGCTGTGCTGGTCTCCATGGCGCTGGCAGAATGGGGAGGAGTGTTCCGATGGCCGCGCTAGCAGAGGGAGTAGGTCTCCGGCAGCGACGCTGCAGAGGAAGCGAGTATCTGTGGGCCATACTGGCAGAAGGGTGAGAAGTGTTGTGTTCCGGCGGCCGCACTAGCAGAGGAAGTAGGTCTCCGGTGGGTGCGCTGCTGCTGGCAGAGGAGTGATCCGCCGGCTGTGCTGCCAGAGAGGAGACTCGAGGAGGGATCTGGCGGCTGTGCTGGCAGGACAAGGGGGGCTCCATTGGCTGCGCTGGCAGTATTCTGTAGCAGGAAAAAACTATTCCTGTCTACAGCAGTACCTCAGAATGCTGTTTGGCCTATTTTGATGGAGGGCCTGGAGCTGCAGCTCCATCAGCCCCATTGTTAATCTGGCCCTGCCCAAGTGCATGATTTTGCATTTTTTTGGCATTAAACTGTAATTGCCACACTCTTGACCATTCCTCTAGTCTATCTAGATCCTCAGTCATTTGTTTTACCCAACCTGGTGTGTCTACCCTGTTGCATACCTTTGTGTCATCTGCAAAAAGGCATATTTTAATGCCATTTGCAACGTCGTCAATAAAGATATTAAAAAGCACTGTTCCAAGTACAGATCCCTGGGGTACTCCACTGGTAACATTTCCCTCCTGTGAATGCACTCCATTTACCACAACTCTCTACTTTCTAAATGGAGTGCATTGACAGGAGGGAAATATTACCAGTGGAAAAGGGGCTATAATTAAATAGCCCTGGGCGTTAAAGCCAGAGGTTACCACCTCTAATACCCACAAATCCGGTGCCGAAACTTAAAAACTGTGTGTGGGGTATAAAATAAACCAGGTTCAGTAGGATCAGAGAGTCAGACCTGATTTTACCCCTCAGACACACAAGGTACAGGATCCAACTCCTTTTTATTGTAATATGACTGAACAGGGTAAAGGGAAACAATTGCATGCTAGGATACAGTAAAGTCATACATAACAGTTTCAAGTAAATAACAGTTTTACATTGTATCTAGCACCAAAATATCTAACTGCTTTTATAACTCAGTCTCTGGTAACCAGCATTAGTATTAGACAGTAGGCTGGCGAAGCAGAAAACAGGTGCACAGTAAAACAGTCTGGCTATGGCTTTTATCACTCAGTCTCAGGTAACCAGCATTAGCATTAGACAGTAGGCAGGTGAAGCAGAAACAGGTGCACAGTGTAACAGGCTGGCTACGGCTTTTATGACATAGTCTCAGGTACCAGCATTAGCACAAAACAGTAGGCGGGTGAAGCAGAAACAGGTGTACCGTTAAACATGCTGGCTATGGTGTTTGTAACTCAGTCACCCACTGCATTACTTGTCAGCACTTAGAGTTCACTCTAGCCTGACAAATTAGCATAAGTCATACCCGCCTTGTCTCACATGGCATTTTGAAACACCCCTCAGCAATAATACTGTGGTCAGCATGAGATGCACCTCCAGCAAACCACATTAACATGAACAGAATACACTAGTAATCTTTTTGCAAAACCACATTAGCATGGACAGCATATATTGAAAATAACTTTGCATAACCACACCAGCATAAACAAAATACAATAGTATTACCAAGGGGATACCAGCTGCATACAAGAGGAAGAGAGGGATTAAAGGGAATATATCCCTGAGCTAGTACGTCTGTCTGGCTTCTGGTACCTTGTACTTACCTTGGAATACTCTCTACCACCTACAGGGTCCGACCATGGAGAGCCTATTCCCCTTTCAAAAACAGTAAAGAGAGGTCAGCTTACTGGGGAACCCATCCCCAATATTACTTCCAAAATGGAGAGCCTACCCCCTTTTCCCTTCAAAGCGGAGCAATGGACTGCGTTGAGATTATCCCTTTTTTCTATTCACTTAACCCAAAGGGTTAAGTGAATAATCCTGAATAACCCCCAGCTTAGACCAATAAGGGGCACCTACCCCCTTTTTAAATGTTCCCCAATAGCAGAGTATTACAGTGTAAGGAGTTACGCCTGGGTAGAGTCTGGCAGTGGAAGGGTCTCCAAAGTTGCTCACTCACATTGCGGTGCTTTTGCCACCTACGACTGGTTCCCAACTTTGGCGCCGCCCGGGATTCTATGCATCGCACCAGTGATGCACCCTTGCACAGACATCTGCTGGACTCCAGCTGCGCCGTCACAGGGTCCCTCTCCTCCTGACAGGGTCTCCAGCTGCGTAGTCCACGGTGAAGCACCAGGGGTCCTCATGGGGTCTTCTTCCCAGTGGAGTAGGGGTGTCCTCTGCAATGCCTGCTATCCCGCCACCGGCCGGCGCTGCTCCTCCACTTCTTCTAGTCAAGGTGGGAGTAGAGAGAGAGGGGTCTTCCATGAAGTCCTGGTCCCTCCGTTCCCAGCGCTGCTGATGCTCATCCTGAAGAGGCTTCTTTAGACACTTTGAAGTCAGCCAGTTACTCAGGCGCTTTGCTCTCCAGGGGACCTCTCTGATGGGCTTTAGCTTCTAACACCTGTGCACTAGTCGCCTTCGCTTATCGGGGTGGTACCCAAGTGCTGCTGACTACGCTCTCCAGCTCCGGGTCCTGTTGGCCCCACAGCCGCTCAGATCCTCTGCCCTGTTAAGCGCTTCTTGGCACTGCTCTGGCTGTTACATGCCTGTGGCTCCTCTGGCACGCTTTCCCATCCTCTGGGTGCTCCCCCCTCACGCTGCAGTGCCTCCTTAAATAAGTCCTGGCTCTCCTGGACCACCCCCATCCTCGGTTGTCACTGGCCCCTCAGGCCCCAGCAACAGCCCTCCCCCAGGTCACTGTGTCCTACAACCCAGGGGCCCAATCAGCTAGGGGACAGTTACCCGGGCACTGCTGTTGCTGGCCAGGAGGGTGACACTACTCACAACCAAAACACCCTGTCAGTGATGGCAGGCTTACTTAAAGTTCAGCCCATGTTTTGCTATGGGCTGTGGGGAATCTACTGAAAATTTATGTAAGCGTAAAAAAAATGCCAAAACGTGGAGGTATTACACACCCATTGCCTGACACAGTAAATTACTGCATGTATTTGAATCCGGACCATCATGTTCTCAGGATCACACACAGGGGAGGCATTCATTTTGCCAGCTATCGTGATCCTGGCTGTCAGGATACCGGCACCAGGTGACATACCGCCGGCCAGAATCCCCACTCAGGTGGTGGTCCACGCCACTACCCGAGGGGGAATATAAGTTGCCACCAAGAACAGCGAGTCCGCCAGGTGACATGCTGTGCTCGCCACCGGTATTCCGGCTGTCGGGATCCCGGCATAGGTCTCCAACAGCTGGCATATCATACTGAATCCTGCACATAGTATTATACTTGCACTAAACTTTCCACATAGCTTTGTGGTGAAAAATGTCAAATGAATATCATGATTGAATAGTTTAGGTATGATTCGTGGAACTGCACATCCCAGCAAGTTGTACTGCATTTGCTGATTATGTCAAATGAATATCATGATTGAATAGTTTAGGTTTATTGAAAAAGCGATTTTTTTTTGTATGTTTTTCTCTTTGTAAAGATATTGGGGGTCATTCCGAGTTGTTCGCTCGTTATTTTTTTGTCGCAACGGAGCGAATAGTCGCTAATGCGCATGCGCAATGTCCGCAGTGCGACTGCGCCAAGTAAATTTGCTATGCAGTTAGGAATTTTACTCACGGCATTACGAGGTTTTTTCTTCGTTCTGGTGATCGTAATGTGATTGACAGGAAGTGGGTGTTTCTGGGCGGAAACTGGCCGTTTTATGGGAGTGTGTGAAAAAACGCTACCGTTTCTGGGAAAAACGCGGGAGTGGCTGGAGAAACGGAGGAGTGTCTGGGCGAACGCTGGGTGTATTTGTGACGTCAAACCAGGAACGACAAGCACTGAACTGATCGCAGATGCCGAGTAAGTGTGGAGCTACTCAGAAACTGCTAAGAAGTGTCTATTCGCAATTCTGCTAATCTTTCGTTCGCAATTTTAATATGCTAAGATTCACTCCCAGTAGGCGGCGGCTTAGCGTGTGCAAAGCTGCTAAAAGCAGCTTGCGAGCGAACAACTCGGAATGACCACCATAGTTGGCTGCCTTATTGGTATGTAATGTCTGTTTTTCTAAGCTAATTTATGGCCTTAGCTTAAAGGGGGATTGTATTTGGTGGAGTTTGCAATCATTGCATTCACATGGATATTGTTCCTATTTAAAGTCTAGTATATGGCTGGATAGCCATCGGCTGGTAGTGCTTCCATAGAAGTGCTGACATAAAAGTGTTATTATAAAAATAGCGTTATACCTGCATTAAACCGAAGGAAAACAGAAGAGAAACATCAACACACCAACACTACCACAAATGGTGTTTACCTCCTTTGAACATTTACCCATTGTGGTCAGGTGTACTATATCTTTATATTTAGTAAGGTGTTGTCATGGAGTACCCCAGGGATCTGTACTTGGTCCAGTTCTCTTTAATATCTTTATTGGTGACATTGCAGATGGTATTGAAGGGAAGATATACCTTTTTGCAGATGATACAAAGATATGCAACAGGGTAGACACACCGGGAGGGGTCAAACAAATGATTAATGACCTAGGTAGGCTTGAGAAATGGTCAAGAACGTGGCAACTACAGTTTAATGCTAAAAAATGCAAAATCATGCACTTGGGTCTCAAAAACCCAAAGGCTAAGTATAGTATCAAGGGTACTATAATGGAAACTACTGAGGAGGAAAGAGATTTAGGAGTCACTATTTCAAGTGACTTGAAGGCAGGAAAGCAATGCAACAAAGCAATGAGAAAGGCAAGTCAGATGCTTGGTTGCATAGGGAGAGGAATCAGTAGCAGGAAAAAAGAAGTGATAATGCCACTGTATAGGTCATTGGTACGGCCCCATCTGGAATACTGTATCCAGTTCTGGAGACCCTATCTCCAGAAGGATATAAATACATTAGAGAGTGTACAAAGAAGGGCAACTAAAATGGTGCATGGCCTACATCACAAAACTTACCCGGAAAGGCTAAAAGATCTTAACATGTATAGTTTGGAGGAGAGAAGGGAAAGGGGCGACATGATAGAAACTTTCAAATATATCAAGGGTCTTAACAAAGTTCAGGAGGGAAACATTCTTCAAAGGAAAAGAAGTATTAGAACTTGAGGGCATACATTGAGACTGGAGGGGGGGAGGTTCAGGGGAAATTTAAGGAAAAATTACTTCACAGAAAGGGTAGTGGATAAGTGGAATAGCCTCCCATCAGAGGTGGTAGAGGCTAAGACTGTAGGGCAATTTAAACATGCTTGGGACAGGCATATGAATATCCTTACAAAGAATTAAGGTTAAAAAAGGGTTGAGATTGCCTAAAGGATAAAATAAAAAAGGGGCAGACTAGATGGGCCAAGTGGTTCTTATCTGCCGTCAAATTCTATGTTTCTATGTTTCTAAAAAGTGAAATTTTGATTAGTAAGACAGTATGTTTAATAATACAGTAAGACAGTAATACAGTATGTTTCTTCACTTCCTATGTTGGCCACTTCTGGCAACTATAGGCAAGATTTAATATGCATTTTCTTCAACGATTTTTTTCCCGATACCTACACTTAAAGTGCAGTTGTGTGTCCAGGCTATTGTTGCCCCATGAACAGTTTCTCACACCTTCCCAGTGTTGGACTGGGGTGTAGGGCCCATCAGGAAAATTCAGTGGCCCATGCTTAGAGGCTTGGCTAACCTATAGTGCATAGCCTGGATCCTTGATAAATATGTATAGTAAATACTGCTAGTGCATGCATGATACCAGACTAATAACAGCAATGTATTGTAGAAAGTTACTATAGTCCTGTGCAGTATAATGTAACCAGGGGCGTTTCTGCGGAGAAGGGGGCTTGTGTGCACCTCCGGGTTTGCCCCCTCCTCTGAACGGCGCTGTAGACTCCAGCATTGTGCCGAAGTCTACTGCGCATGCGCAGGTCTCCGGAAACATGGCCCCCGCCATGATCCAGAGACCAATTTGGCTACCGCGCATGTGCGGCGGCCATTTGACCGCTGGATTGGCTGAGCGAGCCGTCTGTCATGGCACTCTGCCAATCAGTGTGTCCCCATAGGCTACAATGTGTCAAGATGGATAACCCCATTATGCTAATAGCGCCGCCGCGCGCACTGCCAACACCGCCACACGCAATGCCGACACTCCCACACTGCCGACACCCCACCCCACAGAGGACACCACTGGGAGACCTGCACTGCCTACACTACTGGTACCACTGCAGTGAGGACACCATCGGCACCCCCGCACTGAGGACACAGCCGGAACTCCTGCACTATGGACACTTCCAGCACTGCTACATTGCCAACACTCCTGCACTGAGAAAACTGCATGCACTCCTGCACTGCTGACACAGGCGATACCTCCACACAGAGGACGCAGCCCACACTGCCAACTCCCCTGTACAGAGAACACCAGTGGCACCCCAGCACTGCTGACACCGTTGGCACCCCCCAACCACCCAGAGAGGAAGCCACTGGCATCTCCGCACTGCCGACACAACCAGAACCCCTACACATACGGCACCACTGGGACACCCGCACTGCCAACACTGCTGGCACCCCTGCAGTGAGGACACCATCAGCACTCCTGCACTGAGGACACAGACGGCACCCTTGCATTGCTGACAGTGCCTGAACCCCTCCCCGCTGCCAACAGTGCTGCACACCAACATTGAAGACACCACTGGCACCCTCACACTGCTGACACTGTGCACAGCCCCATATTGAGGACAACACCGACACTTCCAGCTACAGTAAGTGCACTATTGTTGTATCTGACCTGCACTTTATCTCGTACTGTATCTGATGCACACTGTATCTGACCTTGCAGTATAGCCAACCCACATTGTATGCTACCTGCACTGTATCTGACCCGCACTGTAAACTGCAATGTATCCAAACCATACTGTATTTCACACTGTATCCGACACGCACTGTATGCAACCTGCACTGTTACCCATACTGTGTCTGAGCTGCAGTGTATCCGACCAGTTCTGTATCTAACCAGCACTGTAACCTGGTCAATATTTATCTGTGTGTCCCTACGCAGATACAGAATGATGTTTTTGTGATTGGGAAGATTTTGGTTAGCTGCTCGACAAAAAGGCTGATTGATCAGGGCTTTACATGAGCACAGCGTGCCAGTCAGCAGTGACCCAGGGCCCCCAGGAGGGAGGTACAGACTGAGTACTGAGAATAGGCATGTGCTAGGGGCATGTGCACTTGTGTAGAGGGCAATAATGTCTGCTGTTGCTATTGTACACATGGTTTCATTTTTTTTTTTGCTGTTTGGTAAGTACTTTAGAGGAATGGTATTCTAAACACGATTCTCAGGAAATTTCTGTGTTGGATTGTTTTTTATTGAAAGTACTTGTGAGTTGGTTTGATTGGTTATTGCTAATACATTACTAATTTGTAAAACATTTTTAAACAGATATAACTGCCATGTGTTTGTGCCGCTGCTCTGTTGCTTAGCGCTGATTTTGCGTATGTTGGTGAGGTGGTCAAAATTGGAAATGAGTGGAAATTAATGTTATTTAGGTTAATAATACTGTAGGAACAAAAACACCCCCAAAATCTGTTATTTTAGCTGTTTTTATGATTTAAAAATAAAATAAAATACAGATACAAAACCAAAACCCACAAGGGTGATTTTGGCAAAACCAATCCAGATCCAAAACACAAAGGAGATACAGATCCAAAACCAAAACACAAAACACAAGATTTGGCCTGGTGCACACTCCTACTTTTTAAGAGGCCTCCCTAACAAAGGACAGAATAACCAAGGTTATTGATCGGGCGCAAATAGGGTCGCTGTTCTAATGCTGCTGCTAAACAAACAGGGTAAGTCAATCCTATAAAACCACAAAATACATACAATACAAATAGCAGCGCTAATGTTTGATTGAGTCTAAAAACAGATGGATGGGATGAAAAAATGCAGAAATTGAATAAAAACAATACATATAACAATGGTTAAAACAATATTTCCACCGACATAGGCTGCCTTAATTAAGGGTGTCCGTTCCTTTAGAAAGTAAATGGACTGCAGATAGGTGTAGGAATCTATATTAAGGGCTGATGGCACAGTCCAATCTTAACATTACCGCACAAGCACCGCTGGAGGAAGAGTCCCTTGAAGGAATTCCTTGGAATATCGGTTGGTACCAGGGTCCTGAATCCTCACCAGAATGCGGGGCCTTGTTTGTGGAATAGGCATAGAAGATGGCCTAGAAGTGGATTCGTTCACCAAACAATGATACTGCAGTGGTTGGTCCTAGTTCCAGTATGGTCCGGGCACACAATAGGCAGCACGTGGTCAGTGGTGGATGTAAAAGAGTAGCACCTGATGTGTTTTGCTGCAGGTCCTGCAGCTTTTTCAAAGGTGATCTGCCTTCTGTGCAAGCAGGGTATTTATATCCTTAATGACACTCCATTAGTCCACACCTGTTCATCCAACCCATCTCAATTAAACTGAATAGTAAATAAAACCCAAATAGCTATATATGTTTCAAACCCCATAGGGGTACAGCACAGACTCAATAGCAAAAAATAACCATTTGGTGTCTTATTTAGATTATAAACGTTTATTTCACAATGATAATACCGGAAATATTTCCGGGTTAGACAGAGTAACATGATCATGTGACTTTTCTCCTTTCAATTTACTTATTGGCTTTATAGCTGATTCCAGGTTAAGAAGACCACATATACCAAAATTTCTGAACAATAAAGTGCGGTCACATGATTTAATCATATCGAACTGCTTAATCACCTTTATTTATAACTGTATATTGCATATTTCCAAAGTGTGTCTGAATCAAGGAATATGTATACGGCGGCATTGCTTAGCAACGGGATGCGGTCACGTGACAGTCTCATCATGACGTGCATCCTTGTTTACGTCCGTCCAAAGCAGCGCATAGTAGCGCTGATGTTACATGGACTCCCCAGTGTGCAGTCACATGATCATGTCTCAAATACGTGCAGAAGCATTACTTAGCAACAAGACGTGGTCACGTGACATGCATCAATGTTTACTTCCGCACTGTGGAGCACATAATAGCACAGATATTTCTTAACATATGAAATCTATAGTCACATAATTATACATACAATTTTATATTCTTTATTATTATTATTTAATTTAGAGTTTTATGCCTAATAATTGAAGAGATTTAACCCTTTGATTTAAAGGCCACATATAATAAACAGCATATATACAGAATACCAAGTCTCATCATGTAGAGTAGTATCTATGAAAGTCCCAGCAGTACAACATCCTTATATTAACTGATGCCCCCCGTCAACCCCCCTTATGGAACACACGAGTCCTACCCACCATTACTCAATAATCAGTAAGGAAATATATGCGTTTATCACACTCGATGTGCAAAGTTTATACACCAATATTCCCCATGAATTGGGGGTTCGCACTATAGCTAAGAGGTTGCATGTAGATGGTGACCTTACTGAGAAACATCAAACCTTCATATTGGATTCTATCTCTTTTATATTACAGCACAATTATTTTTTATTTTTGGACACTTTTTATCTCCAGGTGTTGGGAACAGCCATGGGAACCAGGTTCGCGCCCAGTTAGGCTAACCTCTACATGGGCGAGGCTGAACACCAGCTCGTGTGGGGGAGCGGCTTTGGCATGAGTCTGGTTCTCTATGGCCATTATATAGATGACCTGTTTATTATTTGGATGGGGACAGCACTTCTGCTCAGGTTTTTGTTAATCACCTTAATTCCAACACTTTTAATTTGATATTCACCCACACTTATCATCAAAAGTGTATAAGCTTCCTTGATATCTCTCTGGAGATAAGTAACAATAAGATATGTACTTCCAACCACTCTAAGGAGGTTGGTACTGATGCATACCTGCATTTTAAAAGCTCCCACCTTAGAAGAAAATTATCCCGAAAAGTCAATTTTTATGTATTAGAAGGAACTGTTCAGATCTGTGTTCCTTTGAAAATCAAGCCAAAAAGATGTTTGATGCCTTCATTTCCAGAGGGTATCCTGAACCCCTCATTAGAAATGTTATGGAAGAGGTTAGGAAAATAGAAAGAGATCAATTAGTAGTTCCCAATAAGAAAAAAGGAAATTCCAAGTTCAATCGAGAAGAAGTTGCCTTCATTTCAACATTTAATAACTGTCATATTGAGATTCAGAATATTATTTCCAGAAGTTACAACATTTTGAAACAAGATGCTCACCTCTTCCCTTTTCTGCCGCAAGACCCATGGTTTATTCTTTGCAAGAATAAATCTTTGAAAAACCTGTTAGCATCAAGCCATCTAAAAATTCCCATAGAGCCTGTTAATAATGCTATAGGAGGCTGCAGTTAGTTAAAACAACAGATTAAGACTAAGGGCTGCTACAAATGTGGTAAAAGTAGATGCATAACTTGTAATCTCATTCAGAACAAACTCAAAGAATCCCGATAGATGGTTATGGCAAAAAGATATATGAAATTAAACGTTTCATAAATTGTGAAACTACTTATGTAATATATCTTTTGATATATGGATGTTCAAAGAAGTACGTAGGTCGAACCACCGAACTCTTAAAACACGATTCTTAGAATACCGCAGGAATATACTTAAAAAATCCAAACACATAGTTACATAGTTACATAGTCAGTGAGGTTGAAAAGAGGCAAAATGCCCATCGGGTTCAACCTGTATTCTGCCTTCTATTCATATAATAATGTGTATGCTGGAGTAATGTATTAGTACCAAATGTAAACAATGATTCTTACCACTCCCAGATAATGTAATGTCAATATGCTAAATGCTATAGCCCTGGATACATTTACTAATTAGGAATTTGTCCAATCCGCTTTTAAATACATTTACAGAGTCTGACAATATTACCCCCTCCGGCAGGGAGTCCCAAATCTTTATTGCCCTTACCGTGAAGAACCCTCTCCTATGTTGTGTACGGAATTTCATTTTCTCTAACCTAAGCGAGTGCCCACGTGTCCTATATAGAGTTCTTTTAATAAACAAATCCACTGCTAGCTCCTTGTAATTACCCTTTACATATTTGAAGATATTAATAATGTCTCCTCTTAGATGCCACTTTTCTAGTGTATACATATTTAACCTAGTAAGCCTTTCCTCGTACTCCAGAGACTCTAGCCCTTTTATCAGTTTAGTTGCTCTTCTTTGTACTCTTTCTAGTTCCCCGATATCTTTTTTATAATACGGTGCCCATAACTGAACACAATATTCCAGGTGCGGATGTACCAATGATTTGTACAGTGGCAGGATTACATCCTCGTCTTTTGTCTCTATGCCCCGTTTAATGCACGCAAGCACTTTACGTGCCTTCTTTGCTGCACTTTGACTTTGTGTATTATTATTAGGCCTATTATCTATGAGCACCCCAAATCTTTTTCCACCATAGTTACCCCTATATTTTCCCCATCTAGAGTGTAGGATGCATGTGTTTTTCCCCCCCAAAATGCATAACTTTGCATTTATCTATATTAAACCTCATTCCCCATTTAGACATCCAGGTTTACAGTTTAACTAAGTCTTTCTGTAAGGACTCCACATCGCCTTCTGAAATAATTACCTTACACAGTTTAGTTTCATATGCAAAGATTGACACTGTGCTTCCCAGGCCTATTCCTAGATCATTGATAAATATAGTGAAGAGTAGAGTGCCAAGAACGGACCCTTGTGGTATTCCGCTGACTTCTGCTGCCCAACTGGAGAATATCCCATTGACCACTACTCGTTGCACTCTGTTATCCAGCCAATTACTTATCCATGTACAAATAATGTTACCTAGGCCAAGTTCCTGTAATTTGTTGATCAGTCTCCTATGAGGCACTGTATCGAAGGCTTTTGCAAAATTCACCATGTCCAATGCTTTTACAAGATTCTTGCTCACTTCCTCGTAGAAGCTAATCAAGTTGGTTTGGCATGATCTGTCCCTTACAAACCCATGCTGACTTTTACTAATAAACTTTGTAGCCTGTAGGTGATCCCTGTTATGCACACCAGTGCCAGCAGGAAAGTACTGGTGTCAGAACTGTTATGCACTCCAGTGTCTGCAGGAATGTACTGGTGTTTGAACTGTTATGCAAAACAGATGGACTCACAGACAAACTGGGGGATATGACATAACGTACACAGAAGGTGATAGGGTAACAAAATACACACAAAGTGAACAGAGAAGCCCAGAGGCTAAGGAACTGGGTATCTCCCTTGTATTAGAACTGCTAAGATGGAAAAAGCAAGATGTTGTGTTTTAATACGTAGAGTACCCGAAATGCTGTTGCTAAGGGCAACAGCAAAACCCTAAAGGGTTACCAACGGGTGTGGCAGTAAACTCCTTGGTCAGAGATGGAATGATAGACACAAGGAGAATCTCCACAATCCAAATTCTCACTTGCAGTGCACAGGTTTTAGCTTACTGCCACTAAACTGACCCCTGACACCTAGCACAGTGAGACAGGATTAGACAGGCAAGTCTTAGAATACAGCCGCAAACTTGCTAAGTTCACAGAGTAGTAACAGAACCCCAGCAAGCTAAATGACTGACTCCAGTCTTACTGCTAGGTCTGGATTGGCAGAGTGTAATACCAAATTCCCAGGCCTATTTGCAGTAAGCAACAAACAAATACAAAGCTACACAGTACTGGCTAACGTTCATGAACTGACTAACCAACAAAGATTCAGCAGCATCTGCTTACCCTGAAAAGAGGCCTTATAAAGCAGGTGCTGTCCACGCCCCACTCAGACCTCACAGACTGTGAGCACAAAAACCAGCACCGGATCCCCTGCCGTGCACAGAGCCTATAACCACTGCACAGCAAAAGACCCGAACCGGAGTATCAGCTGCGCTCAGGTTACTCCACTAGCACTTGTCTCCCGGTTGCCATGACGACGTGGCAGCACAGGGCAGGAGACCCTAACAGTACCCCCCCTCTGACGAGGGGTCAAAGAACCCCTACCACCGGGTTTATCGGGGAACTGCGAGAAGAAAGAGCGTATCAGTCTGGGGGCATGAAGATCACAACTGCGCACCCACGACCGCTCTTCCGGGCCATACCCCTTCCAGTGCACCAAAAATGACAGCCGACCCCGAACCACCTTGGAGTCAAGAATCCTTTCAACAACAAACTCCCTCTGGCCACGTATCAGAAGAGGGGAAGGTCTTCCACTGGTAGAAGGATTACTAATCGCCCGTTTTAAAAGGGAACAATGAAATGTTTTATTGATACCCAAAGAACGGGGCAGATCTAACTGAAATGCCACCGGATTGATAACCCTGGTGATCTTATAAGGGCCGATGAACCGGGGCCCTAACTTATAAGATGGCTGTCTCAACTTCAAATTCTTGGTAGACAACCAGACGAAGTCTCCTAATTTGAAGCTGCAGGGTCTTTTCCGCTTATCAAAAACCCTTTTGGTCACTAATGACACAGACACAAGGGCTTTCTTCACTTTCCGCCAAATACCTCTAAGGACCGAAACCACAGAGGAACCACCAGGCGTGGTGTCCACGGGGTCAAAAGAATTGGCCTTAGGATGATGCCCATACACACAAAGGAAGGGAGAGATCCCTGTAGCAGAGTGAGCCGCGTTGTTATAGGCAAACTCCGCCATGGACAGATGAGCAACCCAGTCAGTCTGACACTTGGAGACATAACACCTGAGGAACTGCTCCAAGGACTGGTTCACCCTTTCAGTCTGCCCATTAGACTGCGGATGGTAGCCTGACGACAAGCTGACAGAAATCTGGAGATCGGAACAAAATGCCCTCCAGAATTTGGCCACAAACTGGGATCCGCGGTCAGAGACCACATCAAGTGGCAACCCGTGGAGACGCACAACATGCAGCATAAATAATTCAGACAGGCGTCTGGCTGATGGCAGCCCAACCAGTGGAATGAAGTGCGCCATCTTCGAAAACCTGTCAACGACAACCCAGATGGCTGTCATCCCCGAGGATTTGGGCAAGTCCACCACAAAATCCATTGAAATGTGGGTCCATGGCTTAGATGGGATAGAGAGTGGATGTAATGGGCCAACAGGAACCCCTCTAGGAGTCTTATTTCGGGCACAGATGTCACATGCCCGAACCCACTGATCCACATCCTTAGCCACCGAGGGCCACCACACCGCCCTAGATAGCAACTCCCGAGTTCTGGCAATACCCGGGTGACCTGCCGACTTCTTGGCATGGAATTCCAGGAACACTCGCTGTCTTAACCTAGGAGGCACAAACAAAAGACCTACCGGAAGGTCTGGAGGAGCCTGCTCCTGTGCTCTAAGGACTAATGATAAGAGGTCCTGGGTAATGCCCACTTTAATACATGATGGGGAAACAATGGGCAACGGCTCCTCGGTGGTCTCCTGGATTGGAGCAAAACTCCGCGAGAGCGCATCAGCCTTGATGTTTTTTGACCCAGGGCGATATGTTATCAAAAAATTAAAGCGAGCAAAAAACAAAGCCCATCGTGCCTGCCTGGCATTGAGACGCTTCGCTGACTCTAAATATGCCAGATTCTTATGGTCAGTGAGAATTGAGACCACAAACTTAGCCCCCTCAAGCCAGTGTCTCCACTCCTCGAGTGCATCCTTAATAGCCAACAATTCCCGGTTACCCACGTCATAATTCATCTCGGCAGGCAAAAATTTACGGGAAAAGTAAGCACAGGGATGAAGGCGATTATCAGACACTCCCATCTGAGAAAGCACTGCCCCAATACCCATCTCAGAGGCATCCACCTCCACCACAAAAGGACGCTCTGGATCTGGGTGTCGCAGCACCTTGGCCGAAACAAATGCCCTTTTGAGACGGGCAAAAGCCGCTTTAGCCTCACAAGACCAGTGAGCAACATCCGCCCCTTTCTTAGTGAGTGCCACCAAGGGCGCCACTATAGACGAAAATCCAGCGATAAATCGTCTATAAAAATTTGCAAAGCCCAGGAAACGCTGAAGCGCCTTCAAACTAGTGGGCTGCACCCAATCCAGGACTGCCTGTACCTTGGAACCCTCCATTTGGAAACCTTCTGGGGAGATAATATATCCTAGAAATGCGATTTGCTGAACTTCAAATTCGCACTTCTCCAGCTTTGCCCCAAGCCGGTGGTCTCTGAGTTTCTGGAGGACTAAGCGTACATGCTTCCGATGTTCCTCCAGGGAATGGGAGAAGATTAGGATGTCATCTAAGTATACAACTAAGAATCTATCCAAATATTCCCTGAGCACATCATTCATGAAATCCTGGAAGACTGCCGGGGCATTACAGAGCCCAAAAGGCATCACCAAATATTCATAATGCCCTGAGTGGGTATTAAAGGCAGTCTTCCATTCATCCCCCTCTCTTATTCGGATTAGATTGTACGCACCGCGTAGGTCAATCTTAGAAAAAATGGTGGCAGTACGAAGCTGGTCAAACAAGACCGAAATGAGAGGCAGTGGGTATGAGTTTTTAATCGTGATACGGTTCAATTCCCTGAAGTCGATGCAGGGTCGCAACGAACCGTCCTTTTTACCCACGAAGAAGAACCCCGACCCAACTGGAGACTGTGAAGGTCTGATAAATCCCTTAGCCAAGTTCTCCTGAATGTACTCTGCCATAGCCTGAGTCTCAGGACGTGACAGGGAGTACAACCTGCTCTTGGGAAGCTTAGCATTTGGCAACAAATCAATGGCACAGTCATAGGGGCGATGGGGAGGTAGTACCTCTGCAACTTTTTTGGAGAACACGTCCGCAAAATCTGCATAACACCCTGGCAATCCTGGCAAACTTAGCTGCGAGAGCCTGACTGGAAGGCTCAAGCAACTCCTGAAACAATCAGTACCCCAACTAAGAATCTCCCCAGAGACCCAGTCAAATTGAGGATTGTGGGCCCTTAACCAGGGTAACCCCAACACCAATGGGGCAAAAGTACAGACAGTCACATAAAAGGACAATTTTTCAGAGTGTGTGGCTCCAATAAACAAAGAAATCTGGCTAGTGCAAGAGGTAATTTTACCTTGGGATAATGGTTCCCCGTTTAACCCACAAATCTCAATTTCCGATGCCAAGGGTACTAAGGGAACAGAGTGTTTCAGGGCGAATTGGCGGTCCATAAAAACCCCGTCGGCCCCACTGTCCACAAAGGCCTCAGTCTTGACAGTTTGACCGAGGATCTTCAAGGTCACCGGAATGATAAAAGTCTTCTTGGGAAATTCTGACTTCTGGCCTGACAGGATATTTCCCATCACCCTCAGGCCCTGAAGTTTTCCGGCTTTTCTGGGCATGATACTACCACATGACCTTTATTCCCACAGTACAAACACAACCCCTGCTGTCTCCTCCGCGTCTTCTCACGCGAGGAGAGGCGGGTAGCCCCAATCTGCATAGGCTCCTCAGAAAATTCCTCAGAGTCTGAGGTTCCCTTGGGAAGGAAGGAAATCTCAGTCTCCCTTTCAAGCCTACGCTCTCTCAGCCGTCTATCCACCCGGATGGATAACTGCATGAGCTGATCCAAGCTATCAGGCAAGGGATATTGTACCAGTTGGTCCTTTATCTGGTTAGAAAGACCTCTTCGGTACTGGTGTCTCAGGGCTGGGTCATTCCACTGGGTATCATGGGCCAACCTCCGAAACTCTGTACAGTAAACCTCAACTGGCCTGCGCCCTTGCTTAAGGATCGAAATCTGAGCCTCGGCTGAGGCCGTCTTGTCAGGGTCATCATACAACATGCCCAGTGCCGTAAAAAAAGCATCAACACTTTTAAGCGACGGACAGTCAGGCTGCAACCCATATGCCCAGACCTGTGGGTCTCCTTGTAGCAAGGAAATCACTATGCCCACCCGCTGAATCTCCGACCCAGAAGACTGAGGCCTAAGCCGGAAGTATAGCTTGCAGCTCTCCTTGAAACAAAAGAACTGCGAGCGATCTCCAGAAAAACGATCCGGGAGATTTACTTTCGGCTCCTTAACCCCTGCAGGTGCTGCTGCTGCGGGAGCTCCGCCAGCAGCCTGGGAGGTGTGCATTTTAATGGACAAATCATTAAATTGTCGAGTCAGGACCTGCACCTGATCGACCACCTGTTGCAACGTATTTTGAGGGGTATGCTCCATATTCCCACAAAATTTCAACAGGAGTATTAGGCTGCTGAATATGTTATGCACACCAGTGCCAGCAGGAAAGTATTGGTGTCAGAACTGTTATGCACTCCAGTGTCTGCAGGAATGTACTGGTGTTTGAACTGTTATGCAAAACAGGTGGACTCACAGACAAACTGGGGGATATGACATAACGTACACAGAAGGTGATAGGGTAACAAAATACACACAAAGTGAACAGAGAAGCCCAGAGGCTAAGGAACTGGGTATCTCCCTTGTATTAGAACTGCTAAGATGGAAAAAGCAAGATGTTGTGTTTTAATACGTAGAGTACCCGAAATGCTGTTGCTAAGGGCAACAGCAAAACCCTAAAGGGTTACCAACGGGTGTGGCAGTAAACTCCTTGGTCAGAGATGGAATGATAGACACAAGGAGAATCTCCACAATCCAAATTCTCACTTGCAGTGCACAGGTTTTAGCTTACTGCCACTAAACTGACCCCTGACACCTAGCACAGTGAGTCAGGATTAGACAGGCAAGTCTTAGAATACAGCCGCAAACTTGCTAAGTTCACAGAGTAGTAACAGAACCCCAGCAAGCTAAACGACTGACTCCAGTCTTACTGCTAGGTCTGGATTGGCAGTGTAATACCAAATTCCCAGGCCTATTTGCAGTAAGCAACAAACAAATACAAAGCTACACAGTACTGGCTAACGTTCATGAACTGACTAACCAACAAAGATTCAGCAGCATCTGCTTACCCTGAAAAGAGGCCTTATAAAGCAGGTGCTGTCCACGCCCCACTCAGACCTCACAGACTGTGAGCACAAAAACCAGCACCGGATCCCCTGCCGTGCACAGAGCCTATAACCACTGCACAGCAAAAGACCCGAACCGGAGTATCAGCTGCGCTCAGGTTACTCCACTAGCACTTGTCTCCCGGTTGCCATGACGACGTGGCAGCACAGGGCAGGAGACCCTAACAATCCCCTATACTATCCCTTTAAAATGCATTCCAATATTTTACCCACTATAGAGGTTAAACTAACTGGTACAGGGGTTTTGCTAGCTGTAACCTAAGCTCCATAATAATCCTTGGATGAATACCGTCTGGGCCTGGTGATTTATTAATCGTCACGTTACCTAGTCTCTCCAGGACTACTTCTTCACTTAAACAAGAATTAAGCCAAGAGTCAATACCCTCACTGTCATTATGCACTAATGTCACCGTCTCATCCTCCCTAGTAAATACTGATGAAACAAATTTGTTCAATATTTCCGCTTTTAATTTGTCATCATTTATCAAAGCTCCCAATTCATCTTTTAAAGGGCCTACGTTCTCCTTCTTTAACCTTTTACTGTTTATATATTTATAAAACTTTTTAGGATTGGTTTTACTCTCTATAGCGATTTTTTTTCATTTATAATTTTAGCTGCACTTATCGCATTTTAAATTTTTTATTGCATTCCTTGTAATACCGGAATGACTCCTCCCCTCCATTAGACTTAAATGTTTTGAAAGCACATTTCTTATTAGCCATTGCTTCCTTGACCTCCCTATTAAGCCACATTGTTTTTTGTTTAGTACTCCTGCATGTACTGCTGATGGGAATGAATTTGTGAATATTGCTATCAAGCAACCCTTTAAAAGCCTCCCACATTTCCGATGTGTCCTTGCCTTGAAACAAAACCTCCCAGTCAATGTCATTTAGTGCCTGTCTCAGCATATTGAAGTTAGCCTTTCTAAAATTAAATATTTTGGTCGCTCCCTTATAGCCATGTTTCTTAAAACTGATGTCGAATGTGATCATATAGTGATCACTGTTTCCCAGGGTCTCCCCAACTAGTGTTTGATATAATGTTCACATTATTGGTAATAACTAGGTCAGAATTGTTTTACCTCTAGTTGGGTCCTCAACTAATTGAGTCAAGAATTGATCCTTCAATATATTTAAAAACCTGCTGGTCCTAGTTTTTACACATGAATCGTTACTCCAATTTATATCAGGATAGTTAAAGTCCCCTAACACTAGGATGTCCCCCATTCCTGCTACTTTTTCAATTTGGTGTAAGAGTAGTTCCACATCGTGTACACTAATATCCGGTTGCTTATAGCCCGTGCCAATGACTAGTTTCTTTGCCTCAGTGCCCTCACTTGTGATCTCAACGCATAGCGACTGCACGTTATCTCCTGCCTTTTCGAAAATACCTTCTATTAAGTTTGGTTTTAGAGATGGTTTAACAAAGAGACATACCCCTCCTTCCCTTTTGGTAGCCCTGTCCCTTCTAAAAAGAGAATAACCCTCCAAATTCACAACCCAGTCGTGAGAGTCTTCCCACCATGTTTCCGTAATACCTATAATATCATACAAAGACTTTGATGCAAGCCATTCCAATTCCCCTGTTTTACCCGATAGGCTTCTTGCGTCGCAAGCATACATCTTAGTTTAGCATCTCCCATGGCCGTTTGATTTAATGGTATATTGTCTATATTTACAAGTGCCTTTCTAGAATTACTCTTAACGACTGTTACTCTCCTCCCTCCCTTTCCACCCCCTTCATACTTAATACAGCCTTCCTTACTGTTTTCTAAACCCCTCCTCCTGATGTTAGCATATTCCCTTACGCTACGGACATCGCTTTCTATATGCTGTATTGTTGTACACTAATCATCAGTATGTAATACATTTGGAATATCTTGGGCAATACCCGTGTCAGTAATTCTGGTGTCAATACCCATGCAGATACCCTTGGCCTTGCTGGCTGATCTTTGACTCCCCCTTCTCCTCCCCCAATTTGGTCACTACCCCCATCTTTCCTGTTCTCACTGTTTGACCCGTAGCTTCTAACTATACCCACCCCCCAGGCACCTAGTTTAAAAGCTCCTCCAAGCTTCTAACCATCCTGCCCCCCCCACACCGCAGCCCCCTCCTCATTCAGGTGCAATCCATCGCGACTTAAAAGATGGCGCCTGACTGAGACATCCGCCCGGTGTTCCAAGAACACAAACCCCTCTTTCCTGCACCAATCGCTAAGCCACACATTTACCTCCCTAATCTCCCTCTGCCTCCCTGGTGTAGCGCGTAGCACTGGTAATATTTCGGAGAATATTACCCTAGATGTCCTTGCCTTAATTTTTTGCCTAATTCCCTATAGTCTTTTTTAAGGACATCCCACCTACTACTAATTTTGTCATTGGTGCCAACATGCACCAAGACCACCGGGTCTTTACCAGTCACTCCCAACAATCTATCTACCCGGTCCGCGATGTGCCGTACCCGAGCACCCGGAAGACAACAGACTGTACGGCGATAACAGTCCCAGTAGCAGATTGCCCTGTCTGTCCTCCTGATAATAGAATCCCCTACCACCACAATATGACTAGGTACCACACTGTCTTTTTTCCATCAGTTTCGGGGGGGACCACTACTCTGGTTGCTAGAGGGAACGGTATCCTCCGGTTCCGTCATTTCCTCACTGCCATCCTCAGAAACTTCGTCCAATCGGGCGAATTTTATAGCATCCCTGTCGACCTAGTTACTGTCAACCAATAGTGGTCGACCTAGACACTGTCAACCTTGTTACTATCTACCTTCCATACCAAACTCCCTAAGCAATGGCTGCTGTGCTTACTTGGTTAGTAGATCCAGTGTCGGACTGGGACATGAACGGCCCACCAGGGAAATGCAGTGGTAGGGGCCCATTCTTAGAGGCTTGTCTAACCATTAGTGTATGGTCTGGGCCCCTTGATAAATAATATATATAGTAAATACTGCTAGTGCATGAATGATAATGTACCAGATTAATAACAATAATGCACTGTAAAAAATACACCATAGTCCTGTGCAGTATAATGTAACATATGTCTAATGTATAATTGAGAGGGTGGGGCCCCAGGCAGTGGGGCCAGCCGGTGGTTTCCCCTGTACACCTATGGGCCAGTCCAAGCCTGAGTAGATCGCAGACACATAGTAGTGAAGGTATAAAATGGACAGAGGGGCACTGGTTGGATCATTTGCTCACAAAATGGCTTGCTGGAAGGAGCTAGCCAAGGGGGTCATTCCGAGTTGATCGCTCGCTAGCAACTTTTTGCTGTGCTGCAATCAGATAGTCGCCGCCTATGGGGGAGTGTATTTTCGCTTTGCAAGTGTGCAAACGCTTTTGCAGCCAATGGCACAAAAAGGTTTGTTTCAGTTTCTGAGTAGCTCTGGACTTACTCAGCTGCTGCGATCACTTCAGAGTTTTTGGTCCCAGAATTGACGTCAGACACCTGCCCTGCAAACGCTTGGACACGCCTGTGTTTTTCAAACACTCCCAGAAAATGGTCAGTTGACACCCATAAACGCCCTCTTTCTGTCAATCACCTTGCGATCGGCTATGCGAATGGATTCTTCGTTAAATCCATTGCCCAACACCATCCTCTTTGTACCCGTACAACGCTCCTGCGCATTGCAGTGCATACGCATGCGCAGTTTTGCCAAGTTTTAACCTGATCGCAGCGCTGCTAAAAGTTGCTAGCAACTCGGAATGACCCCCCCATGTGCACTTACAGGGGGGGCAGATATAACATTTGCAGAGAGAGTTAGATTTGGGTGTGGTGTGTTCCAACTGAAATCTAAATTGCAGTGTAAAAATAAAGCAGCCAGTATTTACTCTGCACAGAAACAAAATAACCCACGAAAATCTAACTCTCTCTGCAAATGTTATATCTGCCCCACCTGCAGTGCGCATGGGGGGTTGATCGCTCGCTAGCTATTTTTTGCAGCACAGCGATCAGATAGTCACCGCCTATGGGGAAGTGTATTTTTGCTTTCCAAGTGTGCGAATGCTTGTGCAGCTGAGCGTTACAAAAACGTTTGTGCAGTTTCTGAGTAGGTCTGAACTTACTCAGCCGCTGCGATCACTTCAGCCTGTCCGGGCCCGGAATTGACATCAGACACCCGTCCTGAAAACGCTTGGACACACCTGTGTTTTTCCAACCACTCCCTGAAAATGGTCAGTTGACACCCATAAACGCACTCTTCCTGTAAATCTCCTTGCGATTGGCTGTGCCAATGGATTCTTCGTTAAATTCATCGCTCAGCACCGATCCACTTTGTACCCGTACGATGCTCCTGCGCAATGCAGTTCATATGCTTGCGCAGTTTTGCCGAGTTTCGACCTGATCGCAGCGCTGCAAAACATAGCTAGCGAGCGATCAACTCGGAATGACCCCCATGGTTTTGTCAAACTGCTAACTAATTTGCTGCTGTGATCAACTCTGAATTGTCCCCATGGTTTGTTGCAGACATAAAGTTACAGGGTATCCGTTCACATGGTCGACCATGTTATGGTCGACAGTCATTAGGTCGACCACTATTGGTTGACATTGACATGGTCGACATGGACACATGGTCGACACATGAAAATGTTCGACACATGAAAGGTCGACACGTGAAAAGGTCGACATGATTTTTTTTTACTTTTTTTTCTCTTGGGGAACTTTTCCATACTTTACGATCCACATGGACTACGATTGGAACGGTAAAGTGTGCCGAGCGAAGCAGTAGCGGAGCGAAGGCACCATGCCCGAAGCATGGCGAGCGAAGCGAGTCACTTTACGCAAAAAACGACACCAAAAAAAGTAAAAAAACTTTTCATATGTCGACCTTTCATGTGTCGACCATTTTCATGTGTCGACCATGTGTCCATGTCGACCATGTCAATGTCGACCAATAGTGGTCGGCCTAATGACTGTCGACCATAACATGGTCGACCATTCATACCGGAACCAAGTTACAGTACCTGCTTTTTTCACAAACATTAATCAGGCCCTATGAAGGGGGGGGGGGGGGGGGAGGTCTGTGAGTGACTCAGCACATAATTAGGTGTACAGAATCTACGCAAAATTGATGAGTACTTGCAAACAATTGTTGCCAATTTTTATGTACAATTAAAAAAGAAAGAATGAACTTTTTGTGCTGATTAGTGGTATTAATTCCTGCAATAATCCAAGGGTGAATACCCTTTATAGTTAAAAGAAATAGATGTGAATCTATTTCATCCTGACTCATCTTGACTAATTCTCTTATTTATTTTACTCTAAATGTTTGGATTACTAGTCTAGTCATTTCACAGTTATCCTTCAGATTCACAACCTGAAAAAATGAACTGTTGTCTGCGTTTTTTTGTGTCCAGAAAAAGTGCCATTTATTTTAATGATACACTGACAGGTTTTTTATACTATTGTAAAATTGCAGTTACAATAACACAGGGATTGCATTCTTAATAATGTCACGTTGGAAATAAATGTAAAAAAAAAATTGTGACAGAACACCACACGGCTAAAGCTCTGTCTGGACCTATTCAATTAATGCTGATACCCCACACAGCAAGCCCCGGAGTGTCCACTTGACTTGGAATCCATGATAAATGCACCCTCTGGGGCTTACCGGATGGGGTAATACATTGATACTGGGCCGTTAACCCGGAATCTATGGGTTAAGTGTGTTTGCCATGGGCTTACACACAGGGAAATTGACTAATAATTGAATCGCTCCAGGCATTAAACCCACAGCTTTAGCCACACAGTACATCCTGCTGCTATGTAAATCTGCCCCTTACACCCCTTTCACATTAGCACCTAATTCCTGTTTTTTTACGCGTGAGGGCGCATCAAACCAGGATTTTGGTAGGTCCAAATGCAAACTTCCCGGGTCAAAGTTCCAGGTCCCCGACCCTGCTCTGTACCAGGGTCAGGTCTGAGACCCGAGAATTTGGCAGCTTGCTAGACCAGGCAATTTCCCAGGTCTGATGTCTTAAAGGATTATAAGTGCAGGATTTCTTATATGTTAAAATAAGAAAATTGGTCAGTGCCTGAATACATTTACAAATAACCATATTAATTTGCACCTATATGCTCCTAACATAGCAATATCTTTTCACTGGTTTAATCAGAATTTAATTGATTAAATTATGCATAACGCTTTTTTAAAGACAATTTATTAACTGAACTCTGATTAATGCGGTCAGATTAAAGGGTATATTCATGAAGCAGTGAAAAGAGCAGAGAAGTGAGCCAGTGGAGAAGTTGCCCATGGCAATCAATCAGCTGCTACGTATCATTTTATAGAATGCACTAAATGTTACCTCAACACTGATTGGTTGCCAAGGGTAACTTCTCCACTAGCTCACTTCTCCACTCTTTTCACTGCTTCATGAAAAGACCCCGAAATGTGTTATGATATAGTCTATGCAGATAGAAGATGGAGCCTCATATTCAATTTATAAATGTTTAATAATTCACCTTACAAGTATTTTGGGCCTAATTAAGAGTTGACCGCAGCAGCAAATTTGTTAGCAGTTTGGGAAAAACCATGTGTACTGAGGGGGGAGGGGGGGGGGGGCAGATATAACGTGCAGAGAGAGTTAGATTTGGGTGGGGTGTGTTCAAACTGAAATCTACATTGCAAAAATGAAACAGCCAGTATTTACCCTGCACAGAGGCAAAATAACCCACCCAAATCTAACTCTCTCTGCACGTTATAGCTGCCCCCCTGCAGTGCACATGGTTTTGCCCAACTGCTAACAAATTTGCTGCTGCGATCAACTCTGATTTACCCCCTTTGTAAGGAAAGTGTCAAGTATTACAATGAGGGATTGGCTTTTGTGTATTGTAAACATAAAATACAGCACACACATAATACATATTGCTAACTATACAGCGACAGGGACTATATTAATTTGTGATAACAAAATAAGCAAGAGAAATCACTGTGTCAGTCTCATAGGTGAATGGATTTAATCATAGAATAGAAAAAGTATGTGTGCAGCGCTGCTGACACCAAATATACCCCAAGAAAACCAATGATCCACAAATGTTAATATTAACAAGCTCTGTCCTTGCATCATTTAGATTGTATATAAGGCCTGTCTGCAATACTGATCAATTGATCATTGCAGGACCCAAGGACTTGTACTTTTTATTATTATTAATCACATACAGACTTACTACTGTACTCCACTTTCAAGGTGGATAGATTTATTCTTGAGAATAGTTTTACAGTAAATTTATAAGAAAGTGCTTTTTTATTCTTATGTTTTATGTGTATGGCAACAATAAACTATGAAGAGATGTAGCCATGCTCATCTTACTGCGATGCGGCATGCTGCATCACGGCTTGCTGCATAGCGTGCCAGGCTGCGACTATTCACAGCTAGCGATTACCTCATTAATTCCTTTAATAGAGAGATCACCGGCTGCGAATAGTTGCAGCCTGACATGCCATGCAGCAAACCGTGTATGTATAAGAGGAGCATGGCTACATCATCTATATATACGGTAATTTACATTCTTTCTTTTATTTTATGTTTATAAAATTATACATTTGAATAACTGGTCATATTTAGACTTCTTTTAATCAGCATAACATAATATGCATTGTTTTTTATGTAAATACTAAATATATACCATATATACTGTATATGTAATAATGCAAGGTCTTCAGATCCATTTACTAGGAATTGAATGTTTAGATGGGTTCATTATGAATTACCGCTGACCGGGATGCCAACCGTCAGTACACCAACAGCGGAGTCCCGGGCAGTAGTATGCCGACAGTGGGGCAAGTGCTCGAAAGCCCCTTGCTGAGTGGTGGCTCACTGTGCTTGCCACGAGTTATATTCTCCCTCTATAGGTGTCGTGGACACAGAAGGAGAATAGCCTGTGTTGCCGATATTCCGGCGTTGGCATTGTACCGCTTGTCAAGATTCCGGTGTTGGCATTTTGATCACCGGGATCCCAAGCAGCAGTATCTTAACTGCTTCCCTTTAGTTAGGTGGTCTTCAGTATGCCGGCGGTCGGGCTCCCGGCGACCAGCATACCGGCGCCGGGAGCCCGACAGCCGGCATACCGACACTTATTCTCCCTCGTGGGGGTCCACGCCCCCCCTGGAGGGAGAATAAAATAGTGTGGCGCGCGTAGCGCGCCACCATGCCCGTAGCGTGGCGAGCGCAGCGAGCCCGCAAGGGGCTCATTTGCGCTCGCCACACTGTCGCCGGGAGCCCGACCGCCGGCATATCGTAGTGAACCCCCTTTAGTTAAATGTAATGTTTACCATGTCCCTGTCCCTGAAACTCATTCCTCTCTAACCATACATGAAGACAAATGACATTCAAGATAAGATACTCTACAGCTGGACCCCCAGGCTTTATCAAGATCCAACTACCCAGACAAAGCAAATGTTCCTGACCTTTCTGACATAGAGTATACACAGATCTCTGCCTGTAACCAATGACTTCATTCCTGATGGACTTTTGAATGCTAGTTTATAAATTGTGTGAGCTCTTGCTCTGAAGGCAGGGCATTCTATATAGAAGCTTGGGGCAGTGCTACATATCTATGCACATGCAAATGTAATTGGTGGTACTTATAATTTTACTTTATGGTTGTAAATAATATAGTTGCTTTGGAATCACACAATCATATTGGACTATCTTTGGTATTGGACTTAAACATAACATGTGTTTTAATTTGTGACCACATAAGGACAGTATATGGCACGAAAAAGATGCAACTAAATATAAGGAAAGCTTTGCAACAATCAATGTAAAAATATAGTAGCCTAAGTATCGGCAATACACACACAAACATATATAAAATATGTAACTTACATTGTCCGGCAGTTGCTGGTTTGTGTGGTTTACCTCTAGTGCCTCTGGTGGTTGTAGAATAACCTCTGGTTTTGCCCCTAAACTTGGCTGTCTGAAAGGACTGTAAATTGGAACCTGAGTAAGCCTTCCTGGCTGGGCGAGCTGCAGAAGGAAAATACAGTATGTGGACTTACCCGCAGTAGCTTTGGAGATCCATTTCTCTAGTTTATTTCTTAATAAGGCCTCTCCTGTGAATGGTAGGCCTTCCACGCCTTTCCTGGAGTCCGCGTCAGCAGGCGAATGGCGTAGCCATAAGCCCCTGCATGCTGACACTGCCATAGCAGGGGTGCGTGCATTAAGCAAGCCTATTTCTTTTATGGCTTCCACAATAAAGTTTGCAGAGTCCTGTATATGTTGCAGAAGTCAAATAATCTCCCCTTGAGGCAAGGTATCTAACCCCTCAATTAGGTTACCCGACCATTTGGTAATTGCTTTAGTAATCCACCCACATGCTATAATGGGTCTCTGGGCCACCCCAGCAGCTGTATACAAGGATTTGAGTGTGGTCTCAATGCTACAATCAATCTTTCAGGGAGGCTGCACCTGGGACAGGCAATACAATTTTCCGTGACAGCCTGGATACTGATGCATCTACTATCAGTGGATTTTCCCACTTTTTCCTATCCTCAGGAGGAAAAGGAAAAGATGATAGCAACCTTTTAGGGATTTGAAATTTCCTATAAGGATTAACTCACGGTTCTTCAAACAGGGTATTTGGTTCCTTTGACACAGGAAAAGTGGCTTAGGATTTCTTTTTTATAATAAAATAAGATTCCTCACTCTCCTCTGTCAGCTTATCAGGGATATTTAGAACTTCTTTGATAGCCTCTATGAGAGCCTCTATTCCCTGCGACAGAATACCCTCCCCCACCTCTGAATCCACCTCCCCCTCCTCCATGTCTGACCCTTCATCATCAGAGTCATACTGCAGGATATGGGTCAAAGTACGTTTTTTGTGGACAAATGGCAGGGGATTGAGATGCTGGTTTGGGTACTAAGTCTCTATTCATAAACTCAGTCATCAATTGTCTTAAAACAAGGAAAACGGCTGCGCAGTATACCAGGGAAAGAATGAGAGCCGACGTTATAAAATAATAAATTTAATAACCATAAGCACTAAATAAAACAGCAATAGCAATGACAATTAAACACAATAAATAATGTTGCATATATGCAATATTATATGATTAGGTACACCTTGAATGGTACTGGTGTGTTAGATAACGTAATAGATTGAAGCAGCTTGTATAGGTTAGCTTGGTAAAAGTCCGCAGTCACTCACATGAGATATCACTTATAGTAGAGCATGTAGATACCAAACAACAGAGCGGTCCCAAATGGAGCACAGAGTTCTCGTCACAGTGCTGAATCGGTAGAGTAAATACCTCTCCTGTGGGCTGGTCCAAGACTGGGCGTCCCCGGTCGTTTAGTCCTGCATTGCCCACTAGTGCTATGCAGCAAAAGGATGAAGGGAACCGCCGGGCTGATGGAGCAGGTGATGGCCGCAAGCTGGTGTGAGCAGCTTAGCAAAGACCAGAAACACAGTACTCGGGTCCGTTGGATTCCAGCAAGCAGCTTCAGGTGTGAGTACCTGGATCAAGGTGTGTTGGGGAGGCGGAGTCCTAACGCGTTTCGTCACGTCATGTGGGAGAGCATGTGAGGAATATCACAAAGGGGCTAGAAACACATAATTTATCTAATCACTTTAAATTTAAACATCAATGTAAAGTGAACGCAATCAAACAATTTGTAGGAATTCAACATGTTAAAATCAATTGGAAAGAAAGAGATTCTGAGGGCTTACTGGCAAAAGCAGAAATGAGATGGATCTTTAATTTAAAAACCATTGCCCCTGAAGGACTCAATAAGGAATTTGAAATAAAATGGTTCCTTTAAAAACATTTTATGCAAATCTTTCATGTAAACTGTAAATTATGATTTTTAGCTTGTGAAGTTGTATTTGTATTCACTGTTTTTTTATTATGCTTCACTGTCATCTGTACATATTTATCCTTTAAGTATGTATATATATATTTGCATTTTATACATTATGGCCGCCACACCAGGAAGCTACTATAGCTCACAGGAAGCTGTCCCACACCTCTGGAACGCATAGGGGTGGAACGCAGACGAGTCCGACAGGTCACGCCGCTCCCTGAAGTCCGTATGCGTCTCCGGCGGTGGAACGCACGGTACTTCCGGGTACGGCCGTGATTGGAACGCAAAGCGTTCCTAACAAAGTTTTTCAAAGTTTTCTCCGGAAATAAATGTCATTGTCCTGTTTTAAATTGTTGAGTGGGTTAATATACCACTTATCAAGTGGTGGATGCGGCAATCCCTCCATTAACAACAGGTTTTTAGAAAGATCATGTGATCGATTTTATATCATACAGGAAGTAGATTGGAATTTAATGTCATTGATATGTGTGTTTTATAATATTTTACAACACTAGCCTCCTCCAGTAGACTCACATGTGGCTAGGATGGTGGTTTCCTCAGCTCTACCTGTCACTACCGTCACGTCTCTAAAAGAGCCTACGGATAAACGTGTCGAGGGTTGTCTAAAAGCGATTTACATCCTCACGGGTGCTGCACAAAGGCCCACTATTGCAGCTACATGGGCGGCAGAGGCTATTGAAGCATGGGCCTTGGAGTTAGAGGCTGAAATCTCCTCTGACCATGCTAGACAATGCTTGTCATATATTGTCACAGCTTCTTGCTATATTAAAGAGGCGGCTTCTGATGCCAGTATCCTGGCAGGCAAGGCCTCTACTACTTCAGTCCTGGCTCGCAGGATATTGTGGCTGAGATCCTGGTCTATGGATCTGGACTCTAGAAAAACCCTGGAGGTACTCCCTTTCAAGGGGGATATTCTGTTTGGGGAGGACTTAAATAAGATAGTGGCTGACTTGGCTACTGCCAAAACTGCCTGTCTGCCTAATACAGCTCCTTCTGTGTTGAAGGCCAAAGGCATGTCCTTTCACCCCTTTCGTCCTTCAGGTAAAGCAAAAGGTCAGGTGTACCATAAGCAAGCCCGCACTTCCAAACCTGGTAAGCCGAAGCCCAAAAGAGCCTGGGCTGCCCGTCAGCCAGCAGCCAAGACTGATAAGCCTGTCGCATGACGGGGCGGGCCTCCCCCTGGGGGATCCCAGGGTGGGGGGCCGGCTTCTAGGGTATACCCAGGAATGGTTGAAGACCACTTCAGATGCCTGGGTATGGGAAGTCGTCACTCGAGGTTACGCCATAGCCTTCAAAAACCGACCCCCTCATCGATTTTGCCAGACGGACGTCCCGTCGGACCAGACAAAGGCAAACACTCTGCATTCGGTGGTACAGACCCTCCTTGATAAAGGAGTCGTAGTACAGGTGCCTCTTGCTCAGAGGGGCCGGGGTACTATTCTCTGCTGTTTCTAGTCCCGAAACCGAATGGGTCCTCCCGGCCCATTCTCAACCTCAAGGCACTGATCAAATTTGTGAAGGTTTCCAAGTTCCGTATGGAAACCCTTCGCTCTATAGTTCTGGCCTTGGAACCTGGGGACTACATGGTCTCCCTGGACATACAGGATGCTTACCTGCATATTCCTATAGCAGTGTCATATCAACAATACATGAGGTTTGCTATTGGCAACCTCCATTACCAGTTTCGGGCGTTACCTTTTGGTCTAACAACGGCTCTGCGAGTCTTCACCAAAGTTATGGCGGTGATGACGGTGGTACTCCGCCATCAAGGGGTTAGGATACTGCCGTATCTGGACGACTTGTTAATCCTGGCAAATTCCCCAGATCTTCTCCTGCGTCATCTGGATATGACGGTCCGGTTTCTACAAGCTCACGGGTGGCTCATCAACTGGAAGAAATCCTCCCTGGTCCCTGCTCAGAACATGGTGCATCTGGGAGCGCTGTTGGACACTCACAACCAAAGGTTGTTCTTGTCTCAGGAGAAAGTCCTGAAACTTCAGGACAGGAATCGTTGCTTCCTTTCTCGTCCGCAAGTGTCGATACATTCGGCAATGCAGGTGCTGGGCCTCATGGTGTCAGCATTCGACATGGTGGAGTATGCTCAATTCCATTCTCGCCCCCTCCAGTAGCTGATTCTAGCCAAGTGGGATGGCCTGCCTCACCGGATCAGGTCTCACATGATCTCTTTGACTCCGGAGGTCCGTCTGTCGCTACACTGGTGGCTCCTGGACCGACAATTGTGCAGAGGCCGTCCCTTCTGGATATCCAACTGGGTCCTGTTGACAACAGATGCCAGTCTAAGAGGTTGGGGCACGGTGCTGGAGCAGCACTCCTTGCAGGGTCGGTGGACCAAGGAGGAATCTCTCCTCTCAATCAACATTCTGGAATTGCGGGCGGTCTTCAATGCGCTGAACCTACCCCAGCATTTGATTCAGAACTGTCCTGTTCAAGTACAGTCGGACAACGCCACCACAGTGGCTTACATAAATCATCAAGGCGGCACTCGAAGCCGTTTGGCAATGAAGGAAGTGTCAAAGTCAGAAAAATATCACGCTGCACACTGCCATATATGCACCTCATGCGTGTGCCCGCAGCACGTGCATGAGCCCTCCCGTGCGTGCGTATACTCGCGGTCGCGTGCACTCGTGGATGCGCGGTATGCGCATTTACGGTAGAGTTTGTGTTCGTCTAGCGGGCGACTCAATCGTAACATATTTTATTCATATAATGTATTTTGTAGATTATGGTCCCTTTGATAGAATCTGAAAGTTTAGTTAATGTAGTATGTTCGGGGACAAAGAGATCCCTCTTTGTTTGATACGAAGGGTCAGACAGGGGTTACACAGTGGTGTTTAGTATCCATCGGAAGAGAATATAATTAGCAATATTCCGGTGTTGGTTTGAAGCGGATTAATCGCTCGTGCGTATAGTTATGGTCATAAGAAGTTTATGGACATTTACTATATTTGCACTTTATTACCAATGCGGCGGGAAACCCAGTTTCCCACCAACCTGAGCAGTTAGGAATAGTCACAGCCCACCTGTATGAACCAACCTATGACCTTTTGTTATAATGCGAAGACGAATTCCTGTGTCCAATGAACAATAAGAATGTAGGGACCATTGTACTGTATTGTGTGTAGTGTATAAAAGGACAAGCCGATCTGGGCCAGCTCTCTACTCTCTTCAACGGTTCTCATTGCTGATAATCGGGAGCTGGATATCCAGAAAGGCGCTTGCGATTGTTTCCCCTGGTGCGTAAGTTCTCTGCAACCATATTGTCTCTTATTTAATGTTATAAGCCATTCTCTCTCTCCTTCCCCCTTCAATGTAATTGTACCTTTATTGTATTTTATGTGTAGTGATTCGGTTAGGTATTTTATGTTATCTTGGTAGTGTATAACTTGTATTGTATTATTCTTTTGCAATTGAACGTTCATTCATTTCCTTAAAAGGCGTTAGACCCTTAGACCGGTATTTGAGTGTTTATTATATTGCTAAGGGGTTCTCAGAGCGTCACATACGCTCATACAGCTTTTAAACTAACAAGGTTACACTGTGTTGCATTTACACCTTATCACTGCACAAGGGTTTACAGTATAAGTACATTGTTTATGGTATAGTTATAAAGGTTTAACTCTGTGAGCGTCAGCGCTACTTGTGATCTCCTCGTGGTCTCGAGCGTCCGCTACGCTGATAGCGTATCATTACGTTAGTCGGCAGCCTATAGCGTGCTTGCCTTTACGCTCTAAGCCGTAAGCGAACGTGCCGCTCGTGCGTCTCGTCCACGGCTAAGCGTTCGTTACGCTACGTGCGTACTTTTACGGTATTCCATACGCCAATTGCGTACTGTGTTCTTTAACCTTTTAGAGTGTTTTATACAAGGTATAGAATAGGCATTGTCAATTGGGGACTCGCCCGCTCTTCACATATCTGCACTAGGTAATTCCAGCAGACATTATCGGTCAGCAAAAGGCGGGAGGTAATATTCCTCGTAGTGCTGACCAGATAAGCGTCTGCTTCGCTTAGTAAGGAGTGCTGAAGGAATCCGGAACCAAAAGGTAGGAACAGTACGTTATTGTCTTTTAAAACCTGTTTAGTTTCTGTTTTGCGAACGTAAGCAATAAGCATACACATCTGTATTTCTTGTTTAGTATTGTTTTCGTGCCTCATTCTCCTGATTGCCATATACTAGTGATAAACGTGTTGAGACATTTGTTGTTATTAATAGTTAAAAGTAATATTTAAGGGAATAACTGTAAAAGGCACGCACACAATCTCGCCTAGAATACAAGGGAGATTTGAGTGGTGGTCAGTGAAGGATTACTGTTAAAGATCATTCACATTGATAAACGTGTAGTGTGTAACTGTGGACGTACTTGGTCTGTGTACACGTGTCCTTACAAGGGCAGGGCGTACGCAGCAAGGGTCGACGCACGGAGCGTGTATTACGCAACGGAGCTTACGGATACGCCCACGTGATACAAACCGCACGATAGTATTGTTTAGTAAACGATAAGGAAATAACGCGAAAATAACACAAATCTATCTCAAATCCAAAAGTTTAAAAGTTAAAAGAAAAAGACTTTCTCTGTTGCAATTCTTCTGGGTTAGGCTAATACCGAATGAAAGGATTTCTGCGCAGAAATAAAAATTAAAGTGTACATGTGGTAAGAGTGTGTGTATATATAATATTTCTCTTTTATTACGGAAGTGGGAACCATAGGCCAGTAGAAAGAGATACACCAGCGAGAGTGATATCGTGGGGTGGCTTGGGAGGCGTCCCTTGTTAGACTCGACACATTAATGAGCAGTAGAGTCTGCTGTACATAACAGACCAGGAGGTCACAGACCAGGAGGTCACGGACCAGGAGGTCACGGACCAGGAGGTCACAGAACAAGAGGTTCAGGTACAGCAGACTAGAAGTAGAGAGCACAACCGAAGAGGGTTGGTGCGAGACCCATATAGGCCAACAAAGCTCATCGCTGAAGGAATTCGCAGCAGAAATTTTCGATTCCACTGATCGTTCCGCACATAAGATTAGTTGCTTGTGTGCAGATACGATTGTACCGCATGTGATTGTGTGCATTAGCGTGTCTTGAATTCAGAAGAACGCTACTTGCACATTGTTAACGTGATTTGTGTAATTTTTTTTATTTTAAGGGAAGTAGCCTGATCACTCGGGGACATTCCAGCGACTGACACTTGCTGGGGAGGGTAAGACACTCCCACACGCCCGAGCAAGTAGACGTACTTAGGGGCCCTAGGTTGGGTACGGAACCTCTGGGAACTTTGGTCGCCGTATTGGCCAGCGTGGGCGGAGTTAAGTGGGCGGACCTCGAGGCAAAACCCCCACCGCAGCCTTACCCCGGACATTTTGGTTTTCTGTGAGGGTTGCCGGAGACCCTGATTGGAAGTCAGAGGTAGTGAAAGCAATGCCTGCAGAGATGGGGGCCACTTGTTCAGGTAAGGGGCGATCAACCCAGGTTCAGGTTGATTTGGTAAACCGACCAATCGGGTCGGCAAGGTATATCATGTGTGAGAAATATGGTCATCACACAGAAATGTTGTGCAATGAATGGGAAAGGATGACTGTGCATGACGGGGAAAAGTTTCCCCGGGTAGGTAGTTTTAACCCAGAAGTGTTACAGAATTTAAGGAGAAGAGTTTGCCTGATTAAGTCTTCAAAAAGGCGTATTAGACATTATGATTATTTAACATTGTGGCAACAGGAAGGTGAAATACAAAGGGGGTTGGCGCAAGCCACTGGATCTAACCCTATCAGGAAACTGATAGCCACTGCTCCCACACCACCATACATACCTGGAGAGAAATTGGTTGCAGAGAATGGCACTCAGGGTCATGTTAAATGTGTAGAAGTTAAGGATAATGAAACCAAAGTAATTAATGCTAACACTAATCCGTGCAAGTTGTACCCTGTTTTGAACTTAACCCAGGATTGTGACCAAGAGGATGAGCCCACAACAATATCAGCACTCTCCCTAGCAGCCACCATATCAGAAACAGCAGTAGGCACGACTCAACCCGTAAGATTAGTAGCAAAGGCCCCTAGCGGAGGGACAGGTGAGGTCGTATCGACTGGTAAGTACGGCACCATACACTATGCTGAAACCATTTCACCACATGTTGTAGAATCTACTCAGAATGATGTTGTTGGACTTAATCCTGTTAGGGTAATAGCAGTGCCAAATGGGAAAACTGACACTTCAGGGGCAACTCCTGTCAGGAACATCGCCATGCACTGCCCCTTTTCCCGAGCAGAATTAAGATCAATGATGTCTGAATTCCCTGATCCTAGGAAAGACTTAGTTGCATGTCAAAAGTATATTAGGGAGCTAGGAAATTCTGCAGAGCCAAATAACAAAGATTGGAGGACAGTTTTAAGGGCATGTTTACCCCCCAGTGTTGATCCGTTAAAGTTTATCGCTGATTGCAAGTTAGATGAGGAAGTACCACTAACAGACGAATATAATCAGGATAATGTAAAGAGAATCAACTTACAGTTAGGGGTATATTTTCCTGCAGTAGTAAAGTGGAATAAAATCTTTACAATAAAACAAAAAGAAGGTGAATCCACACCAGAGTATTTTCACCGGGCTCTGCAGGATATGGCTAGGTACACTGGTATAGATGACATTAAAACAAATGTACACCACAGGGAAGTAGCTGTTTCAGTATTAATGGACGGTCTAAAAGAGGTTTTAAGGAATAGAATACAAACCACTAGGCCTGATTGGAGAGGTATGTCGGTGGATGCATTGGGAGAGGCTGCTGCTGGGCATGATCGGAATATCATCAGACACAGGGAGTCACAGAGTGATAAGTTAATGGCTGTAAGCATACAGGCCCTCACTACCCGGCCACCTCAGCCCAGAACTGTGACCCCTGTGGGTAAGTCAACAGGTATAAAATGTTATTGTTGCCACAGAGAGGGACACATAGCACGTGATTGTAAAACAAAACAAAGGCAAAATTCATATCAATCCCCTAGACAATGACCTGACACGAGACATTGGGATCAAGGACCGAAAGGGCGGAGCTATGAGCCACATGCAGGGGAAACAAAAAGGTATCCCCCAAGAAGAGACTGGCAAATCTCTGATAGTTCCCATCTACCCCCACCACAAGTAATTGCTGCCAGCGCGATTCAGGGAGGTCACCATACCCAATAGGGGTGTGGCCACACCTGTAATCTGCAGCCAGTGTAATTGATTGCAAGTCTTGGAAGTGAACCCGAGATCACAATTGATGTAGCTGGTAAATCATTAAATTTCCTTGTAGATACGGGGGCGGCCAAATCAGTGATAAATTCGACAGTGGGCATGAGAACCACTGGTAAAACAATTCCAGCCATGGGAGTAACGGGAGTAGTACAACATTACCCTGTTAGCAAACCAGCAGAGATTACAATAGGGCCTTTGCATACCAAGCATTCCTTTTTGCTGGCTGCATCGGCACCGACTAATCTCCTGGGAAGAGATTTATTGTGTAAAATGGGGTGTGTCATTTATTGTACTCCTGAAGGTGTATTCTTAGACATACCTGAGAATCACGTTCAGGAAGTGCGAGACATGCTAGACTCCCCATCAAAATTAATGTCACAGACCGTTATGATAAATAGGAGTTCATCCCAGGTAGAAGAAATGACATCCCAAATACCAGAGTCACTTTGGACTAAAGATGGACAAGACACTGGATTAATGGCAAACGTAGCTCCAGTAGTTGTGCAAGTAAAAGATGGTAGGATAGCTCCAAAAATCCCACAATACCCTCTGAAGCCAGAGGTGGAGTTAGGAGTATACCCCGTAATAGAGCGCTTGCTACAACAGGGCATTCTGGTAAGAACATCCAGCACTGCCAATAGTCCCATCTTCCCTGTGAAAAAGAGTGGGGGGAGGGGTTACAGGCTAGTGCAGGATCTAAGGGGGATTAATAAAATAGTTGAGAGTCAGTTCCCCGTAGTGCCAAATCCAGCTGTCATCCTTATGCAAATCCCTCCCACTGCAAAATGTTTCACTGTTATTGACCTCTGCTCCGCCTTCTTCTCGGTACCTCTGCACCCTGACAGCCAATATTTGTTTGCATTCACATACAGAGGAGTCCAATACACATGGACTCGATTACCACAAGGTTTCATAGACAGCCTAAGTATATTTTCACAGGCTTTGCATGATTTTTACAGTCTTTCCAACCAGAGAGTGGATCAGTATTGATGCAATATGTGGATGATTTACTACTATGTTCAGATTCACTGGAAGCGTCCCTGAAAGATACGAAACAGCTCCTGTTTCATCTTTCAGACACAGGACACAAGGTTTCCAAAGACAAGTTGCAATTATGCCAGACTAAAGTAAAATATCTGGGACACTGTCTGACACAAGGACTGAGACACCTGACCGCTGATAGAATTCAAGCAATTCGAGACATGACTCTGCCACAAACCCAGCAACAGATCAGAACATTTCTAGGAATGTGTGGGTATTGCCGTAACTGGATCCCAGGTTTTTCCATTCTAGCATTACCTTTGCAGGAGATGGTCTCATCAAACAAACCTGATCGGATTTCGCATACAGACGAATCCGAGATGGCATTTGAGAGACTTAAACAGTGCCTAACGCAGGCACAGGCATTAGGTATGCCAGACTATGGGAAACCCTTTGAGCTGTACGGAACAGAAAGTGCTGGTTGCGCGGCAGGCGTCCTAACCCAAAAGCACGGTGATGCCAGCAGGCCGGTAGCATACTACAGCGCTCAGCTAGATACGGTAGCGCGATCCCTCCCCACATGCTTGCGAAGTGTTGCAGCGATAGCATTGCTAGTTACAAAAAGCGAAGATGTAGTGCTAGGACACAACCTCACAATCCATACACCGCATGCAGTGTCAGCCTTGCTGAATTCTGCCCAAACCAGGCACGTCTCATCAGCGCGGTTTACAAGATGGGAATTGGCATTAATGGCCCCCGTAAACATCACCATAAAGAGATGCAGTGCATTAAATCCTGCAACGTATCTCCCAGGTGTGCCTGGACAGGCACAAAGGGAGGAGGATGAGAGTGATGGGGAAGGAGGATTTAATACAGGAGATGACATGCATGATTGTATGGAGTATTTGACCCAAAATTTCACGGCAAGGCCTGACATCAGTGACAACCCACTGGAAGATGTAGATCTTACTTTCTACACTGATGGTAGTTGTCACAGACAGACGGACTCGGGAGACTTGTGTACTGGATACGCAGTCGTAGATGACCAAGGCACCATAGAAGCAGAACCGCTAGGCCCACCTCACTCAGCCCAGGTTGCTGAACTGGTTGCCCTGACCAGAGCATGTGAATTGGCTAAGGGCAAGTCAGCCAATATCTACACCGATTCTAGATACGCCTTCGGGGTGGTCCATGATTTCGGAGCCCTATGGCGCCTCAGAAATTTCATGACGGCAGCTGCATGCAGCTCACATCAAAAGGCTTCTAACAGCGATACAGGAACCCGACAGAGTGGCTGTTATCAAGTGTAAAGCACATACATATAGTCAAGACCCAGTATCACTTGGTAACAGCCGAGCAGACGAAGCTGCTAAGTTAGCAGCTGGTACCCCCAGACAGACAGACACCACACAACTGATGGTATTTAATACCGTCAACACACAGAAATTGTGTGAAATGCAAAATTTGTGTTCCACACAGGAAAAGGCAGTTTGGAGGGCAAAGGGATATGGCCAGGAGTCCTCAGGACTCAGGACAGATGGACAGGGTAAACCAGTGGCACCCAGAGCATACCTTCCAAGTTTGGCTGAAGCAGCACATGGGCTGACTCATCTAGGCAAGGAAGGGATGTGCAAGTTGGTAAGAACATATTGGTGCGCCCCAGGATTTTCTTCCCATGCGGGAAAGAGAGCAATGTCATGCCTCACCTGCTTGAGGAAGAATATCGGAAAGGCAATACCAACAGAACCATCTCATATCCCACCTACAGGCGGTCCTTTCCAGGTAATACAGATTGATTTCATACAATTACCCCCTTGTCGAAATTTGAAGTATGTACTAGTTTGTATAGATGTGTTTTCAAATTGGGTCGAAGCATTTCCTGCGGCCACAAATACCGCAATGTTTACTGCTAAGAAAATTGTACAGGAATTTGTGTGTAGATACGGTATCCCTAGAATAATTGAAAGTGATAGGGGTACCCATTTTACAGGTGATGTCTTTCAAGGAATGTGTAAGTTGATGGGAATTGATAGTAAGCTGCACACTCCGTACCACCCCCAGGCGAGTGCGAAAGTAGAAAGAGTGAACAGCACTATTAAAAATAAATTGAGCAAAGTTATGGCGGAAACAGGATTGACATGGCCAGAAGCTTTGCCCCTTGTATTATACAGCATCAGAACCACTCCCAGGTCCCCTCTTAATCTGTCCCCTTTTGAAATTCTGTTTGGTCGACAACCGCATGTCATGATTAACCCTCAGGATGATTTGAAATGTAACAATGAAGTGACTGTAAAGTATTTGGTTAAAATGAGTAAACAGCTAAAGAATCAGAATGATAATTTGAAGTTAGTGATTCCTGATCTGCCAGATAGTAATTGTCATGACATTGAACCTGGGGATTATGTAATGATACGGAATTTTCTACGCTCAGGTTGCCTTATTGACAGATGGGAAGGACCATACCAAGTCTTATTGATTAGCACGACCGCATTGAAGGTTGCCGAGAGAGAGACTTGGGTTCATTCGTCTCATTGTAAGAAGGTTGCTGATCCAGAGAGGTCCCGTGATAAGGAACAGACGGTAGAGGAAGTTGTATCACTGGAGTGTCTGTTTCAGGAGGACTGAGACGGCACCTGAGCATTGAGAATAATAAGATCGGAGGCAGTTGTCGAGTCCCTGTTCCCTTTTATTGTTTTTCTCCACTTCCCATCCCATCTCCCTCAATTGTTTCTTTCCCCCTTCTCATTCTTCTCCATTTCCTCCTATAAGATGGACTTGCCCCAAGAGACTGTGATCCGGATTTTCCTGTTGACCATGATGTTGACCAGAGCAGTCTGTTCCGGCGAGAGTACCATGGAGGTCGAGAGAGGTTCTGGAATGGGTTCTGATGACAGAGATGGAGGCGTAGATTTCCAAGAACAACATAATCACCGAGTAAAGGCGAGTATCAGAAAACGATCTGGTAGCATTGACAATAGAAGAAATTGTGAAGGATTGTTAGCTGAAGAGAACTGTATCTGTAGACTCTGTGACAGTGTAGTTGAGGATGGGTGTATCAAGAAATGCCAATCCAGTTTTAATATCCACATGGACCGGCATCCATTGAGTGACTATCATTCCTTAGTGGGTAAAGTGTTAAATCAGACAGATTGTTGGGTATGCTCTCAAGTACCTTAAGGCCATAGCAAATCAGGATTAGTGCCCTTCCCTTTAACTATAGGGGAGGTACTTGAGCTAAGTGGTGGGAGGCCGGTGGACAGGAGGTTTAATATCTCCAGTCCTCCTAGTTTGAAGCTCCACCAATATCATGTGGATAGATCCCTAGTATATTTTAACATTTCCAATCCCCGAAAGCCGGGAAATTGGGAAGTGTCATGGAATAACCAAACCATGACCTTTTCATACAGAGCCGATAGAATGCCTACAGATACAGAACTTATACGCCACATAGCCGGTAGTGGGAAATATTTCCGATATAGGTATACCCTAGGAAGTAGGATCATGAGAGTTGGAGAAGTATCACCAGGATACTGTGCACATATCGTACAAACTGATACGTGTACTAAACAGATGGGAGAATTAGGGTTAGGAGATTTCATATGGAAAATGTGTAATATGGTAATGTCCTACTCCGTCCCATATGTTCTCCCCGATGATGCATATTTCATATGCGGGAGGAAGGCGTATAAGTGGCTTGCCCCAAACTCAGAAGGGTTATGTTATATTGGAAAAGTACTGCCTGAGGTAATGACCGTATCCCACACTAAAATGAAGGATATTCACCGCAGTGCCCAAGCTCCTTATACTCACACTCATTACGAACACATCGTTAAACGGCACCTGATAGAAAGAACAGAGCATCCGGCCTCTGACCTGATCCATGAATCCACCGGGATTCAATTCCTAATCGCGTTAGATATCACTCGTACCGCCAGAGGAGTGATAAATTATAAATATATATCTGCGCTTGCAAATTTATTAGACAATATCACTGAAATGTATGATGACACATTCAGGTATACCGGAAGGGAGCTCCAAGCTTATAAAACAGAACTGGTTCAGCATAGGATGATTCTCAATTATCTCACAGCTGTGACAGGCGGGTATTGTGTTACCCTAGCGACTCAGTATGGAATAAAGTGCTGCACATATATTACAAACAGCACCGAGGATTCGGTCGAGGTCATAGACAAAAAGATGGATGACATTTTGCAATTAAAATGGGAGTTCCGAAGGAAACACAATCTCACCCTTGCCGCTGTGGGTAATGAGCTGACCAGTTGGGTGTCATGGTTGAACCCACGAAATTGGTTCTCTGGTTTAGGAGAATGGACTCAAGGAATTATCATGGATGTAGGGAAATTTCTTTTGTGTACTCTGGGTGTCATCATATTGGTCGGTCTGATATTTAGATGCGTTCGGGTTTTAACAAAGTGTAAACGTAGCGCCCGAGTGATGAGTTTAAGAAGTGAAGATACTGTAATAACAACGACTGATTTGGTTTATGACCCAACGATAGAGACAATGTTGTGATGAAAATGTGATTCCACGGTCCGTTTCTTTCACCCGTTTCTCCTTTGTTTTCCTCCAAGGTACAAAGACATCCGCTTGGAAGAAGAATTTGACAACCTTTTACACAGACAACTGATGGACTATGCCATAGACCCCCCATATCCCTAGTACTTTAAATTTTACGCTAGCCCAACACTTTTTTTGTAAGTCTATGGACATTGAAAAAGCTTTTTGCACACCGTTTATAGCAAAAGCATCGGGAGACTACAGTCAACATGTACATCGAGACAAGACAAGACAAGACAAGACACAAGACAAGACCTCAATCGGCAAATGTATATTAAACTCACATAGTTTATCACTGCATTTACCATAATTGTTCTTTATCTTCATCTCTACAACCTTCAGGTAATAACACACATAGTCGATAGGGAATATAGGCACAGATATCAGCACTCACATATTCCCCCATTCATGTATCATCAACTAAAATGTGCTCCCCCATTTTGTCGCAACCAAAAGCCGAAAAGAGCTCGGTAAAGTTTGACAGCCCATCCACAGACCCGTACCACGGGATAAGAAGGAATTCAAATGTATACTTCGCAATACCTCGAAGCTTGATTTAAAACACGTACGGCACGATGATACATGACCCCCCAAACATGGATTCATACACACATGCTTCTGCTATCTCACTAGGTCATACCCTTTTCCTACCTTCTCCTCTCCTCCCCTACCCAATCATAGAAATGTATTATACATGACATATATTTTTCTCTTTTTGAACTGTTTTAGGAAGTGGCAGTTATTGGTGACTGCCAAAGGGTGGACTGTCAAAGTCAGAAAAATATCACGCTGCACACTGCCATATATGCACCTCATGCGTGTGCCCGCTTCACGTGCATGAGCCCTCCCGTGCGTGCGTATACTCGCGGTCGCGTGCACTCGCGGACGCGCGGTATGCGCATTTACGGTAGAGTTTGTGTTCGTCTAGCGGGCGACTCAATCGTAACATATTTTATTCATATAATGTATTTTGTAGATTATGGTCCCTTTGATAGAATCTGAAAGTTTAGTTAATGTAGTATGTTCGGGGACAAAGAGATCCCTCTTTGTTTGATACGAAGGGTCAGACAGGGGTTACACAGTGGTGTTTAGTATCCATCGGAAGAGAATATAATTAGCAATATTCCGGTGTTGGTTTGAAGCGGATTAATCGCTCGTGCGTATAGTTATGGACATAAGAAGTTTATGGACATTTACTATATTTGCACTTTATTACCCATGCGGCGGGAAACCCAGTTTCCCACCCACCTGAGCAGTTAGGAATAGTCACAGCCCACCTGTATGAACCAACCTATGACCTTTTGTTATAATGCGAAGACGAATTCCTGTGTCCAATGAACAATAAGAATGTAGGGACCATTGTACTGTATTGTGTGTAGTGTATAAAAGGACAAGCCGATCTGGGCCAGCTCTCTACTCTCTTCAACGGTTCTCATTGCTGATAATCGGGAGCTGGATATCCAGAAAGGCGCTTGCGATTGTTTCCCCTGGTGCGTAAGTTCTCTGCAACCATATTGTCTCTTATTTAATGTTATAAGCCATTCTCTCTCTCCTTCCCCCTTAAATGTAATTGTATCTTTATTGTATTTTATGTGTAGTGATTCGGTTAGGTATTTTATGTTATCTTGGTAGTGTATAACTTGTATTGTATTATTCTTTTGCAATTGAACGTTCATTCATTTCCTTAAAAGGCGTTAGACCCTTAGACCGGTATTTGAGTGTTTATTATATTGCTAAGGGGTTCTCAGAGCGTCACATACGCTCATACAGCTTTTAAACTAACAAGGTTACACTGTGTTGCATTTACACCTTATCACTGCACAAGGGTTTAAAGTATAAGTACATTGTTTATGGTATAGTTATAAAGGTTTAACTCTGTGAGCGTCAGCGCCGCTTGTGATCTCCTCGTGGTCTCGAGCGTCCGCTACGCTGATAGCGTATCATTACGTTAGTCGGCAGCCTATAGCGTGCTTGCCTTTACGCTCTAAGCCGTGAGTGAACGTGCCGCTCGTGCGTCTCGTCCACGGCTAAGCGTTCGTTACGCTACGTGCGTACTCTTACGGTATTCCATACGCCAATTGCGTACTGTGTTCTTTAACCTTTTAGAGTGTTTTATACAAGGTATAGAATAGGCATTGTCAGAAGCCTCACGGATCCTACGTTGGGCAGAATGCCATCTACCAGCAATATTCATTCCTGGAGTCCTGAATTGGGAAGCGGACTTTCTCAGTCATCAGGACATGCATGCCAGCAAGTGGGGCCTCCATCCAGAAGTGTTTCAACTTCTCGTGGGAAGATGGGGTCTTCCAGATGTGGATCTGATGGCGTCTCGACACAATCACAAGGTTCCGGTCTTCGAAGCAAGGACAAGGGATTCTCAAGCAGCATTCGTGGATGCGCTGGCAGTGCCGTGGAGGTTTCGGCTGCCGTACGTGTTCCCTCCGGTGTCACTCCTGCCCAGGGTAATTCGGAAGTTCAAGCAAGAAAAAGGAAATCTGCTTCTCATAGCTCCAGCGTGGCCCAGACGGCACTGGTTCTCAGACCTGCAAGGCCTATCGTCAGAGCGTCCACTTCTACTTCCACAACGCCCAGACCATCTCGTTCAGGGCCCCTGTGTCTACTAGGACTTAGCCCGGCTGTCTTTGACGGCATGGCTCTTGACGCTTCCGTCTTATGAGCTAAGGGTTTTTCCGAAGAGGTCATTAAAACTATGTTGCGGGCCCAGAAACCGGCCTCTGCTCGGATTTACCATCGGGTCTGGCATTCCTACTTTGTTTGGTGCGCATCTAACCATTATGACACTTCCAAGTTTAGTACAGCCAAACTTTTGGCTTTTCTACAGCAGGATCTAGATTTAGGCCTGCGTCTGGCCTCCCTCAAGGTTCATATTTCTGCCTTGTCGGTGTGGTTTCAGAGAAAAATTGCGACTTTACCTGATGTTCATACTTTCACTCGGGGTGTGTTGCGTATCCATCCTCACTATGTCCCACCTGTGGCTCCTTGGGACTTGTCGGTGGTTTTGGAGGCGTTGCAGGAGCCTCCATTTGAACCTCTTGGTTCAAGCTGACCTTAAGTGGCTTTCCCTTAAGGTAGTGTTCATGCTGGCTATTGCCTCTGCTAGAAGAGTGTCGGATTTGGGTGCCTTGTCTTGTAGTTCCCCATATCTGATTTTTCACCATGACCGGGCGGTTCTTAGTACTCGTCCTGGATATTTACCTAAGGTGGTTTCTTCGTTCCACCTTAATCAGGAGATTGTGGTTCCAGCTTTTGACTCTCCTGATTTGTCTCCCAAAGAGCGGTCTTTGGATGTAGTACGGGCTCTCTGTATCTATGTGAAGAGAACTGCTTCTATTCAAAAGTCGGATTCTCTTTTTGTTTTGTTTGGATTTCACAAACGTGGCTGGCCTGCTCACAAGCAGACCCTGGCCAGGTGGATTAGAACGGTGATTGCGCATGCTTATGTGAAGGCTGGTCTGTCAGCTCCTGTTCACATTACAGCCCATTCTACTCGGTCTGTTGGACCTTCTTGGGCGGCCCAACGTGGTGCGACCCTTGACCAGTTGTGCAAGGCGGCTACGTGGTCCTCCGGGAACACGTTCATAAGGTTCTATGCCTTCAATACTGCCGCTTCCCAGGATGCTTCCTTTGGATGCCGGGTTCTTGTGCCCGCTACAGTGCGTCCCCTCCCATAAGGAACTGCTTTAGGAGATCCCCATTGTCCAGACTTGTGGAGTCCAGTGTACCCCGCAGCAGAAAACGAGTTTTATGGTAAGAACTTACCCTTGTTAAAACTCTTTCTGCGAGGTACACTGGGCTCCACAAGGCACCCTCCCTGATGCACTTAGCTTCTTTGGGTTGATATGGCATTAGCCGCTGACACTTCTCTTGTCGTGAGAGTGTGGTGTATGTGGCTACTAACCGTTGTCGTCTCTTTTCCTGCTACTGCATTGGGCTGGTTAACTAAACTGAGCTCCTGTGCTGGGAGGCGGGGTTATAGAGGAGGCAGCGCTGTGCATTCTGGGAACAGTCAAAGCTTTGAGCCTGTTGGTGCCTCGGATCAAGATCCTACTCTACACCCCATTGTCCAGACTTGTGGAGCCCAGTGTACCTCGCAGAAAGAGTTTTAACAAGGGTAAGTTCTTACCATAAAACTCGTTTTAATGTAAAAAGAAATTCCTTAGTCACTTTTCCTGCATCAAAGGAATTGAATACCCTGTTTGAAGAACCATGGGTTAATCCTGACAAGAAATTTCAGATCCCTAAAAGGTTGCTCTCATCTTTTCCTTTTCCTCTGGAGGATAGGAAAAAATGGGAAAATCCACCGATGGTGGACGCATCAGTATCTAGGCTGTCACATAAAATTGTATTGCCTGTTCCTGGTGCAGGCTCCCTGAAAGACATGGCTGATCGTAAAATTGAGACTACACTCAAATCATTGTATACAGCTGCTGGGGTGGCCCAAAGACCCACTATGGCATGTGCGTGGATCACAAAAGCCATTACAAAATGGTCAGGTAACCTAATTGGGGGGTTAGATTTCTTGTCTATGGGGGATGTTGTTTTACTCCTGCAGCATATTCAGGACTCTGTGAACTTTAAGGTGGAAACCATAAAACATAGTAATTGAGGTTGAATAGAGACAAATTGCCCATTGTGTTCAACCTGTATTAAGTTGTGATGATTCTATGTACCCACTGAATAATGTTTTATGACTAGTTAACTACTAAACTCATGTTACCCCCAAATTAACCACGTTGATATTTTAAATATTATAACCTTGGATATCATTTTCATTCAGAAATGTATCCATTTCTTTTTTAAATCCAATTACAGATTCCGCCATTACCACCTTCCCTGGCAGGGAATTCCACATCCTAATTGCCCTAACAGTGAAGAACCCTTTCCTCCGTTGCGTTCAGAACTTTCTCTCCTCCAGCCGAAGCGAGTGCCCACGTGTCCTAAACTGTGTTCTTTTAATAAATAATTCCTCTGATAACTCTTTGTGATGTCCCTTTACATATTTGAAGATATTAATAATATCTCCACTAAGGCGCCTCTTTTCTAGTGTATACATATTCAACCTAGTAAGCCTTTCCTTATAATTCAGTCCCTCTAGGCCTTTAATTAGTTTAGTAGCTCGCCTTTGAACCCTTTCGAGTTCACTGATGTCTTTTTTATACAATGGTGCCCAAAACTGAACACAGTATTCCAGGTGCGGACGTACCAATGCTTTATACAGCGGCAGGATTACATCCGAGTCCCTTGTCTCAATTCCCCTTTTTATGCACGCTAACACCTTACTTGCATTCTTTACTGTGTTTTGACATTGTGTATGGTTATTAGGCCTATTATCAATGAATACCCCCAAATCTTTTTCCAACTCTGTTTCCCCTAGGCGTTCCCCATTTAATATGTAGGTTGCGAGTTTGTTTTTAGTCCCAAAATGCATAACCTTGCATTTGTCTGTATTGAACCTTCATTTCCATTTAGACACCCAGAGTTCAAGTTTAGATAGATCAGTCTGCAAGGACTCCACATCCAATTCTGAATTAATTACCTTAGACAGTTTAGTATCATCTGCAAAGATTGACACTGTGCTTTCCAGGCCTTTTTCTAGGTCATTGATAAATATGTTGAACAGTAGTGACCCGAGTACGGACCCTTGTGGTATTACGCTGACTACTGGGGACCAGGTTGAAGACTTACCGTTGACCACTACTCACTGTACCCTGTTGTTCAACCAGTTGCTTATCCATGTGCAAATAGTTTTTCCTAGGCCAAGCTCCATTAATTTGATCATATGTCTCCTGTGAGGAACTGTATCGAAGGCTTTTGCAAAATCTAGGAAGACCACATCCACTGCTTTTCCTTGATCAATATTATTGCCCACTTCCTCGTAGAAGCTTATTAAGTTAGTCTGACATGACCTGTCCCTCACAAACCCATGCTGGTTCTTGCAAATAATCCTAGCGGACTGTAGATACTCCTGTATGTTGTCCCTTAGAATTCCTTCCAATATTTTCCCCACTATAGATGTCAAACTAACTGGTCTGCAGTTACCCGGAAGATTTTTGGATCCCTTTTTAAATAATGGCACTACCTCAGCTATACGCCAATCCATCGGTACCATGCCTGATCTAATTGAACTATTAAAAATCAAGTATAGGGTTCGTGCTAGTTGTGAACTAAGCTCCATAAGTACCCTCGGGTGAAGTCCATCAGGACCAGGTGATTTATTCATCTTAATTTTGCTTAGTCTCTCCCGGACTACTTCTTCGCTTAAACAATTATCTAACCATGAATAATTACTGTCACAACTGTTATGCTCTACTCCCACCCCATTTCTTCTCTGGTGAATACTGATGAAAAGAATTTGTTCAGTATTTCTGCTTTTATTTTGTCATCATTTATCAATTCTCCTAATTCATCTTTTAATGGACCTATATTCTCCTTTTTTAACCTTTTACCATTTATGTATTTAAAAAACTTTTTAGGATTGGTTTTACTCTCTATAGCGATTTGCTTTTCATTTTCCATTTTAGCTGCTCTTATTGCTTTTTTGCGTTTCTTATTACACTCCTTGTAATACTAGAAAGACTCCTCCTTTCCATTAGATTTAAATGCTTTGAAAGCCTGCTTTTTTTATTCATTTCTGCCTTAACCTTCCTGTTAAGCCACTTCGGTTTGAGTTTAATACTCCTGCGTTTACTGCCCATGGGAATAAAGTTATGAATATTGCTATCTAGCAACCCTTTTAACACTTCCCACATTTCCGAAGTGTTCTTGTTATTAAACAGAACCTCCCACTCTATGTCGTTAAGTGCACATCTAAGCATACTGAAATTAGCCTTCCTAAAGTTAAAAGTTTTGGTGGAACCCCTGTAGCTATGTTTCCTGAAACTGATGTCGAATGTGATCATATAGCGATCACTGTTACCCAAAGTCTCCCCCACTTTAGTGTTTGATATAATGTAATTACTAGATCCAGGGTAGTTTTACCCCTAGTTGGGTCCTCGACTAATTGAGACAAGTAGTGATCCTTAAACATATTTAAGAACCTGTTGCCCCTCGCTTTAGCACATGAATCGTTATTCCAGTTTATATCTGGGTAATTAAAATCCCCAATCACAAGGATGTCCACCAATCCCGCAGCCGTTTTGATTTGCTGTAAGAGTTGTTCTTCCTCATGTATGCTAATATCTGGCTGTTTGTAGCACGTGCCTATGACTAGTTTTTTTGCCTCAATACCCCCACTTGAGATTTCAACCCATAATGACTCCACATTATCTCCAGTCCCCTCATAGATAACCTCCTTTAGGTATGGTTTAAGTGATGGTTTAACATAAAGACATACACCTCCTCCTCTTTTGTTTGCCCTGTCCCTCCTGAAAAGAGAATACCCCTCCAAGTTTGCAACCCAGTCGTGAGAGTCGTCCCACCATGTTTCCGTAATACCTATAATGTCATACTCAGCCTTTGATGCTAACAATTCCAATTCCCCCATTTTACCTGCTAGACTTCTTGCGTTTGCAAGCATACATTTTAGTTTATCGGTTCCTTTATTCGTTTGTTTTTTTAAAGATATCCCATCATGGTTTACTAGTGCATCCCTAGAGTTACTGATACAGACTGTCCTTCTCGCTCCCTCTCTAATCCCACCGTACTTAGTATTGCCCACCTTACTTTTCTCTTTGGTCAACCCAAAGTTCCCGCATAAATTCACCGCCCTGACATAAGTATTTTCCCTTAAGTCCCGTACAACATTTTCTATAGGCTGTAATGATGACACATAATTGTTATTATTTAATGCTTTGGCAGTACCTTTCTTAATACCCTTATTAGAACCCATGTAAATACCCTTACCGGCTGCACTCTCCCTCCCCCTTCTCCACCCCCTTTTATCACACTACCACCATCCCTACTATACTCACTGCATGACCCATAGTTTCTAGTTAAACCCACCCCCAAGGCTCCTAGTTTAAAAGCTCCTCCAACCTACTAACCATCCTACCCCCCAGCACCGCAGCCCCCTTCTCTTTTAGGTGCAATCCGTCACGAGAAAAAAGATGGCGCCTGACTGAGAAGTCCGCCCAGTGTTCCAAGAACACAAACCCCTCTTTCCTACACCAGTCTCTGAGCCACACATTTACCTCCCTAATCTCCCTCTGTCTCCCTAGGCTAGCGCGTGGCACTGGTAATATTTCAGAGACTATTACCTTAGATGTCCTTTTTTTTAGTTTCTGGCCTAAGTCCCTATAATCTTTCTTAAGGACATCCCACCTACCACTAACTTTGTTGTTGGTGCCAAAGTGCACCAAGACCGCTGGGTCTTTCCCAGTCCCTCCCAACAATCTACCTACCCGGTTCGCGATGTGCCGTACCCGAGCACCCGGGAGACAACATACCATATGGTGATCATGGTCCTGGTAGCAGATTGCCCTATCTGCCTTCCTGATGATAGAGTTCCCTACCACCACCATTTGCCTTGGCACCTCTCTAGCTTTCATCCCATCTGAGCCAGAGGGACCACTCCTCCGGTTGCTAGAGGGAGCAGTCTCCTCCGGCGCCGTCATTTCGTCGCTATCATCCACCGAATCTTCGTCCAATCAGGCAAATTTGTTTGGGTTTGATAGTTCCGAGATGTCGTGCCTCCCCCTCTTTTTCTTCCTTCTAACAGAGACCCAACTGCCTACCTGATTATCCTCATCTACCAGTGACCCCTGCTGCAACTCCTCCACCGTTCTATCTAAACTTCGCTCGAGATTATGAATATCCCTCAGTCGTGTAACGGTTTGCTCTAGATCAGTTACCTGGGCTTCCAGGGCAACCGTTCGCTCACATCTCACGCATATGTATTCGCCCTGGGTCGGCTACTCCAGGTGCGCATACATCTTGCACGACACGCACTGAGTGAGACTCTCAAACATGGCCCCTCACATCAGTTTGAAAAACTAACTCCCTATTACCTTCTCAAAACACAATAAATAAAATAAAATAAAATAAACCAACTAGCCAATACAATCAATACACAATAAGTAAGTAATCAATACTTATCTGAGTGGGACCTCTCCTGCGGCACCGTTACTCCACCTTGCAGTTGCTCCAGCTCTCTGTTCCTCCTTTTCACTTGGCTTCCGGCTCCTGCTACGTCCACAGACCGCAGACCTAACTTGTGCAGGCTGTGGCACACTCACTCCCAGTACCAGAAGCCCTCACACACTTTCACTCCCCTGGCAGCACTCTCTCACTCCTCTCTCCCTGCAGCAGCACTCACACCTTTGTTTTGTTTTTGTTGTTGGTTTTTTTTTATACCCAGCAGCTTTGTTTGTTTGTTTTTTTTATACCCAGCAGCTCACCCCACCTCTCCCAGCAGCAGCACTTTCCCTCTTCCTTACACACACACACACACACACACACACAATTCACAAGCCGCGGAAGCAGCAGTCCATCAGTGCCCTCTCTCTCACTACCACCAGCAACCACACACTCACACAACAGTGGCAGCAGCAGCGATCCCCTGCTGCCTGCTCCGCTGTACTCCGCTCTCACACAGACCACAGCGGCAGCAGCTACACGCTGCCCGCTGCCCCTCCACTCCGGCTGGCGCCTGGCGATCCCCCGCTGCCCGCTTTGCTCCGCACCACCTGCCGCCGCTTCCTGGACTCCCTGACTCCTCCTCGCTTCCGGCTTCCGCTTCCGGTTGGTGCTTCGTGCTTAATGCACGCACCACTGCTATGGCAGTGTCAGCACGAAGGGGCTTGTAGCTACGCCAGTGGACTGCTGACGCGGACTCTAAGAAAGGTGTGTAAGGCCTACCATTCACAGGAGAGGCCTTATTTGGAGATGAACTAGACAAATGGATCTCCACAGCTACTGCGGGTAAGTCTACGTTTCTTCCTTTCGCAGCCCCCCCACAGCCCCCCCAACCAAGAAGACTTATTCAGCTTCTAAGTTGCAGTCCTTTCGGAAGGCCAAGTTCAAGGGCAAATCCAGAGGTGCTTCTACGTCTTCCAGTGGCACAAGAGGTAAACCACGCAAGCCAGGAACTGCCAGTGCTCAGGAACAGAGCTCAGGCTCTGCTTCCTCAAAGCCTTCAGCATGACGGTGGACCGCAATGCCTGGAATGCTGTCATGTGGGAGCCCGACTACAATTCTTCAGTCAGATCTGGTCCAGTTCGTGCCAGGATCCCTGGGTAATAGATCTTATTTCCCAGAGCTACAGACTGGAGTTCCAAGAGCACCCACCTCATAGATTCTTCAGATCAGGCTTACCAGTTTCACAAGAGGCAAGTATAACTTTACAGCATGCCATCCAAAAGCTGGTACAGACTCAAGTCATTGTTTCTGTTAAACCTCATCTGCAAAACAAGGGGTAATATTCCTATTTGTTTGTAGTACCGAAACTGGACGGTTCGGTAAGACCAATTTTGAACCTCAAGTCGTTGAACCCGTACTTACGAGTGTTCAAATTCAAGATGGAGCCTCTGAGAGCGGTGATATCAGGTCCAGAGGAAGGGGAATTACTAGTTTGTCTGTATTTCAAGGATGCGTACCTTCACATTCCTATCTGGCCGCCTCATCAGGCTTATCTATGGTTTGCACTGCAGGACTGTCACTACCAGTTCAAGGCCCTGCCATTTGGTCTCTACACGGCACCGAGGGTGTTCACCAAGGTGATGGCAGAGATGATGTTTCTACTTCGCAAACAGGGAGTGAACATAATTCCAAACCTGGACGATCTCCTGATAAAAGCACCGTCCAGGTAAAGGTTGCTAGACAGTATTGGTCTCTCAACCAAACTCCTCCAAGATCACGGGTGGATTCTGAAACTTTCGAAATCTCACCAAGAGCCAACACGGAGTCTCCCATTCCTTGGAATGATACTGGACATGGGGTCGCAGAAAGTGTTCCTTCCGTTGGAAAAGGCATTGGTAATCCAGTCATGGTTCGGGATGTTCTGAAGCCAATTCACCTTCTGAGGAAAATGGTGGCCTCTTACGAGGCACTTCAATATGGAAGGTTTCACGCAAGACCCTTCCAGCTCGATTTGTTGGACAAATGGTCCGGATCACAACTTCACATGAACCAGAGGATCTGTCTGTCGGCAAAAGCCAGGATCTCCCTTCTGTGGTGGCTACAGACTTCTCACCTCGTCGAGGGTTGGAGGTTCGGAATTCAAAACTGGATTCTGTTAACCATAGATGCAAGCCTCAGGGATTGGGGAGCAGTCACTCAGGGGGTGCAGTTTCAAGGAAGATGGTCAAGTCAGGAAGTCATCCTTCCAATCAACATTCTGGAACAGAACGCCCTTCTGCAGGCCTCACATCTTCTTCAAGATCGGGCCATTCAGGTCCAGTCGGACAATGTGACGGCAGTAACATACATAAAACCGTCAGGGCCAAACAAAAAGCAGAGCAGCAATGTCAGAGGTGTCAAGAATTCTCCTCTGGGCAAAAATAAACGCTGTGGCGTTGTCAGCGGTTTTCATTCCAGGAGTAGACAACTGGGAAGCAGACTTCCTCAGCAGACACGACCTGCGCACGGGGGAGTGGGGCCTTCACCCGGAAGTGTTCAGGTGCTTGACATGTCGATGGGGATATCCACATATCGACATGATGGCCTCTCATCTCAACAAGAAGCTCAGGCGGTATTGTTCCCGGTTGAGAGACCCAAAGGCAGTGGCGGTTGACGCTCTGATGACCCCATGTGTCTATCAGACAGTGTACGTGTTTCCTCCACTTCTTCTGATCTCAAGAATTCTTAAGCGAATAAAAAAGGGAAAAAGGTTCAAGCAATACTCATTGCTCCGGACTGCCCAAGGAGGGCCTGGTAAGCGGACCTTCTGGAGATGCTCCTCGAAGATCCGTGACTTCTATCTCTTCTCAAGGATCTTCTGCAACTGGGCCCGTTCGTCTATCAGGACTTACCGCGGCTACGTTTAACAGCATGGAAGTTGAATGGCTGATTCTAGCCAGGAGAAGGATCCCTAACAAAGTTATCCCAACTATGATCCAAGCCAGGAAGGGGGTAACATCTAAGCATTACCATCGTATTTGGAAAAAATATGCCTCTTGGTGTGAGAGCAGAAATTATTCTATGGTGGAATTTCATCTGGGACGTTTCCTGCTTTTTCTGCAGTCAGGTGTGGATGTGGGTCTGCGTCTGGGCTCCATAAAAGTCCAGATTTTGGCCTTATCCATTTTCTTTCAGAAACAATTGGCTTCTCTCCCTGAGGTCCAGACGTTCTTGAAAGGTGTTCTGCACATCCAACCTCCCTTTGTGCCTTCCACGGCACCTTGGGATCTCAATTTGGTGCTGCAGTTCCTCCAATCGCACTGGTTTGAACCGTTACAGGAGGTGAACATAAAAAATCTTACATGGAAGACTGTCACACTGTTGGCCTTGGCTTCAGCAAGATGTGTGTCGGAGCTGGGGGATTTGTCTGACAAAAGTCCCAGTTTAATTTTCCATGAGGACAGAGCTGAACAGAGCAATTTCTTCCTAAAGTCGTGTCTGCGTTTCACATCAACCAACCTATTGTGGTTCCGGTTGACACTTCAAAGTCTTTGGATGTTGTGAGGGCTTTGAAGGTGTATTTAAAGCAAACAGCTCGTCACAGAAAATCGGACTCACTGTTTGTTCTCTATGATCCCAATAAAATTGGGTGTCCTGCGTCAAAGCAGTCCATTGCACGCTTGATCAGGCTTACTATCCAGTATGCTTATTCCATGACAGGTTTGCCATGTCCAAAATCTGTACAGGCCTACTCTACTAGGTGTGTGGGTTCTTCCTGGGCGGCTGCCCGGGGTGTCTCGGCTTTACAGCTCTGCCGAGCAGCTACTTGGTCAGGTTCAAACACGTTTGCTAAGTTCTACAAGTTCGATAGTTTGGCATCTGGGGACCTTCAGTTTGGTCAATCAGTTCTGCTGGAACCTCAGCACCCTCCCACCCGGTTTGGGAGCTTTGGTACATCCCCATGGTACTAAATGGACCCCAGGATCCACTAGGACGTAAGAGAAAATAGGATTTTAATTACCTATAGGTAAATCCTTTTCTCGTAGTCCGTAGAGGATACTGGGCGCCCGCCCAGTGCTTCGTTCTTCCTGCACTGTTATTTGGTTAAGTAATATTGGTTCAGCCGTTGTTGTTCCTGATTCAAGTTTAGTTAGCTTGGCTTTCCTCTTGTTGTGTGTGCTGATTCGGAATCTCACCACTATCCTTATCTATCCTTCTCTCAAAGTATGTCCGTCTCCTCGGGCACAGTTTCCTAGACTGAGTCTGGTAGGAGTGCATAGAGGGAGAAACCAGCCCACACTATCAAATTCTTAAAGTGCCCATGGCTCCTAGTGGACCCATCTATACACCATGGTACGAAATGGACCCCAGTATCCTCTACGGACTACAAGAAAATAATTTACCGATAGGTAATTAAAATCCTATTTTCTTATTGCAACTGTTGCTTATTATGTTGCAGAATTCTTCACCACGTGAACTGTAGGAACTGTCTTTAGTATTATCTTCTAGTTCCAATTATATTGTGCTGGTTTCTGGGGTTGCGCAAGAAAGGGAGTCAGTGCTGCTGTGTGGGTGTCCAGTAAGGGATACTTTGAAGTGCTGCTAGGCAGGTATGTGTGGGTGATAGTGTGTAGCACCTAGGTACCAGGAGCAGTGTAATAACTGTGTAGGTGATGGTGGGTGACATCCATGAGCTGGCCGGAGGGTGAGTGTGTGCTGGTCTTATGTGCCCCCCTCTCTGCTCCCAGGGCTGTATAACCCTAACCCTCCCTCCCCACAGCCTAACCTTAACCTATCCCCCCTGCAGCCTAATCCTAACTGACAGACCAGACCTGATGACTCCGTTCCCCAATCCATCCTATGTGACAGCATGGACAGACTGCACACATAGATAGGAGGCTGCTGATCCCACTGCACAGGGACAGTCCACAGTACCGCTGCTGCCTGGGTGACAGGGACAGCCCGGAAGCAGTGATAGACTGCTGCAGCTGCCCCTGAACCTCCTCCCGGCTCCCATTCCACTGTCACCCGCAGCACCTCAGCACTGGAGCAGCATCTCCCTGGTAAGTCTCTCCTAGCACCGCTGCCCATGACTGGAGCTGGAGGCAGGGATTCCACAACTTTCCACACCGAAGTCAGGGTGTGTGTGTGGGGGGGCTGTGGTTTGGTTGTGGGTGCTGATCGTGAAAGGCGGGAGGTGTAAGTCATGTGGTGGGAGTGGGTGCTGATCACAATAGGTGGTGGTGGGGGCTTCCTGCCTTTTATGGGGGGAGCAGGTGCTGGGGGGTCTTGGGGATTGCGGTGGTGAAGTGGCTAATGGACCTGGATAGGTGCCGGGATAGGTGCCGGGGGCGATCACTGCGGGTCCTGTGTTGACGGGAAGCCTTGCAGCAGTGATGAGAACAAAGTAGGTGTCTGCCTACTTATCGTTCAATTGGGGGGAAGTCCCCTACACCTGAACTATAGGTTTGGAAAAATCACAGGTTTTCCCAACAAGTTAAAGGACTAACCGTTTTGGGGTGTTTATCAGCATGTGGGAGCAAACAGCTGATTATCGTTTGCTCCCGCACACTGCCCAATTATCTCTCCAACCAGCCAAATAGTTGGCTAGTTGGAACTATATAATTTTAAGGGGGGTACTCACGGAGCGATATTCTAAGCAATCTGACTAGATTGCTTAGAATATCAGCCTGATCGCTCCGTGTGTAGCCCTTACAGTGATAGCGATGCGCAGCCCTACGCATCGCTATCGCTGTTGCTAGATTGGCCTGCATGCAGGCCAATCAAGCGGGTCGCTCATTTCACCCGCTGGGTGAAGTGAGCGGCCCCCCGTCTCCCCCCGCACGCTCAGCACAGATCGCGCTGTGCTGAGCGGCGGGAGAGATGTGTGCTGAGCGGTTCGCTCAGCACACATCTCTCATGCATCAGCCCATGGGTACTGGGTTTTAGTGTATGGCCAGCATAAGACAAATTGATGAGTTAATTTTATTATCATTTGCCTGACACTAAAGCAATTGTTGTTTAATCTATTGCAAGCAGGATACAAGGTATAAAGATAAGCTACAGCCATATCAGATAAAGGAAGAATATGTGGCATGTTATCTAACTAAGGGGTCAAGAAACTGACACCAGGCAGGATATAGGAAAAATACAGTACATGATCTAATGTTATATGTACCACGGGCAGTATCTGTTCAATTTCAATTTGGCACAGTCAAGCACAAGATGGGAATTGGCTATTATGGTTCCAACAAATAATACCCATCAAAAGATGTAATATGCTGAATCCTGTATGTTATTCACCAGATGTATCTCATAAGATACATAGGGTGGTAGAATGATAATATAGTCACAAGGAGGACTAAGCAATAAAGGGCCCTAACAGTGCTGATAACAGTGGACGATATGAACAAGAACTCTTTCATATCGTTCAGTGTGGAAGCACCAACGATGAATGATGCGTGGCCCCGCGCTTCTTCATCGTTGGTGCCGGGTCGCTTATGCATGCAGGCCAATATGGACAATCTAGTCCATATTAGCATGCAGTGCTATGGAGCCGGGTGATGGGTGGAGTGAAGAAACTTCACTCCCCCCATCACCTGCCTGCCGCCGCCGGGTCGCCCGTCGGCTATATCCACCATTGGGCAGCCCGGCGGTAGGGGGCATTACACAGATATACCTGATTGCATGGAAAATATAAATTTAGATTATCTTGACAAATGTGACAATCCCTAGAAAACATAGATATTATTATTACAGGTTGAGTATCCCATATCCAAATATTCCGAAATACAGAATATTCCGAAATACGGACTTTTTTGAGTGAGAGTTAGATAGTGCAACCTTTGTTTTTTGATGGCTCAATGTACACAAACTTTGTTTAATACTCAAAGTTATTAAAAATATTGTATTAAATGTCCTTCAGGCTGTGTGTATAAGGTGTATATGAAACATAAATGAATTGTGTGAATGTACACACACTTTGTTTAATGCACAAAGTTATAAAAAATATTGGCTAAAATGACCTTCAGGCTGTGTGTATAAGGTGTATATGTAACATAAATGCCTTCTGTGCTTAGATTTAGGTCCCATCACTATGATATCTCATTATGGTATGCAATTATTCCAAAATACGGAAAAATCCGATAACCAAAATTCCTCTGGTCCCAAGCATTTTGGATAAGGGATACTCAACCTGTATTATTATTATTATTATTATTATTATTATTATTATATAGATAATATGGGTTTGCAGAAGATAATACTAATACCAAATAAAAGATAACTTTTGAGGTTATAAATGAAGCTGGAGTTAGACTGTTTTTATGTTTATGACAAGTATCAAGAAACTCAACAAGAAATTTACAAGGCACACAAATAGATTATTAATGACCATACAGCTGCCACTGGTAGTGACAAATAAAAAATGTCTAAGCACTTGCATGCATAGTGATTACATTTATTAAGACAAGGAGAGCTGATGAAATTGAAAAAGAGTCCTCAGACTTACCTATAGCTCAGTTGCCAAGAATTCAAGAAACTGATTAAAAGGTTATCATTTACTGATTTTTGGGATTCTTAGAGTACAGAAATTAATAAAAATGCAGGATTTGTGTTCCTAACAGAAGAAGGCTGTTAGGAAGTCCAAGGGATGTGGTCAGGAGTCCTCAGGACTCTGGAAAATTGGACACAGTAGGCCAGTAGCTCCCAGGGCATGCTTTTTCAAGCCTGACGGAGGCAGCATGTGGTCTGACTCATTTGGGTAAGGAAGGCACATGTAGATTGGAAAGAGCATACTGGTGTGTGCCTGGCTTCCTTTTTCAAGCTGTGAAGAAGGCTTCTTGGTGCCTTACTTGTTTGAGAAAGAATACTGAGAAAACAATACTAACAGAGCCATCTCATATTCCTCCTACAGACGAACCAGGTAATACAAATCAGCTTCATCGAAGTAGTATACAGCGGTGCAAGTATGCGGGTATGCTCGGGTACGGAGTACCCTTAAGAATTTGGCAGCCGGTACGCAGTACCACCTGCCACACACTTTGCCATTACCACAATTATAATGTGCCACAAAGCAACAAGACCATGGTGCTTGGCAGCATGACGGCTCCTCCCACTTTGTCAGGGTTACTGGGAGCCGGACAGTTGCTGTATTTTCCTGTTATAATGGAGACATTATTATATATTGTTATTAAATTTGGAGCATTACTATATATTTCTATTATACTGGAGGCTTATACTATATATTTTTAGCCTTGCCTCCAGATAAAAAAAAAAAAAAAGGCGCTGTCGTGTGGCCACGCTGCTAGTGTCATCTAGCCTCTCCCACTAACAGCATGCGGCCACGCCCCCTCACAACACATGACCACGCCCATTTTTCGTCACTCAGTACCACTAAGAAAATATTTCTACTTGCACCACTGGTAGTATAATGTAGGAATTTAGAAAATGTGTATTCATTTATGTTGAATTTGTAACATTTAAATTGGTTTTGTAAAAGTTAAATATGTGAATGAGTCTTATACATTATGAATGTTACACTTGGCATCAAAAATTGGTACAAATTGACTGATTGATGTCTGATTTGTGTCATATACATATACATACAAATCATAATAAACATGTTATGCCTGGCTAAATATCATCATTACGATTAAATTGGCATTTGTTAAATGAGTATACATATACATATGTTAAAATAAGTTAGGATTTGGGAAGAACAAATTGAGCAAAGTGATGGATGAGACTGGGTTAGCGTGGCCAGAAGCTTTGCAACCAGTCTTACACAGCATCAGGATCACTCCTGGACCACCTCTTAACCGATCACCCTTTGAAACACTTCAGTTGATGGTTAATCCACAAGATGATTTAAAGTGCAACAATGAAGTTACTGTTCAATATCTCATAAAAATGATTAAGCACTTAAGGAAGCAGCAGAAGCACTTAAAATTGCTGTCTCCAGAGATGCCAGAGACAAAGTGCCATGATATTGAGCCTGAGAGAAATTGATAGAATATTTGGTCCAACTTAACATGTTGTTCAATCTTGGTATAAGAAAAAGGTCTTATAGCTTTGGAGTATGGAGACACTGTGAGGGGCTATTGTCTGGGGAATATTATACAGGTTGAGTATCCCATATCCAAATATTCCGAAATACGGAATATTCCGAAATACGGACTTTTTTGAGTGAGACTGAGATAGTGAAACCTTTGTTTTTTGATGGCTCAATGTGCACAAACTTTGTTTAATACACAAAGTTATTAAAAATATTGTATTAAATGACCTTCAGGCTGTGTGTATAAGGTGTATGTGAAACTTAAATGAATTGTGTGAATGTAGACACTTTGTTTAATGCACAAAGTTATAGAAAAATATTGGCTAAAATTACCTTCAGGCTGTGTGTATAAGGTGTATATGTAACATAAATGCATTCTGTGCTTAGATTTAGGTCCCATCACCATAATATCTCATTATGGTATCTAATTATTCCAAAATACGGAAAAATCAGATATCCAAAATACCTCTGGTCCCAAGCATTTTGGATAAGGGATACTCAACCTGTATCTGTAAATACTGTAACCACATAATTGAGGAGAAATGTATCCAGCGATATCAGGCATTTGCGGACATCCTTTAGACAATTATCAATCATTAGTGAATGATATATACTCGGTGTCTATGTGCTTCAGCCAATCCGGACTCAATCTGTGGTATAAACAGCCTAATTCAGACCTGATCGCAGCAGCAAAATCTTTCTCTAATGTGCAAAACCATGTGCACTGCAGGTGGGGCAGATGTAACATGTGCAGAGAGAGTTAGATTTGGGTGGGTTATTTTGTTTCTGTGCAGGGTAAAAACTGGCTGCTTTATTTTTACACTGCAATATAACTCTCTCTCGTGGCCTCGTTAAATGGATGTGGCCTCGCAGAAAAAGACTACCGTACACCCCAGTTTTTGACCCTACAACAACAGACCTCGGTCACCACTGGAAAAAATAAACATTCCAAAATATGAAGCCCCACACAGTAATGCCCCTTGCACCATATAATGCCATACAATGCCCATGATGCATTATGCACTAAAGTAAAGCTTCTAATTAATTTTACATTACCTGCTTGTTGCCAGGGATTTTAGGTGCTGGGTGTCATGCTCGTTGCCAGGAGTTTCATGTGCTGGGTGTCATGCTCATTTCCAGGGGTTTCATGCTCTAGGATTCATGTTTGTTGCCAAGGGTAATGCTCATTGCCATGGGGAATGCTCATTGTCAAGTGGGTTCTAAATAATGTATAGGGAGCGCTTGATAAAATATCTGAGCAATACCTGTAAAAATAAAATTGGTTAATATATAATGTTTGCAGCTCTCTTGAGAGTCTGTTAAAAGGGGTTGTATCCATGCAGCAAGTCCGTGTTGTGGGGGTTCCATTTTAAATGGCAGCAGCTGGAGCCGCATTAATTGGTCAGTCCAGTTGTAGATGCCGGCAGCTGGGGCCGCATTAATATGTCAGTTCGGTTCAGGCTGGCTAATCTCTCCCTAGCTCTTACTAACCTTTTAGCGGGTCTTCTCCGTTACCGGCTGATTCCCTCCGTCTTCTTTACGGGTTGCTTCATCAGTGCTGTGCAATGATGTCACCGCTGGGACTTTGCATGGCGCCAATGCGTTTTGGGATTGTCAGCCCTTTCTCAAGGATGATCATTGAGTTAAATGGAATGTTTAGTTAAATGGAATGTTTATCGTGCCCTGCCCCTGAAGCTCATACCTCTCCTCACATATGATATTGGAAGACAAAGGACATTAAAAATTAGTTACCTCACGGCTGGACCCCCAGGCTTTATCAAGATCCAGCTACTCAGGCAAAGGAAATGTTCCTGACCTATCTGATGTCAAGTATATACAGATTGCTGCCTGTAAACAATGACTTTATTCCCGAAGGACTATTTGAATGCTACAGTAGTTTATAAATTGTGTGAGCTCTTGCTCTGAAGGCAGAACGTTCTATATAGAACCTTGGGGCAGTGCTGTCTATGCACGTGCAAATGTAATTGTTGGTACTTACTTATACTTTTACTTTATGGTTGCATATAAATTGCTCTTTTGTATGTTTTGCAGCGAAAGTATATGGTTTTAACATTGGATTGCTCTCGAAATTGTTAACCTCTACAATATTTATTCACTGAAAACAATAAAAAGGAGTTGGATCGTGTATTTGTGTGTGGTCATTGTGTCTGAGGGGTAAAGGGGCTAATTCAGAGCTGATTGCTAGCAAGCGATTTTTGCATTGCTGTGATTAGATAGTCGCCGCCTACAGGGGAGTGTATTTTATCTGTGCAAGTGTGTGAACACATGTGTAGCAGAGCTGTACAAACTGATTTTGTGCAGTCTCTGAGTAGCCCAGGACTTACTTAGCCGCTGCGATCACTTCAGCCTGTCCGGTAACGGAATTCACGTCAGGATCCCTCCCTGCAAATGCATGAACACGTCTGCGTTTTTCCAGCCCCTCCCTGAAAATGGTCAGTTGCCACCCAGAAACACCCTCTTCCTGTCAATCTCCTTGCAATCTCCCATGCTAACGGATCCATCGCACAAACCCATCGCTGAGCAGCGATCCGCTTTGCACCCGTGCGACATGCCTACGCATTGCGGTGCATACGCATGCGCAGTTCAGACCTGATGGCAGGCTGTGAGAAAATGCAGCCTAGCGATCAGGTCTGAATTACCCCCCATGTTCATTGTACTTCAGTTTTACAACCTGAGAAATGAACCCTTGACTGTGTCTTTTTTTTGTTCATAGAAAGTGCCATTTATTTTAATAATACACTGATAGGTTTTTTTCACTAGTGTAAAATTGCAGCCACAATAACACAGGAATTACATAGTTAATAATGTCACATAAAAAAAAATATTTTGTATTTTTTTGCTTTGAAACCCTGCTCTGCAAGCCCCAGAGGGTACATTTGACTTGGAACTCACAATAAATGCATTCTCTGGGGCTTACTGCATAGGGTAATACATAGATACTGGGTAGTTAACAAAGAATCTATGGGTTAAGCGCGTTAGCAGCCATGGGCTTACACACAGGGAAATTGACTAATAATAGAAAAGCTCCAGGCATTAAACCCACAGCTTTAGCTGCACAGTACATCCCACTGCTAATTGAATCTGTTCCTTATACCCCTTTCACATAAGCACCTAAATCCTATTTTTTTGCGTGTGAACACGCATCAACCCAGTATTTTAGTAGGTCTGAACGCAAACGCTGGAATTTGCTGGCTTGCTAGAATTTGCTGGCTTGCTAGACCCAGCAAGTTCCCAGGTATAATGTCAGAAAGGGGTGCAAGTGCAGGATTTCTTATATGTTAAAAAAGGAAATTGGTCAGTGCCTGAATACATTTGCAAATGACTATATTAATTAGCTCCTAAACATAGCAATATCTTTTCACTGGTGTAATCAGAATTGAATTGATTCAATTATGCATAAAGCTTCTTTAACAATATGCCTGACATGGTTTCATCAGATGCGTCCAGACCAGGCTGGGCTTTCCCTGACATGGTTGCATCTGATGTAAATAGTCAGAAAGCTCACTGTGAGGCACCAGAAAGCTTCCTGATATAATGCTTCTTGGTTACCTCCCCCGCAGAAGAAGTATCTCTCTCCCATTTTTCCATAAATTCATCAAAGTGAGTTTTGGATGTAAGATATAAGTTTTTGGTGTGGGGAATAGGGGAGGACTTGAAAATCAAGATATTGTGTAGCATTGTGGGAATGTGTCCTGTTTTACAGGACACATTCCAGCTGCAGCAGCCAGGGCGCCTGTGTCCCCTGCGGGACAATGTCCCTGACAGCGCTGGGACAGCTTGTCTGTCCCTAGCGCCTGTCAGTGTGTGGCGGCGGCGGGTGTCCGGTGCAGGGATTACCCTTTTCCCTGCACCGGACCAGAGGCTGCAGGGGCATTTGAATGTTGGCGCCCTCCGGGAGCCAATCGTGGCTCCCGGAGCGGCAGCCAATCGGAGAGGGGTGCGGCGAGCCAATCGGCGCTCGCCGCGTCATAGGCCCCGCCCCCGGTGTCTGACGTCAGATGCCGGGCGGGAGCCTGAAGATAAGTCCGCGCGCAGGAGCGCGAAGAGGAGAGACGCCGGGCGGGAGCAGCGGAGTAAGGAGGCCGCGCCGAAGAGCGGCGAAGAATCGTCCGGGACCCGGAGAGAGAAGACCGCGCGGGTGAGCGAAGGAGACGCCGCGAGAAGACGAAGACGGCCGTGGAAAGAGGAGCTCCGGTGGCCGCTGAAGAGGCCGGAAGACGTCGGGCTCCTACGAGAAGATGTCTAGCGGCGGCTGGATGCGGAGCAGCGGAGGCGACGCCGCTGGCCAGGACGGGTCAGCGGCAGAAGAGGGCGCTGGAGATCCCTGGAGCAGGTGAGGCCTCAGTGAGGCAACTTTCACCCCCTCCCTTTTCCTCCCTCGACCACCAGGGACGGGCATTAGGCCCGGGGGCACATTTCAGGCACTAGGCCTGTTGCGCAGATAGGAGGTTGGGGGTCATCATCATAGTCGGTGGTTTGGGCGTTAGGCCCAAGCCACCTCGACGGCGCCGTAGGCGGGCATTAGGCCCGAGGGGCAGATCAGGCAATAGGCCTGCGGGGCATTAGAAGGCATTAGGCCCTAGTGTATTTTGGGCAGTAGGTACATATAAGGTGACCCTGGGCACAAGGCCCAGGTCATCCAACGGGCAACAAGTTAGGCGGGCGCTAGGCCCGTGGGTGAAGTCAGGCCTCCGGCCTGGGCGCAGTCAGGGGGCGCTAGGCCCAGCGAGTAAGTGCCCCCAAGGTGAATAAAGGTGGCACTGGGCACTAGGCCCGGGCCACCCGGAGGTGTTTAGGTGGGCAGGCTGTGTGGCGCCCACCCCCTTCCAGCGGCAGGTAGGAATTAAAGGGACAGCACCGTGTGATCTTGTATTCCGATATTGTGATGTATGTTGTTACCGTGCATGGCAAAGTGTCTGTTTGTTTTAAGTTTGTGCATAGTTGTGTTGCACCACTCACACGAGCTAGTTTGAGGGCTCTGTTTATGTAGCTAGTGTAGCGGACGCACACTAGGGTAGTTCTAGGCCCTGCACGGCTGTTTGTTTGTTTGCCTCCTTACAGGGACCTGTAAGTGGAGAAGATCGGAGTGCAAGACTTGAGACGGTGAGTAGCATCCGTGTACGTTTGTCCCTTTGTCTGTCCCCGAGCGCTGGAATAGGGATTGCTCACGGACGTGAGAATCCCCTTCATCACACTACGCGCGTGAGTGCGAGTGTGTGAATTCTGGGTGGCTGAGGCTTTGTGCCTGTGATGACCTTTCACCCAACCGGTGAAGGTCGCCGTCACCCCTGGGGTATCCCCTTTTCCGGTGGAAGAAGGGTTGATACCCCCCTTGAGGTAACCTATTCTCTCCTCAGCTCGGTCGTCGGTCAGCTCCGAGAGGGAATCGCCGTGTCCGGATCCGATTGAAGATTGCCAGGTCCGTTGAAGGTTCCGGTACCTGAAGGTGAGAGAGAGAGCGGCGCCTGGTGAGTACCGACTCTACACCTGCACGGCAGCAGGCACCACCACACGCAGCCGCACCTCTTACAGCATACTTATTATTAATGGAGACATAAGATATTATGTCTCCTCTAATAACCAACACGGCTGTCTGCCAAAACAGGAGTGGATTGAATTCTAGATGTGAGGAATAATCGTTCCAGGCTGTCTCCAATCTGTCTCTGAATCTAGAAGATTTAGATAAGTAAAAGGGAAACGTCCATGCTTTTTATGAGTCAGAGCCATCCAATATGCATAGTGTAGTTAAAAGCAAAGCATGGTCCGAGACTGAGATCGCTTCTATGTGTGAGTCAATAATGGCAGGGAATAATGATTGTAAAACTAATAGCCCTTTTCCACGCGCATTTACCCGTGTTTTTTGCTAGTGGAAAAGGGTCCCCCAGCAAAAACCCAGATCAAGTAACCCGTGAATCCTACCCGGGTAAATACCTGGGTAGGACACGGGAATGATCCGGGTAGGGTTGTAGTGTAAATGGAAGCCATGTCGATGCAACACGGCTCCCGTTTACACTGTATGGAAGGGCGGCGCTGGGAGATCATGTGATCTCCCAGCGCTGCCCCTGCCGCGTCACTAGCAGCGTCACCAACCCGGCACTATGCCGGGTTGGTGAGCACAGTGGAAAGGGGGCTGAGCACGGGCCACAGTCGGGTAGCACCCGTGTCAGGCTCCCGGCTGCGACCCGTGCTCGTAGGTGGAAAAGGGGTATTAGATGTAGTCGATCCTAGAGAGAGTGTGTTGTGCAGCTGATAGGCAAGTGTATTCCCTGTCAGTTGGGTGTAGAGCCCTTCAAATGTCAATAGGTTGTAAATGTTCAGCAATAGAGGGTACACCTAGTTTAGGGAGCATATGTGTAATACCCCCATTGTTTTTTAAAAGACCCCCCTGTTTTGTTTAACCCCTATAGCACTGCTGCCCCAATATAGTTCATGGCAGCAGTGAGGTTGAACTTTAAATGACCCTGCCAGGCTAGCTGACAGGTAGTTTGGTGCCACCCATAAGAAAAGTTCCCCTTGGAGAGCAACAGCCTTTACCTGGGAAATCCCACCCCCCTTCCCCTCCCCCACCGCCTCCCAGAAGATTTGAGGTTTAGGTTGCAGGGCAGAGGAGTGCAAATATGGAGATGTGCCCTGTACCCCAGGACACATCCCAACGGCAGGGTACTGGGGATCTGCATCCCCTGCAGAGTACAGCTGTGGACAGCGCTGGGGCAGCTTGTCTGTCCCCAGTGTCTGTCAGTGTGCAGCAGCGGCGGGTGTCCGGTGCAGGGACAGTGGGGTTAGAGTCCCCGAAACGTTGATGGATTTTTCTCTGATGATTTAAATACACTTGACTTTTCTTAAGACCTTGAGTGCCGCAGCCTTTTTTGAAAGCTATTGGAACTTATACTGAGGGCACCAGGGCAACGTCTGGGTCCAAAACAGAGTGCCGGGCTGATATTATCATACATACACACATATATATACTAGAGATGAGCGGGTTCGGTTTCTCTGAATCCGAACCCGCACGAACTTCATGTTTTTTTCACGGGTCCGAGCAGACTCGGATCCTCCCGCCTTGCTCGGTTAACCCGAGCGCGCCCGAACGTCATCATGACGCTGTCGGATTCTCGTGAGACTCGGAATCTATATAAGGAGCCGCGCGTCGCCGCCATTTTCACACGTGCATTGAGATTGATAGGGAGAGGACGTGGCTGGCGTCCTCTCCATTTAGATTAGGGTTGAGAGAGAGAGAGAGAGAGATTGACCTGAGGCTGTGATACTGTAGAAGAGAGTGCAGAGTTTAGTGACTGACGACCACAGTGACCACCAGACAGTGCAGTTGTTTGTTTTATTTAATATATCCGTTCTCTGCCTGAAAAAAACGATACACACAGTGACTCAGTCACATACCATATCTGTGTGCACTGCTCAGCCCAGTGTGCTGCATCAATGTATATATATATCTGACTGTGCTCAGCTCACACAGCTTATAATTGTGGGGGAGACTGGGGAGCACTGCAGTGCCAGTTATAGGTTATAGCAGGAGCCAGGAGTACATAATATTATATTAAAATTAAACAGTGCACACTTTTGCTGCAGGAGTGCCACTGCCAGTGTGACTAGTGACCAGTGACCTGACCACCAGTATATATAATATTAGTAGTATACTATCTCTTTATTAACCAGTCTATATTAGCAGCAGACACAGTACAGTGCGGTAGTTCACGGCTGTGGCTACCTCTGTGTCGGCACTCGGCAGCCCGTCCATAATTGTATATACCACCTAACCGTGGTTTTTTTTTCTTTCTTTATAGTCATACTAGTTACGAGTATACTATCTCTTTATCAACCAGTCTATATTAGCAGCAGACACAGTACAGTGCGGTAGTTCACGGCTGTGGCTACCTCTGTGTCGGCACTCGGCAGCCCGTCCATAATTGTATATACCACCTAACCGTGGTTTTTTTTTCTTTCTTTATACATACATACTAGTTACGAGTATACTATCTCTTTATCAACCAGTCTATATTAGCAGCAGACACAGTACAGTGCGGTAGTTCACGGCTGTGGCTACCTCTGTGTCGGCACTCGGCAGCCCGTCCATAATTGTATATACCACCTAACCGTGGTTTTTTTTTCTTTCTTTATACATACATACTAGTTACGAGTATACTATCTCTTTATCAACCAGTCTATATTAGCAGCAGACACAGTACAGTGCGGTAGTTCACGGCTGTGGCTACCTCTGTGTCGGCACTCGGCAGCCCGTCCATAATTGTATATACCACCTAACAGTGGTTTTTCTTTCTTTCTTTATACATACATACTAGTTACGAGTATACTATCTCTTTATCAACCAGTCTATATATTAGCAGCAGACACAGTACAGTGCGGTAGTTCACAGCTGTGGCTACCTCTGTGTCGGCACTCGGCAGCCCGTCCATAATTGTATATACCACCTAACCGTGGTTTTTTTTTCTTTCTTTATACATACATACTAGTTAGGAGTATACTATCTCTTTATCAACCAGTCTATATATTAGCAGCAGACACAGTACAGTGCGGTAGTTCACGGCTGTGGCTACCTCTGTGTCGGCACTCGGCAGCCCGTCCATAATTGTATATACCACCTAACCGTGGTTTTTTTTTCTTTCTTTATACATACATACTAGTTACGAGTATACTATCTCTTTATCAACCAGTCTATATTAGCAGCAGACACAGTACAGTGCGGTAGTTCACGGCTGTGGCTACCTCTGTGTCGGCACTCGGCAGCCCGTCCATAATTGTATATACCACCTAACCGTGGTTTTTCTTTCTTTCTTTATACATACATACTAGTTACGAGTATACTATCTCTTTATCAACCAGTCTATATATTAGCAGCAGACACAGTACAGTGCGGTAGTTCACGGCTGTGGCTACCTCTGTGTCGGCACTCGGCAGCCCGTCCATAATTGTATATACCACCTAACCGTGGTTTTTTTTTCTTTCTTTATAGTCATACTAGTTACGAGTATACTATCTCTTTATCAACCAGTCTATATTAGCAGCAGACACAGTACAGTGCGGTAGTTCACGGCTGTGGCTACCTCTGTGTCGGCACTCGGCAGCCCGTCCATAATTGTATATACCACCTAACCGTGGTTTTTTTTTCTTTCTTTATACATACATACTAGTTACGAGTATACTATCTCTTTATCAACCAGTCTATATATTAGCAGCAGACACAGTACAGTGCGGTAGTTCACGGCTGTGGCTACCTCTGTGTCGGCACTCGGCAGCCCGTCCATAATTGTATATACCACCTAACCGTGGTTTTTCTTTCTTTCTTTATACATACATACTAGTTACGAGTATACTATCTCTTTATCAACCAGTCTATATTAGCAGCAGACACAGTACAGTACGGTAGTTCACGGCTGTGGCTACCTCTGTGTCTGCACTCGGCAGGCAGTCCATAATTGTATACTAGTATCCATCTCCATTGTTTACCTGAGGTGCCTTTTAGTTGTGCCTATTAAAATATGGAGAACAAAAATGTTGAGGTTCCAAAATTAGGGAAAGATCAAGATCCACTTCCACCTCGTGCTGAAGCTGCTGCCACTAGTCATGGCCGAGACGATGAAATGCCAGCAACGTCGTCTGCCAAGGCCGATGCCCAATGTCATAGTACAGAGCATGTCAAATCCAAAACACCAAATATCAGAAAAAAAAGGACTCCAAAACCTAAAATAAAATTGTCGGAGGAGAGGCGTAAACTTGCCAATATGCCATTTACGACACGGAGTGGCAAGGAACGGCTGAGGCCCTGGCCTATGTTCATGGCTAGTGGTTCAGCTTCACATGAGGATGGAAGCACTCAGCCTCTCGCTAGAAAAATGAAAAGACTCAAGCTGGCAAAAGCAGCACAGCAAAGAACTGTGCATTCTTCGAAATCCCAAATCCACAAGGAGAGTCCAATTGTGTCGGTTGCGATGCCTGACCTTCCCAACACTGGACGTGAAGAGCATGCGCCTTCCACCATTTGCACGCCCCCTGCAAGTGCTGGAAGGAGCACCCGCAGTCCAGTTCCTGATAGTCAGATTGAAGATGTCAGTGTTGAAGTACACCAGGATGAGGAGGATATGGGTGTTGCTGGCGCTGGGGAGGAAATTGACCAGGAGGATTCTGATGGTGAGGTGGTTTGTTTAAGTCAAGCACCCGGGGAGACACCTGTTGTCCGTGGGAGGAATATGGCCGTTGACATGCCAGGTGAAAATACCAAAAAAATCAGCTCTTCGGTGTGGAGGTATTTCACCAGAAATGCGGACAACAGGTGTCAAGCCGTGTGTTCCCTTTGTCAAGCTGTAATAAGTAGGGGTAAGGACGTTAACCACCTCGGAACATCCTCCCTTATACGTCACCTGCAGCGCATTCATAATAAGTCAGTGACAAGTTCAAAAACTTTGGGTGACAGCGGAAGCAGTCCACTGACCAGTAAATCCCTTCCTCTTGTAACCAAGCTCACGCAAACCACCCCACCAACTCCCTCAGTGTCAATTTCCTCCTTCCCCAGGAATGCCAATAGTCCTGCAGGCCATGTCACTGGCAATTCTGACGAGTCCTCTCCTGCCTGGGATTCCTCCGATGCATCCTTGCGTGTAACGCCTACTGCTGCTGGCGCTGCTGTTGTTGCCGCTGGGAGTCGATGGTCATCCCAGAGGGGAAGTCGTAAGCCCACTTGTACTACTTCCAGTAAGCAATTGACTGTTCAACAGTCCTTTGCGAGGAAGATGAAATATCACAGCAGTCATCCTACTGCAAAGCGGATAACTGAGGCCTTGACAACTATGTTGGTGTTAGACGTGCGTCCGGTATCCGCCGTTAGTTCACAGGGAACTAGACAATTTATTGAGGCAGTGTGCCCCCGTTACCAAATACCATCTAGGTTCCACTTCTCTAGGCAGGCGATACCGAGAATGTACACGGACATCAGAAAAAGACTCACCAGTGTCCTAAAAAATGCAGTTGTACCCAATGTCCACTTAACCACGGACATGTGGACAAGTGGAGCAGGGCAGGGTCAGGACTATATGACTGTGACAGCCCACTGGGTAGATGTATGGACTCCCGCCGCAAGAACAGCAGCGGCGGCACCAGTAGCAGCATCTCGCAAACGCCAACTCTTTCCTAGGCAGGCTACGCTTTGTATCACCGCTTTCCAGAATACGCACACAGCTGAAAACCTCTTACGGCAACTGAGGAAGATCATCGCAGAATGGCTTACCCCAATTGGACTCTCCTGTGGATTTGTGGCATCGGACAACGCCAGCAATATTGTGTGTGCATTAAATATGGGCAAATTCCAGCACGTCCCATGTTTTGCACATACCTTGAATTTGGTGGTGCAGAATTTTTGAAAAAACGACAGGGGCGTGCAAGAGATGCTGTCGGTGGCCAGAAGAATTGCGGGACACTTTCGGCGTACAGGCACCACGTACAGAAGACTGGAGCACCACCAAAAACTACTGAACCTGCCCTGCCATCATCTGAAGCAAGAAGTGGTAACGAGGTGGAATTCAACCCTCTATATGCTTCAGAGGTTGGAGGAGCAGCAAAAGGCCATTCAAGCCTATACAATTGAGCACGATATAGTAGGTGGAATGCACCTGTCTCAAGCGCAGTGGAGAATGATTTCAACGTTGTGCAAGGTTCTGATGCCCTTTGAACTTGCCACACGTGAAGTCAGTTCAGACACTGCCAGCCTGAGTCAGGTCATTCCCCTCATCAGGCTTTTGCAGAAGAAGCTGGAGACATTGAAGGAGGAGCTAACACGGAGCGATTCCGCTAGGCATGTGGGACTTGTGGATGGAGCCCTTAATTCGCTTAACAAGGATTCACGGGTGGTCAATCTGTTGAAATCAGAGCACTACATTTTGGCCACCGTGCTCGATCCTAGATTTAAAGCCTACCTTGGATCTCTCTTTCCGGCAGACACAAGTCTGCTGGGGTTGAAAGACCTGCTGGTGACAAAATTGTCAAGTCAAGCGGAACGCGACCTGTCAACATCTCCTCCTTCACATTCTCCCGCAACTGGGGGTGCGAGGAAAAGGGTCAGAATTCCGAGCCCACCCGCTGGCGGTGATGCAGGGCAGTCTGGAGCGACTGCTGATGCTGACATCTGGTCCGGACTGAAGGACCTGACAACGATTACGGACATGTCGTCTACTGTCACTGCATATGATTCTCTCAACATTGATAGAATGGTGGAGGATTATATGAGTGACCGCATCCAAGTAGGCACGTCACACAGTCCGTACTTATACTGGCAGGAAAAAGAGGCAATTTGGAGGCCCTTGCACAAACTGGCTTTATTCTACCTAAGTTGCCCTCCCACAAGTGTGTACTCCGAAAGAGTGTTTAGTGCCGCCGCTCACCTTGTCAGCAATCGGCGTACGAGGTTACATCCAGAAAATGTGGAGAAGATGATGTTCATTAAAATGAATTATAATCAATTCCTCCGCGGAGACATTGACCAGCAGCAATTGCCTCCACAAAGTACACAGGGAGCTGAGATGGTGGATTCCAGTGGGGACGAATTGATAATCTGTGAGGAGGGGGATGTACACGGTGATATATCGGAGGGTGATGATGAGGTGGACATCTTGCCTCTGTAGAGCCAGTTTGTGCAAGGAGAGATTAATTGCTTCTTTTTTGGGGGGGTCCAAACCAACCCGTCATATCAGTCACAGTCGTGTGGCAGACCCTGTCACTGAAATGATGGGTTGGTTAAAGTGTGCATGTCCTGTTTTGTTTATACAACATAAGGGTGGGTGGGAGGGCCCAAGGACAATTCCATCTTGCACCTCTTTTTTCTTTTCTTTTTCTTTGCATCATGTGCTGATTGGGGAGGGTTTTTTGGAAGGGACATCTTGCGTGACACTGCAGTGCCACTCCTAAATGGGCCCGGTGTTTGTGTCGGCCACTAGGGTCGCTAATCTTACTCACACAGTCAGCTACCTCATTGCGCCTCTTTTTTTCTTTGCGTCATGTGCTGTTTGGGGAGGGTTTTTTGGAAGGGACATCCTGCGTGACACTGCAGTGCCACTCCTAGATGGGCCCGGTGTTTGTGTCGGCCACTAGGGTCGCTAATCTTACTCACACAGCTACCTCATTGCGCCTCTTTTTTTCTTTGCGTCATGTGCTGTTTGGGGAGGGTTTTTTGGAAGGGACATCCTGCGTGACACTGCAGTGCCACTCCTAGATGGGCCCGGTGTTTGTGTCGGCCACTAGGGTCGCTAATCTTACTCACACAGCTACCTCATTGCGCCTCTTTTTTTCTTTGCGTCATGTGCTGTTTGGGGAGGGTTTTTTGGAAGGGCCATCCTGCGTGACACTGCAGTGCCACTCCTAGATGGGCCCGGTGTTTGTGTCGGCCACTAGGGTCGCTAATCTTACTCACACAGCTACCTCATTGCGCCTCTTTTTTTCTTTGCGTCATGTGCTGTTTGGGGAGGGTTTTTTGGAAGGGACATCCTGCGTGACACTGCAGTGCCACTCCTAGATGGGCCCGGTGTTTGTGTCGGCCACTAGGGTCGCTTATCTTACTCACACAGCGACCTCGGTGCAAATTTTAGGACTAAAAATAATATTGTGAGGTGTGAGGTATTCAGAATAGACTGAAAATGAGTGTAAATTATGGTTTTTGAGGTTAATAATACTTTGGGATCAAAATGACCCCCAAATTCTATGATTTAAGCTGTTTTTTAGTGTTTTTTGAAAAAAACACCCGAATCCAAAACACACCCGAATCCGACAAAAAAAATTCGGTGAGGTTTTGCCAAAACGCGTTCGAACCCAAAACACGGCCGCGGAACCGAACCCAAAACCAAAACACAAAACCCGAAAAATTTCAGGCGCTCATCTCTAATATATACATATATACACATATGTAGGCCCTGCATGTGGTAGTGGCTTATTAACTGTGGGTGCTGTGGCACTGCAGTATTTATAATGGGTGCAGTGTGTGCAGTACACATGGGCCTCTGAGGTCCATGCCGCACTCCCTACGTCCATATTTTCAATACTTACCCTCCGGAGTCCCGCAACAGCAACACTGCAGAAATCACCAGGAAAATGGCACAGCTGCCACTTTCACAGAGTTTTGAGCATACCTACACACAGTGCTTAAAGTGGTCCTAGAGATGTGGTGGAACGCTTCCCCCGCATGCTTGTACAATAAAGGGATTGCTGCAAAAAGGGGTGTGGTCTCAAAAAGAAAGGGGCATGACCATCCAATAGTATCCCCAATTCAAATTATGCTGCACAGTAGCACAATCTTATACATATTACACCACATAGTAATGTCCCTTATTCATGTTATGACACACACTAGTGCCCCTTATACACAAAGCCCACAGTAGTAGCACCCCAAATACATATAATGCCCACAGCTGTAGTGCCCCTTATACAATGCCCTCAGTAGTAGTGCCACTTATGCAGTGCTCACTTAAATGGTAGTGACCACAGTTGTAGTGCCCCTTATGTAGAGCCCATAGTATTGGTGCCCCTTATACAGTGCCCCCGGTAGTAATGCCCCTTATGTCCCCAGTAGTGATGCACCTTATTAAGTGCCCCCTATGCAAAGTCCTCATTAGTAGTGCATCCAGTAGTTATGCCCCTGTGTAGTATTGCCCCCAGTAGATATACCTCCAGTAGTTATGCCCCCAGTCAGTAGTTATGCCCCCAGTAGATATGACCTCTGTAGTTATGCCCCAATAGTTGTGCCCCCTGTAGTTATGCCCCCAGTAGATGTTTCCCCAGTCAGTAGTTATGCCCCCAGTAGATGTGCCCCCAGTAGTTGTGTCGCTTGTAGTTTACCCCCAGTGGATATGCCCCCAGTAGTTGTGCCCCCAGTAAATATGCCCCCAGCCAGTAGTTATGCCACCAGAAGATGTGCTCCCAGTAGTTGTGCCCCTTGTAGTTGTGCCCCAGTAGATGTGCCCCCAGTTGTTGTGCCCCCAGCATATGTGCCCCCAGTAGTTGTGCCCCCATTAGATGTGTCCCCAGTAGCTGTGTTCCCAGTAGATGTGCCCCAAGTAGATATGCCCCCTCTAGTAGGGCTGCTTACACACACTCACAAAAAAAAAACCCACAATACTCACCAGCCCCGCTCCTGCTTCCGTACCGTTGCCCTCCGCCTGGCTGCCCGCTCCTCGGTGCAGCACAGCCGCACACTGCCTGAGCCAGAAGCCAGAGCTCAGGGATGAGCTCCTGCCTCCGGCTGCCGCTGAGGAGGAGGAGCCAGGCGCCCGCTGGCAACAAAATCTTAGCGGGCAGCCAACATCTCCCAGGGTTAGGTGAGCCGGAGGAGGCGGAACTGGTTTCGTCTCCAGATGGAACTGATTGAATGCAGTTCCGCCCCGTTCCAGCTCAGTTTAACCTCTGCCTACACATATATCATTGAAATGTAAAAAGATGTTGAGGGACTTTAGAAGGAGTCACCTAAGATAGATCTCCCCTATTTTTGCAAAGACCTACACATACATCATTGAAATGTAAAAACAAATGTGGATTCCTAGCACGGGTAACTCTCCTTTTTTATTTTGCTTGCTTATAATTCCTAATGCAGTCCCCAGTGCTGTGTCACAACTGAGGGCCTGAGCTGACGGGAGGCAGCCTCAGTTGTAGGGGCTGAGATGTACCGGAACCTGGGAGGTTGTATCAGACCCCTGGACATGTAAGTAACATGAATAATAACTGCCCGAAGGCGTGACCACGACAACTTGGATAAAAGTCAATGATGTTTATTATGACAACTCCGCAACACAGCAGCAGTAAAAGAAAACGTAAAAGTCAGCAAATAATAAATACAGTTCCTGGGTACTACAGGATGGCAGGAGCCACAGGGCACTGGTAGTGTGAGATAGTTCTTATGATCTTCTAGATGGAAAGTCCTTACCAGGCCCGACTGTAGCAATGGAGATAACCCAGGATTGTGCCAGCTGGTGTTCCAGGAAAAGCTGGGTTGCTGAAGGTAAAACAGCTGCTGTGGATACTGGCTGGAACCAGACTGTTGTTAGCACGGAGTGGATACTGGCTGGAACCAGTTAAATAATAAATGAACTTGGGAGCGATGAAATATGAACTGAAATGTAGAACTTGAGAGCGGAGAAATAATAATACCGGTGGAGAGTGGTAAAGTGTAGAAAGGACACCGGCCCTTTAAGGGAAGCTGTACTCTGCTGGAAGCTGAGCTGGAAGCAGGTAATGTTGTAGCTGGAAACAGATGAATCCACAATGGATTGGAGAGTCAGGCTACACCGCAGGTGGAATGCTGGTGCGGGTCTCTATGGTGGAAGTCTTGAGACAGGAGCTGGAACCTGGAAGACAATCACAGGAGAGAGACAAACAGGAACTAGGTTTGACAACCAAAGCACTGACGCCTTCCTTGCTCAGGCACAGTGTATTTATACCTGCAGCAAGGAAGGGATTGGCTAGGCAATTATGCAGATTAACAATACTGACAACAGATTGGAGGAAATGATCAGCTGACAGAATCCAAGATGGCTGCGCCCATGCAGACACTTGGAGGGAAGTTTGGTTTGTAATCCATGTGGTAATGAAAACAGTAATGGCGGCGCCGGCCACTGGAGACAGGAGACGCCAGGCTGACAAGTGCACATCCAACCACGCGGACACAGCGGAGGCCGCGGCTGATGTAATCGCCACTCTGACACTCTGCATGCAGAAGCTCAGGGACGGCGGCGGAGGCCGCGGGAGACGCCATGCCAGATGTAATAAGGCGTTACTGTGACAGCGTCTCAGAGAGACAGGAGAGGATGCAGGAATGTGAACATTAGGATAACAGATGGGATCCGGTCCTGGAGCGCTGAGCCAGCCTTAGGAGGCATCTGATGGGTAAGAAATGGCGTCCAGATACCCGGATCGTGACAGCACCCCCCCTTTAGGAGTGGCCCCAGGACACTTCTTTGGCTTTTGAGGAAACTTGGAATGGAATCTCCGGACCAAGGCAGGAGCATGGACATCAGAAGCATTGGTCCATGAACGTTCCTCAGGACCATAACCCTTCCAGTCAATAAGATATTGTAGTTGACCGTAACGGTGACGTGAGTCCAGGATCTTGGCCACTTCATACTCAACGCCTCGTTGAGTTTGGACTTTCGGAGTTGGAGGAAGTGAGGAATGAAACCGATTCAAGATCAGCGGTTTCAACAGGGAAACATGGAATGTCCTGGGTATTTTTAAGAAGGGAGGCAACTGGAGTCTGTAAGCAACAGGATTGATGACTTGTTCAATCTTGAAAGGACCGATATAGCGAGGTGCAAACTTCATACTGGGAACTCTTAACCTCAAATTCTTCGTGGATAACCATACCCGATCACCCACCTTGAGAGCAGGAACTGCTCGACGCTTCTTATCCGCAAACTTCTTGTACCTGAACGATGCCTTGAGCAGAGCGGATCGTACGCTCTTCCAGATATTGGCAAACTGATGCAAGGTGATATCCACTGCGGGAACAGAAGTTGCTGGAAGCGGTTGGAACTCAGGAACTTTAGGGTGGAATCCAAAGTTAGTGAAGAATGGTGTTGAAGCAGATGAAGAATGATACTGGTTGTTATGACAGAACTCGGCCCAGGGAAGTAATTGAACCCAGTCATCTTGAGAGGAGGACACATAGATGCGGAGGAAGGCCTCCAAGTCCTGATTCACCCTCTCGGTTTGACCATTGGTCTGAGGATGGTAAGCCGTGGAAAACTTTAGCTTGACTTGGAGGACTTGACATAAACTTCGCCAGAATTTGGCTGTGAATTGAACTCCTCGATCTGAGATAATTTCTTCAGGAAGACCGTGGAGTCGGAAGATCTCTTGTATGAATACTTGAGCCAACTTGGAAGCTGACGGAAGACCGGTGAGAGGAATGAAGTGTGCCATCTTGGTGAACCGGTCAACTACCACCCAGATGGTATTGAACTTGTTGCACATGGGTAAGTCTGTAATGAAATCCATTGACAAGTGGGTCCATGGTCGACGGGGAACGGATAGTGGAACCAGTTGCCCCGCAGGCGACAGGCGGGATACTTTATGTTGGGCACACTTTGGGCAAGATGCAATAAACTCCAAGACGTCCTTTTTCAGAGTTGGCCACCAATAGGACCTAGAGATAAACTCCAGGGTTTTTTGGATACCTGTATGTCCGGCAAAACGGGAAGCATGGGCCCAATGCATGAGCTTCTTCCTTAGCATCGGCTTCACAAAACTTTTCCCTGATGGGGGCGTAGAGTCCATCCCTACCGTGGAGAATGCCAACGGATTTATAATAGGATGCTTGTCTGAAGACTCTGACTCATTTTCTTGCTCCCATGAGCGGGAAAGGGCATCGGCCTTGCGATTCTGAGAGCCCGGACAGAACTGGAGTTTAAAGTCGAACCTGGAAAAGAAAAGTGCCCATCTGGCCTGACGAGGGTTGAGACATTGTGCGCCCTTCAGGTATAAAAGGTTCTTGTGGTCTGTAAGTATGGTGATTAAATGAGAAGCTCCCTCCAACAGATACCTCCACTCTTCTAGAGCGAGCTTGATGGCTAGCAACTCCTGGTCGCCAATGGCATAGTTGCGCTCAGCTGGGGAGAACTTCCGGGAGAAGAAACTGCAAGGATGTAAATGGCCATCTTTAGCCCTCTGAGATAACACCGCTCCTACTCCAACGGAGGAGGCATCCACCTCTAGGATGAAAGGAGAGTCGATGTCAGGCTGTTTCAGGACAGGCGCAGAGATGAACCTCTGTTTTAAAAGATGAAAAGCTTGCATGGCTTCTTCAGACCACTTGGACGGATTAGCACCCTTCTTGGTGAAAGCAGTAATAGGCGCCACAATGGTGGAAAAGTCTCGTATAAACTTTCGGTAATAATTGGCGAACCCTAAGAACCTCTGGACCCCTTTGAGGGTTAAGGGTACCGGCCAATTCTGAATTGCTTGTAGTTTCTCAGGATCCATCTCTAGTCCGGAACCGGACACTATGTACCCTAGAAACGGAATGGACTTGACTTCAAAGACGCATTTTTCTAATTTGCAATAGAGATGATTGACACGGAGACGGGACAGAACCTCTTTAACCCAAAAACGATGTTCCTCTAAATCGTTGGCAAAAATGAGGATATCGTCTAGATAGACCACGACATGACGGTATAGAATGTCTCTGAAAATCTCATTGACAAAATGCTGGAAGACAGCTGGAGCATTGCTCAATCCGAAGGGCATGACGAGGTACTCATAATGTCCGTCACGGGTGTTAAAGGCGGTCTTCCACTCGTCACCCTCACGGATCCGGATGAGATTGTATGCACCTCGCAAGTCCAGCTTTGTAAAGATGGTAGCTCCGCTAACTCTGTCAAAGAGCTCAGTAATCAGGGGTAAAGGATAACGGTTCTTGATGGTAATGTCGTTCAAACCTCTGTAGTCGATGCACGGCCGCAGACCACCATCTTTCTTTTTTACAAAAAAGAAGCCTGCGCCGGCTGGGGAAGAAGAAGGTCGAATGAACCCCTTTGCTAGGTTCTCTTTAATGTATTCCTCCATAGAATGCGTCTCAGGCAGAGACAACGGATAAGTTCGGCCTCGAGGTGGAACCTTCCCTGGAACGAGATCAATCGGGCAGTCCCATTCTCTATGAGGAGGAAGGATATCAGCAGAAGCTTTACTGAACACATCCGTGAAATCTTGATATGGAGGAGGTGGAACATCAGACGACCTGGGGGAGGAAGAACAGACAGGCAATACTTTAAACAAACATGTCTCTGCACAGGAGGAACCCCATGCCAGGATTTGCGTAGTCGTCCAATCAATTGTAGGATTGTGAAGACGGAGCCATGGAAGGCCCAGGACCACAGGATGTGTGGCTCTTGGAATCACTAAAAGTGAAATAAGTTCGGAATGAAGAACTCCCACTCTCAGACGAACTGGTAGAGTCCTTAGAGCAATAACAGTATCAAAAATTTTACTGCCATCCACGGCAGTTAAGGAAAAGGAGGAAGGAAGTCTCTCGGTGGGTAGGGACCACCGTTTAACATAGGCTTCAGTAATAAAGTTCCCAGCTGCTCCGGAATCAAGGAGAGCAATGACGTTCCGATAACGTTGAGCAACTTGAAGCGAGACTGGGAGATTACAATCATGAGGAGATGGAGAGGAGATCATTACTCCTAGCCGGCCCTCTCCTGGGCGAGCTAGGGTTTGGAGTTTTCCCGGACGTTCGGGACAGGCATTGATGGTGTGAGACGGAGCTGCACAGTAAAGACAAAGAGACTCAGAGAGACGTCTTCGGCGCTCAGCAGGAGTTAAACGGGAACGGCCAATTTGCATGGGCTCATCTTTAGATGGTGACAGTTGACGAGGAGGAGGAGCAGAAGATTTTGGAGCAGATGATCTTCCACGCTCAGTTGCTCTCTCTCTGAAACGTAAATCAACTTTCGTGCAGAGTGAGATTAGCTCATCTAACTTAGAAGGTAAGTCTCTGGTAGCTAACTCATCTTTAATAAGCTCAGATAAGCCATGCCAGAATGCAGCATACAGGGCCTCGTCGTTCCATGCCAGTTCGGATGCCAGGATCTGGAACTGTATCAGATATTGTCCTACAGTACGTGACCCCTGGCGTAAACGGAGAATCTCGGATGAAGCTGAGGTTACCCGGCCTGGCTCGTCGAAGATGCGCCTGAATGTTGACACGAATGCAGTGTAAGAAGATAGCAGGGTGTCGGACCTCTCCCATAACGGTGATGCTCAGTCAAGGGCGGAGCCACTGAGAAGAGAGATGATGTAGGCAATTTTTGTACGGTCACTGGGAAAATTGCCAGGTTGTAGCTCAAACTGAATCTCACACTGGTTGAGAAATCCCCTGCAGAATCTTGGAGATCCGTCAAATTTTGCTGGCGTTGGAAGATGAAGACGTGGAGCAGAAATGGGTAAGGTGGGTGGGGTTATAGCTGGAGTCACTGTGGTTGACGCACCAGATGCGCCTGATCCACGGAGAGTTGTCTGAATCCCATCCAGCCGAGTAGAGAGATCCTGGAGACAGCGGATGATGTGGCCCTGTGCAGCCTCCTGATGTTCTAGTCGGGCTGCCAGTTCTTGCATCGGCCTGGCCGCTTGATCCTGGTCTCCGGCTGGATTCATTAGGTCAGTGCTTACTGTCACAACTGAGGGCCTGAGCTGACGGGAGGCAGCCTCAGTTGTAGGGGCTGAGATGTACCGGAACCTGGGAGGTTGTATCAGACCCCTGGACATGTAAGTAACATGAATAATAACTGCCCGAAGGCGTGACCACGACAACTTGGATAAAAGTCAATGATGTTTATTATGACAACTCCGCAACACAGCAGCAGTAAAAGAAAACGTAAAAGTCAGCAAATAATAAATACAGTTCCTGGGTACTACAGGATGGCAGGAGCCACAGGGCACTGGTAGTGTGAGATAGTTCTTATGATCTTCTAGATGGAAAGTCCTTACCAGGCCCGACTGTAGCAATGGAGATAACCCAGGATTGTGCCAGCTGGTGTTCCAGGAAAAGCTGGGTTGCTGAAGGTAAAACAGCTGCTGTGGATACTGGCTGGAACCAGACTGTTGTTAGCACGGAGTGGATACTGGCTGGAACCAGTTAAATAATAAATGAACTTGGGAGCGATGAAATATGAACTGAAATGTAGAACTTGAGAGCGGAGAAATAATAATACCGGTGGAGAGTGGTAAAGTGTATAAAGGACACCGGCCCTTTAAGGGAAGCTGTACTCTGCTGGAAGCTGAGCTGGAAGCAGGTAATGTTGTAGCTGGAAACAGATGAATCCACAATGGATTGGAGAGTCAGGCTACACCGCAGGTGGAATGCTGGTGCGGGTCTCTATGGTGGAAGTCTTGAGACAGGAGCTGGAACCTGGAAGACAATCACAGGAGAGAGACAAACAGGAACTAGGTTTGACAACCAAAGCACTGACGCCTTCCTTGCTCAGGCACAGTGTATTTATACCTGCAGCAAGGAAGGGATTGGCTAGGCAATTATGCAGATTAACAATACTGACAACAGATTGGAGGAAATGATCAGCTGACAGAATCCAAGATGGCTGCGCCCATGCAGACACTTGGAGGGAAGTTTGGTTTGTAATCCATGTGGTAATGAAAACAGTAATGGCGGCGCCGGCCACTGGAGACAGGAGACGCCAGGCTGACAAGTGCACATCCAACCACGCGGACACAGCGGAGGCCGCGGCTGACGTAATCGCCACTCTGACACTCTGCATGCAGAAGCTCAGGGACGGCGGCGGAGGCCGCGGGAGACGCCATGCCAGATGTAATAAGTAGAGATGAGCGGGTTCGGTTTCTTTGAATCCGAACCCGCACGAACTTCACTTTTTTTTTCACGGGTCCGAGCGACTCGGATCTTCCCGCCTTGCTCGGTTAACCCGAGCGCGCCCGAACGTCATCATGACGCTGTCGGATTCTCGCGAGGCTCGGATTCTATATAAGGAGCCGCGCGTCGCCGCCATTTTCACACGTGCATTGAGATTGATAGGGAGAGGACGTGGCTGGCGTCCTCTCCATTTAGATTAGATTTAGAAGAGAGAGAGAGAGAGAGATTGCTGTGATACTGTAGATTAGAAGAGAGTGCAGACAGAGTTTAGTGACTGACGACCACAGTGACCAGTGACCACCAGAGACAGTGCAGTTGTTTGTTTTATTTAATATATCCGTTCTCTGCCTGAAAAAAACGATACACAGTCACACAGTGACTCAGTCTGTGTGCACTGCTCAGCCCAGTGTGCTGCACATCAATGTATTGTATATAAAGCTTATAATTGTGGGGGAGACTGGGGAGCACTGCAGGTTGTTATAGCAGGAGCCAGGAGTACATGATAAATAATATTATATTAAAATTAAACAGTGCACACTTTTGCTGCAGGAGTGCCACTGCCAGTGTGACTAGTGGTGACCAGTGCCTGACCACCAGTATATTAGTAGTATTGTATACTATCTCTTTATCAACCAGTCTATATTAGCAGCAGACACAGTACAGTGCGGTAGTTCACGGCTGTGGCTACCTCTGTGTCGGCACTCGGCAGGCAGTCCGTCCATCCATAATTGTATTATAATATATATCACCTAACCGTGGTTTTTTTTTCATTCTTTATACCGTCGTCATACTAGTTGTTACGAGTATACTACTATCTCTTTATCAACCAGTGTACAGTGCGGTAGTTCACGGCTGTGGCTACCTCTGTGTCGGCACTCGGCAGGCAGTCCGTCCAACCATAATTGTATTATATACCACCTAACCGTGGTTTTTTTTTCATTCTTTATACCGTCGTCATACTAGTTGTTACGAGTATACTACTATCTCTTTATCAACCAGTGTACAGTGCGGTAGTTCACGGCTGTGGCTACCTCTGTGTCGGCACTCGGCAGGCAGTCCGTCCATCCATAATTGTATTATAATATATACCACCTAACCGTGGTTTTTTTTTCATTCTTTATACCGTCGTCATACTAGTTGTTACGAGTATACTACTATCTCTTTATCAACCAGTGTACAGTGCGGTAGTTCACGGCTGTGGCTACCTCTGTGTCGGCACTCGGCAGGCAGTCCGTCCAACCATAATTGTATTATAATATATACCACCTAACCGTGGTTTTTTTTTTATTCTTTATACCGTCGTCATACTAGTTGTTACGAGTATACTACTATCTCTTTATCAACCAGTGTACAGTGCGGTAGTTCACGGCTGTGGCTACCTCTGTGTCGGCACTCGGCAGGCAGTCCGTCCAACCATAATTGTATTATATACCACCTAACCGTGGTTTTTTTTTCATTCTTTATACCGTCGTCATACTAGTTGTTACGAGTATACTACTATCTCTTTATCAACCAGTGTACAGTGCGGTAGTTCACGGCTGTGGCTACCTCTGTGTCGGCACTCGGCAGGCAGTCCGTCCATCCATAATTGTATTATAATATATACCACCTAACCGTGGTTTTTTTTTCATTCTTTATACCGTCGTCATACTAGTTGTTACGAGTATACTACTATCTCTTTATCAACCAGTGTACAGTGCGGTAGTTCACGGCTGTGGCTACCTCTGTGTCGGCACTCGGCAGGCAGTCCGTCCAACCATAATTGTATTATAATATATACCACCTAACCGTGGTTTTTTTTTCATTCTTTATACCGTCGTCATACTAGTTGTTACGAGTATACTACTATCTCTTTATCAACCAGTGTACAGTGCGGTAGTTCACGGCTGTGGCTACCTCTGTGTCGGCACTCGGCAGGCAGTCCGTCCATCCATAATTGTATTATATACCACCTAACCGTGTTTTTTTTATACCACCTAACCGTGGCAGTCCGTCCATAATTGTATACTAGTATCCAATCCATCCATCTCCATTGTTTACCTGAGGTGCCTTTTAGTTCTGCCTATAAAATATGGAGAACAAAAAAGTTGAGGTTCCAAAATTAGGGAAAGATCAAGATCCACTTCCACCTCGTGCTGAAGCTGCTGCCACTAGTCATGGCCGAGACGATGAAATGCCAGCAACGTCGTCTGCCAAGGCCGATGCCCAATGTCATAGTACAGAGCATGTCAAATCCAAAACACCAAATATCAGAAAAAAAAGGACTCCAAAACCTAAAATAAAATTGTCGGAGGAGAAGCGTAAACTTGCCAATATGCCATTTACCACACGGAGTGGCAAGGAACGGCTGAGGCCCTGGCCTATGTTCATGGCTAGTGGTTCAGCTTCACATGAGGATGGAAGCACTCAGCCTCTCGCTAGAAAACTGAAAAGACTCAAGCTGGCAAAAGCACCGCAAAGAACTGTGCGTTCTTTGAAATCCCAAATCCACAAGGAGAGTCCAATTGTGTCGGTTGCGATGCCTGACCTTCCCAACACTGGACGTGAAGAGCATGCGCCTTCCACCATTTGCACGCCCCCTGCAAGTGCTGGAAGGAGCACCCGCAGTCCAGTTCCTGATAGTCAGATTGAAGATGTCAGTGTTGAAGTACACCAGGATGAGGAGGATATGGGTGTTGCTGGCGCTGGGGAGGAAATTGACCAGGAGGATTCTGATGGTGAGGTGGTTTGTTTAAGTCAGGCACCCGGGGAGACACCTGTTGTCCATGGGAGGAATATGGCCGTTGACATGCCAGGTGAAAATACCAAAAAAATCAGCTCTTCGGTGTGGAGGTATTTCACCAGAAATGCGGACAACAGGTGTCAAGCCGTGTGTTCCCTTTGTCAAGCTGTAATAAGTAGGGGTAAGGACGTTAACCACCTCGGAACATCCTCCCTTATACGTCACCTGCAGCGCATTCATAATAAGTCAGTGACAAGTTCAAAAACTTTGGGTGACAGCGGAAGCAGTCCACTGACCAGTAAATCCCTTCCTCTTGTAACCAAGCTCACGCAAACCACCCCACCAACTCCCTCAGTGTCAATTTCCTCCTTCCCCAGGAATGCCAATAGTCCTGCAGGCCATGTCACTGGCAAGTCTGACGAGTCCTCTCCTGCCTGGGATTCCTCCGATGCATCCTTGCGTGTAACGCCTACTGCTGCTGGCGCTGCTGTTGTTGCCGCTGGGAGTCGATGGTCATCCCAGAGGGGAAGTCGTAAGCCCACTTGTACTACTTCCAGTAAGCAATTGACTGTTCAACAGTCCTTTGCGAGGAAGATGAAATATCACAGCAGTCATCCTACTGCAAAGCGGATAACTGAGGCCTTGGCATCCTGGGTGGTGAGAAACGTGGTTCCGGTATCCATCATTACTGCAGAGCCAACTAGAGACTTGTTGGAGGTACTGTGTCCCCGGTACCAAATACCATCTAGGTTCCATTTCTCTAGGCAGGCGATACCGAAAATGTACACAGACCTCAGAAAAAGAGTCACCAGTGTCCTAAAAAATGCAGCTGTACCCAATGTCCACTTAACCACGGACATGTGGACAAGTGGAGCAGGGCAGGGTCAGGACTATATGACTGTGACAGCCCACTGGGTAGATGTATGGACTCCCGCCGCAAGAACAGCAGCGGCGGCACCAGTAGCAGCATCTCGCAAACGCCAACTCTTTCCTAGGCAGGCTACGCTTTGTATCACCGCTTTCCAGAATACGCACACAGCTGAAAACCTCTTACGGCAACTGAGGAAGATCATCGCGGAATGGCTTACCCCAATTGGACTCTCCTGTGGATTTGTGGCATCGGACAACGCCAGCAATATTGTGTGTGCATTAAATCTGGGCCAATTCCAGCACGTCCCATGTTTTGCACATACCTTGAATTTGGTGGTGCAGAATTTTTTAAAAAACGACAGGGGCGTGCAAGAGATGCTGTCGGTGGCCAGAAGAATTGCGGGACACTTTCGGCGTACAGGCACCACGTACAGAAAACTGGAGCACCACCAAAAACTACTGAACCTGCCCTGCCATCATCTGAAGCAAGAAGTGGTAACGAGGTGGAATTCAACCCTCTATATGCTTCAGAGGTTGGAGGAGCAGCAAAAGGCCATTCAAGCCTATACAATTGAGCACGATATAGTAGGTGGAATGCACCTGTCTCAAGTGCAGTGGAGAATGATTTCAACGTTGTGCAAGGTTCTGATGCCCTTTGAACTTGCCACACGTGAAGTCAGTTCAGACACTGCCAGCCTGAGTCAGGTCATTCCCCTCATCAGGCTTTTGCAGAAGAAGCTGGAGGCATTGAAGGAGGAGCTAACACGGAGCGATTCCGCTAGGCATGTGGGACTTGTGGATGCAGCCCTTAATTCGCTTAACAAGGATTCACGGGTGGTCAATCTGTTGAAATCAGAGCACTACATTTTGGCCACCGTGCTCGATCCTAGATTTAAAGCCTACCTTGGATCTCTCTTTCCGGCAGACACAGGTCTGCTGGGGTTGAAAGACCTGCTGGTGACAAAATTGTCAAGTCAAGCGGAACGCGACCTGTCAACATCTCCTCCTTCACATTCTCCCGCAACTGGGGGTGCGAGGAAAAGGCTCAGAATTCCGAGCCCACCCGCTGGCGGTGATGCAGGGCAGTCTGGAGCGACTGCTGATGCTGACATCTGGTCCGGACTGAAGGACCTGACAACGATTACGGACATGTCGTCTACTGTCACTGCATATGATTCTCTCAACATTGATAGAATGGTGGAGGATTATATGAGTGACCGCATCCAAGTAGGCACGTCACACAGTCCGTACTTATACTGGCAGGAAAAAGAGGCAATTTGGAGGCCCTTGCACAAACTGGCTTTATTCTACCTAAGTTGCCCTCCCACAAGTGTGTACTCCGAAAGAGTGTTTAGTGCCGCCGCTCACCTTGTCAGCAATCGGCGTACGAGGTTACATCCAGAAAATGTGGAGAAGATGATGTTCATTAAAATGAATTATAATCAATTCCTCCGCGGAGACATTGACCAGCAGCAATTGCCTCCACAAAGTACACAGGGAGCTGAGATGGTGGATTCCAGTGGGGACGAATTGATAATCTGTGAGGAGGGGGATGTACACGGTGATATATCGGAGGGTGAAGATGAGGTGGACATCTTGCCTCTGTAGAGCCAGTTTGTGCAAGGAGAGATTAATTGCTTCTTTTTTGGGGGGGGTCCAAACCAACCCGTCATATCAGTCACAGTCGTGTGGCAGACCCTGTCACTGAAATGATGGGTTGGTTAAAGTGTGCATGTCCTGTTTTGTTTATACAACATAAGGGTGGGTGGGAGGGCCCAAGGATAATTCCATCTTGCACCTCTTTTTTCTTTTCTTTTTCTTTGCATCATGTGCTGATTGGGGAGGGTTTTTTGGAAGGGACATCCTGCGTGACACTGCAGTGCCACTCCTAGATGGGCCCGGTGTTTGTGTCGGCCACTAGGGTCGCTAATCTTACTCACACAGCTACCTCATTGCGCCTCTATTTTTCTTTGCGTCATGTGCTGTTTGGGGAGGGTTTTTTGGAAGGGACATCCTGCGTGACACTGCAGTGCCACTCCTAGATGTGCCCGGTGTTTGTGTCGGCCACTAGGGTCGCTAATCTTACTCACACAGCTACCTCATTGCGCCTCTTTTTTTCTTTGCGTCATGTGCTGTTTGGGGAGGGTTTTTTGGAAGGGACATCCTGCGTGACACTGCAGTGCCACTCCTAGATGTGCCCGGTGTTTGTGTCGGCCACTAGGGTCGCTAATCTTACTCACATAGTCAGCTACCTCATTGCGCCTCTTTTTTTCTTTGCGTCATGTGCTGTTTGGGGAGGGTTTTTTGGAAGGGCCATCCTGCGTGACACTGCAGTGCCACTCCTAGATGGGCCCGGTGTTTGTGTCGGCCACTAGGGTCGCTAATCTTACTCACACAGCTACCTCATTGCGCCTCTTTTTTTCTTTGCGTCATGTGCTGTTTGGGGAGGGTTTTTTGGAAGGGACATCCTGCGTGACACTGCAGTGCCACTCCTAGATCGGCCCGGTGTTTGTGTCGGCCACTAGGGTCGCTTATCTTACTCACACAGCGACCTCGGTGCAAATTTTAGGACTAAAAATAATATTGTGAGGTGTGAGGTATTCAGAATAGACTGAAAATGAGTGTAAATTATGGTTTTTGAGGTTAATAATACTTTGGGATCAAAATGACCCCCAAATTCTATGATTTAAGCTGTTTTTTAGTGTTTTTGGAAAAAAACACCCGAATCCAAAACACACCCGAATCCGACAAAAATAATTCGGTGAGGTTTTGCCAAAACGCGTTCGAACCCAAAACACGGCCGCGGAACCGAACCCAAAACCAAAACACAAAACCCGAAAAATTTCAGGCGCTCATCTCTAGTAATAAGGCGTTACTGTGACAGCGTCTCAGAGAGACAGGAGAGGATGCAGGAATGTGAACATTAGGATAACAGATGGGATCCGGTCCTGGAGCGCTGAGCCAGCCTTAGGAGGCATCTGATGGGTAAGAAATGGCGTCCAGATACCCGGATCGTGACATGCTGTCTGGCCAGCATTATTCAATTGTGGTTTAAAAAACAGCACCCACACCGCGTGCACTGCACCCATTTTTCCAGTACTTACAGTACCTATCTGGAGTCCTTGAGACTTTGCATGGCGCCAATGCGTTTTGGGATTGTCAGCCCTTTCTCAAGGATGATCATTGAGTTAAATGGAATGTTTAGTTAAATGGAATGTTTATCGTGCCCTGCCCCTGAAGCTCATACCTCTCCTCACATATGATATTGGAAGACAAAGGACATTAAAAATTAGTTACCTCATGGCTGGACCCCCAGGCTTTATCAAGATCCAGCTACTCAGGCAAAGGAAATGTTCCTGACCTATCTGATGTCAGAGATGAGCGCCTGAAATTTTTCGGGTTTTGTGTTTTGGTTTTGGGTTCGGTTCCGCGGCCGTGTTTTGGGTTCGAACGCGTTTTGGCAAAACCTCACCGAATTTTTTTTGTCGGATTCGGGTGTGTTTTGGATTCGGGTGTTTTTTTCAAAAAACACTAAAAAACAGCTTAAATCATAGAATTTGGGGGTCATTTTGATCCCAAAGTATTATTAACCTCAAAAACCATAATTTACACTCATTTTCAGTCTATTCTGAATACCTCACACCTCACAATATTATTTTTAGTCCTAAAATTTGCACCGAGGTCGCTGTGTGAGTAAGATAAGCGACCCTAGTGGCCGACACAAACACCGGGCCCATCTAGGAGTGGCACTGCAGTGTCACGCAGGATGTCCCTTCCAAAAAACCCTCCCCAAACAGCACATGACGCAAAGAAAAAAAGAGGCGCAATGAGGTAGCTGTGTGAGTAAGATTAGCGACCCTAGTGGCCGACACAAACACCGGGCCCATCTAGGAGTGGCACTGCAGTGTCACGCAGGATGGCCCTTCCAAAAAACCCTCCCCAAACAGCACATGACGCAAAGAAAAAAAGAGGCGCAATGAGGTAGCTGTGTGAGTAAGATTAGCGACCCTAGTGGCCGACACAAACACCGGGCCCATCTAGGAGTGGCACTGCAGTGTCACGCAGGATGTCCCTTCCAAAAAACCCTCCCCAAACAGCACATGACGCAAAGAAAAAAAGAGGCGCAATGAGGTAGCTGTGTGAGTAAGATTAGCGACCCTAGTGGCCGACACAAACACCGGGCCCATCTAGGAGTGGCACTGCAGTGTCACGCAGGATGTCCCTTCCAAAAAACCCTCCCCAAACAGCACATGACGCAAAGAAAAAAAGAGGCGCAATGAGGTAGCTGACTGTGTGAGTAAGATTAGCGACCCTAGTGGCCGACACAAACACCGGGCCCATTTAGGAGTGGCACTGCAGTGTCACGCAGGATGTCCCTTCCAAAAAACCCTCCCCAATCAGCACATGATGCAAAGAAAAAGAAAAGAAAAAAGAGGTGCAAGATGGAATTGTCCTTGGGCCCTCCCACCCACCCTTATGTTGTATAAACAAAACAGGACATGCACACTTTAACCAACCCATCATTTCAGTGACAGGGTCTGCCACACGACTGTGACTGATATGACGGGTTGGTTTGGACCCCCCCCAAAAAGAAGCAATTAATCTCTCCTTGCACAAACTGGCTCTACAGAGGCAAGATGTCCACCTCATCATCACCCTCCGATATATCACCGTGTACATCCCCCTCCTCACAGATTATCAATTCGTCCCCACTGGAATCCACCATCTCAGCTCCCTGTGTACTTTGTGGAGGCAATTGCTGCTGGTCAATGTCTCCGCGGAGGAATTGATTATAATTCATTTTAATGAACATCATCTTCTCCACATTTTCTGGATGTAACCTCGTACGCCGATTGCTGACAAGGTGAGCGGCGGCACTAAACACTCTTTCGGAGTACACACTTGTGGGAGGGCAACTTAGGTAGAATAAAGCCAGTTTGTGCAAGGGCCTCCAAATTGCCTCTTTTTCCTGCCAGTATAAGTACGGACTGTGTGACGTGCCTACTTGGATGCGGTCACTCATATAATCCTCCACCATTCTATCAATGTTGAGAGAATCATATGCAGTGACAGTAGACGACATGTCCGTAATCGTTGTCAGGTCCTTCAGTCCGGACCAGATGTCAGCATCAGCAGTCGCTCCAGACTGCCCTGCATCACCGCCAGCGGGTGGGCTCGGAATTCTGAGCCTTTTCCTCGCACCCCCAGTTGCGGGAGAATGTGAAGGAGGAGATGTTGACAGGTCGCGTTCCGCTTGACTTGACAATTTTGTCACCAGCAGGTCTTTCAACCCCAGCAGACTTGTGTCTGCCGGAAAGAGAGATCCAAGGTAGGCTTTAAATCTAGGATCGAGCACGGTGGCCAAAATGTAGTGCTCTGATTTCAACAGATTGACCACCCGTGAATCCTTGTTAAGCGAATTAAGGGCTCCATCCACAAGTCCCACATGCCTAGCGGAATCGCTCCGTGTTAGCTCCTCCTTCAATGTCTCCAGCTTCTTCTGCAAAAGCCTGATGAGGGGAATGACCTGACTCAGGCTGGCAGTGTCTGCACTGACTTCACGTGTGGCAAGTTCAAAGGGCATCAGAACCTTGCACAACGTTGAAATCATTCTCCACTGCGCTTGAGACAGGTGCATTCCACCTACTATATCGTGCTCAATTGTATAGGCTTGAATGGCCTTTTGCTGCTCCTCCAACCTCTGAAGCATATAGAGGGTTGAATTCCACCTCGTTACCACTTCTTGCTTCAGATGATGGCAGGGCAGGTTCAGTAGTTTTTGGTGGTGCTCCAGTCTTCTGTACGTGGTGCCTGTACGCCGAAAGTGTCCCGCAATTCTTCTGGCCACCGACAGCATCTCTTGCACGCCCCTGTCGTTTTTAAAAAAATTCTGCACCACCAAATTCAAGGTATGTGCAAAACATGGGACGTGCTGGAATTTGCCCATATTTAATGCACACACAATATTGCTGGCGTTGTCCGATGCCACAAATCCACAGGAGAGTCCAATTGGGGTAAGCCATTCCGCGATGATCTTCCTCAGTTGCCGTAAGAGGTTTTCAGCTGTGTGCGTATTCTGGAAAGCGGTGATACAAAGCGTAGCCTGCCTAGGAAAGAGTTGGCGTTTGCGAGATGCTGCTACTGGTGCCGCCGCTGCTGTTCTTGCGGCGGGAGTCCATACATCTACCCAGTGGGCTGTCACAGTCATATAGTCCTGACCCTGCCCTGCTCCACTTGTCCACATGTCCGTGGTTAAGTGGACATTGGGTACAACTGCATTTTTTAGGACACTGGTGAGTCTTTTTCTGACGTCCGTGTACATTCTCGGTATCGCCTGCCTAGAGAAGTGGAACCTAGATGGTATTTGGTAATGGGGGCAGACTGCCTCAATAAATTGTCTAGTTCCCTGTGAACTAACGGCGGATACCGGACGCACGTCTAACACCAACATAGTTGTCAAGGCCTCAGTTATCCGCTTTGCAGCAGGATGACTGCTGTGATATTTCATCTTCCTCGCAAAGGACTGTTGAACAGTCAATTGCTTACTGGAAGTAGTACAAGTGGGCTTACGACTTCCCCTCTGGGATGACCATCGACTCCCAGCGGCAACAACAGCAGCGCCAGCAGCAGTAGGCGTTACACGCAAGGATGCATCGGAGGAATCCCAGGCAGGAGAGGACTCGTCAGAATTGCCAGTGACATGGCCTGCCGGACTATTGGCATTCCTGGGGAAGGAGGAAATTGACACTGAGGGAGTTGGTGGGGTGGTTTGCGTGAGCTTGGTTACAAGAGGAAGGGATTTACTGGTCAGTGGACTGCTTCCGCTGTCACCCAAAGTTTTTGAACTTGTCACTGACTTATTATGAATGCGCTGCAGGTGACGTATAAGGGAGGATGTTCCGAGGTGGTTAACGTCCTTACCCCTACTTATTACAGCTTGACAAAGGGAACACACGGCTTGACACCTGTTGTCCGCATTTCTGGTGAAATACCTCCACACCGAAGAGCTGATTTTTTTGGTATTTTCACCTGGCATGTCAACGGCCATATTCCTCCCACGGACAACAGGTGTCTCCCCGGGTGCCTGACTTAAACAAACCACCTCACCATCAGAATCCTCCTGGTCAATTTCCTCCCCAGCGCCAGCAACACCCATATCCTCCTCATCCTGGTGTACTTCAACACTGACATCTTCAATCTGACTATCAGGAACTGGACTGCGGGTGCTCCTTCCAGCACTTGCAGGGGGCGTGCAAATGGTGGAAGGCGCATGCTCTTCACGTCCAGTGTTGGGAAGGTCAGGCATCGCAACCGACACAATTGGACTCTCCTTGTGGATTTGGGATTTCGAAGAATGCACAGTTCTTTGCTGTGCTGCTTTTGCCAGCTTGAGTCTTTTCATTTTTCTAGCAAGAGGCTGAGTGCTTCCATCCTCATGTGAAGCTGAACCACTAGCCATGAACATAGGCCAGGGCCTCAGCCGTTCCTTGCCACTCCGTGTCGTAAATGGCATATTGGCAAGTTTACGCTTCTCCTCCGACAATTTTATTTTAGGTTTTGGAGTCCTTTTTTTTCTGATATTTGGTGTTTTGGATTTGACATGCTCTGTACTATGACATTGGGCATCGGCCTTGGCAGACGACGTTGCTGGCATTTCATCGTCTCGGCCATGACTAGTGGCAGCAGCTTCAGCACGAGGTGGAAGTGGATCTTGATCTTTCCCTAATTTTGGAACCTCAACATTTTTGTTCTCCATATTTTAATAGGCACAACTAAAAGGCACCTCAGGTAGACAATGGAGATGGATACTAGTATACAATTATGGACTGCCTGCCGAGTGCAGACACAGAGGTAGCCACAGCCGTGAACTACCGTACTGTACTGTGTCTGCTGCTAATATAGACTGGTTGATAAAGAGATGTCTATGTAACTATGTATGTATAAAGAAGAAAGAAAAAAAACCCACGGTTAGGTGGTATACAATTATGGACGGACTGCCTGCCGAGTGCAGACACAGAGGTAGCCACAGCCGTGAACTACCGTACTGTACTGTGTCTGCTGCTAATAATATAGACTGGTTGATAAAGAGATGTCGTAGTAGTATGTATGTATAAAGAAGAAAGAAAAAAAAACCACGGTTAGGTGGTATACAATTATGGACGGACTGCCTGCCGAGTGCAGACACAGAGGTAGCCACAGCCGTGAACTACCGTACTGTACTGTGTCTGCTGCTAATATAGACTGGTTGATAAAGAGATGTCTATGTAACTATGTATGTATAAAGAAGAAAGAAAAAAAAACCACGGTTAGGTGGTATACAATTATGGACGGACTGCCTGCCGAGTGCAGACACAGAGGTAGCCACAGCCGTGAACTACCGTACTGTACTGTGTCTGCTGCTAATATAGACTGGTTGATAAAGAGATGTCTATGTAACTATGTATGTATAAAGAAGAAAGAAAAAAAAACCACGGTTAGGTGGTATACAATTATGGACGGACTGCCTGCCGAGTGCAGACACAGAGGTAGCCACAGCCGTGAACTACCGTACTGTACTGTGTCTGCTGCTAATATAGACTGGTTGATAAAGAGATGTCTATGTAACTATGTATGTATAAAGAAGAAAGAAAAAAAAACCACGGTTAGGTGGTATACAATTATGGACGGACTGCCTGCCGAGTGCAGACACAGAGGTAGCCACAGCCGTGAACTACCGTACTGTACTGTGTCTGCTGCTAATATAGACTGGTTGATAAAGAGATGTCGTAGTAGTATGTATGTATAAAGAAGAAAAAAAAACCACGGTTAGGTGGTATACAATTATGGACGGACTGCCTGCCGAGTGCAGACACAGAGGTAGCCACAGCCGTGAACTACCGTACTGTGTCTGCTGCGACTGGATGATAAATGATATAAAAAATATATATATATCACTACTGCAGCCGGACAGGTATATATTATATATTATATAATGACGGACTTGCTGGACACTGTCTGTCAGCAGAATGAGTTTTATTTTTATAGAATAAAAAAAACAACAACACACAAGTGAAGTCACACGACGAGTGTTTAACTTTTTCAGGCAATCACAATATAAGTATACTACTAACTATACTGGTGGTCAGTGTGGTCAGGTCACTGGTCAGTCACACTGGCAGTGGCACTCCTGCAGCAAAAGTGTGCACTGTTTAATTTTAATATAATATTATGTACTCCTGGCTCCTGCTATAACCTATAACTGGCACTGCAGTGCTCCCCAGTCTCCCCCACAATTATAAGCTGTGTGAGCTGAGCAGTCAGACAGATATATAATATATATAGATGATGCAGCACACTGGGCTGAGCCTGAGCAGTGCACACAGATATGGTATGTGACTGAGTCACTGTGTGTATCGCTTTTTTCAGGCAGAGAACGGATATATTAAATAAACTGCACTGTCTGGTGGTCACTCACTATATAATATTATGTACTCCTGGCTCCTGCTATAACCTATAACTGGCACTGCAGTGCTCCCCAGTCTCCCCCACAATTATAAGCTGTGTGAGCTGAGCAGTCAGACAGATATATAATATATATAGATGATGCAGCACACTGGGCTGAGCCTGAGCAGTGCACACAGATATGGTATGTGACTGAGTCACTGTGTGTATCGCTTTTTTCAGGCAGAGAACGGATATATTAAATAAACTGCACTGTCTGGTGGTCACTCACTAGTAAACTCTCTGCACTCTCTACACTTCTACAGTACTCCTCCTAGTCCTAAGCTCCAGTAAATCTCTCTCTCTTATAATCTAAATGGAGAGGACGCCAGCCACGTCCTCTCCCTATCAATCTCAATGCACGTGTGAAAATGGCGGCGACGCGCGGCTCCTTATATAGAATCCGAGTCTCGCGATAGAATCCGAGCCTCGCGAGAATCCGACAGCGTCATGATGACGTTCGGGCGCGCTCGGGTTAACCGAGCAAGGCGGGAAGATCCGAGTCGCTCGGATCCGTGTAAAAAAAGCTGAAGTTCGGGCGGGTTCGGATTCCGAGGAACCGAACCCGCTCATCTCTAGTATATACAGATTGCTGCCTGTAAACAATGACTTTATTCCCGAAGGACTATTTGAATGCTACAGTAGTTTATAAATTGTGTGAGCTCTTGCTCTGAAGGCAGAACGTTCTATATAGAACCTTGGGGCAGTGCTGTCTATGCACGTGCAAATGTAATTGTTGGTACTTACTTATACTTTTACTTTATGGTTGCATATAAATTGCTCTTTTGTATGTTTTGCAGCGAAAGTATATGGTTTTAACATTGGATTGCTCTCGAAATTGTTAACCTCTACAATATTTATTCACTGAAAACAATAAAAAGGAGTTGGATCGTGTATTTGTGTGTGGTCATTGTGTCTGAGGGGTAAAGGGGCTAATTCAGAGCTGATTGCTAGCAAGCAATTTTTGCATTGCTGTGATTAGATAGTCGCCGCCTACAGGGGAGTGTATTTTATCTGTGCAAGTGTGTGAACACATGTGTAGCAGAGCTGTACAAACTGATTTTGTGCAGTCTCTGAGTAGCCCAGGACTTACTTAGCCGCTGCGATCACTTCAGCCTGTCCGGTAATGGAATTCACGTCAGGATCCCTCCCTGCAAATGCATGAACACGCCTGCGTTTTTCCAGCCCTCCCTGAAAATGGTCAGTTGCCACCCAGAAACACCCTCTTCCTGTCAATCGCCTTGCAATCTCCCATGCTAACGGATCCATCGCACAAACCCATCGCTGAGCAGCGATCCGCTTTGCACCCGTGCGACATGCCTGCGCATTGCGGTGCATACGCATGCGCAGTTCAGACCTGATGGCAGGCTGTGAGAAAATGCAGCCTAGCGATCAGGTCTGAATTACCCCCCATGTTCATTGTCCTTCAGTTTTACAACCTGAGAAATGAACCCTTGACTGTGTCTTTTTTTTGTTCATAGAAAGTGCCATTTATTTTAATAATACACTGATAGGTTTTTTTCACTAGTGTAAAATTGCAGCCACAATAACACAGGAATTACATAGTTAATAATGTCACATAAAAAAAAATATTTTGTATTTTTTTGCTTTGAAACCCTGCTCTGCAAGCCCCAGAGGGTACATTTGACTTGGAACTCACAATAAATGCATTCTCTGGGGCTTACTGCATAGGGTAATACATAGATACTGGGTAGTTAACAAAGAATCTATGGGTTAAGCGCGTTAGCAGCCATGGGCTTACACACAGGGAAATTGACTAATAATAGAAAAGCTCCAGGCATTAAACCCACAGCTTTAGCTGCACAGTACATCCCACTGCTAATTGAATCTGTTCCTTATACCCCTTTCACATAAGCACCTAAATCCTATTTTTTTGCGTGTGAACACGCATCAACCCAGTATTTTAGTAGGTCTGAACGCAAACGCTGGAATTTGCTGGCTTGCTAGAATTTGCTGGCTTGCTAGACCCAGCAAGTTCCCAGGTATAATGTCAGAAAGGGGTGCAAGTAGAGATGAGCGCCTGAAATTTTTCGGGTTTTGTGTTTTGGTTTTGGGTTCGGTTCCGCGGCCGTGTTTTGGGTTCGACCGCGTTTTGGCAAAACCTCACCGAATTTTTTTTGTCGGATTCGGGTGTGTTTTGGATTCGGGTGTTTTTTTCAAAAAACCCTAAAAAACAGCTTAAATCATAGAATTTGGGGGTAATTTTGATCCCAAAGTATTATTAACCTCAAAAAACATAATTTACACTCATTTTCAGCCTATTCTGAACACATCACACCTCACAATATTATTTTTAGTCCTAAAATTTGCACCGAGGTCGCTGTGTGAGTAAGATAAGCGACCCTAGTGGCCGACACAAACACCGGGCCCATCTAGGAGTGGCACTGCAGTGTCACGCAGGATGTCCCTTCCAAAAAACCCTCCCCAATCAGCACATGATGCAAAGAAAAAGAAAAGAAAAAAGAGGTGCAAGATGGAATTATCCTTGGGCCCTCCCACCCACCCTTATGTTGTATAAACAAAACAGGACATGCACACTTTAACCAACCCATCATTTCAGTGACAGGGTCTGCCACACGACTGTGACTGATATGACGGGTTGGTTTGGACCCCCCCCAAAAAAGAAGCAATTAATCTCTCCTTGCACAAACTGGCTCTACAGAGGCAAGATGTCCACCTCATCTTCACCCTCCGATATATCACCGTGTACATCCCCCTCCTCACAGATTATCAATTCGTCCCCACTGTAATCCACCATCTCAGCTCCCTGTGTACTTTGTGGAGGCAATTGCTGCTGGTCAATGTCTCCGCGGAGGAATTGATTATAATTCATTTTAATGAACATCATCTTCTCCACATTTTCTGGATGTAACCTCGTACGCCGATTGCTGACAAGGTGAGCGGCGGCACTAAACACTCTTTCGGAGTACACACTTGTGGGAGGGCAACTTAGGTAGAATAAAGCCAGTTTGTGCAAGGGCCTCCAAATTGCCTCTTTTTCCTGCCAGTATAAGTACGGACTGTGTGACGTGCCTACTTGGATGCGGTCACTCATATAATCCTCCACCATTCTATCAATGTTGAGAGAATCATATGCAGTGACAGTAGACGACATGTCCGTAATCGTTGTCAGGTCCTTCAGTCCGGACCAGATGTCAGCATCAGCAGTCGCTCCAGACTGCCCTGCATCACCGCCAGCGGGTGGGCTCGGAATTCTGAGCCTTTTCCTCGCACCCCCAGTTGCGGGAGAATGTGAAGGAGGAGATGTTGACAGGTCGCGTTCCGCTTGACTTGACAATTTTGTCACCAGCAGGTCTTTCAACCCCAGCAGACCTGTGTCTGCCGGAAAGAGAGATCCAAGGTAGGCTTTAAATCTAGGATCGAGCACGGTGGCCAAAATGTAGTGCTCTGATTTCAACAGATTGACCACCCGTGAATCCTTGTTAAGCGAATTAAGGGCTGCATCCACAAGTCCCACATGCCTAGCGGAATCGCTCCGTGTTAGCTCCTCCTTCAATGCCTCCAGCTTCTTCTGCAAAAGCCTGATGAGGGGAATGACCTGACTCAGGCTGGCAGTGTCTGAACTGACTTCACGTGTGGCAAGTTCAAAGGGCATCAGAACCTTGCACAACGTTGAAATCATTCTCCACTGCACTTGAGACAGGTGCATTCCATCTCCTATATCGTGCTCAATTGTATAGGCTTGAATGGCCTTTTGCTGCTCCTCCAACCTCTGAAGCATATAGAGGGTTGAATTCCACCTCGTTACCACTTCTTGCTTCAGATGATGGCAGGGCAGGTTCAGTAGTTTTTGGTGGTGCTCCAGTCTTCTGTACGTGGTGCCTGTACGCCGAAAGTGTCCCGCAATTTTTCTGGCCACCAACAGCATCTCTTGCACGCCCCTGTCGTTTTTTAAAAAATTCTGCACCACCAAATTCAAGGTATGTGCAAAACATGGGACGTGCTGGAATTTGCCCATATTTAATGCACACACAATATTGCTGGCGTTGTCCGATGCCACAAATCCACAGGAGAGTCCAATTGGGGTAAGCCATTCCGCGATGATCTTCCTCAGTTGCCGTAAGAGGTTTTCAGCTGTGTGCGTATTCTGGAAAGCGGTGATACAAAGCGTAGCCTGCCTAGGAAAGAGTTGGCGTTTGCGAGATGCTGCTACTGGTGCCGCCGCTGCTGTTCTTGCGGCGGGAGTCCATACATCTACCCAGTGGGCTGTCACAGTCATATAGTCCTGACCCTGCCCTGCTCCACTTGTCCACATGTCCGTGGTTAAGTGGACATTGGGTACAACTGCATTTTTTAGGACACTGGTGAGTCTTTTTCTGACGTCCGTGTACATTCTCGGTATCGCCTGCCTAGAGAAGTGGAACCTAGATGGTATTTGGTAACGGGGGCACACTGCCTCAATAAATTGTCTAGTTCCCTGTGAACTAACGGCGGATACCGGACGCACGTCTAACACCAACATAGTTGTCAAGGACTCAGTTATCCGCTTTGCAGTAGGATGACTGCTGTGATATTTCATCTTCCTCGCAAAGGACTGTTGAACAGTCAATTGCTTACTGGAAGTAGTACAAGTGGGCTTACGACTTCCCCTCTGGGATGACCATCGACTCCCAGCGGCAACAACAGCAGCGCCAGCAGCAGTAGGCGTTACACGCAAGGATGCATCGGAGGAATCACAGGCAGGAGAGGACTCGTCAGACTTGCCAGTGACATGGCCTGCAGGACTATTGGCATTCCTGGGGAAGGAGGAAATTGACACTGAGGGAGTTGGTGGGGTGGTTTGCGTGAGCTTGGTTACAAGAGGAAGGGATTTACTGGTCAGTGGACTGCTTCCGCTGTCACCCAAAGATTTTGAACTTGTCACTGACTTATTATGAATGCGCTGCAGGTGACGTATAAGGGAGGATGTTCCGAGGTGGTTAACGTCCTTACCCCTACTTATTACAGCTTGACAAAGGGAACACACGGCTTGACACCTGTTGTCCGCATTTCTGGTGAAATACCTCCACACCGAAGAGCTGATTTTTTTGGTATTTTCACCTGGCATGTCAACGGCCATATTCCTCCCACGGACAACAGGTGTCTCCCCGGGTGCCTGACTTAAACAAACCACCTCACCATCAGAATCCTCCTGGTCAATTTCCTCCCCAGCGCCAGCAACACCCATATCCTCCTCATCCTGGTGTACTTCAACACTGACATCTTCAATCTGACTATCAGGAACTGGACTGCGGGTGCTCCTTCCAGCACTTGCAGGGGGCATGCAAATAGTGGAAGGCGCATGCTCTTCACGTCCAGTGTTGGGAAGGTCAGGCATCGCAAACGACACAATTGGACTCTCCTTGTGGATTTGGGATTTCAAAGAACGCACAGTTCTTTGCGGTGCTTTTGCCAGCTTGAGTCTTTTCAGTTTTCTAGCGAGAGGCTGAGTGCTTCCATCCTCATGTGAAGCTGAACCACTAGCCATGAACATAGGCCAGGGCCTCAGCCGTTCCTTGCCACTCCGTGTGGTAAATGGCATATTGGCAAGTTTACGCTTCTCCTCCGACAATTTTATTTTAGGTTTTGGAGTCCTTTTTTTTCTGATATTTGGTGTTTTGGATTTGACATGCTCTGTACTATGACATTGGGCATCGGCCTTGGCAGACGACGTTGCTGGCATTTCATCGTCTCGGCCATGACTAGTGGCAGCAGCTTCAGCACGAGGTGGAAGTGGATCTTGATCTTTCCCTAATTTTGGAACCTCAACTTTTTTGTTCTCCATATTTTATAGGCAGAACTAAAAGGCACCTCAGGTAAACAATGGAGATGGATGGATTGGATACTAGTATACAATTATGGACGGACTGCCACGGTTAGGTGGTATAAAAAAACCACGGTTAGGTGGTATATATTATAATAATAATACAATTATGGATGGACGGACTGCCTGCCGACTGCCGACACAGAGGTAGCCACAGCCGTGAACTACCGCACTGTACACTGGTTGATAAAGAGATAGTAGTATACTCGTAACAACTAGTATGACACTATGACGACGGTATAAAGAAAGAAAAAAAAATACCACAGTTAGGTGGTATATATTATAATAATAATACAATTATGGATGGACGGACTGCCTGCCGACTGCCGACACAGAGGTAGCCACAGCCGTGAACTACCGCACTGTACACTGGTTGATAAAGAGATAGTAGTATACTCGTAACAACTAGTATGACACTATGACGACGGTATAAAGAAAGAAAAAAAAATACCACAGTTAGGTGGTATATATTATAATAATAATACAATTATGGATGGACGGACTGCCTGCCGACTGCCGACACAGAGGTAGCCACAGCCGTGAACTACCGCACTGTACACTGGTTGATAAAGAGATAGTAGTATACTCGTAACAACTAGTATGACACTATGACGACGGTATAAAGAATGAAAAAAAAACCACGGTTAGGTGGTATATATTATAATAATAATACAATTATGGATGGACGGACTGCCTGCCGACTGCCGACACAGAGGTAGCCACAGCCGTGAACTACCGCACTGTACACTGGTTGATAAAGAGATAGTAGTATACTCGTAACAACTAGTATGACACTATGACGACGGTATAAAGAAAGAAAAAAAAATACCACGGTTAGGTGGTATATATTATAATAATAATACAATTATGGATGGACGGACTGCCTGCCGACTGCCGACACAGAAGTAGCCACAGCCGTGAACTACCGCACTGTACACTGGTTGATAAAGAGATAGTAGTATACTCGTAACAACTAGTATGACACTATGACGACGGTATAAAGAAAGAAAAAAAAATACCACAGTTAGGTGGTATATATTATAATAATAATACAATTATGGATGGACGGACTGCCTGCCGAGTGCCGACACAGAGGTAGCCACAGCCGTGAACTACCGCACTGTACACTGGTTGATAAAGAGATAGTAGTATACCCGTAACAACTAGTATGACACTATGACGACGGTATAAAGAATGAAAAAAAAAACCACGGTTAGGTGGTATATATTATAATAATAATACAATTATGGATGGACGGACTGCCTGCCGACTGCCGACACAGAGGTAGCCACAGCCGTGAACTACCGCACTGTACACTGGTTGATAAAGAGATAGTAGTATACTCGTAACAACTAGTATGACACTATGACGACGGTATAAAGAATGAAAAAAAAACCACGGTTAGGTGGTATATATTATAATAATAATACAATTATGGATGGACGGACTGCCTGCCGACTGCCGACACAGAGGTAGCCACAGCCGTGAACTACCGCACTGTACACTGGTTGATAAAGAGATAGTAGTATACTCGTAACAACTAGTATGACACTATGACGACGGTATAAAGAATGAAAAAAAAACCACGGTTAGGTGGTATATATTATAATAATAATACAATTATGGATGGACGGACTGCCTGCCGACTGCCGACACAGAGGTAGCCACAGCCGTGAACTACCGCACTGTACACTGGTTGATAAAGAGATAGTAGTATACTCGTAACAACTAGTATGACACTATGACGACGGTATAAAGAAAGAAAAAAAAATACCACGGTTAGGTGGTATATATTGTAATACAATTATGGATGGACGGACTGCCTGCCGAGTTCCGACTGCCGACACAGAGGTAGCCACAGCCGTGAACTACCGCACTGTACTGTGTCTGCTGCTAATATAGACTGGTTGATAAAGAGATAGTATACAATACATACAACAATATACTACTATACTGGTGGTCAGGCACTGGTCACCACTAGTCACACTGGCAGTGGCACTCCTGCAGCAAAAGTGTGCACTGTTTAATTTTAAATTAATATAATATTATGTACTCCTGGGGGCTCCTGCTATAACAACCTGCAGTGCTCCCCAGTCTCCCCCACAATTATTATAAGCTTTGCCTTTTATACATTGATGTGCAGCACACTGGGCTGAGCTGAGTGCACACAGACTGAGTCACACTGTGTGACTGGCTGCTGCTGTGTATCGTTTTTTTTCAGGCAGAGAACGGATATAGCAGAGAACGGATATATTATATTAAAATAAATAAAAGTTAACTAACAACAACTGCACTGGTCACTGTGGTAAACTCTGTCTGACTCTGCACAATCTCTCTCTCTCTTCTAATCTAATTTCTAATGGAGAGGACGCCAGCCACGTCCTCTCCCTATCAATCTCAATGCACGTGTGAAAATGGCGGCGACGCGCGGCTCCTTATATAGAATCCGAGTCTCGCGAGAATCCGACAGCGTCATGATGACGTTCGGGCGCGCTCGGGTTAACCGAGCAAGGCGGGAGGATCCGAGTCTGCTCGGACCCGTAAAAAAAACATGAAGTTCGTGCGGGTTCGGTTTCAGAGAAACCGAACCCGCTCATCTCTAGGTGCAAGTGCAGGATTTCTTATATGTTAAAAAAGGAAATTGGTCAGTGCCTGAATACATTTGCAAATGACTATATTAATTAGCTCCTAAACATAGCAATATCTTTTCACTGGTGTAATCAGAATTGAATTGATTCAATTATGCATAAAGCTTCTTTAACAATATGCCTGACATGGTTTCATCAGATGCGTCCAGACCAGGCTGGGCTTTCCCTGACATGGTTGCATCTGATGTAAATAGTCAGAAAGCTCACTGTGAGGCACCAGAAAGCTTCCTGATATAATGCTTCTTGGTTCCCTCCCCCGCAGAAGAAGTATCTCTCTCCCATTTTTCCATAAATTCATCAAAGTGAGTTTTGGATGTAAGATATAAGTTTTTGGTGTGGGGAATAGGGGAGGACTTGAAAATCAAGATATTGTGTAGCATTGTGGGAATGTGTCCTGTTTTACAGGACACATTCCAGCTGCAGCAGCCAGGGCGCCTGTGTCCCCTGCGGGACAATGTCCCTGACAGCGCTGGGACAGCTTGTCTGTCCCCAGCGCCTGTCAGTGTGTGGCGGCGGCGGGTGTCCGGTGCAGGGATTACCCTTTTCCCTGCACCGGACCAGAGGCTGCAGGGGCATTTGAATGTTGGCGCCCTCCGGGAGCCAATCGCGGCTCCCGGAGCGGCAGCCAATCGGAGAGGGGTGCGGCGAGCCAATCGGCGCTCGCCGCGTCATAGGCCCCGCCCCCGGTGTCTGACGTCAGATGTCGGGCGGGAGCCTGAAGATAAGTCCGCGCGCAGGAGCGCGAAGAGGAGAGACGCCGAGCGGGAGCAGCGGAGTAAGGAGGCCGCGCCGAAGAGCGGCGAAGAATCGTCCGGGACCCGGAGAGAGAAGACCGCGCGGGTGAGCGAAGGAGGCCGCTGAAGAGGCCGGAAGACGTCGGGCTCCTACGAGAAGATGTCTAGCGGCGGCTGGACGCGGAGCAGCGGAGGCGACGCCGCTGGCCAGGACGGGTCAGCGGCAGAAGAGGGCGCTGGAGATCCCTGGAGCAGGTGAGGCCTCAGTGAGGCAACTTTCACCCCCTCCCTTTTCCTCCCTCGACCACCAGGGACGGGCATTAGGCCCGGGGGCACATTTCAGGCACTAGGCCTGTTGCGCAGATAGGAGGTTGGGGGTCATCATCATAGTCGGTGGTTTGGGCGTTAGGCCCAAGCCACCTCGACGGCGCCGTAGGCGGGCATTAGGCCCGAGGGGCAGATCAGGCAATAGGCCTGCGGGGCATTAGAGGGCATTAGGCCCTAGTGTATTTTGGGCAGTAGGTACATATAAGGTGACCCTGGGCACAAGGCCCTGGGCACAAGGCCCAGGTCACCCAACGGGCAACAAGTTAGGCGGGCGCTAGGCCCGTGGGTGAAGTCAGGCCTCCGGCCTGGGCGCAGTCAGGGGGCGCTAGGCCCAGCGAGTAAGTGCCCCCAAGGTGAATAAAGGTGGCACTGGGCACTAGGCCCGGGCCACCCGGAGGTGTTTAGGTGGGCAGGCTGTGTGGCGCCCACCCCCTTCCAGCGGCAGGTAGGAATTAAAGGGACAGCACCGTGTGATCTTGTATTCCGATATTGTGATGTATGTTGTTACCGTGCAGGGCAAAGTGTCTGTTTGTTTTAAGTTTGTGCATAGTTGTGTTGCACCACTCACACAAGCTAGTTTGAGGGCTCTGTTTATGTAGCTAGTGTAGCGGACGCACACTAGGGTAGTTCTAGGCCCTGCACGGCTGTTTGTTTGTTTGCCTCCTTACAGGGACCTGTAAGTGGAGAAGATTGGAGTGCAAGACTTGAGACGGTGAGTAGCATCCGTGTACGTTTGTCCCTTTGTCTGTCCCCGAATGAGAATCCCCTTCATCACACTACGCGCGTGAGTGCGAGTGTGTGAATTCTGGGTGGCTGAGGCTTTGTGCCTGTGATGACCTTTCACCCAACCGGTGAAGGTCGCCGTCACCCCTGGGGTATCCCCTTTTCCGGTGGAAGAAGGGTTGATACCCCCCTTGAGGTAACCTATTCTCTCCTCAGCTCGGTCGTCGGTCAGCTCCGAGAGGGAATCGCCGTGTCCGGATCCGATTGAAGATTGCCAGGTCCGTTGAAGGTTCCGGTACCTGAAGGTGATAGAGAGAGCGGCGCCTGGTGAGTACCGACTCTACACCTGCACGGCAGCAGGCACCACCACACGCAGCCGCACCTCTTACATTTTGGCGTAGTCGGCAGGATCAAGGATACCGGATCACGGACACGATGTGGAACGCCGCCAAGAAGACCTCCCTGCGGACGGCTCCGGAACAGACTCACCCCCGGACGCGTGCGGACCAGAGCGACTGGGTGACGGTGTCTGGGGCAGACCTCCTGAAGATGGTGCAGCGGTCGGTCCAGCGTGAAAAGGAGGAGCGCCGGGAGAAGGGGCGCAAGAAGGCCGCTGTGACACCCTGCAAGAAATGTCGGCAAACAGGGCACTTTGCCGACGAGTGTACTTGGCGGGAGACATCCCCAAAGAAGGTGGTCCAGGAAGCGGACCGAAGTCGTCGGAAGGGCCAAGCGAAGAAGGAGTCCTGGTGTTTGCTCTGCGGAAACTACGGGCATGAGCATAACAGTTGTCCCTGGGACGAAGAGTTGAGCCAAGACGAGGTTGATTCCTGGTGTGAAAGCTGTGGAGATCCCCGACATCGGCTCCTGGAATGTCCATGGGCTGAAGACAGGACGGACTACGAGGCCACGGTGAAGCAGCTGACGAAATCTCATCAGCAGCTTTGGGACCGGGTGGCTGCAGAGCCTGTGTGTGCGCTCTGCGAGGCGAGAGGACATGCGCTTCCCGATTGTCCGTGGAATGAAGACCGGATGATTGCGGATGGTCGCGCCCAGAGATAGGAGGAGGAAACCAGGGAAATGGAGCGGAAGACCCTGCTTGAAGTTAGTTCGCAGGTGCCCATTTCCTCTGAGCCGGAACCAACGGGTGAAGATTCCCCAGTGAAGGAGGTGGACCAGGAACCCGTCTTGGAGAAGGTGGCAGTGGCCCTCCCTTGTTGGAAGTGTCGGCGACCAGGACATGCGGCCAGTGAGTGCCCCTGGGAAGATGCCGCGGACCTACTCTGTCCCAAGAAAGTGACCCCAGTAAGGCAGAATCCTTTCCCGCATAAGGCGGAGGTGGACGACTGGGAGGTGAAGAGACCACGCTGCGAAGGAACCGTCCGGAATCTCCCCGCGATGGAATCTCCCTGCGATGGAACCGTCCACGCCCAGGACGTGCGGAACAGGTGTGTCCTGGGTACCTAGAGATGCCAGCGGAAGAGGAGTACGCTGAGGAAGTAAAGATGCCAGCGGAAGCGAAGGAGTACGCTGAGGAAGTAACGATGCCAGCGGAAGCGAAGGAGTACGCTGAGGAAGCAGAGGTACCAGCGGAAGAGACTAAGTACGCTGAGGAGGAAATTAATACCCCAGTCCAGATATCGGAGGAGGACTCGGACTACGGTGAGCTGTCCGCTGACGAATCCCTCCAAGAACAGATGGAGGACGACTCTGGCATCGGAAGCGCCGACGAGAGTGACTGGCAGGATCGGGTGGAGTCGTGCTCCCAGTTGAATGCCCTCCGTGAAGAGGAGGAGGTAGTCCTGGAGCAAGAATACCTGCCGGAAGTGCCGAAATGGACGGACGGACGGGGAGAGGATCGCGATGCCGTGGGAGGACCCGTTCCAGAGGAAGACATGGGACCTTTGGAGATGCCCCACGAGGAGATGCGACAGATGGTGGTTGTTGCCCGGGAGGAAACGGATGCCCCGGAGGATTCCACTGTTGGGTGGTGGTCAGTACCACCCCCTGAAGACAGGGACGATGCCACAGACGATCTGAAAGGCCAGGAGTGGGTGACTGTTGTCCCCGTGGAGGAAGAGTCCCCTTGGTGGCCAACGTCGAGCGACCGTGAGGAGATGCCACTCCCCCAGAGGATCCGCCGATGGAGGTTAGGAGGTAAGACGAGGAACCCGGAGCTGGAGGTGGAAGGATGTGGGGTCACAGCCCGTCTGGGCTGGGCCCACGAACACAACCTCGCCGGAGGGACCTCGGAATTCCCTGACCCGCGGACGATGGACGTCGTGGAGACCTTTGTAGGGACTACAAAGAAAAAAGGGGGGGGAAATGTGGGAATGTGTCCTGTTTTACAGGACACATTCCAGCTGCAGCAGCCAGGGCGCCTGTGTCCCCTGCGGGACAATGTCTCTGACAGCGCTGGGACAGCTTGTCTGTCCCCAGCGCCTGTCAGTGTGTGGCGGCGGCGGGTGTCCGGTGCAGGGATTACCCTTTTCCCTGCACCGGACCAGAGGCTGCAGGGGCATTTGAATGTTGGCGCCCTCCGGGAGCCAATCGCAGCTCCCGGAGCGGCAGCCAATCGGAGAGGGGCGTGGCGAGCCAATCGGCGCTCGCCGCATCATAGGCCCCGCCCCCGGCGTCTGACGTCAGACGCCGGGCGGGAGCCTGAAGATAAGTCCGCGCGCAGGAGCGCGAAGAGGAGAGACGCCGGGCGGGAGCAGCGGAGTAAGGAGGCCGCGCCGAAGAGCGGCGAAGAATCGTCCGGGACCCGGAGAGAGAAGACCGCGCGGGTGAGCGGAGGAGACGCCGCGAGAAGACGAAGACGGCCATGGAAAGAGGAGTTCCGGTGGCCGCTGAAGAGGCCGGAAGACGTCGGGCTCCTACGAGAAGATGTCCAGCGGCGGCTGGACGCGGAGCAGCGGAGGCGACGCCGCTGGCCAGGACGGGTCAGCGGCAGAAGAGGGCGCTGGAGATCCCTGGAGCAGGTGAGGCCTCAGTGAGGCAACTTTCACCCCCTCCCTTTTCCTCCCTCGACCACCAGGGACGGGCATTAGGCCCGGGGGCACAATTCAGGCACTAGGCCTGTTGCGCAGATAGGAGGTTGGGGGTCATCATCATAGTCGGTGGTTTGGGCGTTAGGCCAGAGCCACCTCGACAGCGCCGTAGGCGGGCATTAGGCCCGAGGGGCAGATCAGGCAATAGGCCTGCGGGGCATTAGAAGGCATTAGGCCCTAGTGTATTTTGGGCAGTAAGTACATATAAGGTGACCCTGGGCACAAGGCCCAGGTCATCCAACGGGCAACAAGTTAGGCGGGTGCTAGGCCCGTGGGTGAAGTCAGGCTTCCGGCCTGGGCGCAGTCAGGGGGCGCTAGGCCCAGCGAGTAAGTGCCCCCAAGGTGAATAAAGGTGGCACTGGGCACTAGGCCCGGGCCACCCGGAGGTGTTTAGGTGGGCAGGCTGTGTGGCGCCCACCCCCTTCCAGCGGCAGGTAGGAATTAAAGGGACAGCACCGTGTGATCTTGTATTCCGATATTGTGATGTATGTTGTTACCGTGCAGGGCAAAGTGTCTGTTTGTTTTAAGTTTGTGCATAGTTGTGTTGCACCACTCACACGAGCTAGTTTGAGGGCTCTGTTTATGTAGCTAGTGTAGCGGACGCACACTAGGGTAGTTCTAGGCCCTGCACGGCTGTTTGTTTGTTTGCCTCCTTACAGGGACCTGTAAGTGGAGAAGATCGGAGTGCAAGACTTGAGACGGTGAGTAGCATCCGTGTACGTTTGTCCCTTTGTCTGTCCCCGAGCGCCGGAATAGGGATTGCTTACGGACGTGAGAATCCCCTTCATCACACTACGCGCGTGAGTGCGAGTGTGTGAATTCTGGGTGGCTGAGGCTTTGTGCCTGTGATGACCTTTCACCCAACCGGTGAAGGTCGCCGTCACCCCTGGGGTATCCCCTTTTCCGGTGGAAGAAGGGTTGATACCCCCCTTGAGGTAACCTATTCTCTCCTCAGCTCGGTCGTCGGTCAGCTCCGAGAGGGAATCGCCGTGTCCGGATCCGATTGAAGATTGCCAGGTCCGTTGAAGGTTCCGGTACCTGAAGGTGAGAGAGAGAGCGGCGCCTGGTGAGTACCGACTCTACACCTGCACGGCAGCAGGCACCACCACACGCAGCCGCACCTCTTACAGCATACTTATTATTAATGGAGACATAAGATATTATGTCTCCTCTAATAACCAACACGGCTGTCTGCAAAACAGGAGTGGATTGAATTCTAGATGTGAGGAATAATCGTTCCAGGCTGTCTCCAATCTGTCTCTGAATCTAGAAGATTTAGATAAGTAAAAGGGAAACGTCCATGCTTTTTATGAGTCAGAGCCATCCAATATGCATAGTGTAGTTAAAAGCAAAGCATGGTCCGAGACTGAGATCGCTTCTATGTGTGAGTCAATAATGGCAGGGAATAATGATTGTAAAACTAATAGCCCTTTTCCACGCGCATTTACCCGTGTTTTTTGCAAGTGGAAAAGGGTCCCCCAGCAAAAACCCAGATCAAGTAACCCGTGAATCCTACCCGGGTAAATACCTGGGTAGGACACGGGAATGATCCGGGTAGGGTTGTAGTGTAAATGGAAGCCATGTCGATGCAACACGGCTCCCGTTTACACTGTATGGAAGGGCGGCGCTGGGAGATCATGTGATCTCCCAGCGCTGCCCCTGCCGCGTCACTAGCAGCGTCACCAACCCGGCACTATGCCGGGTTGGTGAGCACAGTGGAAAGGGGGCTGAGCACGGGCCACAGTCGGGTAGCACCCGTGTCAGGCTCCCGGCTGCGACCCGTGCTCGTAGGTGGAAAAGGGGTATTAGATGTAGTCGATCCTAGAGAGTGTGTTGTGCAGCTGATAGGCAAGTGTATTCCCTGTCAGTTGGGTGTAGAGCCCTTCAAATGTCAATAGGTTGTAAATGTTCAGCAATAGAGGGTACACCTAGTTTAGGGAGCATATGTGTAATACCCCCATTGTTTTTTAAAAGACCCCCCTGTTTTGTTTAACCCCTATAGCACTACTGCCCCAATATAGTTCATGGCAGCAGTGAGGTTGAACTTTAAATGACCCTGCCAGGCTAGCTGACAGGTAGTTTGGTGCCACCCATAAGAAAAGTTCCCCTTGGAGAGCAACAGCCTTTACCTGGGAAATCCCACCCCCCTTCCCCTCCCCCACCGCCTCCCAGAAGATTTGAGGTTTAGGTTGCAGGGCAGAGGAGTGCAAATATGGAGATGTGCCCTGTACCCCAGGACACATCCCAACGGCAGGGTACTGGGGATCTGCATCCCCTGCAGAGTACAGCTGTGGACAGCACTGGGGCAGCTTGTCTGTCCCCAGTGTCTGTCAGTGTGCAGCAGCGGCGGGTGTCCGGTGCAGGGACAGTGGGGTTAGAGTCCCCGAAACGTTGATGGATTTTTCTCTGATGATTTAAATACACTTGACTTTTCTTAAGACCTTGAGTGCCGCAGCCTTTTTTGAAAGCTATTGGAACTTATACTGAGGGCACCAGGGCAACGTCTGGATCCAAAACAGAGTGCCGGGCTGATATTATCATACATACACACATATATATACATATATACACATATGTAGGCCCTGCATGTGGTAGTGGCTTTTTAACTGTGGGTGCTGTGGCACTGCAGTATTTATAATGGGTGCAGTGTGTGCAGTACACATGGGCCTCTGAGGTCCATGCCGCACTCCCTACGTCCATATTTTCAATACTTACCCTCCGGAGTCCCGCAACAGCAACACTGCAGAAATCACCAGGAAAATGGCACAGCTGCCACTTTCACAGAGTTTTGAGCATACCTACACACAGTGCTTAAAGTGGTCCTAGAGATGTGGTGGAACGCTTCCCCCGCATGCTTGTACAATAAAGGGATTGCTGCAAAAAGGGGTGTGGTCTCAAAAAGAAAGGGGCATGACCATCCAATAGTATCCCCAATTCAAATTATGCTGCACAGTAGCACAATCTTATACATATTACACCACATAGTAATGTCCCTTATTCATGTTATGACACACATTAGTGCCCCTTATACACAAAGCCCACAGTAGTAGCACCCCAAATACATATAATGCCCACAGCTGTAGTGCCCCTTATACAATGCCCTCAGTAGTAGTGCCACTTATGCAGTGCTCACTTAAATGGTAGTGACCACAGTTGTAGTGCCCCTTATGTAGAGCCCATAGTATTGGTGCCCCTTATACAGTGCCCCCGGTAGTAATGCCCCTTATGTCCCCAGTAGTGATGCACCTTATTAAGTGCCCCCTATGCAAAGTCCTCATTAGTAGTGCATCCAGTAGTTATGCCCCTGTGTAGTATTGCCCCCAGTAGATATACCTCCAGTAGTTATGCCCCCAGTCAGTAGTTATGCCCCCAGTAGATATGACCTCTGTAGTTATGCCCCAATAGTTGTGCCCCCTGTAGTTATGCCCCCAGTAGATGTTTCCCCAGTCAGTAGTTATGCCCCCAGTAGATGTGCCCCCAGTAGTTGTGTCGCTTGTAGTTTACCCCCAGTGGATATGCCCCCAGTAGTTGTGCCCCCAGTAAATATGCCCCCAGCCAGTAGTTATGCCACCAGAAGATGTGCTCCCAGTAGTTGTGCCCCTTGTAGTTGTGCCCCAGTAGATGTGCCCCCAGTTGTTGTGCCCCCAGCATATGTGCCCCCAGTAGTTGTGCCCCCATTAGATGTGTCCCCAGTAGCTGTGTTCCCAGTAGATGTGCCCCAAGTAGATATGCCCCCTCTAGTAGGGCTGCTTACACACACTCACAAAAAAAAACCCACAATACTCACCAGCCCCGCTCCTGCTTCCGTACCGTTGCCCTCCGCCTGGCTGCCCGCTCCTCGGTGCAGCACAGCCGCACACTGCCTGAGCCAGAAGCCAGAGCTCAGGGATGAGCTCCTGCCTCCGGCTGCCGCTGAGGAGGAGGAGCCAGGCGCCCGCTGGCAACAAAATCTTAGCGGGCAGCCAACATCTCCCAGGGTTAGGTGAGCCGGAGGAGGCGGAACTGGTTTCGTCTCCAGATGGAACTGATTGAATGCAGTTCCGCCCCGTTCCAGCTCACTTTAACCTCTGCCTACACATATATCATTGAAATGTAAAAAGATGTTGAGGGACTTTAGAAGGAGTCACCTGAGATAGATCTCCCCTATTTTTGCAAAGACCTACACATACATCATTGAAATGTAAAAACAAATGTGGATTCCTAGCACGGGTAACTCTCCTTTTTATTTTGCTTGCTTATAATTCCTAATGCAGTCCCCAGTGCTGTCTGGCCAGCATTATTCAATTGTGGTTTAAAAAACAGCACCCACACCGCGTGCACTGCACCCATTTTTCCAGTACTTACAGTACCTATCTGGAGTCCAGTGTCCACGGCGGCAGCCCTGCAAAAGCAACGGGAAAATGGTATGGTTGATATTTTCCTGGCATTTTGCACATGTGCAGTAGGGGGAATCACATGGAAAATGTCAGCCACGCCATTTTCCCAGAGCCCTGCACTTGAATATTAGGCTTTAGCAGAGCGCTAGAGTCTACTAGAGGGTTCCGGCAAGAGAGAGAGGAGGGGTCCAGGACGAAGTCTGCACATGGGCCCCCTCCTCTCATAAAATGCCCCTGCCAGTGCATAGAATTTTACCTAGAGATGTGCACTTGAAATTTTTCGGGTTTTGTGTGTTGGTTTTGGGTTCGGTTCCGCGGCCGTGTTTTGGGTTCAACCGCGTTTTGGCAAAACCTCACCGAATTTTTTTTGTCGGATTCGGGTGTGTTTTGGATTCGGGTGTTTTTTTAAAAAAACACTAAAAAACAGCTTAAATCATAGAATTTGGGGGTCATTTTGATCCCAAAGTATTATTAACCTCAAAAACCATAATTTCCACTCATTTTCAGTCTATTCTGAATACCTCACACCTCACAATATTATTTTTAGTCCTAAAATTTGCACCGAGGTCGCTGGATGACTAAGCTAAGCGACCCTAGTGGCCGACACAAACACCTGGCTCATCTAGGAGTGGCACTGCAGTGTCACGCAGGATGGCCCTTCCAAAAAACACTCCCCAAACAGCACATGACGCAAAGAAAAAAAGAGGCGCAATGAGGTAGCTGTGTGAGTTAGATAAGCGACCCTAGTGGCCGACACAAACACACCTGGCCCATCTAGGAGTGGCACTGCAGTGTCACGCAGGATGGCCCTTCCAAAAAACACTCCCCAAACAGCACATGACGCAAAGAAAAAAAGAGGCGCAATGAGGTAGCTGTGTGAGTAAGCTAAGCGACCCTAGTGGCCGACACAAACACCTGGCCCATCTAGGAGTGGCACTGCAGTGTCACGCAGGATGGCCCTTCCAAAAAACACTCCCCAAACAGCACATGACGCAAAGAAAAAAAGAGGCGCAATGAGGTAGCTGTGTGAGTAAGATAAGCGACCCTAGTGGCCGACACAAACACCTGGCCCATCTAGGAGTGTCACTGCAGTGTCACGCAGGATGGCCCTTCCAAAAAACACTTCCCAAACAGCACATGACGCAAAGAAAAAAAGAGGCGCAATGAGGTAGCTGTGTGAGTAAGATAAGCGACCCTAGTGGCCGACACAAACACACCTGGCCCATCTAGGAGTGGCACTGCAGTGTCACGCAGGATGTCCCTTCCAAAAAACCCTCCCCAAACAGCACATGACGCAAAGAAAAAAAGAGGCGCAATGAGGTAGCTGTGTGAGTAAGCTAAGCGACCCTAGTGGCCGACACAAACACCTGGCCCATCTAGGAGTGGCACTGCAGTGTCACGCAGGATGGCCCTTCCAAAAAACACTCCCCAAACAGCACATGACGCAAAGAAAAAAAGAGGCGCAATGAGGTAGCTGTGTGAGTAAGATAAGCGACCCTAGTGGCCGACACAAACACCTGGCCCATCTAGGAGTGGCACTGCAGTGTCACGCAGGATGGCCCTTCCAAAAAACACTTCCCAAACAGCACATGACGCAAAGAAAAAAAGAGGCGCAATGAGGTAGCTGTGTGAGTAAGATAAGCGACCCTAGTGGCCGACACAAACACCTGGCCCATCTAGGAGTGGCACTGCAGTGTCACGCAGGATGGCCCTTCCAAAAAACACCCCCCAAACAGCACATGACGCAAAGAAAAAAAGAGGCGCAATGAGGTAGCTGTGTGAGTAAGATAAGCGACCCTAGTGGCCGACACAAACACCTGGCCCATCTAGGAGTGGCACTGCAGTGTCACGCAGGATGGCCCTTCCAAAAAACACTCCCCAAACAGCACATGACGCAAAGAAAAAAAGAGGCGCAATGAGGTAGCTGTGTGAGTAAGATAAGCGACCCTAGTGGCCGACACAAACACCTGGCCCATCTAGGAGTGGCACTGCAGTGTCACGCAGGATGGCCCTTCCAAAAAATACTCCCCAAACAGCACATGACGCAAAGAAAAATTAAAGAAAAAAGAGGTGCAAGATGGAATTGTCCTTGGGCCCTCCCACCCACCCTTATGTTGTATAAACAGGACATGCACACTTTAACCAACCCATCATTTCAGTGACAGGGTCTGCCACACGACTGTGACTGAAATGACGGGTTGGTTTGGACCCCCACCAAAAAAGAAGCAATTAATCTCTCCTTGCACAAACTGGCTCTACAGAGGCAAGATGTCCACCTCATCATCATCCTCCGATATATCACCGTGTACATCCCCCTCCTCACAGATTATCAATTCGTCCCCACTGGAATCCACCATCTCAGCTCCCTGTGTACTTTGTGGAGGCAATTGCTGCTGGTCAATGTCTCCACGGAGGAATTGATTATAATTCATTTTAATGAACATCATCTTCTCCACATTTTCTGGAAGTAACCTCGTACGCCGATTGCTGACAAGGTGAGCGGCGGCACTAAACACTCTTTTGGAGTACACACTTGTGGGAGGGCAACTTAGGTAGAATAAAGCCAGTTTGTGCAAGGGCCTCCAAATTGCCTCTTTTTCCTGCCAGTATAAGTACGGACTGTCTGACGTGCCTACTTGGATGCGGTCACTTATATAATCCTCCACCATTCTTTCATTGGGGAGAGAATCATATGCAGTGACAGTAGACGACATGTCCGTAATCGTTGTCAGGTCCTTCAGTCCGGACCAGATGTCAGCATCAGCAGTCGCTCCAGACTGCCCTGCATCACCGCCAGCGGGTGGGCTCGGAATTCTGAGCCTTTTCCTCGCACCCCCAGTTGCGGGAGAATGTGAAGGAGGAGATGTTGACAGGTCGCGTTCCGCTTGACTTGACAATTTTCTCACCAGCAGGTCTTTGAACCCCAGCAGACTTGTGTCTGCCGGAAAGAGAGATCCAAGGTAGGTTTTAAATCTAGGATCGAGCATGGTGGCCAAAATGTAGTGATCTGATTTCAACAGATTGACCACCCGTGAATCCTTGTTAAGCAAATTAAGGGCTCCATCCACAAGTCCCACATGCCTAGCGGAATCGCTCCGTGTTAGCTCCTCCTTCAATGTCTCCAGCTTCTTCTGCAAAAGCCTGATGAGGGGAATGACCTGACTCAGGCTGGCAGTGTCTGAACTGACTTCACGTGTGGCAAGTTCAAAGGGCAGCAGAACCTTGCACAACGTTGAAATCATTCTCCACTGCGCTTGAGACAGGTGCATTCCACCTCCTATATCGTGCTGAATTGTATAGGCTTGAATGGCCTTTTGCTGCTCCTCCAACCTCTGAAGCATATATAGGGTTGAATTCCACCTCGTTACCACTTCTTGCTTCAGATGATGGCAGGGCAGGTTCAGGCGTTTTTGGTGTTGCTCCAGTCTTCTGTACGTGGTGCCTGTACGCCGAAAGTGTCCCGCAATTCTTCTGGCCACCGACAGCATCTCTTGCACGCCCCTGTCGTTTTTTAAAAAATTCTGCACCACCAAATTCAAGGTATGTGCAAAACATGGGACGTGCTGGAATTTGCCCATATTTAATGCACACACAATATTACTGGCGTTGTCCGATGCCACATATCCACAGGAGAGTCCAATTGGGGTAAGCCATTCCGCGATGATCTTCCTCAGTTGCCGTAAGAGGTTTTCAGCTGTGTGCGTATTCTGGAAACCGGTGATACAAAGCGTGGCCTGCCTAGGAAAGAGTTGGCGTTTGCGAGATGCTGCTACTGGTGCCGCCGCTGCTGTTCTTGCGGCGGGAGTCCATACATCTACCCAGTGGGCTGTCACAGTCATATAGTCCTGACCCTGCCCTGCTCCACTTGTCCACATGTCCGTGGTTAAGTGGACATTGGGTACAACTGCATTTTTTAGGACACTGGTGAGTCTTTTTCTGACGTCCGTGTACATTCTTGGTATCGCCTGCCTAGAGAAGTGGAACCTAGATGGTATTTGGTAACGGGGGCACACTACCTCAAGAAATTGTCTAGTTCCCTGTGAACTAACGGCGGATACCGGACGCACGTCTAACACCAACATAGTTGTCAAGGCCTCAGTTATCCGCTTTGCAACAGGATGACTGCTGTGATATTTCATCTTCCTCGCAAAGGACTGTTGGACAGTCAATTGCTTGGTGGAAGTAGTAAAAGTGGGCTTACGACTTCCCCTCTGGGATGACCATCGACTCCCAGCAGCATTAACAGCAGCGCCAGCAGCAGTAGGCGTTACACGCAAGGATGCATCGGAGGAATCCCAGGCAGGAGAGGACTCGTCAGAATTGCCAGTGACATGGCCTGCAGGACTATTGGCATTCCTGGGGAAGGAGGAAATTGACACTGAGGGAGTTGGTGGGGTGGTTTTCGTGAGCTTGGTTACAAGAGGAAGGGATTTACTGGTCAGTCGACTGCTTCCGCTGTCGCCCAAAGTTTTTGAACTTGTCACTGACTTATTATGAATGCGCTGCAGGTGACGTATAAGGGAGGATGTTCCGAGGTGGTTAACGTCCTTACCCCTACTTATTACAGCTTGACAAAGGCAACACACGGCTTGACAAATGTTGTCCGCATTTCTGTTGAAATACTTCCACACCGAAGAGCTGATTTTTTTGGTATTTTCACCAGGCATGTCAACGGCCATATTCCTCCCACGGACAACAGGTGTCTCCCCGGGTGCCTGACTTAAACAAACCACCTCACCATCAGAATCCTCCTTGTCAATTTCCTCCCCAGCGCCAGCAACACCCATATCCTCCTCATCCTGGTGTACTTCAACACTGACATCTTCAATCTGACTATCAGGAACTGGACTGCGGGTGCTCCTTCCAGCACTTGCAGGGGGCGTGCAAATGGTGGAAGGCGCATGCTCTTCACGTCCAGTGTTGGGAAGGTCAGGCATCGCAACCGACACAATTGGACTCTCCTTGTGGATTTGGGATTTCGAAGAACGCACAGTTCTTTGCGGTGCTTTTGCCAGCTTGAGTCTTTTCATTTTTCTAGCGAGAGGCTGAGTGCTTCCATCCTCATGTGAAGCTGAACCACTAGCCATGAACATAGGCCAGGGCCTCAGCCGTTCCTTGCCACTCCGTGTGGTAAATGGCATATTGGCAAGTTTACGCTTCTCCTCCGACAATTTTATTTTAGATTTTTGAGTCCTTTTTTTACTGATATTTGGTGTTTTGGATTTTACATGCTCTGTACTATGACATTGGGCATCGGCCTTGGCAGACGACGTTGCTGGCATTTCATCGTCTCGGCCATGACTAGTGGCAGCAGCTTCAGCACGAGGTGGAAGTGGATCTTGATCTTTCCCTAATTTTGGAACCTCAACATTTTTGTTCTCCATATTTTAATAGGCACAACTAAAAGGCACCTCAGGTAAACAATGGAGATGGATGGATACTAGTATACTTATGGATGGACGAGCGACTGCCGACACAGAGCTAGCTACAGCCGTGGACTACCGTACTGTGTCTGCTGCTAATATAGACTGGATGATAATGAGATAAAATTAAAATATATATATATATATATATATCACACTAGTACTGCAGCCGGACAGGTATATATTATGTAATGACGGACCTGCTGGACACTGTCTGTCAGCACTGCAGACTCCTAAAGTAAGCTACTAGTATCAAGAAGATAGAAAAAAAAAATAAACCACGGGTAGGTGGTATACAATTATGGATGGACGAGCGACTGCCGACACAGAGGTAGCTATAGCCGTGGACTACCGTACTGTGTCTGCTGCTAATATAGACTGGATGATAATGAGATAAAATTAAAATATATATATATATATATCACACAAGTACTGCAGCCGGACAGGTATATATTATGTAATGACGGACCTGCTGGACACTGTCTGTCAGCACTGCAGACTCCTAAAGTAAGCTACTAGTATCAAGAAGATAGAAAAAATAAATAAACCACAGGTAGGTGGTATACAATTATGGATGGACGAGCGACTGCCGACACAGAGGTATCTACAGCCGTGGACTACCGTACTGTGTCTGCTGCTAATATAGACTGGATGATAATGAGATAAAATTAAAATATATATATATATATCACACTAGTACTGCAGCCGGACAGGTATATATTATGTAATGACGGACCTTTTTCAGGCAGACAATCACAATATACTGGTGGTTAGCAGACAATCACAATACTGGTGGTCAGTGGTCACTGGTCAGTCACACTGTGTTATGCACACCAGTGCCTGCAGGAAAGTACTGGTGTCAGAACTGTTATGCACTCCAGTGTCTGCAGGAATGTACTGGTGTTTGAACTGTTATGCAAAACAAATGGACTCACAGACAAACTGGGGAATATGACATAACGTACACAGAAGGTATTAGGGTAACAAAATACACACAAAGTGAACAGAGAAGCCCAGAGGCTAAGGAACTGGGTATCTCCCTTGTATTAGAACTGCACAGATGGAAAAAGCAAGATGTTGTGTTTTAATACGTAGAGAACCCGAAATGCTGTTGCTAAGGGCAACAGCAAAGCCCTAAAGGGTTACCAACGGGTGTGGCAGTAAACTCCTTGGTCAGAGATGGAATGATAGACACAAGGAGAGTCTCCACAATCCTATTTCTCACTTGCAGTGCACAGGTTTTAGCTTACTGCCACTAAACTGACCCCTGACACCTAGCACAGTGAGACAGGATTAGACAGGCAAGTCTTAGAATACAGCCGCAAACTTGCTAAGTTCACAGAGTAGTAACAGAACCCCAGCAAGCTAAACGACTGACTCCAGTCTTACTGCTAGGTCTGGATTGGCAGAGTGTAATACCAAATCCCCAGGCCTATTTGCAGTAAGCAACAAACAAATACAAGGCTACACAGTACTGGCTAACTTTCATGAACTGACTAACCAACAAAGATTCAGCAGCATCTGCTTACCCTGAAAAGAGGCCTTATAAAGCAGGTGCTGTCCACGCCCCACTCAGACCTCACAGACTGTGAGCACAAAAACCAGCACCGGATCCCCTGCCGTGCACAGAGCCTATAACCACTGCACAGCAAAAGACCCGAACCGGAGTATCAGCTGCGCTCAGGTTACTCCACTAGCACTTGTCTCCCGGTTGCCATGACGACGTGGCAGCACAGGGCAGGAGACCCTAACAGTACCCCCCCTCTGACGAGGGGTCAAAGAACCCCTACCACCGGGTTTATCGGGGAACTGCGAGAAGAAAGAGCGTATCAGTCTGGGGGCATGAAGATCACAACTGCGCACCCACGACCGCTCCTCCGGGCCATACCCCTTCCAGTGCACCAAAAATGACAGCCGACCCCGAACCACCTTGGAGTCAAGAATCCTTTCAACAACAAACTCCCTCTGGCCACGTATCAGAAGAGGGGAAGGTCTTCCACTGGAAGAAGGATTACTAATCGCCCGTTTTAAAAGGGAACAATGAAATGTTTTATTGATACCCAAAGAACGGGGCAGATCTAACTGAAATGCCACCGGATTGATAACCCTGGTGATCTTATAAGGGCCGATGAACCGGGGCCCTAACTTATGAGATGGCTGTCTCAACTTCAAATTCTTGGTAGACAACCCGACGAAGTCTCCTAATTTGAAGCTGCAGAGTCTTTTCCGCTTATCAAAAACCCTTTTGGTCACTAATGACACAGACACAAGGGCTTTCTTCACTTTCCGCCAAATACCTCTAAGGACCGAAACCACAGAGGAACCACCAGGCGTGGAGTCCAGGGGGTCAAAAGAATTGGCCTTAGGATGATGCCCATACACACAAAGGAAGGGAGAGATCCCTGTAGCAGAGTGAGCCGCGTTGTTATAGGCAAACTCCGCCATGGACAGATGAGCAACCCAGTCAGTCTGACACTTGGAGACATAACACCTGAGGAACTGCTCCAAGGACTGGTTCACCCTTTCAGTCTGCCCATTAGACTGCGGATGGTAGCCTGACGACAAGCTGACAGAAATCTGGAGATCGGAACAAAATGCCCTCCAGAATTTGGCCACAAACTGGGATCCGCGGTCAGAGACCACATCAAGTGGCAACCCGTGGAGACGCACAACATGCAGCATAAATAATTCAGACAGGCGTCTGGCTGATGGCAGCCCAACCAGTGGAACGAAGTGCGCCATCTTCGAAAACCTGTCAACGACAACCCAGATGGCTGTCATCCCCGAGGATTTGGGCAAGTCCACCACAAAATCCATTGAAATGTGGGTCCATGGCTTAGATGGGATAGAGAGTGGATGTAATGGGCCAACAGGAACCCCTCTAGGAGTCTTATTTCGGGCACAGATGTCACATGCCCGAACCCACTGATCCACATCCTTAGCCACCGAGGGCCACCACACCGCCCTAGATAGCAACTCCCGAGTTCTGGCAATACCCGGGTGACCTGCCGACTTCTTGGCATGGAATTCCAGGAACACTCGCTGTCTTAACCTAGGAGGCACAAACAAAAGACCTACCGGAAGGTCTGGAGGAGCCTGCTCCTGTGCTCTAAGGACTAATGATAAGAGGTCCTGGGTAATGCCCACTTTAATACATGATGGGGAAACAATGGGCAACGGCTCCTCTGTGGTCTCCTGGATTGGAGCAAAACTCTGCGAGAGCGCATCAGCCTTGATGTTTTTTGACCCAGGGCGATATGTTATCAAAAAATTAAAGCGAGCAAAAAACAAAGCCCATCGTGCCTGCCTGGCATTGAGACGCTTCGCTGACTCTAAATATGCCAGATTCTTATGGTCAGTGAGAATTGAGACCACAAACTTAGCCCCCTCAAGCCAGTGTCTCCACTCCTCGAGTGCATCCTTAATAGCCAACAATTCCCGGTTACCCACGTCATAATTCATCTCGGCAGGCGAAAATTTACGAGAAAAGTAAGCACAGGGATGAAGGCGATTATCAGACACTCCCATCTGAGAAAGCACTGCCCCAATACCCATCTCAGAGGCATCCACCTCCACCACAAAAGGACGCTCTGGATCTGGGTGTCGCAGCACCTTGGCCGAAACAAATGCCCTTTTGAGACGGGCAAAAGCCGCTTTAGCGTCACAAGACCAGTGAGCAACATCCGCCCCTTTCTTAGTGAGTGCCACCAAGGGCGCCACTATAGACGAAAATCCAGCGATAAATCGTCTATAAAAATTCGCAAAGCCCAGGAAACGCTGAAGCGCCTTCAAACTAGTGGGCTGCACCCAATCCAGGACTGCCTGTACCTTGGAACCCTCCATTTGGAAACCTTCTGGGGAGATAATATATCCTAGAAATGCGATTTGCTGAACTTCAAATTCGCACTTCTCCAGCTTCGCCCCAAGCCGGTGGTCTCTGAGTTTCTGGAGGACTAAGCGTACATGCTTCCGATGTTCCTCCAGGGAATGGGAGAAGATTAGGATGTCATCTAAGTATACAACTAAGAATCTATCCAAATATTCCCTGAGCACATCATTCATGAAATCCTGGAAGACTGCCGGGGCATTACAGAGCCCAAAAGGCATCACCAAATATTCATAATGCCCTGAGTGGGTATTAAAGGCAGTCTTCCATTCATCCCCCTCTCTTATTCGGATTAGATTGTACGCACCGCGTAGGTCAATCTTAGAAAAAATGGTGGCAGTACGAAGCTGGTCAAACAAGACCGAAATGAGAGGCAGTGGGTATGAGTTTTTAATCGTGATACGGTTCAATTCCCTGAAGTCGATGCAGGGTCGCAACGAACCGTCCTTTTTACCCACGAAGAAGAACCCCGACCCAACTGGAGACTGTGAAGGTCTGATAAATCCCTTAGCCAAGTTCTCCTGAATGTACTCTGCCATAGCCTGAGTCTCAGGACGTGACAGGGAGTACAACCTGCTCTTGGGAAGCTTAGCATTTGGCAACAAATCAATGGCACAGTCATAGGGGCGATGGGGAGGTAGTACCTCTGCAACTTTTTTGGAGAACACGTCCGCAAAATCTGCATAACACCCTGGCAATCCTGGCAAACTTAGCTGCGAGAGCCTGACTGGAAGGCTCAAGCAACTCCTGAAACAATCAGTACCCCAACTAAGAATCTCCCCAGAGACCCAGTCAAATTGAGGATTGTGGGCCCTTAACCAGGGTAACCCCAACACCAATGGGGCAAAAGTACAGACAGTCACATAAAAGGACAATTTTTCAGAGTGTGTGGCTCCAATAAACAAAGAAATCTGGCTAGTGCAAGAGGTAATTTTACCTTGGGATAGTGGTTCCCCGTTTAACCCACAAATCTCAATTTCCGATGCCAAGGGTACTAAGGGAACAGAGTGTTTCAGGGCGAATTGGCGGTCCATAAAAACCCCGTCGGCCCCACTGTCCACAAAGGCCTCAGTCTTGACAGTTTGACCGAGGATCTTCAAGGTCACCGGAATGATAAAAGTCTTCTTGGGAAATTCTGACTTCTGGCCTGACAGGATATTTCCCATCACCCTCAGGCCCTGAAGTTTTCCGGCTTTTCTGGGCATGATACTACCACATGACCTTTATTCCCACAGTACAAACACAACCCCTGCTGTCTCCTCCGCGTCTTCTCACGCGAGGAGAGGCGGGTAGCCCCAATCTGCATAGGCTCCTCAGTGTCTGAGGTTCTCTTGGGAAGGAAGGAAATCTCAGTCTCCCTTTCAAGCCTACGCTCTCTCAGCCGTCTATCCACCCGGATGGATAACTGCATGAGCTGATCCAAGCTATCAGGCAAGGGATATTGTACCAGTTGGTCCTTTATCTGGTTAGAAAGACCTCTTCGGTACTGGTGTCTCAGGGCTGGGTCATTCCACTGGGTATCATGGGCCAACCTCCGAAACTCCGTACAGTAAACCTCAACTGGCCTTCGCCCTTGCTTAAGGATCGAAATCTGAGCCTCGGCTGAGGCCGTCTTGTCAGGGTCATCATACAACATGCCCAGTGCCGTAAAAAAAGCATCAACACTTTTAAGCGACGGACAGTCAGGCTGCAACCCATATGCCCAGACCTGTGGGTCTCCTTGTAGCAAGGAAATCACTATGCCCACCCGCTGAATCTCCGACCCAGAAGACTGAGGCCTAAGCCGGAAGTATAGCTTGCAGCTCTCCTTGAAACAAAAGAACTGCGAGCGATCTCCAGAAAAACGATCCGGGAGATTTACTTTCGGCTCCATAACCCCTGCAGGTGCTGCTGCTGCGGGAGCTCCGCCAGCAGCCTGGGAGGTGTGCATTTTAATGGACAAATCATTAAATTGTCGAGTCAGGACCTGCACCTGATCGACCACCTGTTGCAACGTATTTTGAGGGGTATGCTCCATATTCCCACAAAATTTCAACAGGAGTATTAGGCTGCTGAATATGTTATGCACACCAGTGCCTGCAGGAAAGTACTGGTGTCAGAACTGTTATGCACTCCAGTGTCTGCAGGAATGTACTGGTGTTTGAACTGTTATGCAAAACAAATGGACTCACAGACAAACTGGGGAATATGACATAACGTACACAGAAGGTATTAGGGTAACAAAATACACACAAAGTGAACAGAAAAGGCCAGAGGCTAAGGAACTGGGTATCTCCCTTGTATTAGAACTGCACAGATGGAAAAAGCAAGATGTTGTGTTTTAATACGTAGAGAACCCGAAATGCTGTTGCTAAGGGCAACAGCAAAGCCCTAAAGGGTTACCAACGGGTGTGGCAGTAAACTCCTTGGTCAGAGATGGAATGATAGACACAAGGAGAGTCTCCACAATCCTATTTCTCACTTGCAGTGCACAGGTTTTAGCTTACTGCCACTAAACTGACCCCTGACACCTAGCACAGTGAGACAGGATTAGACAGGCAAGTCTTAGAATACAGCCGCAAACTTGCTAAGTTCACAGAGTAGTAACAGAACCCCAGCAAGCTAAACGACTGACTCCAGTCTTACTGCTAGGTCTGGATTGGCAGAGTGTAATACCAAATCCCCAGGCCTATTTGCAGTAAGCAACAAACAAATACAAGGCTACACAGTACTGGCTAACTTTCATGAACTGACTAACCAACAAAGATTCAGCAGCATCTGCTTACCCTGAAAAGAGGCCTTATAAAGCAGGTGCTGTCCACGCCCCACTCAGACCTCACAGACTGTGAGCACAAAAACCAGCACCGGATCCCCTGCCGTGCACAGAGCCTATAACCACTGCACAGCAAAAGACCCGAACCGGAGTATCAGCTGCGCTCAGGTTACTCCACTAGCACTTGTCTCCCGGTTGCCATGACGACGTGGCAGCACAGGGCAGGAGACCCTAACACACTGGCAGTGGCACTCTGGCAGCAAAAGTGTGCACTGTACTTAAAATATGTACTCCTGCTATAACTGCTCCCCAGTCTCCCCCACAATTAAGCTGTGTGAGCAGTGAGCACTCAGCAGTCAAATAATGATATACAGTATATGATGCAGCACACTGGGCTGAGCACAGATATGGTATGTGTGACTGTGTCACACTGTGTATCGTTTTTTTTCAGGCAGAGAACGGATTCATTAAACTGGTGGCACTGGTCACTGCCACTGGTCACACTATCAGCAGCAAGTAGTACTCCTCCTATATTATGCTCCCCAAAATTTGTGTCTCTCTCTCTCTAGTACTATTAGTCACTCTAAACGGAGAGGACGCCAGCCACGTCCTCTCCCTATCAATCTCAATGCACGTGTGAAAAATGGCGGCGACGCGCGGCTCCTTATATAGAATCCGAGTCTTGCTATAGAATCCGAGCCTCGCGAGAATCCGACAGCGGGATGATGACGTTCGGGCGCGCTCGGGTTAACCGAGCAAGGCGGGAGGATCCGAGCCTGCTCGGCCCTGTGTAAAAAAAGCTGAAGTTCGGCGGGTTCGGATTCAGAGAAACCGAACCCGCTCATCTCTAATTTTACCTGCAGTTCAATGATGTTTGAAGCATAGGAGTAAATCTGTTGTGCTAGATATACAGTATGTTCTGGTGAGGATAAGTGCTGGCAAAAATAATTTTTTGTATTCATTGGTCTATTTGCATTGCCATGCAGCTGGTCCCCTACTGTATAATGCAGATGAATATGTATCAGAATTTGGCATTACCATATAATGCTTTAAGAGATCATGTTCATTTTAGAATTTAATTTTTAAATTTAATGCACGTAAGTTTATTGACCGATATTGAGAAGCAGACATAAAAATTATGATAATTAGTGACAAAGCATTCTACCATCAGAAAGATATTTACTAAGTGCTATTATGTCAGTAAACATTTACAGTACATTCAGGTTAATGGGTCTATGGGGCATTTATCTGGTGGTAAATGATGCCTCATAGATTAGGAGCACTAAGCAAATATGGGCTGCATTCCCAATTCAAAAGAAGAATGCAAAAGTACTCATCAGAAATACCTACCGCTTAATGCAAAGTGTACATATTTATTTCTTTTAGGATAGCTTATCTACACTTACCATACATTTATTGGTACGTACATGCCTAAATGCAGGTACCAATATGCAACATGCTGGACAGTATCATTTTTTAGATAAAAAAACCTGTTAACATATTGAACTTTTTGGAGAAATGTAAAGCTTTCCTTGATGTTGTTTTGTATGTATTATTTAAAAATAGAATTCCATTACAGTGGTGGACTATCGGCGGTGCAGCTGGTGCATAGCATTGGAGCCTGCAGCACTTAAAAGTAGAGATGAGCGGGTTCGGTTTCTCTGAATCCGAACCCGCACGAACTTCATGTTTTTTTTCACGGGTCCGAGCGACTCGGATCTTCCCGCCTTGCTCGGTTAACCCGAGCGCGCCCGAACGTCATCATGACGCTGTCGGATTCTCGCGAGACTCGGATTCTATATAAGGAGCCACGCGTCGCCGCCATTTTCACACGTGCATTGAGATTGATAGGGAGAGGACGTGGCTGGCGTCCTCTCCATTTAGATTAGAAGAGAGAGAGAGAGAGATTGACCTGATTTACTGGAGCTTAGGAGTACTGTAGAACTGTAGAGAGTGCAGAGTTTACTAGTGACTGACCACAGTGACCACCAGACAGTGCAGTTTTATTTAATATATCCGTTCTCTGCCTGAAAAAAACGATACACAGTGACTCAGTCACATACCATATCTGTGTGCACTGCTCAGCCCAGTGTGCTGCATCATCTATGTATATATCTGACTGTGCTCAGCTCACACATCTTATAATTGTGGGGGAGACTGGGGAGCACTGCAGTGCCAGTTATAGGTTATAGCAGGAGCCAGGAGTACATATTATTATTAAAATTAAACAGTGCACACTTTTGCTGCAGGAGTGCCACTGCCAGTGTGACTGACCAGTGACCTGACCACACTGACCACCAGTATAGTTAGTAGTATAGTATACTATATTGTGATTGCCTGAAAAAGTTAAACACTCGTCGTGTGACTTCACTTGTGTGGTGTTTTTTTTTTTATTCTATAAAAAACTCATTCTGCTGACAGTGTCCAGCAGGTCCGTCATTATATAATATATACCTGTCCGGCTGCAGTAGTGATATATATATATTTTTTATATCATTATTTATCATCCAGTCGCAGCAGACACAGTACGGTAGTTCACGGCTGTAGCTACCTCTGTGTCGGCACTCGGCAGTCCGTCCATAATTGTATACCACCTACCCGTGTTTTTTTTTTCTTTCTTCTTTATACATACATACTACTACTACATCTCTTTATCAACCAGTCTATATTAGCAGCAGACACAGTACAGTACGGTAGTCCACGGCTGTAGCTACCTCTGTGTCGGCACTCGGCAGTCCGTCCATAATTGTATACCACCTACCCGTGGTTTTTTTTTCTTTCTTCTTTATACATACATACTACTACTACTACATCTCTTTATCAACCAGTCTATATTAGCAGCAGACACAGTACAGTACGGTAGTCCACGGCTGTAGCTACCTCTGTGTCGGCACTGGGCAGTCCGTCCATAATTGTATACCACCTACCCGTGGTTTTTTTTTTCTTTCTTCTTTATACATACATACTACTACTACTACATCTCTTTATCAACCAGTCTATATTAGCAGCAGACACAGTACAGTACGGTAGTCCACGGCTGTAGCTACCTCTGTGTCGGCACTGGGCAGTCCGTCCATAATTGTATACCACCTACCCGTGGTTTTTTTTTCTTTCTTCTTTATACATACATACTACTACTATTACATCTCTTTATCAACCAGTCTATATTAGCAGCAGACACAGTACAGTACGGTAGTCCACGGCTGTAGCTACCTCTGTGTTGGCACTGGGCAGTCCGTCCATAATTGTATACCACCTACCCGTGGTTTTTTTTTCTTTCTTCTTTATACATACATACTACTACTACATCTCTTTATCAACCAGTCTATATTAGCAGCAGACACAGTACAGTACGATAGTCCACGGCTGTAGCTACCTCTGTGTCGGCACTGGGCAGTCCGTCCATAATTGTATACCACCTACCCGTGGTTTTTTTTTCTTTCTTCTTTATACATACATACTACTACTACATCTCTTTATCAACCAGTCTATATTAGCAGCAGACACAGTACAGTACGGTAGTCCACGGCTGTAGCTACCTCTGTGTCGGCACTCGGCAGTCCGTCCATAATTGTATACCACCTACCCGTGGTTTTTTTTTTCTTTCTTCTTTATACATACATACTACTACTACATCTCTTTATCAACCAGTCTATATTAGCAGCAGACACAGTACAGTACGGTAGTCCACGGCTGTAGCTACCTCTGTGTCGGCACTGGGCAGTCCGTCCATAATTGTATACCACCTACCCGTGGTTTTTTTTTCTTTCTTCTTTATACATACATACTACTACTACATCTCTTTATCAACCAGTCTATATTAGCAGCAGACACAGTACAGTACGGTAGTCCACGGCTGTAGCTACCTCTGTGTCGGCACTCGGCAGTCCGTCCATAATTGTATACCACCTACCCGTGGTTTTTTTTTCTTTCTTCTTTATACATACATACTACTACTACATCTCTTTATCAACCAGTCTATATTAGCAGCAGACACAGTACAGTACGGTAGTCCACGGCTGTAGCTACCTCTGTGTCGGCACTCGGCAGTCCATCCATAATTGTATACTAGTATCCATCCATCTCCATTGTTTACCTGAGGTGCCTTTGAGTTGTGCCTATTAAAATATGGAGAACAAAAACGTTGAGGTTCCAAAATTAGGGAAAGATCAAGATCCACTTCCACCTCGTGCTGAAGCTGCTGCCACTAGTCATGGCCGAGACGATGAAATGCCAGCAACGTCGTCTGCCAAGGCCGATGCCCAATGTCATAGTACAGAGCATGTCAAATCCAAAACACCAAATATCAGTAAAAAAAGGACTCCAAAACCTAAAATAAAATTGTCGGAGAAGCGTAAACTTGCCAATATGCCATTTACCACACGGAGTGGCAAGGAACGGCTGAGGCCCTGGCCTATGTTCATGGCTAGTGGTTCAGCTTCACATGAGGATGGAGGCACTCAGCCTCTCGCTAGAAAAATGAAAAGACTCAAGCTGGCAAAAGCAGTAGCACCGCAAAGAACTGTGCGTTCTTCGAAATCCCAAATCCACAAGGAGAGTCCAATTGTGTCGGTTGCGATGCCTGACCTTCCCAACACTGGACGTGAAGAGCATGCGCCTTCCACCATTTGCACGCCCCCTGCAAGTGCTGGAAGGAGCACCCGCAGTCCAGTTCCTGATAGTCAGATTGAAGATGTCAGTGTTGAAGTACACCAGGATGAGGAGGATATGGGTGTTGCTGGCGCTGGGGAGGAAATTGACCAGGAGGATTCTGATGGTGAGGTGGTTTGTTTAAGTCAGGCACCCGGGGAGACACCTGTTGTCCGTGGGAGGAATAGGGCCGTTGACATGCCTGGTGAAAATACCAAAAAAATCAGCTCTTCGGTGTGGAAGTATTTCACCAGAAATGCGGACAACAGGTGTCAAGCCGTGTGTTCCCTTTGTCAAGCTGTAATAAGTAGGGGTAAGGACGTTAACCACCTCGGAACATCCTCCCTTATACGTCACCTGCAGCGCATTCATAATAAGTCAGTGACAAGTTCAAAAACTTGGGCCGACAGCGGAAGCAGTCCACTGACCAGTAAATCCCTTCCTCTTGTAACCAAGCTCACGCAAACCACCCCACCAACTCCCTCAGTGTCAATTTCCTCCTTCCCCAGGAATGCCAATAGTCCTGCAGGCCATGTCACTGGCAATTCTGACGAGTCCTCTCCTGCCTGGGATTCCTCCGATGCATCCTTGCGTGTAACGCCTACTGCTGCTGGCGCTGCTGTTGTTGCTGCTGGGAGTCGATGGTCATCCCAGAGGGGAAGTCATAAGCCCACTTGTACTACTTCCAGTAAGCAATTGACTGTCCAACAGTCCTTTGCGAGGAAGATGAAATATCACAGCAGTCATCCTGTTGCAAAGCGGATAACTGAGTCCTTGACAACTATGTTGGTGTTAGACGTGCGTCCGGTATCCGCCGTTAGTTCACAGGGAACTAGACAATTTATTGAGGCAGTGTGCCCCCGTTACCAAATACCATCTAGGTTCCACTTCTGTAGGCAGGCGATACCAAGAATGTACACGGACGTCAGAAAAAGACTCACCAGTGTCCTAAAAAATGCAGTTGTACCCAATGTCCACTTAACCACGGACATGTGGACAAGTGGAGCAGGGCAGGGTCAGGACTATATGACTGTGACAGCCCACTGGGTAGATGTATGGACTCCCGCCGCAAGAACAGCAGCGGCGGCACCAGTAGCAGCATCTCGCAAACGCCAACTCTTTCCTAGGCAGGCTACGCTTTGTATCACCGCTTTCCAGAATACGCACACAGCTGAAAACCTCTTACGGCAACTGAGGAAGATCATCGCAGAATGGCTTACCCCAATTGGACTCTCCTGTGGATTTGTGGCATCGGACAACGCCAGCAATATTGTGTGTGCATTAAATATGGGCAAATTCCAGCACGTCCCATGTTTTGCACATACCTTGAATTTGGTGGTGCAGAATTTTTTAAAAAACGACAGGGGCGTGCAAGAGATGCTGTCGGTGGCCAGAAGAATTGCGGGACACTTTCGGCGTACAGGCACCACGTACAGAAGACTGGAGCACCACCAAAAACTACTGAACCTGCCCTGCCATCATCTGAAGCAAGAAGTGGTAACGAGGTGGAATTCAACCCTCTATATGCTTCAGAGGTTGGAGGAGCAGCAAAAGGCCATTCAAGCCTATACAATTGAGCACGATATAGGAGGTGGAATGCACCTGTCTCAAGTGCAGTGGAGAATGATTTCAACGTTGTGCAAGGTTCTGATGCCCTTTGAACTTGCCACACGTGAAGTCAGTTCAGACACTGCCAGCCTGAGTCAGGTCATTCCCCTCATCAGGCTTTTGCAGAAGAAGCTGGAGGCATTGAAGAAGGAGCTAAAAGGGAGCGATTCCGCTAGGCATGTGGGACTTGTGGATGCAGCCCTTAATTCGCTTAACAAGGATTCACGGGTGATCAATCTGTTGAAATCAGAGCACTACATTTTGGCCACCGTGCTCGATCCTAGATTTAAAACCTACCTTGGATCTCTCTTTCCGGCAGACACAAGTCTGCTGGGGTGCAAAGACCTGCTGGTGACAAAATTGTCAAGTCAAGCGGAACGCGACCTGTCAACATCTCCTCCTTCACATTCTCCCGCAACTGGGGGTGCGAGGAAAAGGCTCAGAATTCCGAGCCCACCCGCTGGCGGTAATGCAGGGCAGTCTGGAGCGACTGCTGATGCTGACATCTGGTCCGGACTGAAGGACCTGACAACGATTACGGACATGTCGTCTACTGTCACTGCATATGATTCTCTCAACATTGAAAGAATGGTGGAGGATTATATGAGTGACCGCATCCAAGTAGGCACGTCACACAGTCCGTACTTATACTGGCAGGAAAAAGAGGCAATTTGGAGGCCCTTGCACAAACTGGCTTTATTCTACCTAAGTTGCCCTCCCACAAGTGTGTACTCCGAAAGAGTGTTTAGTGCCGCCGCTCACCTTGTCAGCAATCGGCGTACGAGGTTACATCCAGAAAATGTGGAGAAGATGATGTTCATTAAAATGAATTATAATCAATTCCTCCGCGGAGACATTGACCAGCAGCAATTGCTTCCACAAAGTACACAGGGAGCTGAGATGGTGGATTCCAGTGGGGACGAATTGATAATCTGTGAGGAGGGGGATGTACACGGTGATATATCGGAGGATGATGATGAGGTGGACATCTTGCCTCTGTAGAGCCAGTTTGTGCAAGGAGAGATTAATTGCTTCTTTTTTGGTGGGGGTCCAAACCAACCCGTCATATCAGTCACAGTCGTGTGGCAGACCCTGTCACTGAAATGATGGGTTGGTTAAAGTGTGCATGTCCTGTTTATACAACATAAGGGTGGGTGGGAGGGCCCAAGGACAATTCCATCTTGCACCTCTTTTTTCTTTTATTTTTCTTTGCGTCATGTGCTGTTTGGGGAGGGTTTTTTGGAAGGGACATCCTGCGTGACACTGCAGTGCCACTCCTAGATGGGCCAGGTGTTTGTGTCGGCCACTAGGGTCGCTAATCTTACTCACACAGCTACCTCATTGCGCCTCTTTTTTTCTTTGCGTCATGTGCTGTTTGGGGAGGGTTTTTTGGAAGGGACATCCTGCGTGACACTGCAGTGCCACTCCTAGATGGGCCCGGTGTTTGTGTCGGCCACTAGGGTCGCTAATCTTACTCACACAGTCAGCTACCTCATTGCGCCTCTTTTTTTCTTTGCGTCATGTGCTGTTTGGGGAGTGTTTTTTGGAAGGGCCATCCTGCGTGACACTGCAGTGCCACTCCTAGATGGGCCAGGTGTTTGTGTCGGCCACTAGGGTCGCTTAGCTTAGTCATCCAGCGACCTCGGTGCAAATTTTAGGACTAAAAATAATATTGTAAGGTGTGAGGTATTCAGAATAGACTGAAAATGAGTGGAAATTATGGTTTTTGAGGTTAATAATAATATGGGATCAAAATGACCCCCAAATTCTATGATTTAAGCTGTTTTTTAGGGTTTTTTGAAAAAAACACCTGAATCCAAAACACACCCGAATCCGACAAAAAAAATTCGGTGAGGTTTTGCCAAAACGCAGTCGAACCCAAAACACGGCCGCGGAACCGAACCCAAAACCAAAACACAAAACCCGAAAAATTTCAGGCGCTCATCTCTACTTAAAAGTCCTGCTACCGGCATCAGTAGAATGATTGATGAGTCTGAATGACTCGTTCTAGTATGCCGGCCAGCCACTTTGGAATGTATCGAAGTTGGAGGCGAAGGATGAGAGGAGGGCTGGGGGTCCATCCACTCCCTTCTTACAGGGGGACAACAGTACAATCTGCATCATCACTGCTTGAGTGACTGTCAGCCCATCCAATCGCTACTGCGCCCACCTCCTCTGCAAGTCTAGGGACGTGTGCTGCGGTTGTATCATCCCTAGAACTCCCTCCCTTCTGCAGGACCTGGCCAGCCCTCCTCTTTCCCTTCTCCTATACCACACTCTAACCCCTCTTCTGCCCTCTATCTGGCTCCCTCTAGTTCAGAGGACCAGGCCTGTCCCCTCCTTACTTTCTACAATGTCTGCTACCCTCGTCTGGAGCTCCGCAGGGCAGAGGAGCTAAGAGATCTTCCTCATGGTAAGTTCATATGGAGGGAGGCTCTTTGATGTTCGGTTGCTATTGTAGGAAATGTAGTAGTGATGTGCACCGGAAATTTTTCGGGTTTTGGTTTTGGGTTCGATTCCGCGGCCGTGTTTTGGGTTCGGACGCGTTTTGGCAAAACCTCACCGGAAATTTTTTGTCGGATTCGGGTGTGTTTTGGATTCGGGTGTTTTTTTCAAAAAACACTAAAAAACAGCTTAAATCATAGAATTTGGGGGTCATTTTGATCCCATAGTATTATTAACCTCAATAACCGTAATTTCCACTCATTTTCAGTCTATTCTGAACACCTCACACCTCACAATATTATTTTTAGTCCTAAAATTTGCACCAAGGTCGCTGGATGGCTAAGCTAAGCGACACAAGTGGCCGACACAAACACCTGGCCCATCTAGGAGTGGCACTGCAGTGTCAGACAGGATGGCACTTGAAAAAAATAGTCCCCAAACAGCACATGATGCAAAGAAAAAAAGAGGCGCAATGAGGTAGCTGTGTGACTAAGCTAAGCGACCCTAGTAGCCGACACAAACACCTGGCCCATCTAGGAGTGGCACTGCAGTGTCAGACAGGATGGCACTTGTAAAAAATAGTAGTGATGAGCGGGTTCGGTTTCTCGGAACCGAACCCCCCCGAACTTCACGCTTTTTACACGGGTCCGAGGCAGACTCGGATCTTCCCGCCTTGCTCGGTTAACCCGAGCGCGCCCGAACGTCATCATCCTGCTGTCGGATTCTCGCGAGGCTCGGATTCTATCGCGAGACTTGGATTCTATATAAGGAGCCGCGCGTCGCCGCCATTTTCACACGTGCATTGAGATTGATAGGGAGAGGACGTGGCTGGCGTCCTCTCCGTTTAGAATAGAAATAGATAGTGAGAGTGAGACACTTGATTTGCTGGAGCTTAGGAGTACTCAGAGAGTGCAGAGTTTACTAGTGACTGACCAGTGACCACCAGTGCAGTTTTATTATTATTTAATATAATCCGTTCTCTGCCTGAAAAAAAACGATACACAGTGACACAGTATACCATATCTGTGCTCAGCCTCAGTGTGCTGCATCATCTATGTATATCTGACTGTGCTGAGTGCTCACTGCTCACACAGCTTAATTGTGGGGGAGACTGGGGAGCAGTTATAGCAGGAGTACATATATTTAACAGTGCACACTTTTGCTGCCAGAGTGCCACTGCCAGTGTGACTGACCAGTGACCAGTGACCACCAGTATATTGTGATTGTCTGCCTGAAAAAGTTAAACACTCGTCGTGTGGTATTTTTATTCTATAAACGCATTCTGCTGACAGTGTCCAGCAGGTCCGTCATTATATAATATATACCTATCCTGCAGTAGTGATATATATATATTTTTTATATCATTATCATCCAGTCTATACTAGCAGCAGACGCAGTACGGTAGTCCACGGCTGTAGCTACCTCTGTGTCGGCAGTCGCTCGTCCATAATTGTATACCTACCTGTGGTGGTTTTTTTTTTTTCTATCTTCTTCATACTAGTAGTTAACTTTAGGAGTCTGCAGTGCTGACAGTGTCCAGCAGGTCCGTCATTATATAATATATACCTGTCAGGCTGCAGTAGTACCTGGCCGGCTGCAGTAGTGATATATATATATATATTTTATATCATTATCATCCAGTCTATATTAGCAGCAGACGCAGTACGGTAGTCCACGGCTGTAGCTACCTCTGTGTTGGCAGTCGCTCGTCCATCCATAAGTATACTAGTATCCATCCATCTCCATTGTTTACCTGAGGTGCCTTTTAGTTGTGCCTATTAAAATATGGAGAACAAAAATGTTGAGGTTCCAAAAATAGGGAAAGATCAAGATCGACTTCCACCTCGTGCTGAAGCTGCTGCCACTAGTCATGGCCGAGACGATGAAATGCCAGCAACGTCGTCTGCCAAGGCCGATGCCCAATGTCATAGTACAGAGCATGTCAAATCCAAAACACCAAATATCAGTAAAAAAAGGACTCAAAAATCTAAAATAAAATTGTCGGAGGAGAAGCGTAAACTTGCCAATATGCCATTTACCACACGGAGTGGCAAGGAACGGCTGAGGCCCTGGCCTATGTTCATGGCTAGTGGTTCAGCTTCACATGAGGATGGAAGCACTCAGCCTCTCGCTAGAAAAATGAAAAGACTCAAGCTGGCAAAAGCACCGCAAAGAACTGTGCGTTCTTCGAAATCCCAAATCCACAAGGAGAGTCCAATTGTGTCGGTTGCGATGCCTGACCTTCCCAACACTGGACGTGAAGAGCATGCGCCTTCCACCATTTGCACGCCCCCTGCAAGTGCTGGAAGGAGCACCCGCAGTCCAGTTCCTGATAGTCAGATTGAAGATGTCAGTGTTGAAGTACACCAGGATGAGGAGGATATGGGTGTTGCTGGCGCTGGGGAGGAAATTGACAAGGAGGATTCTGATGGTGAGGTGGTTTGTTTAAGTCAGGCACCCGGGGAGACACCTGTTGTCCGTGGGAGGAATATGGCCGTTGACATGCCTGGTGAAAATACCAAAAAAATCAGCTCTTCGGTGTGGAAGTATTTCAACAGAAATGCGGACAACATTTGTCAAGCCGTGTGTTGCCTTTGTCAAGCTGTAATAAGTAGGGGTAAGGACGTTAACCACCTCGGAACATCCTCCCTTATACGTCACCTGCAGCGCATTCATCATAAGTCAGTGACAAGTTCAAAAACTTTGGGCGACAGCGGAAGCAGTCCACTGACCAGTAAATCCCTTCCTCTTGTAACCAAGCTCACGCAAACCACCCCACCAACTCCCTCAGTGTCAATTTCCTCCTTCCCCAGGAATGCCAATAGTCCTGCAGGCAATGTCACTGGCAATTCTGACGAGTCCTCTCCTGCCTGGGATTCCTCCGATGCATCCTTGCGTGTAACGCCTACTGCTGCTGGCGCTGCTGTTGTTGCTGCTGGGAGTCGATGGTCATCCCAGAGGGGAAGTCGTACTCGTAAGACCACTTTTACTACTTCGACCAAGCAATTGACTGTCCAACAGTCCTTTGCGAGGAAGATGAAATATCACAGCAGTCATCCTGCTGCAAAGCGGATAACTGAGGCCTTGGCATCCTGGGCGGTGAGAAACGTGGTTCCGGTATCCATCATTACTGCAGAGCCAACTAGAGACTTGTTGGAGGTACTGTGTCCCCGGTACCAAATACCATCTAGGTTCCATTTCTCTAGGCAGGCGATATCGAAAATGTACACAGACCTCAGAAAAAGACTCACCAGTGTCCTAAAAAATGCAGTTGTACCCAATGTCCACTTAACCACGGACATGTGGACAAGTGGAGCAGGGCAGGCTCAGGACTATATGACTGTGACAGCCCACTGGGTAGATGTATGGACTCCCGCCGCAAGAACAGCAGCGGCGGCACCAGTAGCAGCATCTCGCAAACGCCAACTCTTTCCTAGGCAGGCTGCGCTTTGTATCACCGCTTTCCAGAATACGCACACAGCTAAAAACCTCTTACGGCAACTGAGGAAGATCATCGCAGAATGGCTTACCCCAATTGGACTCTCCTGTGGATTTGTGGCATCGGACAACGCCAGCAATATTGTGTGTGCATTAAATCTGGGCAAATTCCAGCACGTCCCATGTTTTGCACATACCTTGAATTTGGTGGTGCAGAATTATTTAAAAAACGAGAGGGGCGTGCAAGAGATGCTGTCGGTGGCCAGAAGAATTGCGGGACACTTCCGGCGTACAGGCACCACGTACAGAAGACTGGAGCACCACCAAAAACGCCTGAACCTGCCCTGCCATCATCTGAAGCAAGAAGTGGTAACGAGGTGGAATTCAACCCTATATATGCTTCAGAGGTTGGAGGAGCAGCAAAAGGCCATTCAAGCCTATACAACTGAGCACGATATAGGAGGTGGAATGCACCTGTCTCAAGCGCAGTGGAGAATGATTTCAACGTTGTGCAAGGTTCTGCAACCTTTTGAACTTGCCACACGTGAAGTCAGTTCAGACACTGCCAGCCTGAGTCAGGTCATTCCCCTCATCAGGCTTTTGCAGAAGAAGCTGGAGACATTGAAGGAGGAGCTAACACAGAGCGATTCCGCTAGGCATGTGGGACTTGTGGATGGAGCCCTTAATTCGCTTAACAAGGATTCACGGGTGGTCAATCTGTTGAAATCAGAGCACTACATTTTGGCCACCGTGCTCGATCCTAGATTTAAAACCTACCTTGGATCTCTCTTTCCGGCAGACACAAGTCTGCTGGGGTTCAAAGAACTGCTGGTGACAAAATTGTCAAGTCAAGCGGAATGCGACCTGTCAACATCTCCTCCTTCACATTCTCCCGCAACTGGGGGTGCGAGGAAAAGGCTCAGAATTCCGAGCCCACCCGCTGGCGGTGATGCAGGGCAGTCTGGAGCGACTGCTGATGCTGACATCTGGTCCGGACTGAAGGACCTGACAACGATTACGGACATGTCGTCTACTGTCACTGCATATGATTCTCTCCCCATTGAAAGAATGGTGGAGGATTATATGAGTGACCGCATCCAAGTAGGCACGTCAGACAGTCCGTACTTATACTGGCAGGAAAAAGAGGCAATTTGGAGGCCCTTGCACAAACTGGCTTTATTCTACCTAAGTTGCCCTCCCACAAGTGTGTACTCCGAAAGAGTGTTTAGTGCCGCCGCTCACCTTGTCAGCAATCGGCGTACGAGGTTACATCCAGAAAATGTGGAGAAGATGATGTTCATTAAAATGAATTATAATCAATTCCTCCGTGGAGACATTGACCAGCAGCAATTGCTTCCACAAAGTACACAGGGAGCTGAGATGGTGGATTCCAGTGGGGACGAATTGATAATCTGTGAGGAGGGGGATGTACACGGTGATATATCGGAGGATGATGATGAGGTGGACATCTTGCCTCTGTAGAGCCAGTTTGTGCAAGGAGAGATTAATTGCTTCTTTTTTGGTGGGGGTCCAAACCAACCCGTCATTTCAGTCACAGTCGTGTGGCAGACCCTGTCACTGAAATGATGGGTTGGTTAAAGTGTGCATGTCCTGTTTATACAACATAAGGGTGGGTGGGAGGGCCCAAGGACAATTCCATCTTGCACCTCTTTTTTCTTTCATTTTTCTTTGCGTCATGTGCTGTTTGGGGAGTAGTTTTTGGAAGGGCCATCCTGCGTGACACTGCAGAGCCACTCCTAGATGGGCCAGGTGTTTGTGTCGGCCACTTGGGTCGCTTATCTTAGTCACACAGCTACCTCATTGCGCCTCTTTTTTTCTTTGCATCATGTGCTGTTTGGGGGGTGTTTTTTGGAAGGGCCATCCTGCGTGACACTGCAGTGCCACTCCTAGATGGGCCAGGTGTTTGTGTCGGCCACTTGGGTCGCTTATCTTAGTCACACAGCTACCTCATTGCGCCTCTTTTTTTCTTTGCGTCATGTGCTGTTTGGGGGGTGTTTTTTGGAAGGGCCATCCTGCGTGACACTGCAGTGCCACTCCTAGATGGGCCAGGTGTTTGTGTCGGCCACTAGGGTCGCTTATCTTAGTCACACAGCTACCTCATTGCGCCTCTTTTTTTTCTTCTTTGCGTCATGTGCTGTTTGGGGAGTAGTTTTTTGAAGGGCCATCCTGCGTGACACTGCAGTGCCACTCCTAGATGGGCCAGGTGTTTGTGTCGGCCACTTGGGTCGCTGAGCTTAGTCATCCAGCGACCTCGGTGCAAATTTTAGGACTAAAAATAATATTGTGAGGTGTGAGGTGTTCAGAATAGACTGAGAATGAGTGGAAATTATGCTTATTGAGGTTAATAATACTTTGGGATCAAAATGACCCCCAAATTCTATGATTTAAGCTGTTTTTTAGGGTTTTTTGAAAAAAACACCCGAATCCAAAACACACCCGAATCCGACAAAAAAAATTCGGTGAGGTTTTGCCAAATCGCGTTCGAACCCAAAACACGGCCGCGGATCCGAACCCAAAACCAAAACACAAAACCCGAAAAATTTCCGGTGCTCATCACTAAAAAATAGTCCCCAAACAGCACATGATGCAAAGAAAAAAAGAGGCGCAATGAGGTAGCTGTGTGACTAAGCTAAGCGACCCTAGTGGCCGACACAAACACCTGGCCCATCTAGGAGTGGCACTGCAGTGTCAGACAGGATGGCACTTGAAAAAAATAGTCCCCAAACAGCACATGATGCAAAGAAAAAAAGAGGCACAATGAGGTAGCTGTGTGACTAAGCTAAGCGACCCTAGTGGCCGACACAAACACCTGGCCCATCTAGGAGTGGCACTGCAGTGTCAGACAGGATGGCACTTGAAAAAAATAGTCCCCAAACAGCACATGATGCAAAGAAAAAAAGAGGCGCACAAAGGTCGCTGTGTGACTAAGCTAAGCGACACAAGTGGCTGACACAAACACCTGGCCCATCTAGGAGTGACACTGCAGTGTCAAGCAGGATGGCCCTTCAAAAAAATACTCCCCAAACAGCACATGATGCAAAGAAAAATGAAAGAAAAAAGAGGTGCAAGATGGAATTGTCCTTGGGCCCTCCCACCCACCCTTATGTTGTATAAACAGGACATGCACACTTTAACGAACCCATCATTTCAGTGACAGGGTCTGCCACACGACTGTGACTGAAATGACTGGTTGGTTTGGGCTCCCACCAAAAAAGAAGCAATCAATCTCTCCTTGCACAAACTGGCTCTACAGAGGCAAGATGTCCACCTCATCATCATCGTCCGATACATCACCCCTTTCAATGTGTACATCCCCCTCCTCACAGATTATTAATTCGTCACCACTGGAATCCACCATCTCAGGTCCCCGTGTACTTTCTGGAGGCAATTGCTGCTGGTGAATGTCTCCACGGAGGAATTGATTATAATTCATTTTAATGAACATCATCTTCTCCACATTTTCTGGAAGTAACCTCGTACGCCGATTGCTGACAAGGTGAGCGGCTGCACTAAACACTCTTTCGAAGTACACACTGGAGGGAGGGCAACTTAGGTAGGATAAAGCCAGTTTCTGCAAGGGCCTCCAAATTGCCTCTTTTTCCTGCCAGTATACGTACGGACTGTCTGACATGCCTACTTGGATGCGGTCACTCATATAATCCTCCACCATTCTTTCAATGGTGAGATAATCATATGCAGTGACAGTAGACGACATGTCAGTAATCGTTGGCAGGTCCTTCAGTCCGGACCAGATGTCAGCACTCGCTCCAGACTGCCCTGCATCACCGCCAGCGGGTGGGCTCGGAATTCTGAGCCTTTTCCTCCCACCCCCAGTTGCGGGAGAATGTGAAGGAGGAGCTGTTGACGGGTCACGTTCCGCTTGACTTGACAATTTTCTCACCAGCAGGTCTTTGAACCCCTGCAGACTTGTGTCTGCCGGAAAGAGAGATACAACGTAGGTTTTAAATCTAGGATCGAGCACGGTGGCCAAAATGTAGTGCTCTGATTTCAACAGATTGACCACCCGTGAATCCTGGTTAAGCGAATGAAGGGCTCCATCCACAAGTCCCACATGCCTAGCGGAATCGCTCTGTTTTAGCTCCTCCTTCAATGTCTCCAGCTTCTTCTGCAAAAGCCTGATGAGGGGAATGACCAGACTCAGGCTGGCAGTGTCTGAACTGACTTCACGTGTGGCAAGTTCAAAGGGTTGCAGAACCTTGCACAACGTTGAAATCATTCTCCACTGCGCTTGAGACAGGTGCATTCCACCTCCTTTGCCTATATCGTGGCCAGATGTATAGGCTTGAATGGCCTTTTGCTGCTCCTCCATCCTCTGAAGCATATAGAGGGTTGAATTCCACCTCGTTACCACCTCTTGCTTCAGATGATGGCAGGGCAGGTTCAGGTATTTTTGGTGGTGCTCCAGTCTTCTGTACGCGGTGCCTGAACGCCGAAAGTGGCCCGCAATTCTTCGGGCCACCGACAGCATCTCTTGCACATCCCTGTCGTTTTTTAAATAATTCTGCATTACCAAATTCAAGGTATGTGCAAAACATGGGACGTGCTGGAATTTGCCCAGATGTAATGCACGCACAATATTGCTGGCGTTGTCCGATGTCACAAATCCCCAGGAGAGTCCAATTGGGGTAAGCCATTCTGCGATGATCTTCTTCAGTTGCCGTAAGAGGTTTTCAGCTGTGTGCGTATTCTGGAAAGCGGTGATACAAAGCGTAGCCTGCCTAGGAACGAGTTGGCGTTTGCGAGATGCTGCTACTGGTGCCGCCGCTGCTGTTCTTGCAGCGGGAGGCAATACATCTACCCAGTGGGCTGTCACAGTCATATAGTCCTGAGTCTGCCCTGCTCCACTTGTCCACATGTCCGTGGTTAAGTGGACATTGGGTACAACTGCATTTTTTAGGACACTGGTGAGTCTTTTTCTGAGGTCTGTGTACATTTTTGGTATCGCATGCCTAGAGAAATGGAACCTAGATGGTATTTGGTACCGGAGACACAGTACCTCAATCAAGTCTATAGTTGCCTCTGAATTAACGATGGATACCGGAACCACGTTTCTCACCGCCCAGGCTGCCAAGGCCTGAGTTATCTGCTTTGCAGCAGGATGACTGCTGTGATATTTCATCTTCCTCACAAAGGACTGTTGTACAGTCAATTGCTTACTGGAAGTAGTACAAGTGGTCTTCCGACTTCCCCTCTGGGATGACGATCGACTCCCAGCAGCAACAACAGCAGCGCCAGCAGCAGTAGGCGTTACACTCAAGGATGCATCGGAGGAATCCCAGGCAGGAGAGGACTCGTCAGACTTGCCAGTGACATGGCCTGCAGGACTATTGGCTTTCCTGGGTAAGGAGGAAATTGACACTGATGGAGTTGGTGGTGTGGTTTGCAGGAGCTTGGTTACAAGAGGAAGGGATTTACTGGTCAGTGGACTGCTTCCGCTGTCGTCCAAAGTTTTTGAACTTGTCACTGACTTATGATGAATGCGCTGCAGGTGACGTATAAGGGAGGATGTTCTGAGGTGGTTAACGTCCTTACCCCTACTTATTACAGCTTGACAAAGGCAACACACGGCTTGACACCTGTTATCCGTATTTGTGTTGAAATAATTCCACACCGAAGAGCTGATTTTTTTTGTATTTTGACCAGGCATGTCAATGGCCATATTCCTCCCATGGACAACAGGTGTCTCCCCGGGTTCCTGACTTAAACAAACCACCTCACTATCAGAATCCTCCTTGTCAATTTCCTCCCCAGCGCCAGCAACACCCATATCCTCATCCTGGTGTACTTCAACACTGACATCTTCAATTTAACTATCAGGAACTGGACTGCGGGTGCTCCTTCCAGCACTTGCAGGGGGCGTGCAAATGGTGGAAGGCGCAAGCTCTTCCCGTCCAGTGTTGGGAAGGTCAGGCATCGCAACCGACACAATTGGACTCTCCTTGGGATTTGTGATTTCGAAGAACGCACAGTTCTTTGCTGTGCTTTTGCCAGCTTAAGTCTTTTCTTTTTTCTAGCGAGAGGATGAGTGCTTCCATCCTCATGTGAAGCTGAACCACTAACCATGAACATAGGCCAGGGCCTCAGCCATTCCTTGCCACTCCGTGTCGTAAATGGCATATTGGCAAGTTTACGCTTCTCCTCAGACACTTTTAATTTTGATTTTTGAGGAATTTTACTGATCTTTTGTGTTTTGGATTTTACATGCTCTGTACTATGACATTGGGCATCGGCCTTGGCAGATGACGTTGATGGCATTTCATCGTCTCGGCCATGACTAGTGGCAGCAGCTTCAGCACGAGGTGGAAGTGGATCTTGATCTTTCCCTATTTTTTTAACCTCAACATTTTTGTTCTCCATATTTTAATGCGCACAACTAAAAGGCACCACAGGTATACAATGTAGATGGATGGATAGTATACTTAATGGATGACGAGTGACGACACAGAGGTAGGTACAGCAGTGGCCTACCGTACTGCTATATACAGTATAATGGACCTGGTGGACACTCAGCAGACTGCTATACTACTAGTATAAAAAAAAAGCCACCACAGGTATACAATGTAGATGGATGGATAGTATACTTTATGGATGACGAGTGACGACACAGAGGTAGGTACAGCAGTGGCCTACCGTACTGCTATATACAGTATAATGGACCTGGTGGACACTGTCAGCAGACTGCTAAACTACTAGTATAAAAAAAAGCCACCACAGGTATACAATGTAGATGGATGGATAGTATACTTTATGGATGACGAGTGACGACACAGAGGTAGGTACAGCAGTGGCCTACCGTACTACTATATACAGTATAATGGACCTGGTGGACACTGTCAGCAGACTGCTAAACTACTAGTATAAAATAAAAAGCCACCACAGGTATACAATGTAGATGGATGGATAGTATACTTTATGGATGACGAGTGACGACACAGAGGTAGGTACAGCAGTGGCCTACCGTACTGCTACATACAGTATAATGGACCTGGTGGACACTGTCAGCAGACTGCTAAACTACTAGTATAAAAAAAAAGCCACCACAGGTATACAATGTAGATGGATGGATAGTATACTTTATGGATGATGAGTGACGACACAGAGGTAGGTACAGCAGTGGCCTACCGTACTGCTATATACAGTATAATGGACCTGATGGACACTGTCAGCAGACTGCTAAAAAAAAAGCCACCACAGGTATACAATGTAGATGGATGGATAGTATACTTTATGGATGACGAGTGACGACACAGAGGTAGGTACAGCAGTGGCCTACCGTACTGCTATATACAGTATAATGGACCTGGTGGACACTGTCAGCAGACTGCTAAACTACTAGTATAAAAAAAAAGCCACCACAGGTATACAATGTAGATGGATGGATAGTATACTTTATGGATGACGAGTGACGACACAGAGGTAGGTACAGCAGTGGCCTACCGTACTTCTATATACAGTATAATGGACCTGGTGGACACTGTCAGCAGACTGCTAAACTACTAGTATAAAAAAAAGCCACCACAGGTATACAATGTAGATGGATGGATAGTATACTTAATGGATGACGAGTGACGACACAGAGGTAGGTACAGCAGTGGCCTACCGTACTGCTATATACAGTATAATGGACCTGGTGGACACTGTCAGCAGACTGCTAAACTACTAGTATAAAAAAAAAAGCCACCACAGGTATACAATGTAGATGGATGGATAGTATACTTAATGGATGACGAGTGACGACTCAGAGGTAGGTACAGCAGTGGCCTACCGTACTGCTATATACAGTATAATGGACCTGGTGGACACTCAGCAGACTGCTAAACTACTAGTATAAAAAAAAAGCCACCACAGGTATACAATGTAGATGGATGGATAGTATACTTTATGGATGACGAGTGACGACACAGAGGTAGGTACAGCAGTGGCCTACCGTACTGCTATATACAGTATAATGGACCTGGTGGACACTGTCAGCAGACTGCTAAACTACTAGTATAAAAAAAAAGCCACCACAGGTATACAATGTAGATGGATGGATAGTATACTTTATGGATTACGAGTGACGACACAGAGGTAGGTACAGCAGTGGCCTACCGTACTGCTATATACAGTATAATGGACCTGGTGGACACTGTCAGCAGACTGCTAAACTACTAGTATAAAAAAAAAAGCCACCACAGGTATACAATGTAGATGGATGGATAGTATACTTAATGGATGACGAGTGACGACACAGAGGTAGGTACAGCAGTGGCCTACCGTACTGCTATATACAGTATAATGGACCTGGTGGACACTGTCAGCAGACTGCTAAACTACTAGTATAAAAAAAAGCCACCACAGGTATACAATGTAGATGGATGGATAGTATACTTAATGGATGACGAGTGACGACACAGAGGTAGGTACAGCAGTGGCCTACCGTACTGCTATATACAGTATAATGGACCTGGTGGACACTGTCAGCAGACTGCTAAACTACTAGTATAAAAAAAAAAGCCACCACAGGTATACAATGTAGATGGATGGATAGTATACTTTATGGATGACGAGTGACGACACAGAGGTAGGTACAGCAGTTGCCTACCGTACTGCTACATACAGTATAATGGACCTGGTGGACACTGTCAGCAGACTGCTAAACTACTAGTATAAAAAAAAAAGCCACCACAGGCATACAATGTAGATGGATGGATAGTATACTTTATGGATGACGAGTGACGACACAGAGGTAGGTACAGCAGTGGCCTACCGTACTGCTATATACAGTATAATGGACCTGGTGGACACTGTCAGCAAACTGCTAAACTACTAGTTTAAAAAAAAAGCCACAGGAGTGTTTTTCAGGCAGACAAACGTATACTGGTGGTCACTGTCAGCAAAACTCTGCACTGTACTCCTGCTATAGCTGCTCCCCAGTCCCCACAATTAAGCAGTGTGAGCACTCAGCACAGATATATCATGCAGCACACTGAGCACAGATATGGTATGGAGCGTTTTTTTCAGGCAGAGAAGAGAACGGATAAAAAACTGGTGGTCACTATCAGCAAAACTCTGCACTGTACTCCTCCTAACAGCTGCTCCCCAAACCTCCCCACAATAGTAAAATAAACAAGCAAAGCAATCAGATCAACTGTCTCGTATATAAACGGAGAGGACGCCAGCCACGTCCTCTCCCTATCAATCTCAATGCACATGTGAAAATGGCGGCGACGCGCGGCTGCTTATATAGAATCCGAATCTCGCGAGAATCCGACAGCGGGATGATGACGTTCGGGCACGCTCGGGTTAGCCGAGCAAGGCGGGAGGATCCGAGTCTGCTCGGACCTGTGTAAAAAAGGTAAAGCTCGGGTGGGTTCGGTTTCTCGGAAACGAACCCGCTCATCACTAAAATGTAGTACAGCATATAAGGGAGCTGTAGTGTAGCATATAGTGGGGGGGAGGCACAAAATACTTTTGCACCTGGGCCAACCTGTTGCTAGTTCCACCTCTTTTCCATTATACTGTAAAACTGTGAAGAAAAATAGCCTCTCAGTGGTAACATTTTGTCACAGCATTAAAGGTTTGTTGATCTGAGTCTGGGGCCCCTTGGGATAGCTGTTTGGTCTGGAGTAGGAATGAAGTGGAATAGCTTAATAATGCTATTCTCCATGCAGGCCACTACAGTAGTAGTAGTAGTAGTAGTAGTAGTAGTAGTAGTAGTAGTAGCAGTAGTAGGAGTAGCAGCAGCAGCAGCAGCAGCAGTAGTATAGGACTGGTGCTGCAGTATGGTTAGGAGAACAGATATAGAACAGGTGCAGGCTAGTAGGATAGCCCATGGCTGTAGCTGCATGTAGGATATATAATGTAAAGTATCTTCATTGGTTTACAGCAATAAGGTAACCAAAAAAAAATATATAGGTATATACAGATCACGGCATAAAAGAAAACGATGAATGGCATAATAACACTGATAAATACAATCACAATAAAACTCACAACAAAACAATATCAGTAAATCCTCGTAATGCTTGAAAAACTAAAAGAAAAAACATATACTGTATAAAAGAACCAGTGTAGAGTGTAGAACACAACGGAAGAAAAAGAAGGAAGGGGGAAGAAGGTGCCAGAAATAGGGAGAGGATGGAAAGAAAAGAAAAGAATAGAAAGAGGATAGGTGTAAAGGTAAAAGATCAGCTCCTGAGGATACAGAAAAATTGAGCTCTGCATAAGCAATTTTAAAGTTAAGAAGGCAAATTAACATACGAACCAGAGGGATAAAGTCCCAGAAGTCCCAGGGAGACCATATAGAGGCTTAAGAGGAGGTAGGTGTAAGATATCCCTAAAGGCTGCAGAATCCTTGAAGTTCATCAAACAGAATCATGTATCCCTAAAAGGATGGTATCAGGATCCCAGCACTTGTGATGCGGCAGTCAGAATACCGACAGCTTAGGATCCTGATACCTATAAGGTAACTACGCTAGCCCTAACCTCCCTAACCCTTTTTACCCGCAGCCTGACCCTAACCCCTCTCGTCTCGCGGCCTAACCCTAACCATCCTTGGTGGTGCCGAAACCTAACCCCCCCTCCCTGCAGCCTAAAACTAACCCTCCCTCCCCTGCAGCCTAACCCTCCCCAGTGGTGCTTAACCCTAACCCTCCCTCACCACAGCCTAGCACTAACCCCTGCATCCTAAACCTAACCTCCCCCCTCCCCCCGCAGCTTACCTTGCTGCAGTTCCTGGCCTCAGTATTCTGAGCAGTGTCGGGATTCTGGCATCAGTATTTTTTGACTGCCATGAAACCGAACACTGGGATCCTGACCAGATCCCATCCCTAAAGTCTGCATAGTCACCATCTGCAGATGTCAGTATGCTGTCCATTTCCACAAGGAAATCAATTTTACTAAACCATTCCTTAATTGTTGGAGGGGAGGAGGAGCGCCACCTTACCAAGATAATTGACTTACAGTAACAGCGTTATTCAAATGGCGCAACAGGGATTTTTTGTATTTCGAGATTGGTTTGGAGGACAGGTAAAACAAACAGAACAGAACTGGTTACCCTATAATAATAGCAAGAAAGTTTAAACACTTCCATCAAAAAAGGCTGAAGGCTAGAACATTGCCACCATATGTGAAACCGAGCATCAGGAGTACTTCAGCAACATCAGCATGTGTTGGGCACTCTGGTCCCCATCTTAGAGAGAGCATCTGGACACCTATACCACTGGGATGTTAACTTGTACTGGGTCTCCCATTACTAGAAGAGCAAGCGTGAGCTAAACAAAATATTTTAACCAGGTTATCTTCTCCCAATTCCTCATCCATCTCTAGGTCTCACATTTTAGTAACGTATGGAAGAAGTATACTTGCATCCTCACAATGAGGTTATACCGTATATCAGGGAAATAATATAAGAAGGAGCAGAGGAGCTGGCTGAAAGAAAATGAAAAGGAGTTAGAGCTATGTGTAAGGCACCAGAGGATCCAAGAGACTAGAGGAAATGGCAAATCTGTAGACAACGCCAAAATTCCCCCTGGCGTATATTCGATTTGTCCTGTATATTTGCATAAGATACTATTGTGCCCCCACTCACCAGCTGTCCAACCCAGTAGAGATCCACATTGAACCACTATCAAAAGCTTTAATGTCTGTCTGACTTATAAGAGGAGGCCATTGAGGAGATGGATGGATTATTTCGAAGGGGCCTCCAACAGGTCATTGTGGGTCCAGTACAATATGTAGGATATTTAGGGGCAGACTGCAGTACACTGGAACTGGGTGTCAGGAGCCCAACTCAGGCAGGCTGCAGGAAACACAGGAACTGAGTGCTGGAGCAGTACTGTAGTGGGCTGCAGAATATACTGAAACTAAGTACCAGAGGCAGGTTGCAATGACATTTACTATGAAGCAATACTAAATAAGGTTTTCTAGATAGCAATGGAGCAATACTGGAATAGATTTTTTGGACAGCACTGGATCAGACAGTGAAGCAATACTGAAGCAGGTTTGCTGGAACACACTGAGGCAGGATGCTGATAAGCAATGCTGGAGTAAATACTGAACCAGGAACCAGGGTACTGATCCTGAGAGATATATTGTACTGGCAATGTGCTTTCAGCTGTTGTTAGTTGAAATAGGGCCCCGTGAGTGCTGATAGGCTGGGTGAGACATGGGACAGGAATTTGCTGGAAGCTGGTTAGACAAAATGGATTATGTGATACAGTTCAAGATAGTGGTGCCCATGATTCAGAACAGCAAGAACTGCCAGGAGTGGAATGCAAGTCACATTTACAGATAAGGAACCCCAGCTCTCAGGGATGATGCATGTGGCCAGCAACACAGACTGGTAACAGGGAACTGTACCCAAATGTGTGACATATTTCCTTTGTCAAAATGGCTTTTCAGGCAATACTTCCACATGAATGAAAGACAAGTAGAACTGCAGATATTCAAACAACTAGCAGAAAAGTACATTGAAAGTTAGCAGCGGCTATTTATTATTACATTCCCTTCATGACAAGATTTGCTTAGCATTGCTTATCTCAGAGTTAAGGAAAAAAATTGCATATCACCACATATTTATACTAGTAAAAAACATCTGTAAACTTTGATTTTCTGACATTACAGCCCCTATTGTGCCTTCAACGGAGGTGGTGTCTCACTTGGTCTTCTTCTTCGATGTTGCTCAATAGAGCCAGCATTTATCAATGCTCAAGCAATGGATGCTTTGAAATCCAACTGATTCATGTCATTGAATAATGAAATTCGATGCAGCAGCAAAGCCACCTCAAGAAAGTGAAAGTATGCCCGCATGTGCCATCTCCTGTGTTTGCATTTATGTGGGTACATTGCCACACACTGATCCAAAAAAGATGTGCGGGTTCAGATTTATCCTGATTTACCTGGATCTCAAAATGTCATCTTATTGGCTCTCAGATGCCAAGTGTTTTTGACAGCCAATAAGAAAGATCTGTATAAATCCGAACTTGCATTAATTTTGGCATTAAGAACAGAGTAATTCCGAACCTACACATCTTTACTAATGATATATACATTATAAGGCTTTCAGCCGTCAATACTGGCATATATGGCTATTATATGAGGAAAATATTTAGGTTAGCCTTACATGCAGTATGGATCTTTGTATTGCATGATGTCCTCTTTTTTTTTTTTTTTGCCTGATCTGCTATCTTTGAGATAAAATTGTGCTTAGGGCTTGTGAAATTTTCACAGCCATTTCATTGTGACCTTTTTGTTTTTTTAGGAATTAAAAGCTGCCACTAGGAAGCATACCTTCTATGCTTGGTACAGGTCCAAAGAAAAGGACATTAGGCTTAATTCAGACCTGATCGCTGCAGCAGCAGCAACCACAGTCTGAAGCCCTTTGGGGAGTGCGCACTGATTGACAGAAAAAGGAAGCTGCAGGGCAGGAGGGGGCGTGCCAACAGCGTTAGAATGCCATTGGTGGGGCGCAGTCCGGACAACGCAGGCGTGTCTGGACCGTTGCAGGGGTGGGCCGTGGTGGCTGTGTGATGTCACACGTTAGGATATGCAGGTAGGAAGCGCTGGGCTGAGCGTCCCCCCGCATGTCAGAGAAACTGATTGTAGATATACTAAATTTAGCACATCTACGATCAGGTCTGAATCATCCCCACTATGCACTATTGATGTCAACAGATACTTTATATGGGATATGGTTACTTAAAAATAGCGGTCTACTGCAGTGGCCTCTATGCATAAAAGAGTTAATTATCAGCTAGCGCTAACATCTTACTGTACAGCAATCCAATAGCAGTCATGCAGCATACTGTGGTGTTTTTCCACACAGTGTATACATGGTAGACAAAAATGGACAGCACTTGCAAAATTAATGACGTAAATCACCACTGGAGTCTCAGTGGAGCGTATCTATACACATCATGGACATTATATTAAAAACAATGCCCAGACACGCTAACCGCATGTATCATGATGACCACGGCTATCTCACTATTCTGTCCTAATGCATGTTTCGCATACGCTTACTCATAGGAACAACCTGACTACTGGGTTGGTAACAAATGTATGATTTTCATGCACCAATCAGTGTAATTATAGATGACTGACAGTAATCCCGGCCAATCCACAGCACACATCAGTTTACTTATACTGTAGGTGCATGATGTGCCGATGATGTGTATATAGTTTGCCAGAGATAATGAAGAAGGCTGACCACGAAGGCATTCTTGTTTAGCAGTCTATGAAGTGGCAACCAAGGTGAATGGTGAAATGAAACCTTAATACAGGTTGAGTATCCCATATCCATATATTCCGAAATACGGAATATTCCGAAATACGGACTTTTTTGAGTGAGAGTGAGATAGTGAAACCTTTGTTTTCTGATGCCTCAATGTACACAAACTTTGTTTAATACACAAAGTTATTAAAAATATTGTATTAAATGACCTTCAGGCTGTGTGTATAAGGTGTATATGAAACATAAATGAATTGTGTGAATGTAAACACACTTTGTTTAATGCACAAAGTTATAAAAAATATTGGCTAAAATGACCTTCAGGCTGTGTGTATAAGATGTATATGTAACATAAATGCTTTCTGTGCTTAGATTTAGGTCCCATCACCATGTTATCTCACTATGGTATGCAATTATTCCAAAATACGGAAAAATCCCATATCCAAAGTACCTCTGGTCCCAAGCATTTTGGATAAGGGAGACTCAACCTGTATGTGACACTCTCTATAGGGGTAATATTAAGAAGAAATTATATATTGAATTCACCTCGAGATTGATTTTAACCAGTGGTAGATTTTATCCATGGGCTGCAGGAATGCAGCCCTGCCAGATAAAATCCACAAACTGGCTTCACTGTGCCTTTGGCACAGCCGAATCTGGCTTTTATGGGCTATAGCCAATGCAGTCCATAGAAGCCAAGGGTTTGCGCATGCACAGTTGCAACGCGGCTTCTGCACATGCACCAGTCTCGGCATCTGCCAGAATCATTGTGCAGGTGCCGGTACCCGGGGCTGGCAACTGTCTGTCTCCTCTCCGGGCATAGGTAGAAGCAGCCCCCTTACTAAACGTAAGTAGTAGCTGCCACTGATTGTAACTCAGATATATATTAGATATTAATTACAGCCCCTATTTTGCCTAGTTTAAAGCCCTGGGAGTGAAAATATATTATTCAGAGCACTGCTATATTTATAATGGGTGTAGAGTGTGCAGTGCACATGGGCCCCTGGGGTCCAAGAGGGCCCACAACGCATACCCTCACCCATTTTTTTCAAAACTTCCCTCTGGAGTCTCACATCGTTGGCAGGAGTAGTGCTGCAGAAATCTCCAGGAAAATGAAGCAGCCGCCATGTTCCCGGTGATCTACACATGCCCACTAGACTTATGGACAGCGCTAGGGTTGACTATTGACCCTAGTGCCCAACTGGCTAGGGAGGAGGGCTGTTTCTAGGCAATTTGACTCCCAGTTTTTTCATGGGGGGGTGGAGTGGCGGAATGTGCGCACGCATGTCCCAGGAAAAGGGGCGTGATCTAGAAGCAAATGGGTGTGGCCTTGCTGAAATAGACATGGTTTTGCAGGAATATACCTTACATCATAGTGTGCCCTAAACAGTAATGCCCCAAGCACCATATTAAGACCCACACAGTGATGTCCATTGCACCATACCTTACTTAATGATAATACCCCTTAAAATTGGCACTGTACCTGCTCATTGTCAAGGGGTTGTTTTATGATGCAGTCCTGCTAGCCTGCTCCCTCCGCTGCCGCTGCCAATGCTGTTACCACATCCCTGGCACTGCTGTCCTAAAGTCTGGCGTCTTCCTCTGGGCTTCGCCTATTAAATGTCCCTCCCAAAATATCCACCACCTCCTCTAGCATCCTTCAAAACTGTTCTCTCTCAGGCAGTGGCCATTTTGGGAGGGAAGTTTTTACAGTTCTCTTTGTGGCCAGCAAGGCCACATAGAATACTGCAACAGGGTACACATAATGGCCGTGGACCAGCACCCCGTGCAATTGCATGGCTGCCCGGCCCTAGAAATAGCATTAAACATAATATAGTGGAAACTTAAGGCCTAATTCAGACTGGAATGCTGCAGCAGTGTTTGGAGTGTGATGCCCGGTGAAGCATGCGCACGCACAGAAGTCGCACTGCGTGTGTGCACACAGTGAGATGTGATGGCAACTCACTTGTGCAATCGCTGGAGGGACGGGGCATGTGCTGGCTGGGGCAAGGGGCTTAATCCGGCATGCGGGCGGGCCTGCTCTGTGCTGGGCGTCCCCCCACATGTCAGAGTTATTGATCGTAGTTGTGCATTTTTTTGGCACATCCACGATCAAGTCTGAATTAGGCCCTTTGATCCTACTACCTACAGCATCACTGAGGGCGGGATGTATCATACCTTTTCGACGCGTCAGGCAGTAGTTTTCGTCGCGTTGTTACTTCTCTGTATGTACAAATAAAGTTTTTTCGTCCAGCGCGCTTCCTGCTTCCGCCTCCCTTCCCTGCGTCACTGCTTCGTCGCGGTTGTTGAACTCTATGTTGTACATGGTGGCTCATATGTACTAACACCCACTGCCTCATTTTTTCGATAGATTTTGGTCTGTGCACTTCGCGGCTGCAATCAGGCGTTGTCACTCTTGCTGGGACTTGTAGGAGAGCTCTAGTTATTTATTCGTCTACATTTAGTTAATTTAATAGATAAAAGTAAGTTTTATTGTATCAATTAAATCTACTTTGTATAATTATTGATCTCTTTGCACTTTTGTATTCTTGCATAAAATAAGTTATTTCATTTGCCTTTACTACCTATAAAAAGATTTTTGGTCTTTATAAATAAATAAAAAATATTAAACTATTTATTTATCCTGTTCATTGAATATATATATATATATATATATATTTTTTATCCTTATGTTTATTTCTAAATTTACATTTATATTTATCTCCAATTATTATTTCCCTATATAATTTCCCTAAGTGGTATGTATGATAAAAAAATGTATTTTATTTTATATATATATATATATATATATATATATATATATATATATATATATATATATATATAGCCTTTCCATGGTCCATTTATTTCTGAAACAAGCAAGAGTGCCGCACCATGGAAAGGCTATTTGACTCATCTTTGTGAGGGCACCAGCGACAGATATTTCTAAGGCTAACACGGAGTGCCGGACCGCAGCAATTTATATATATATATATATATACTCATAGTGCATTAATTTTGATGTAAAACGAGGCTCATGGTGCTCGGTATCCCATCTACTAGATTTTCAGCACTGTTTTTCAGGTCCCCGTAATGCTGGTAGCGGTGCGAGCGCAATAGAGCCTGTTGAGTCTTAGCTGCATTTGTCATGCTTAGCTTCAAGTGGTGTGTTGTGTTAGTCACGTTATAAAATTTCCAAACAGAGGTGTTGATGCCCCCCACAAGAGGAAGTAACGTAGTCGTTATTCAAGACGGTCAGGATTGTGGCATCAGGAATGATGGGTGCTGGTATGCCAACAGCCACGGAGAAAAACAGCCACCTATTTGTGTGCTTGTTCCAGCCAACGCTGGTGTTCCCGTAACTATGCGGGTTGAGGGGCCATGCCATAGTGGATGTGTGTCGTCACACGCAGTCACTGCAAGCACAACAAAGTGTAACTCCCTGCCAGCGCTCAACTATATAAGCTTAATTGCGTTGCTATTCCTTTCATGTTCAAAATATTTGTTGTTTTGTGATGCTTTTCTACTTGTGCAGGTGTAGACTGGCTTGATATGCGGGGGCAGGCTTGATTCCGTCTTACCTGTGTCTGTTATACCACACCGCCAAGTTTTTCACCAACTCTGGGTTGGCTGAAGCTTATAGGCTTCTTATTATCGGCAGTAACCCACACCGCAACGTTAGCCTCCTGCCATATCTTCCTCAAGGCATACCTGGTTCCGCTTGGAAATCTGCTCTCACAAGTTACGCATCCGGAGGACATAACGGGTGCAGGGTCTGTAGCTGCTATCTGGCGAGCGGTCATTGTGGAGAACATTGTGACGTGTATGACCACTGCACAACACCTCAATCTTTTTGCATGTGGTCTCCTTCACTACTTTGCTTATTTTTCCGGTTATTTTAGTACATATATGATCAAAATAGCTGCGTTATGAGGCAAGGGTCGGTTCATGTAAACTGTTTAGTAGGTGTTGGGGGGGAGGGGGGACTTCATGTACATTGCTGTCCTTGCCGCCTACCGCGGTAATGTTGATTGTGTAGGTACTAACAAATGCGTTAAACATTATTAAACTAATGTTTTTTTCAAACCTATTTGTAGGCTGGCCCTACCCCTAAGCATGGGCGTCTATAATTTCCTTACCCTGATGGGGCCATTATTTCCTTATTCCGACACTGCATGCACTTCTAAAACACATCACCTCCTACAGATGGATGGTGACGCAGCGCAAGTCAATTATTTTTTAATGTTTAAAATTGAATTTTAATGGAACCTAATATCATGCCTGCAATAGCGCCAGGCTGCTTAAAATGAAGGAAAAAAGCCAAGCTGAAACTCCTCTGTAGGAGTTTCATTGACTTCACATTAAGACACACATTTTCTCCTAATACGGTGATAATGATTTGCCATGATCTCCTTTCTAGCCTTGGATAGAGTGATAATCACTTTCTCCGGAATACCATTTAGAGATAGGGTTTGGCTTTTAACCTCCATGCCTTCAAAAAGCAGCTACAGTTAGTCTTTGAAGTTGCATTGTCCCTGCAGTAACATATACTCTCTGGGCGGGATGTACTAAAGAGAAAATGCGGTAAAACCCTGTTTTACCACATTCTCGTATGTACTAACCCCCGACCGCCGCGTTTTTGCTCCATAGGGTATCGCCATCTTTTTTTGGCGATACCCTATAAAAGCCTATGGGAATCTTACCGCCGCCCCCACTCCGCGCCGCACACGACGACCCTTCTCCCCCCGGCATACCTGTGCTGCTGCGGCCCCCCTCCTCCTTCTCCTTCTTTGGGATGTACTATATGTCATCGCCGCCTACCGCAGTGATACTAATCGCATATGTACTAACATATGCGATTAATATCGCAATGCGGTATAGGTGGCCCCCGAGATTATGTGTACAGGGGTCGGTGGGGGGCAGCACGGGTCTCCGTCACCTCCCAGATCCGGGAGGTGACGTGTTCAGGTAGTCCTCGGGCTCCTCCTCCTCCCCCTGTAGCCCGAAGGAGATAAGGTTGTGCTGCGGGGGAGAAGGAAGAGGGGGCCCGCAGCAGCACAGGTATGCCGGGGGGAGAAGGGTTGTCGTGTGCGGCGCGGGGGGGAGAGCGGCGGGATGCGGCGGTAAATATCCCATAGGCTTTTATTGGGTATCGCCATAAAAAGATGGCGATACCCTATGGGGCGAAAATGCGGCGGTCGGGGGTTAGTATATACGAAAATGCGGTAAAACAGGATTTTACCACATTTTCTCTTTAGTATATCCCACCCTCTGTGAGGGATAGGCCAGGGATCTTCTTTGAGCAATTCCTTAAGACACGTGGAACAGTCACTTCGTGGACAAACTGGAACGATGAATACCTTCTGAACCCTTGTTCATCTTATTATACTCCACACATTTTAAATGAGTGGATGTGGAGGGAACACATATACCAACTGAAACACCCATCGATTTAGCAGGGCGTCAACTACTCTATCTTGGGAGTCTTTTGACCAGGAACATTATCTTGGAATCCTCATGTTGAGGCGAGTCACCATCATGTACATAGCCGGTTCTTGCCCTTGTGGCCCCCCGTGCAAAAGTTAGGGGAGTGGCGTAATATGGGGACGTGTCAGTCACGCCCCCATTTGTAGTGCCACTGAAAGGTGGGGAAAAAAATTGTATACTTACTATACCCCGCTCCTGATTCCAGACCCTGCAGACCGGTGCTGCTCTTCTCCTCGGATCTATGGGAGAGACATCAGTCATGACGTCTATCCCATAACACACCATAGGCACTAGAGGTCAATTATGATCCCTAGCGTATGTGCCACAATGATGTGCTGTGAGCGGTGACGTCATCGTGCACCGCACACCAAATGTCCTCTCCATGATGGGAAACTAGACGCTTAGCGTCTGATTCCCTTCACAGCGGGGGATAACCAGCGCCACGAATGGAAACCAGGCTCGTAGCGTCTGGTTCCCTTCTCATAGCGGGAGGGGGGCACAGCGGGGGGACACTGCTGGGGCACACACTGACAGTGGCGGATCTTGCCATGATGCGGCGCCCTCCGGATGGCACCAGCGCCCCGGGCAAAACTCCTGCTTGCCCGTGGCAAGATTCAACACTGATCATGTATATTTGAGAAATTCACCAACGACTTCTCAATTCTGCAAAACCCTCTAGATGAAGACCTCACTATGATGTATGGAGATCTTGTCTGATGAGAAAAACTGTATCCCAGTTGTCCATGCCCTGAAGGAAGAACGCAGACAGATCGCTCACGGTTTTTTCAACATATTGGGGAAATGTTTGTGGCCTTCACCATTGTCGCACAGTTTTTTCCCACCCGGTATGATTATGTATGCAGCCGCAGTAAGGTTGTCCAAGTTTGCAGAAGGCCGTTTAAAATGTCTCTTACAACCAGAACGTTAATGTGCAGACAAGCTTCCTGACTTGACCATTTTCATATAAATTTTCATTCTCTGGGTGGGATGTACTGTCACTGATCGCGGGTCAGGGCTGGTCAATGCAATGATTCTAATCGCATATATAATAACAAATGCGATTAATAACACAAAGAGATGTCAGGGGTGTCCTGCGATCAGTGTTGTTCCACATAACAAGGTTGTGGCGGATTAAGTCATCTCCCTGGCTCGGGTAGTCCCCGTGATTCTATTTCTCCCCCTGCAGATGAAAAAGGACAAGGCTGTGCTGCCAGGGGATAATATAATAGCACCAAATTACTGTAACCCCTACCCTCAAGTATTATTATTTTTTTTGTACAGGAGAGTGGTGGTCTGGCATAGTGTCTGGCATTTTGTAAAAAAAAGAATGCGTTGTGGTGTCTGGGGCTCCTGTAGTGAGGTCTTCTCCATCAGTCTCTCCCTGCGATGAGTGGAGTCCAGCTGTGGGTCACTTTGCGCATGTGTAGGTTGGTGACCTCCCGGCAGACCTCAGTGGTTGCTTGGAGGTCGGTGGGCAGAGCCAGCGCAATGTGTCAATCAGCGATCAGGGAAGCTTTGATATTCCCTGACGTCTCTGCACTACAGGTCAGGTTACGACGTCCAGATATGGCGAACCTGAACTCCATGGAGAAGTGGAAAGCAGGTCTTTCCTAATCTTCATGAATAGCACTCATCATACAAAGGTATGGTGTTGCAAATCAGGCACAGAGCGGGAGTACCGCTGGATAAGTCAGTTAATTTTCCACGGTAACCCGTTCTGTGAATTGCAGTAGGCAGAGAAAATCCCTGATTTACGCAAAATTGGCTTTTAATTGCTGAATGAATAGTCCCTATGATCTTATAATATTATTTATTTTAATCATTCTATACATAATTAAGATGCTGCCCAGGAAGCCCCCACCAGCACCCTGTAAGTGCCATTGTAAGTATGTGTGCCAGCTTGTGGCATTACATAAGTCATCTGCCGTTACTGAAAATTTCTGTTCTTTAGTATACTCACCCTGCTTCTTTCATCAGGCTTCTGTGAGGGGGGTGACGATGCAGCTCCGTGAACAAGCATTTAGGCGCCCTCAGTGATCTAACCGGCTGGATGTCCAGTAGCCTTAATAATCTGATCCTTAAACTCAGAAGAAATCCTCAGTTTGTAGAAACTATTTTTAACTATAAGGGATAGATGAAAAATTATTTCACCCGTAAATAGTACAGTAAGGCTGGATTTTATATAGATGGTACCTTTATACTAAATAAACTTTGAATATGTTAAGCTATGTTTAATATTATTCTGTACAGGTGATTCTGGATACGGATGTAGACAATGGTTGTTGACACCATTCTCCAAGCCTAAAGGAAGAGCCCAAAAAAAATACAACAGATCACATATAACAACTCGCGCAGTAATAGAAAGGTGTTTTGGTCTTTTAAAATCAAGGTTTCGTTGCCTATCAAAATCAGGAGGAGCCTTGCTATATTCGGCTGCCAAAGTATGCAAAATTTTTACTACTTGGTGTATTTTGCATAATATATGCCTCACCTTTGATTTACCATTCAATCGTAGAGAAATTAATGTTGTGGATGAAAATCCGTTTTTGGATGAATACGTTCCAGTTAACACTACACAGGGGAATTTAGTAAGGGCAAATTTAATTTTAAATAATTTTGGTTGATGCTCTACATCTAAGGATGAATCAATTGTTAAGTTGTTTTTCTTATCTAAACACATTCTTGTAAAATATAATTTCCAATAAGAGCTTAGCACATCCCATGATATTTATTATCTTATTAATTTAATTATAGTAATTTTAGAAATTAATATTCTCCAGGTGTTTAATTATAAATGTAAAATGGGGAGCTGTTTGTGAAACAATGATCAAATTTTATATTGATTCTCTTTTACAAACGTTTCAGCTCATCTGTATTAATCTGACATTTATATAACAAATGCAGTTCTAGTTATATGAATTATTAAAATTTCAAATTGGTTATAGTTTATATAAGTATGTGCAATAAAAATGTACTTATTTGGAATTTATGTATACTAAGTCATTCCATGATCAATTTACATAAAAACTAATTAATAACCAATAAAGATTCCATTTAAGGCAAGAGTGTGTGATTAAAATATTTCAATAATCAAATGTTACCTTTATAAAAATCAAACCTTAATTCGGAATTTGTCTCTAGCAGGTTAGCAATATAAGGGGTTTACTATGCATGCAAAAGTTTTGTGATTATTTGGTTTACAGTTAAGAAATATTCATCAGGGTTTACACATACTCCCGTTTATAATTGCTAATAATAATAAACAAACTTACCAGATAAACTTTTTTATTTTACCTCAAATACTTTACATTTGTTTAATTAAAGATTTTTTCAAAAAAATAATGTTTTCTGATTCATAATAAATACTCAACACATGTCCATTTTTATAATTGTAAGCTTACTTGGTAAATTCAGGCACTAAAAAATTTTATTTTGTAATATAACATTTGTCATGAATATAATTTACTATTACATTTTAATATTACTATTATTCAAATTATCTAAAAATACTAGCTTCAGTAGTAGTAATATGCAGACAATACACAGAACATATTTTTAAAACCAGACTACCATGTGAGTCCGGAAAATATGTATATTTCATATTCAAAATTTTAAAGTAAAGTTCGCACACATAACACACAAATATATATATATATATATATATATAAATATCGTTATGGTGTCCGGCACTCAAGGCAATAGAGTGATAAACGTGCTGCGGTGCCCTCCGTGAGGGAATGGTGTCCCACTGAATACTTCCAAGGGTAAAGCAGGCGGCACTCAGCAGTCTGAATTCCATATAAACTTTTATTCAACAACCATATAATAAAAGTTTATATGGAATTCAGACTGCTGAGTGCCGCCTGCTTTACCCTTGGATATATATATATATATATATATATATATATATATATATAATTATAACATTTGTCAACATAACTAAAGGTCTACATGTTTTATAATTTTTTGGCTGGGATTAAAATACATTTGTTCTAAATAATTACTGTAGAGCCAAGTAGAGTCTACTTAATAACCAATTCCGTTTATAAGCCATAAATAGATTAGAAATATTTTACCTTATAAATAGTGCACCTGTGATTTTGGTAACACACTATTTTTGTAGTATATTTTTGCGGGATCAACTACAAATTTTCAGCCTTTACATTTTTTTAATGATTATTAAAACATCAATTAATGAGTTACAAAATAGTGACAAAACAGTATTAAGTATATTTCAAAATTAATACTCATTTTTTTTTGGGACTGAAATGCATCATTAATATTATTAAAAGTTAGAGTAACAGCTGCTGTAAACGTAGAACTAAATTTGAAAATCGCCTTGGATTAGTTCATAACCTGTGGATACAAAAATAATTTATTAATTAGTATTGTAAATTAAGAATTATTATCTAAATAGCAACAACATTATTTAATACATTGATTTTAGAAATTTATGGGTTTGGATTGAATAAAAATGTTATTCAAAATATGTAAATATATAAATTTAACTATAGAATATCAATTTATATTAGAAATCCAATGTAATAAAATATTATAAAACCAAGGAGATAGAGTTTAATATGACTTAAATTTGTGACCCTTTTTTAGCAATACAATGTTTTTATAGGCTTTGTACACTCTACAAAAATAAACATTAAATAATATACTGGATTCAAAGAATATAAATTAAAGTGCATCCATACATTGACCACATTCATATTATACCATAATAACATGCTCATTAGATGATATAATAAAGCCATAAAATTGACATGTCGTGGGGCATACATAAATATATCATTAGCCCCAGATTTTATGTTGGTAAATACCCCTTACGTCACACCCATTGTGATCAAAATAAAATCAGTAGCGTATGATACCACGTGCAAACAGGAAATTTGCCTAGGATGCCACCTTCCAGGAGGAATCTAGCGCCTTTCGGAGGGTGCTGCATCATGGTAATATCTGCTAATGTGTTCTCCGATGTTCCCGTAATGAAGGTAATTAGAAGTTACGCTTTAAGTTTACCTTTGTGGAGAGGACCTTAGCTGTGCGATATGACGTCATAGCGCAAAGCACAGCATATCAGATTAGTTACTAAAATGTAAAGGGGGCGTAACTGATCACGCCCCCAGTATTAATCTATGGCCCAATTTAATGCCCTGTTAGGAAAATTTTGCTAGAATTGTCAAAGTCAGAAAAATATCACGCTGCACATTGCCATATATGCACCTCATGTGTGTGCCCGCTGCACGAGCATGAGCTCTCCCGTGCGTGCGTATACTTGCGGTCGCGTGCACTTACAGGCGCGCGGTATGCGCATTTACGGTAGAGTTTGTGTGCGTCTAGCGGGCGACTCAATCGTAACATATTTTAGTCATTTAATGTATTTTGTAGATTATGGTCCCTTTGATAGAATCTGAAAGTTTAGTTAATATAGCATGTTCGGGGGCAAAGAGATTCCTCTTTGTTTGATACGAAGGGTCAGACAGGGGTTACACAGTGGTGTTTAGTATCCATCGGAAGAGAATATAATTAGCAATATTCCGGTGTTGGTTTGAAGCGGATTACTCGCTCGTGCGTATAGTTATGGACATAAGAAGTTTATGGACATTTGCTATATTTGCACTTTATTACCCATGCGGCGGGAAACCCAGTTTCCCTCCCACCTGAGCAGTTTGAAATAGTCACAGCCCACCTGTATGAACCAACCTATGACCTTTTGTTATAATGCAGAGACGAATTCCTGTGTCCAATGAACAATAAGTATGTAGGGACCATTGTACTGTACTGTGTGTAAGTGTATATAAAGACAAGCCGATCTGGGCCAGCTCTCTACTCTTTTCAACGGTTCTCATCACTGATAATCGGGATCTGGATATCCAGAAAGGCGCTTGCGATTGTTCCCCTTGTGCGTAAGTTCTCTGCAACCATATTTATCTCCTATTTGTTGTAAGCCATTCTCTCTCTCCTTCCCCCTTTAAATGTAATTGTGTCTTTGTTATATTTTAACGTGTAGTAACTCGGTTAGGTATTTTATGTTAGTTTGGTAGTGTATAACTTGTATTGTGTATTCTTTTGCGATTGAACATTCATTCATTCCCTTAAAAGGTGTTAGACCCTTAGACCGGTATTTGAGTGATTATTATATTGCAAAAGGGTTCTCAGAGCGTAAGAATCACTCATACAGCTTTTAAACTAACAAGGTTACACTGTGTTGCATTTACACCTTATCACTGCACAAAGGTTTACAATTTAAGTACATTGGCCCTCATTCCGAGTTGTTCGCTCGCAAGGCGATTTTAGCAGAGTTACACACGCTAAGCCGCCGCCTACTGGAAGTGAATTTTAGCTTCTTAAAATTGCGAACGATGTATTCGCAATATTGCGATTACAAACTACTTAGCAGTTTCTGAGTAGCTTCAACCTTACTCGGCATCTGCGATCAGTTCAGTGCTTGTCGTTCCTGGTTTGACGTCACAAACACACCCAGCGTTCGGCCAGACACTCCTCCGTTTCTCCAGCCACTCCCGCGTTTTTTCCGGAAACGGTAGCGTTTTTATCCACACGCCCATAAAACGCTGTGTTTCCGCCCAGTAACACCCATTTCCTGTCAATCACACTACGATCGCCGGAGCGAAGAAAAAGCCGTGAGTAAAAATACTATCTTCATAGCAAAATTACTTGGCGCAGTCGCAGTGCAAACATTGCGCATGCATACTAAGCAGAAAAACGCTGCGATGCGAAGAAAAATACTGAGCGAACGACTCGGAATGAGGGCCATTGTTTATGATATTGTTACAAAGGTTTAACTCTGTGAGCGTCAGCGCCACTCGTGATCTCCTCGTGGTCTCGAGCGTCCGCTACGCTGATAGCGTATCATGACGGTTAGTCGGCAGCCTATAGCGTGCTTGCCTTTACGCTTTAAGCCGTGAGCGAACGTGCCGCTTGTGCGTCTCGTCCACGGCTAAGCGTTTGTACGCTACGTGCGTACTATTACGGTACCACTTACTCCAATAGCGTACTGAGTCTCTTAACCTTTTAGCGTGTTTAATATAGGATATATATAATAGGCTTTTACAATTGGGGACTCGCCCGCTCTTCACATATCTGCACTAGGTAATTTCAGCAGACATTATCGGTCAGCAAAAGGCGGGAGGTAATATTCCTCGTAGTGCTGACCAGATAAGCGTCTGCCTCGCGTAGTAAGGAGTGCTGAAGGAATCCGGAACCAAAAGGTAGGAACAGTACGTTATTGTCTTTTAAAACCTGTTTAGTTTCTGTTTTGCGAATGTACGCATAAGCACACACACCTGTATTCCTTGTTTAGGATTATTTGTCCGTACCTCATTCTCCTGATTGCCACACACTAGTGATAACGTGTTGAGACATTTGTTGTTATTAATAGTTAAAGGATAAATATTTAAGGGAATAATTGTAAAAGGCACGCACACAATCTCGCCTAGAATACAAGGGAGATTTGAGTGGTGTTCAGTGAAGGATTACTGTTAAAGATCATTCACATTGATAAACGTGTAGTGTGTTGCTGTGGACGTACTTGGTCTGCGTACACGTGTCCTTACAAGGGCAGGGCGTACGCAACGCAAGGGTCGACGCACTGAGCGTATATCACGCAATGGAGCGTACAGATACGCCCACATAATACAAACCACACGATAGTATTGTTTTAATAGGTGATAAGGAAGTAACGCGAAAATAACACAAATCTATCTCAAATCCAAAAGTTTAAAGTTAAAAGAAAAAGACTTTCTCTGTTGTAATTCTTCTGGGTTAGACTATTACTGAACGAAAGGAATTCTGTACAGAAATAAGAGTGTTCCAATGTAAGAGTGTGTATATATATATAAGATTTCTCTTTTATTACGGAAGTGGGAACCATAGGCCAGTAGAAAGAGGTACACCAGCGAGAGTGATAGCGTGGGGTGGCTTGGGAGGCATCCCTTGTTAATTTCGACACATTTATGAGCAGTAGAGTCTGCTGTACATAACAGACCAGGAGGTCAAGGACCAGGAGGTTCAGGTACAGCAGACTAGAAGTAGAGAGCACAACCGAAGAGGGTTGGTGCGAGACCCATATAGGCCAAACAAAGCTCATTGCTGAAGGAATTCGCAGCCGAAATTTTCGATTCCACTGATCGTTCCGCACATAAGATTAGTTGCTTGTGTGCAGATACGATTGTACCGCATGTGATTGTGTGCATTAGCGTGTCTTGAATTCAGAAGAACGTTACTTGCACATTGTTAACGTGATTTGTGTAATTTTTTTTATTTTAAGGGAAGTAGCCTGATCACTCAGGGACATTCCAGCGACTGATACTTGCTGGGGAGGGTAAGACACTCCCACACGCCCGAGCAAGTAGACGTACTTAGGTGCCCTAGGTTGGGTACGGAACCTCTGGGAACTTTGGTCGCCGTATTGGCCAGCGTGGGCGGAGTTAAGTGGGCGGACCTCGTTGCAAAACCCCCACCGCAGCTTTACCCCGAGCATCTTGGTTTTTGTAAGGGTTGCCGAAGACCCTGATTTGAAGTCAGAGGTAGTGAAAGCAGCACCTGCAGAGATGGGGGCCAGTTGTTCAGGTAAGGGGCGATCAACCCAGGATCAGGTTGATTTGGTAAACCAAAGGAATGAACAGAACAGGACACCTGCCCCTAACTGTTATTCTTCCGGCGCTGATATTAATTGAAATTAATTAAAGTGTATCAAAAGCAGCTGAGTAAGACAACTAGCTAGGTTGCCAACTATATAAAGCAGAGAAAAAGTATATACTCCGCGCTATATGTACACTGTATCAAGTTAAACTAAAGTGTGCAGTCTGTCATATAGAAAAATTGACTCAGTAGAACTAAAAAGATACATATCATTAAATTCTTTATCCAATATCGTTAAAAATGACACATTTTGAACAAAACAAGCAGCATATACTTAGCAACAATTAATTAGTAATAATCAGAATTAATATAGCATACAATATAGTAAGAATTCTTTGTTATAATGCCATATAAAAATGAATACACTGGCGTCCCTGTGTTTAATAAAATGTCCCGCAAGGAATAATCACAGCCTTGTTAATGATGAACTTTTATATATGATGATGTATATTTACCCATGTGCTGGTTCCTGAGAATTTGAAAGAACAGGGTCCGTTTAGATATCTGTGCACATATGCGGGTATAAATTGCTTAAGCTAATTAAAGCTGGTTTGAAAAATGCCGTGTAGCACGGCTGCACTCCGGATAAATAGGATTCTTGACAACCTGTGTACAGGGCTCCAAAGAACTCACTTCCTCGCCACGGGTGTTAGACCTCACTGCGGAGGCCAGCAGCAGTCACTCAGTGCGGGTGAGCGGAGTACCGGACGTCTGCAGCGCAGCACGGAGATCGATGTCAGGGCTCCTGCTGAAAGCCGCCGGCTGGAGCGCCCAGCGTTTAATCAGACCGTAGTAGATTGTGGCTGTGAGAAGCCGTTAGCAGGGTCAATCAGCGGGTATTGCCGAACAGCTGGACTTTAGAAAGTGGGCGTCAACGCGTTTCGTCTCCTTGGCAACCGGAGACTTCTTCAAGACGGATACCTCCTCTCTATTCGATCACATATTTATACTCTTTCTAATGGGATTACTTATAACAGCTGAATCTGTTTAATTGGCTAAAATATTTAAATTGTATGCTGCACATATTAAAAGGTTATTCTTTGTAATTAGAGCTATTATTACAACGTAATTAGTACTGTATCAACCATCTACTGAGTCAATCTAACAGAATTTATACATTATTGAGTATATTCTTAATTTGAACTAAATTACCATCATTTCTGTCTATTAGTCAAACATCAAATTCAGACGTGCATTTCTATGTTATGTATACTATTGACTAAACGACTTTCTCTTATTTGTAAGCAAAAATCCCCAAACATTATATACTCCCAGACAGAATAATCAATATTTAAATCTTATCAATATTCATTGATTTGTGTACAAATAATATACTTCTAATAATTATATACAATTAATACATATATATAGAAAAAAGTTATAGATTTTTATCCTGAATTAATTCATTATTTCAACATAACTATAATAAAACTCCGTATTGATAAGCAAATTCAGATAGAGGATAACAACGAGTGGAATAACTTTAAATTTAATTTTTTGTTTTTTGCCAGTTTTCAATGAATAATAAGTGTATGAACTTATCACCACTTAAAAATAATTGCTATTATCGTGATCATAATTACTTTCTGTTCTAATTCAGACATCGATCATAGTATTTGAATCTTATAAAGAATTATCTTAATATATCGCTGAGGACACATTCTAAAAGGAGAAGACTAGGATGAAAAATTTAAATTTTCGAAAAAAGGGGAAATCTCAAAAGGAAAGGGGAGGAAGTAAAAGGGAAGGAAGGGGAGGATGTAGATCACATCCAACCCAACCCATCTTTTTTTATATATGATTATAAGAAGGGGAAAAGATTAATCTAAACAAGAATAATCCAAGGCTTCATTAAGGCCATTAGGGTGTAGAGTGTCTAACTTGAAGATCCATGAGGATTCTCCAATGCACAATTTTCTAAACCTATCACCCCCTCTTTTTGTGCAGGAGAATTGTTCCAAACCAACAATGCTAAGAAGGGATGGATCACCATTATGTACCTTGGAAAAATGACGAGATACACTATGAGTCTGTAGTTTCTTAATGATATTTAGTCTGTGTTCCCTGAACCTAGACTTCAAGGGCCTTATAGTTCTCCCTACATATTGAAGGGAGCAGGGACACTGTAATAGATATATACAATATTCTGTATCACAATTAATTAATTGTTTAATTGTAAAAGTATTACCATTAGTTGTAGATCTGACATTTATGGTTTTATTTAGCATGTATTTACATGTCAAACAGACTTGTTTGTTACATCTAAAGCTACCCGGTGGTCTTTTTGGTAACCATGACGAATTTACAGTGGAGTCAAGAGGTTTTAGGTAGCTGGGAGCCAGCATCTCTTTTAAATTCCTATTTCTCCTAAAGATAACCCTCGGTTTATCTGTTAAACATTTATTTAGAATAGAGTCTTGTTTAATCAACTCGAAATTATCGAGAACAATCTTTTTTATGTCTTTAGATTTATTGTTAAACTTGGAAATAAACTTCAAATTATTAGAATAAGACGCAATTGTTCGGAAGATTTAAATATCCAATAACAGAAAGTAATTATGATCACGATAATAGCAATTATTTTTAAGTGGTGATAAGTTCATACACTTATTATTCATTGAAAACTGGCAAAAAACAAAAAATGAAATTTAAAGTTATTCCACTCGTTGTTATCCTCTATCTGAATTTGCTTATCAATACGGAGTTTTATTATAGTTATGTTGAAATAATGAATTAATTCAGGATAAAAATCTATAACTTTTTTCTATATATGTATTAATTGTATATAATTATTAGAAGTATATTATTTGTACACAAATCAATGCATATTGATAAGATTTAAATATTGATTATTCTGTCTGGGAGTATATAATGTTTGGGGATTTTTGCTTACAAATAAGAGAAAGTCGTTTAGTCAATAGTATACATAACATAGAAATGCACGTCTGAATTTGATGTTTGACTAATAGACAGAAATGATGGTAATTTAGTTCAAATTAAGAATATACTCAATAATGTATAAATTCTGTTAGATTGACTCAGTAGATGGTTGATACAGTACTAATTACGTTGTAATAATAGCTCTAATTACAAAGAATAACCTTTTAATATGTGCAGCATACAATTTAAATATTTTAGCCCATTAAACAGATTCAGCTGTTATAAGTAATCCCATTAGAAAGAGTATAAATATGTGATCGAATAGAGAGGAGGTATCCGTCTTGAGGAAGTCTCCGGTTGCCAAGGAGACGAAACGCGTTGACGCCCACTTTCTAAAGTCCAGCTGTTCGGCAATACCCGCTGATTGACCCTGCTAACGGCTTCTCACAGCCACAATCTACTACGGTCTGATTAAACGCCGGGCGCTCCAGCCGGCGGCTTTCAGCAGGAGCCATGACATCGATCTCCGTGCTGCACTGCAGACGTCCGGTACTCCGCTCGCCCGCACTGAGTGACTGCTGCTGGCCTCCGCAGTGAGGTCTAACACCCGTGGCGAGGAAGTGAGTTCTTTGGAGCCCTGTACACAGGTTGTCAAGAATCCTATTTATCCGGAGTGCAGCCGTGCTACACGGCATTTTTCAAACCAGCTTTAATTAGCTTAAGCAATTTATACCCGCATATGTGCACAGATATCTAAATGGACCCTGTTCTTTCAAATTCTCAGGAACCAGCACATGGGTAAATATACATCATCATATATAAAAGTTCATCATTAACAAGGCTGTGATTATTCCTTGCGGGACATTTTATTAAACACTGGGACGCCAGTGTATTCATTTTTATATGGCATTATAACAAAGAATTCTTACTATATTGTATGCTATATTAATTCTGATTATTACTAATTAATTGTTGCTAAGTATATGCTGCTTGTTTTGTTCAAAATGTGTCATTTTTAACGATATTGGATAAAGAATTTAATGATACGTATCTTTTTAGTTCTACTGAGTCAATTTTTCTATATGACAGACTGCACACTTTAGTTTAACTTGATACAGTGTACATATAGCGCGGAGTATATACTTTTTCTCTGATTTGGTAAACCGACCAATCGGGTCGGCAAGGTATATCATGTGTGAGAAATATGGTCATCACACAGAAATGTTGTGCAATGAATGGGAAAGGATGACTGTGCATGACGGGGAAAAGTTTCCCCGGGTAGGTAGTTTTAACCCAGAAGTGTTACAGAATTTAAGGAGAAGAGTTTGCCTGATTAAATCTTCAAAAATGCTAACACTAATCCGTGCAAGTTGTACCCTGTTTTGAACTTTCCCCAGGATTGTGACCAAGAGGATGAGCCCACAACAATATCAGCACTCTCCCTAGCAGCCACCATATCAGAAACTGCAGTAGGCACAACTCAGCCCGTAAGATTAGTAGCAAAGGCCCCTAGCGGAGGGACAGGTGAGGTCGTATCGACTGGTAAGTACGGCACCATACACTATGCTGAAACCATTTCACCACATGTTGTAGAATCTACTCAGAATGACATTGTTGGACTTAATCCTGTTAGGGTAATAGCAGTGCCAAATGGGAAAACTGACACTTCAGGAGCAACTCCTGTCAGGAACATCGCCATGCACTGTCCCTTTTCCCGAGCAGAATTAAGATCAATGATGTCTGAATTCCCTGATCCTAGGAAAGACTTAGTTGCATGTCAAAAGTATATTAGGGAGCTAGGAAATTCTGCAGAGCCAAATAACAAAGATTGGAGGACAGTTTTGAGGGCATGTTTACCCCCCAGTGTTGATCCGTTAAAGTTTATCGCTGATTGCAAGTTAGATGAGGAAGTACCACTAACAGATGAGTATAATCAGGATAATGTAAAGAGAATCAACTTACAGTTAGGGGTATATTTTCCTGCAGTAGTAAAGTGGAATAAAATCTTTACAATAAAACAAAAAGAAGGTGAATCCACACCTGAGTATTTTCACCGGGCTCTGCAGGATATGGCTAGGTACACTGGTATAGATGACATTAAAACTAATGTACACCACAGGGAAGTAGCTGTTTCAGTATTAATGGACGGTCTAAAGGAGGTTTTAAGGAATAGAATACAAACCACTAGGCCTGATTGGAGAGGTATGTCGGTGGATGCATTGGGAGAGGCTGCTGCTGGGCATGATCGGAATATCATCAGACACAGGGAGTCACAGAGTGATAAGTTAATGGCTGTGAGCATACAGGCCCTCACTACCCGGCCACCTCAGCCCAGAACTGTGACCCCTGTGGGTAAGTCAAGAGGTATAAAATGTTATAGTTGTCACAGAGAGGGACACATGTCACGTGATTGTAAAGCAAGACAAATACAAAATTCATATCAATCCCCTAGACACCGACCTGATACGAGACATTGGGATCAAGGACCGAAAGGGCGGAGCTATGAGCCACATGCAGGGGAAACAAAAAGGTATCCCCCAAGAAGAGACTGGCAAATCTCTGATAGTTCCCATCTACCCCCACCACAAGTAATTGCTGCCAGCGCGATTCAGGGAGGTCACCATATCCAATAGGGGTGTGGCCACACCTGTAATCTGCAGCCAGTGAAATTGATTGCAAGTCTTGGAAGTGAACCCGAGATCACAATTGATGTAGCTGGTAAATCATTAAATTTCCTTGTAGATACGGGGGCGGCCAAATCAGTGATAAATTCGACAGTGGGCATGAGAACCACTGGTAAGACAATTCCAGCCATGGGAGTAACGGGAGTAGTACAGCACTACACTGTTAGCAAACCAGCAGAGATTACAATAGGGCCCTTGCATACCAAGCATTCCTTTTTGCTGGCTGCATCGGCACCGACTAATCTCCTGGGAAGAGATTTATTGTGTAAAATGGGGTGCGTCATTTATTGTACTCCTGAAGGTGTATTCTTAGACATACCTGAGAATCACGCTCAGGAAGTACGAGACATGCTAGACTCCCCATCAAAATTAATGTCACATACCGTTATGATAAATAGGAGTTCATCCCAGGTAGAAGAAATTACATCCCAAATACCAAAGTCACTTTGGACTAAAGATGGACAAGACACTGGATTAATGGCAAACGTAGCTCCAGTCGTTGTGCAAGTAAAAGATGGTAGGATAGCTCCAAAAATCCCACAATACCCTCTGAAGCCAGAGGTGGAGTTAGGAGTATACCCCGTAATAGAGTGCTTGCTACAACAGGGCATTCTGGTAAGAACATCCAGCACTGCCAATAGTCCCATCTTCCCTGTGAAAAAGAGTGGGGGGAGGGGTTACAGGCTAGTGCAGGATCTAAGGGGGATTAACAAAATAGTTGAGAGTCAGTTCCCCGTAGTGCCAAATCCAGCTGTCATCCTTATGCAAATCCCTCCCACTGCGAAATTTTTCACTGTTATTGACCTCTGCTCCGCCTTCTTCTCGGTACCTCTGCACCCTGACAGCCAATATTTGTTTGCATTCACATACAGAGGAGTCCAATACACATGGACTCGATTACCACAAGGTTTCATAGACAGCCCAAGTATATTTTCACAGGCTTTGCATGATTGTTTACAGTCTTTCCAACCAGAGAGTGGATCAGTATTGATCCAATATGTGGATGATTTACTACTATGTTCAGATTCACTGGAAGCATCCCTGAAAGATACGAAACAGCTCCTGTTTCATCTTTCAGACACAGGACACAAGGTTTCCAAAGACAAGTTGCAATTATGCCAGACTAAAGTAAAATATTTGGGACACTGTCTGACACAGGGACTGAGACACCTGACCGCTGATAGAATTCAAGCAATTCGAGACATGACTCTGCCACAAACCCAGCAACAGATCAGAACGTTTCTAGGAATGTGTGGGTATTGCCGTAACTGGATCCCAGGTTTTTCCATTCTAGCATTACCTTTGCAGGAGATGGTCTCATCAAACAAACCTGATCGGATTTCGCATACAGACGAATCCAAGATGGCATTTGAGAGACTTAAACAGTGCCTAACGCAGGCACCAGCATTAGGTATGCCAGACTATGGGAAACCCTTTGAGCTGTACGGAACAGAAAGTGCTGGTTGCGCGGCAGGCGTCCTAACCCAAAAGCACGGTGATGCCAGCAGGTCGGTAGCATACTACAGCGCTCAGCTAGATACGGTAGCGCGATCCCTCCCCACATGCTTGCGAAGTGTCGCTGCGATAGCATTGCTAGTAACGAAAAGCGAAGATGTAGTGCTAGGACACAACCTCACAATCCATACACCTCATGCAGTGTCAGCCTTACTAAATTCTGCCCAAACCAGACATGTCTCATCCGCATGGTTTACAAGGTGGGAATTAGCACTAATGGCCCCTGTAAACATCACCATAAAGAGATGCAGTGCGCTAAATCCAGCAACGTATCTCCCAGGTGTGCCTGGACAGGCACAAAGGGTGGGGGATGAGAGTGATGGAGGAGGATTTAGTACAGACACTGACTCACATGATTGTATGGAATATTTGACCCAAAATTTCACGGCAAGGCCTGACATCAGTGACAACCCACTGGAAGATGTAGATCTTACCTTCTACACTGACGGTAGTTGTTACAGACAGACGGACTCGGGAGACTTGTGTACTGGATACGCAGTCGTAGATGACCAAGGCACCATAGAAGCAGAACCGCTAGGCCCACCTCACTCAGCCCAGGTTGCTGAACTGGTTGCCCTAACCAGAGCATGTGAATTGGCTAAGGGCAAAACAGCCAATATCTATACCGATTCTAGATACGCATTCGGAGTAGTCAATGATTTCGGAGCCCTATGGCGCCTCAGAAATTTCATGACGGCAGCTGGTACACCGGTAGCGCATGCAGCCCACATCAAAAGGCTTCTAACAGCGATACAGGAACCCAACAGAGTGGCTGTTATCAAGTGTAAAGCACATACATATAGCCAAGACCCGGTATCACTTGGTAACAGCCGAGCAGACGAAGCTGCTAAGTTAGCAGCTGGTACCCCCAGACAGACAGACACCACACAACTGATGGTATTTAATACCGTCAACACACAGAAATTGTGTGAAATGCAAAATTTGTGTTCCACACAGGAAAAGGCAGTTTGGAGGGCAAAAGGATATGGCCAGGAGTCCTCAGGACTCTGGACAGATGGGCAGGGTAAACCAGTGGCACCCAGAGCATACCTTCCAAGTTTAGCAGAAGCAGCACATGGGCTGACTCATCTGGGCAAGGAAGGGATGTGCAAGTTGGTAAGAGCATATTGGTGCGCCCCAGGATTTTCTTCCCATACGGGAAAGAGGGCAATGACTTGCCTCACCTGCTTGAGGAAGAATATCGGAAAGACAATACCAACAGAACCATCTCATATCCCACCTACAGGCGGCCCTTTTCAGGTGATACAAATTGATTTCATACAATTACCCCCTTGTCGAAATTTGAAGTATGTACTAGTTTGTATAGATGTGTTTTCAAATTGGGTCGAAGCATTTCCTGCGGCCACAAATACCGCAATGTTTACTGCTAAGAAAATTGTACAGGAATTTGTGTGTAGATACGGTATCCCTAGAATAATTGAAAGTGATAGGGGTACCCTTTTTACAGGTGATGTCTTTCAAGGAATGTGTAAGTTGATGGGAATTGATAGTAAGCTGCACACTCCGTACCGCCCCCAGGCGAGTGCGAAGGTAGAAAGAGTGAACAGCACTATTAAAAATAAATTGAGCAAAGTTATGGCAGAAACAGGATTGACATGGCCAGAAGCTTTGCCCATTGTATTATACAGCATCAGAACCACTCCCAGGTCCCCTCTTAATCTGTCCCCTTTTGAAATTCTGTTCGGTCGACAACCGCATGTTATGATTAACCCTCAGGATGATTTGAAGTGTAACAATGAAGTGACTGTAAAGTATTTGGTTAAGATGAGTAAACAGCTAAGGAATCAGAATGATAATTTGAAGTTAGTGATTCCTGATCTGCCAGATAGTAATTGTCATGACATTGAACCTGGGGATTATGTAATGATATGGAATTTTCTACGCTCAGGTTGCCTTATTGACAGATGGGAAGGACCATACCAAGTCTTATTGATTAGCACAACAGCATTGAAGGTTGCCGAGAGAGAGACTTGGGTTCATTCGTCCCATTGTAAGAAGGTTGCTGATCTAGAGAGGTCCCGTGATAAAGAACAGACGGTAGAGGAAGTTGTATCACTGGAGTGTCTGTTTCAGGAGGACTGAGACGGCACCTGAGCATTGAGAATAATAAGATCGGAGGCAGTTGTCGATTCCCTGTTCCCTTTTATTGTTTTTCTCCACTTCCCATCCCATCTCCCTCAATTATTTCTTTCCCCCTTCTCATTCTTCTCCATTTCCTCCTATAAGATGGACTTGCCCCAAGAGACTGTGATCCGGATTTTCCTGTTAACCATGATGTTGACCAGAGCAGTCTGTTCCGGCGAGAGTACCATGGAGGTCGAGAGAGGTTCTGGAATGGGTTCTGATGACAAAGTTGGAGGCGTAGATTTCCAAGAACAACATAATCATCAAGCAAAGGCGAGTATCAGAAAACGATCCGATAGCATTGACAATAGGAGGAATTGTGAAGGATTGTTAGCTGAAGAGAACTGTATCTGTAGACTCTGTGACAGTGTAGTTGAGGATGGGTGCATCAAGAAATGTCAGTCCAGTTTTAATATCCACGTGGACCGGCATCCATTGAGTGACTATCACTCCTTAGTGGGTAAAGTGTTAAATCAGACAGATTGTTGGGTATGCTCTCAAGTACCTCAAGGCCATAGCAAATCAGGATTAGTGCCATTCCCTCTAACTATAGGGGAGGTACTTGAGCTAAGTGGTGGGAGGCCGGTGGATAGGAGGTTTAATATCTCCTGTCCTCCTAGTTTGAAGCTCCACCAATATCATGTGGATAGATCCCTAGTATGTTTTAACATTTCCAATCCCCGAAAGCCGGGAAATTGGGAAGTGTCATGGAATAACCAAACCATGACCTTTTCATACAGAGCCGATAGAATGCCTACAGATACAGAAATTATACGCCACATAGCCGGTAGTGGAAAATATTTCCGATATAGGTATACCCTAGGAAGTAGGATCATGAGAGTTGGAGAAGTATCACCAGGATACTGTGCACATATCGTACAAACTGATACGTGTACTAAACAGATGGGAGAATTAGGGTTAGGAGATTTCATATGGAAAATGTGTAATATGGTAATGTCCTACTCCGTCCCATATGTTCTCCCCGATTATGCATATTTCATATGCGGGAGGAAGGCGTATAAGTGGCTTGCCCCAAACTCAGAAGGGTTATGTTATATTGGAAAAGTACTGCCTGAAGTAATGACTGTATCCCACACTAAAATGAAGGATATTCACCGCAGTGCCCAAGCTCCTTATACTCACACTCATTACGAGCACATCGTTAAACGGCACCTAATAGAAAGAACAGAGCATCCGGCCTCTGACCTGATCCATGAATCCACCGGGATTCAATTCCTAATCGCGTTAGATATCACTCGTACCGCCAGAGGAGTGATAAATTATAAATATATATCTGCGCTTGCAAATTTATTAGACAATATCACTGAAATGTATGATGACACATTCAGGTATACCGGAAGGGAGCTCCAAGCTTATAAAACAGAACTGGTTCAGCATAGGATGGTTCTTAATTATCTCACAGCTGTGACAGGCGGGTATTGTGTTACCTTAGCGACTCAGTATGGAATAAAGTGCTGCACGTATATTACAAACAGCACCGAGGACCCGGCCGAGGTCATAGCCCAAAAGATGGATGACATTTTGCAATTAAAATGGGAGTTCCAAAGGAAACACAATCTCACCCTTGCCGCTGTGGGTAATGAGCTGACCGGTTGGGTGTCATGGTTGAACCCACGAAATTGGTTCTCTGGTTTAGGAGAATGGGCTCAAGGAATTATCATGGATGTAGGGAAATTTCTTTTGTGTATTCTGGGTGTCATCATATTGGTCGGTCTGATATTTAGTTGCGTTCGGATTTTAACAAAGTGTAAACGTAGCGCCCGAGTGATGAGTTTAAGAAGTGAAGATACTGTAATAACAACGACTGATTTGGTTTATGACCCAACGATAGAGACAATGTTGTGATGAAAATGTGATTCCACGGTCCGTTTCTTTCACCCGTTTCTCCTTTGTTTTCCTCCAAGGTACAAAGACATCTGCTTGGAAGAAGAATTTGACAACCTTTTACACAGACAACTGATGGACTATGCCATAGACCCCCCATATCCCTAGTACCTTTAATTTTACGCTAGCCCAACACTTTTTTTGTAAGTCTATGGACATTGAGAAAGCTTTTGCTCGCACTTTGGCAAAAGCCCAAGGAGACTACAGTCAACATGTACATCGAGACAAGACAGGACAAGACAAGACCTCAATCGGCAAATGTATATTAAACTCACATAGTTTATGACTGCATTTACCATAATTGCTCCTTATCTTCATCTCTACAACCTTCAGGTAATAACACACATAGTCGATAGGGAATATAGGCACAGATATCAGCACTCACATATCCCCCTATTCATGTATCATCAACTAAAATGTGCTCCCCCATTTTGTTGCAACCAAAAGCCGAAAAGAGCTCGGTAAAGTTTGACAGCCCATCCACAGACCCGTACCACGGGATAAGAATGAATTCAAATGTATACTTCGCAATACCTCGAAGCTTGATTTAAAACACGTACGGCACGATGATACATGACCCCCCAAACATGGATTCATACACACATGCTTCTGCTATCTCACTAGGTCATACCCTTTTCCTACCTTCTCCTCTCCTCCCCTACCCAATCATAGAAATGTATTATACATGACATATATTTTTCTCTTTTTGAACTGTTTTAGGAAGTGGCAGTTATTGGTGACTGCCAAAGGGTGGACTGTCAAAGTCAGAAAAATATCACGCTGCACATTGCCATATATGCACCTCATGCGTGTGCCCGCTGCACGAGCATGAGCTCTCCCGTGCGTGCGTATACTCGCGGTCGCGTGCACTCGCAGGCGCGCGGTATGCACATTTACGGTAGAGTTTGTGTGCGTCTAGCGGGCGACTCAATCGTAACATATTTTAGTCATATAATGTATTTTGTAGATTATGGTCCCTTTGATAGAATCTGAAAGTTTAGTTAATATAGCATGTTCGGGGACAAAGAGATTCCTCTTTGTTTGATACGAAGGGTCAGACAGGGGTTACACAGTGGTGTTTAGTATCCATCGGAAGAGAATATAATTAGCAATATTCCGGTGATGGTTTGAAGCGGATTACTCGCTCGTGCGTATAGTTATGGACATAAGAAGTTTATGGACATTTGCTATATTTGCACTTTATTACCCATGCGGCGGGAAACCCAGTTTCCCTCCCACCTGAGCAGTTTGAAATAGTCACAGCCCACCTGTATGAACCAACCTATGACCTTTTGTTATAATGCAGAGACGAATTCCTGTGTCCAATGAACAATAAGTATGTAGGGACCATTGTACTGTACTGTGTGTAAGTGTATATAAAGACAAGCCGATCTGGGCCAGCTCTCTACTCTTTTCAACGGTTCTCATCACTGATAATCGGGAGCTGGATATCCAGAAAGGCGCTTGCGATTGTTCCCCTTGTGCGTAAGTTCTCTGCAACCATATTTATCTCCTATTTGTTGTAAGCCATTCTCTCTCTCCTTCCCCCTTTAAATGTAATTGTGTCTTTGTTATATTTTAACGTGTAGTAACTCGGTTAGGTATTTTATGTTAGTTTGGTAGTGTATAACTTGTATTGTGTATTCTTTTGCGATTGAACATTCATTCATTCCCTTAAAAGGTGTTAGACCCTTAGACCGGTATTTGAGTGATTATTATATTGCAAAAGGGTTCTCAGAGCGTAAGAATCGCTCATACAGCTTTTAAACTAACAAGGTTACACTGTGTTGCATTTACACCTTATCACTGCACAAAGGTTTACAATTTAAGTACATTGTTTATGATATTGTTACAAAGGTTTAACTCTGTGAGCGTCAGCGCTGCTCGTGATCTCCTCGTGGTCTCGAGCGTCCGCTACGCTGATAGCGTATCATTACGTTAGTCGGCAGCCTATAGCGTGCTTGCCTTTACGCTTTAAGCCGTGAGCGAACGTGCCGCTCGTGCGTCTCGTCCACGGCTAAGCGTTTGTACGCTACGTGCGTACTATTACGGTACCGCTTACTCCAATAGCGTACTGAGTCTCTTAACCTTTTAGCGTGTTTAATATAGGATATATATATTAGGCTTTTACAGAATATACCCTGATTATACAACACATGTAACTTTGGGCATGGATGATGGATGCCTTTTATGTCAGGGCATCATAGCAACATAAGTATCAGATCCTATTATATGTACTCTATTTGCATTACCTCCAAAAGAATTCATATTTATTAGGTATGTTTATTATATCAATGTATCTTTTTTTTATTGTATAAAGAAAACAAACATTAACCTTTTATTGAACATTGCTTTGAAAAAAAATATTGATTAATACTATTTATATATTTTACTACTATCAATATAAAATTTACCTTTAATTAATTAAATTAAGTATCGATGAGGCAATTTGAATTGTCTTTTAGGCCGTGAATCTGCACTTAACTCTTCAATTTCTGGGTCCATCTCATGTTTGTTTAAGCATGTCTTACTAACTTCGAACTCATGCTCCTTGAACGGTTCGATCAAGTTTTCTATTGTCGTTGAAGCTGAACATACAGGAGATGCTGTTGACATTGTATCATTTGGAATTTCAGTGCCTTTATTTTTTTTCTTAAAAGATTTTATATTTTTCTTTTTTTTATGCTTCTTAATTCTTTTTTCATTTTCCTGCAAAAAGGAAAGTTTATCGCTTATTTCCTGAAAAATATTTTTCATTTCTATGAAATTCTCAAGTATTTTATTTTGTATGACATTGCTTTCATTTCCGTACTTGTGAATTGATTTATGTATGGAGCTTAATTCTCTTTCAAAAACTATGACTTCTTCATGAAGTGAATTGTGACTGTTATCCAATGCTGTAGTGATTAAATTAGTAAGATCCGTTGCAAGTTTCACAGGTTCCTCATCCCTCATTTTAAGCTTTGGACTTGAAAAAAGTGGTATTGGACTGGATGTTATTACAGGAGATTGCGTATAATCATCAGAGGATATTATATTTTCTTTCTGATTATTCAGATCCATAAATTTAGGAGTACCATAGTCTTCTACAAGATTTGTAGATGTATCTTTTTCACGGAATGAAGAGTTGGACGCTTCAGATTCTTCACTGATTGAATATATATTTTCATTAGTAGTCAATAAAATTTCTGTAAAGATAAAGGAGAGTCTAATTAACTTATGTCAATCTCCACATTTTTCCATGTGAACATCAAACATTTTTAAAAATAATTAAGGAGATTATAGCTCATCATTTTTTCAATTTCAACCATTCCACATGGGACACTGGAGAACACTTATAATGGGTTAGACAGTAAGCAGTAACAGGGATTTGGCACTTTAAAGATCTAATAATGTGGACAGTATCCTCCTAAACTATATACTTCCTCAAAGCAAGTCTACGTTAAACTGTGCCCAAGGAGTTAAAACAATTATGAATGGATGCCCCACTCTCCAGTGTGTACGTCCTGCTGAATGTAATAGTCTGCTTCCATATACTGTTATCACCGAATGAATATTACTGATATGTCCGGTAGATGGTAAGCAGCACAAAGTAAAATCCGTGAGACTTCCTTCATTTCCTAGCGGCATCAAGTGCCTCAATTATGTTTTATGTAAGCCACTGGGATGGCGTTGTCCAAATGTACATGAACAGGACCGTACTTAATTAATTGCTGATTCACATTCAACGCATTGAACACTGATCGCAAATCCAGAATATTGTTCGAGAGGAGGGACTAATCCTTGGTCCACCACCCATGAAGGGAGTGTTGTTATAGCATCATGCCACAAGACTCTTAGACTGGCATCTGTCGTCAACAATACCCAGCTCACAGGTGCACCATGCTCTGAACAGGTATTAGGGATGATTTCATCCAGTTGATGAGCCAACCGTGGCCTTGTAGAAACCAGACTGTATTATCCAGATGAATTATGAAATATTCCGGGGAATTTATCTGGATCATTAAATAATTCAGATATAGCAGTATACTGATCCCTTGAAGGCGGTGTACCCCCGTTACAACCACAATAACTTAGGAGAAGGCTCTCGTAGCCATCGTAAAACAAAAAAAAAAACGCCCTAAACTGGAAATGGAGATTAGCAAAAGCAAATCTCAGGTATTGATGACGTGGCGCTGCTATAGGAATATGCAGCTCAGCTTTCTGTATATACAGTTATACAATGTAGTCCCCAGGTTCCAAGGCAAGAAATGTAGAGCGGAGGGTTTACATATGGAACTTGTAAACTTTCACAAACCTATTCAATGCCTTGAAATTAAGAATGGTCAAATAGAACTTATTTGGTTTTTGGAACTATAAACAGCGGATAACAGAACCTCCGTCACCTCTGAGCAAGAGGCACCTGTAGTACAACTCTGGTGTCTTGGAGGGTCTGCACCTCCAAATGTAGTGTTGGTCTTTGTCTTGTCCAACGAGACGTATGTTCGTAAAAAACTATATGGCGGTTAGTATTTGAAGTATATGGCGTAACCTCGATTGAGGACTACACTAACCCAGGCATCGGAATTTAATTTCAATAATTATTGGTTTATTCCTAAAACCAGGAACCTCAAGCTGGGATCACCAAGGGCAAGTTCATGCCATTAATGTTGCAAGATTAATGGTCATTGAAGCTGGCTGACGTGCAGCACAGGCTCTTTTGGACTATAACTTACCAGGTTTGGAGATGCGTGCCTGCTGAATATACGCCTGACCTTTTACGTTTCATGAAGTTCGAAAGATGCAAAAAGAAGTTCCATTAGCTAATCGACACAGTAGGAACCATAATTGGCAGACAGGCCATTTTGGCAGTATCCAAGTCAGCCACAAACTTTGTATAATTTCTACCCTATCATAATATATCACATGAAATTTATTACCTCCAGGGTTTTACTAGAGTCCTGATCCACAGACCAGGGTCTCAGCCACAATATCCGGCAAGCATGGACTTGACGAACATATGTCAGCTTATGACTGCTAAATAATATACCTCATTAGTATTAATTTAAAATAAACCCATTTATCCTAAAGTTATGATAAATAAACCAACATAACATTTTTTCTAAAATAACTAAACCTTTATCCTTTAAAAGTGGTTTTTGGCCATGACATCTTTTGTCTATTTTCATATATGAATTTTCGTGGAAATTTTCCGAATCTTCAATTATGTTTTGAACTGGTAAAAATTTTTTCCTATGTTTATTCATGGATGCTGGTGTATCTATAGAGGAAAAAATATGGTCAATATTTGTTTCATTTGTGCAAGGTTCAACCATAATTGCTAAAAATATCTGATTATATCTAATTTATCAATTTACCAGTCTCTGTTCAAATTATTAATTTAAAAAAAAATTAAAATAATCATCAAAAAAAAAGCAAGATATATTAAATAGGATTAAAATAAAAAAAATTTTTTTTTTAAATACCTTTTATATCCAATATCGGATGAGTGATGGTTTTTTTTTTTTTCACATTTTTTTAAATCATTTCAGAAGAACCAGATGACTCCAAATAATTATGCATTTCTAAATTATGTTCCTTCTTTTTTTTTTTTCTGCATACAGTAGAACTAGTATTTTCAGAGTCTTTTGAACTTCAGTTATTTTTACCAAACTTTTTCTTAAGACACTCTGATGAATTCTCTATATCTGGTGAAACAATAAATTTTTTTCCATAAATCTAAATTTTTATTATGTACTAATGGAACTGTACATTAATATATATTATAAAATTTACAGCCCTTTATATAACTTTATATTTAAATTATCTACTTAACCAAATATAGTACCTGGAATATATTTTTGAGGTTGTCTTAGAGTGTCTATCCCTTCTCTGATCCCCATAACAGCGGTCTGAGATATTTTCGTACTTAATTTTTGCTCCCATTCAGACATCTCTATGTCTATTGGACCTTCTCCGCCAGTTTTCTGACTGTGCATTTTTTGTATGGATAATTTTTTTTTTAGTTATTTTACAGTCTGAATAACGTTTCCGACATACAAGTGCTGTTCTGGGTATCTTGCCGATGCTTGAGACTAATTTCGCAATTCTTTTCCAAACACTTTCCTTTCGTTCAAAAGAACAATTTTGACCTCTAATCCTACCAAATAATATCTTGTAGTTAGACAGAACCCCGTCTATGAGTGCAAGATTTTCATGGTACGTAAAGCGAGGTGCCCTTTTTTTTAAATTAGGCTTTATGTCTTTCAGTGTTCCCTGTCCTTCATCCTCTGATAAACTGGATACATGTACTGGTGTGCTGTAAGACTCTAAATCAGGATCCGTGGAAGAATCAGACTTATCACATTCCATACTTAATTAACTGATCTATAATATAGAAAAGAAAAAAAAAAATTCTGACAAACTTACCAATATAGAATACCATTTATGCATAGTACACTGGTCTCCCCAAATAATAAATTTGGTGTATAGAGTAAGATCTTGAATTAAGTCTTCAACATGTTCTAAGCTTCTGCTGTTCATAAGCTGCATGGTGCCGCCACCACAATATCCCAGTATTCATGCAAAATAATGATTGATTCCTTAATCATCCCACAGCATTAACATGTACCAGAGAGTACAAACACCCCTAGCCATATACAACACATACTCACATGCAGGTGAATGTGTAATTGCAGACTGAACTCATCACACCCAAATCTCTCTCTCTTTGCTCATGTTACATCTGCCATCCCTGCATTGCACAAGGTTTGCCACAACTTAAAAATAAAAATATGCTGCGATTAACTAGAAATTACCTCCTCTGTATTTCTATCAGGAGCCGTTCAGATAAAAGTAAATTTACTAAGCTATAACGACATCCAGAGAATTTTCCTCTGCCAAAGTGCCAGTAGACACTAGCATCACAAAGGCCTGTTTAATATGAAAAAAGGAAAGCAAAGAGGAAGAGTGTCACAGAGCTTGAACTCAATAGACATGTATAGAAATAATCAGTTTTCCATTGTTTTTATAGTCCTTGGCACTTGTCTGTTTTTAGGAAGATTCAGCGCTGCTGCTTTGTGAGAGAAAATGGCGCCGAGTGAACCTGGAAGAAGAATACCTGTCCCCAAATTAGCTCGCTAATTCCCGCTATTTATTATATTTATCATGGCAGGGGTTTGCGGACAGTGCCTGGTCACTGTATCATATGCCAACCTATTAAAATGTTGTAATTTAATTTCCCCAGGGCGCACACCACCACAGCACCCTGCACCCAGCTGTGTGTACAGACCAGGAGCCTGACACACACTGAGCAAATTTTCACTGTGCGTTACCTCTTAAATGCCATCTATCTTGAAAAACAAAAAAAAATTCCCTCTAATACTCACCTGTCTTCTGAATTATGGCTTGAAGAGGACGGACGGCAAACTGTGGAAGTGAGGATATGTGAGATTCCGGCATTCGTCTCCCCTCAGGAACTGAGGGCATCCAGTCAGCAGCAGCAGAGCCTTGAAACTATGTAGAAGTGGATCTAGCCTGCTCTGCCCTATTTTTCTTGAAGCAAGAAGTCTGTAGCCAACAGATCACCCAAAATTAAAAAAATTTAACTTTAAGTCTTTTATTATAAATTAAATGAACTCCCACAAATGCCTCTGTTTAGCAGGGCATATTCTCAAAATTGAGTCTATTGAGGGATATAGAGTTTGGAGCCAGGTCAAAGACGTAATATATTAGTATGGTGAGTGTGATTCTTGATGGTGCGAAAAGCTATGCTTTTCTCATCTCCATTGAGTTCAGGTTCGCCTTCTCATGACGACTTATCCTGAACTGTAGTGCAGAGACGTCAGGGAAGCTCAATGCTTCCCTGATCGCTGCTCTAAACCTCGCGCTGGCTCTGTCCCCCGATCTTCCAGCAAACACTGCGTCCTGCCGGGAGGACACCAACCTTCACATGCGCAAAGTGACCCACCGCTGGACTCCGATCATCGCTGGGAGGTACCGCTGGAGAAGACCTCACCGCAGGTGCACCAGACATCGCTGCGCATCGTCGGCAAGGGTAAGTATACAAGATTCGATACATATCACAGCTACACATCGCATCGAAGCAATGCGATGTATATTGATAAGTAGCAATTATTTTTTCTAATACTGTATTAATAGAAGCCCTAGAGTGAACACTAGGATAAAATAATTTTAAAAAATTTTAAAAAATTATTATAAAACAAGTAACAAGTAAAATCATTATGGAAATTTGAATTTACCTTCTGTCAGACCGCAAACAGGATGATTTAGATTATGGAGTCCAATCAACATACGCAATGCGAAGGTGTACTAATAAAAAATTAACGGTTTTGAAGGAAAAAATAAGTTTCCTCCTGCATAGAAAAAATAAAATAATAATATTTTACTCACCGATAATTCAAATTCTCGTAGTCCGTAATGGATGCTGGGGGGGAGGTGGAGGGGAGGGGGAGAGGGGAGGGGGAGAGGGGAGAGGGGAGGGGGAGAGGTGGAGAGTGGAGGGGGAGAGGGGGAGAGTGGAGGGGGACAGGGGGAGTGGAGGGGGAGAGGGGGAGTGGAGGGGGAGAGGGGGAGAAGGATTACAAGGTATACCTGAACGTCACCTCCAGGGGCTGGGAGATGACTGAAACCTGCTCACAAACTCTCCTGCAAACCATCACTGATTGCAGGACATTTTACTATGAAAAAAAAACTGGAATTATAAATTAGGATGCACATCCCACACATCTTTATTGATTATTGTATATATATATATGTATATATATATATATATATATGTATATTTAAATCATCCGGCAGGAAAAAGCAGTGACCTGGGTGTCCGTGATATATTTGAATAGTCCCTCTATTGCTGAATTAGCAAATGGCACGTCACTCAAGGTGATAGAGGGACTATATATATATATATATATATATATATATATATATAAATTCTTACTGGAACAAATATTTTTAAATAAATAACACTAACTTATTAACTTATCGCTTTTCTAAAAATCGTCATTTACCACCCAGCAAACAGTCTGCCCACACCTACTGTAATATGTTATGTGAGAATGATATAATGGATTATAACCCCAAATTTTGTATACTTAAAAATAATTACTTCAACTTTCAGGGAACCTTTTTTAATCAAGAGTGCGGTGTAGCTATGGGAACGCCTTATGCCCCGAGTCTAGCAAACTTATATATGGGTAAATGGGAAAGGGAAGTCATATTTAACAATAATCGATTTTTGAAATATATACATAAATATAAGCGGTTTATAGACGATATTATTGTGGTATGGTCTGGAGGTATAGATCTGCTGGATGAATTTATGATTGAACTGAATAATAATGAATTTAATTTGCACTTTACCTATAAGTATAATAATGATACCATAGAGTTTTTAGATCTCGTATTGGATAGTAGTAAATCCTGTGAAGGAGCAAAGATTGATACTTATACATATATTAAAAGCGTAGATCGTAACAGTTATATACACTTCCAAAGCTGTCATTATAAAAAATGGATTGAGAACATTCCTTATTCTCTGTTCATTCGTCTTAAACGGAACTGTTCTGAACAAACTAAATTTAAAGAACAGGTTCAGATCTACAGCGAGAGATTTAAGGAGAAAAAGTACCCAGATAATCTAATACAGGAGTGCTATGAGAAAGCGTTAAATAGAGATAGACAAGAACTTTTGGTATATAAGGATAGAAGAAAAGAAAAAGAACATATGGATAAACTCGGAGTACCTTTTGTAACCCGCTTTAATAAGGGCGGAGGGGAGATTAAGAAAATTCTAAATAAACATTGGGGCATATTAAGCCTTGATCCGTTACTTAAAGATGTGATCACACAACATCCCAGAATTATATATAAAAAATCACGTTCCCTGAAGGATCGTCTAGCCCCTAGTAATATGAAAAAAGTTGACAAATACGAGGAATGTAATAGATTGGAAGGGTTTTTCCCTTGCAATAAATGCAAAATGTGTCAGTTTGTAAATAGAGATAATAAACAATTCTCGAATTCTTGTAATGATAAATCATGGAAAATTAAAGGTAAACTAAGTTGTGTAAGCACCCATGTAATCTATATGTTGGAGTGCAAATGTGGGAAACGCTATATTGGAAAGACCAAGCGTATGTTAAAACTACGTATACTTGAACACACTCGCAATATACTACATAAAGTAGATAATCATAGTGTTCCACGACACTTCTTAGAGTGTACTAATTCCAGTTTAAATGGTTTCTCCTTTAAGGCAATAGAGAAGATCTGCCTGGATGAGAGAGGTGGAGATCTGTTGAAAAAATTAAGCCAGAGAGAAACATACTGGATTTATACACTAAATACGTTCGTACCATTTGGTCTTAATGAGGGATGTGATATAGTACCCTTTTTACACTGCTAAATGTGAAAGTCAGGTCCCTTCTGATGATCCAAACGTGGCAGTGGCTAAATCCCGGCGAGTGGATCTATGGGGGGGTTCATGGCTGACACACACTCTTTATTCTATCTCACTCTCTCTTCCGTTACAGCCTATTAATAAGAAACAACTCTTTCCTTTTAGCTAGCTATCTAAGATTTGATTTGTAAGTTAATCTATTTCTATATATAAAAAACTCTTTTTAAAAATTCATGCCAATAGGGTGTTTTGGAAACAGGCAAATAAACAATAGCAGCGTGTTCTACTGAAATAGAGTTTATGTTCAGATTAGATATATAAGCCTCTATAACCATTGTGATATATCTGGTAATATATTTTAAATTATGATACATGTATATTGAATAACATTGTTTTTTAAATTTATGTAGTATTAAAATGAACTGTTAATGGTAGCGACCACTCTGAACTTTGTGAAGTGAGAGCTGTCAATCCCATTTTCTGCTTTATAATGAACAGCTGGGACCAACTGTGTCTGGTAGCAGACAGCTAGACTATGGAACAACTGTTTCTAATTAAAACCATTCTGGAGATTTATAATTTAATTAAAATTCTGGGTCAAAGGATATGCAATAAATGGGATGGACAATTCTTGCTGAAAAGCTTGTATGGATAATCTGCCGTTTTGAACTAATTGTTAAATGTAATTGCACTATTATGGAATACAATTAATTGTTAGCAGCTGTTATCAGTTGGAATGGGTATATAAGACCGTACCTACACACATTAACCACATCCCCTGACGAAGACTGTGATAGGTCGAAACGCGTTGGGCGTGGCTATCTGCTGAGGACGTTGTGACGTCACCCGCCGGGTCCGGAGCCGACGAGACAGTTCCAGCTCGGTTGAGCACAATTCTGATGGTCGTGTGGACCTCGCTGAGTTTGGATACTTTTACTGCAATGTATGTGGATATTACTTTTTCTATATAAAGTGAATGATTTTACGTTTACCGGTGCGCTCTCCTTATTTGTTTCTAGCACCAATACCAATTACTCCCTGGCTGGGAGTGGGATCGAGCAGCACTGAAATAACATTTTATAGAGACTCTGGAAACATGGACATGCAGCGCAGGAATTGAATCCCGTTTTTATATATATATGTATATTTAAATCATCCGGCAGGAAAAAGCAGTGACCTGGGTGTCCGTGATATATTTGAATAGTCCCTCTATTGCTGAATTAGCAAATGGCACGTCACTCAAGGTGATAGAGGGACTATATATATATATATATATATATATAAATTCTTACTGGAACAAATATTTTTAAATAAATAACACTAACTTATTAACTTATCGCTTTTCTAAAAATCGTCATTTACCACCCAGCAAACAGTCTGCCCACACCTACTGTAATATGTTATGTGAGAATGATATAATGGATTATAACCCCAAATTTTGTAATATAGATTAACCCTGAGACATCACATTAAAACCATACTTGCGTACCTGCCCCTCTCCATGAGGAGAAAATGCTTTGTTCCTGGACTTTCCTGGTAATGTATGATTGCCATCACCTGTGGTGAAACACCTTTCTTATCAATTAACTAGCTCACCACAGGTGATGGCAATCATACATTACCAGGAAAGTCCAGGAACAGAGCATTTTCTCCCTCATGGAGAGGGGCAGGTAGGCAAGTATGATTAAAACACATTAGGGACGATCAAATATTCTGTAGATACTCTTCTTGCACCCACCTATTAGACACAGACTATACCATTTTAAAAGTGGATCTATTATTAGAAAAAAACAACAACATTATAACATATTTAACTATAAATTTTTTTACTGCACCATGGCCTTACTTGTAACACCGCACCGCCACAGCATGCAGACAAAATGGCGGGGATATGCACTACAAACAGCGTCTGAGAGAAAGAATCAGCGCATGCGCAAGAACAGGTGGCCGGCGCATGCGCAGTGAGGCCAGAGGGAAGACGGAGGAATGACTTCGCCAGCCACAGCTGTTACCGCAAAGGACAAGCGGTAACATATCTGTTAGTACATGCGGCGGTAGCGATGTGAGGTGATCTCTAACACCGTTGCGATACGGTGCGAGGCTAAGCGGTGAGGGAACTAAAACACCGCAGATCTTAGTACATCCCGCCCTGAGTGAGAAGGATACAACATTATTACAAATTATCAATATATACACTGTTGTAGACAAAGAGATATGTTTGTGTCAACATCTGGTTAAGTGGAGAACACATTAGGACATGGATAACACAATAAATTACACTGTAGGGTGGTGAATATCCTATGAGATAAGAATCAGCTTTTTGAGACATTATAAGAGAAATTATTTTGAAGATAAGATATATTAATAATGTCCAGGGGTATAGTGAATTAACTATACATAAAAAAGTAACATACCACCTTATATTGGCCGCTGAATAATATGGAATTTGTCCCTTAATATATGTACATTGCTGCAGTACTGATATGATAAACCGAGGCTGAAAGTACTTATAATAATTCATAGAGATGACACACTGAGAACATCACATTTAATGTTTCATAATCACACTAGTAACAAGCCCGTCAAAATGATGGAACAATACAGTAATGTCAACACTGGCAGCTGTGCATGCCTGAAAGGCGCAACACTTGAATCTAGTGGCCACCGGTGCGCAAAATACTTGAATTCCTTCCATAGAGGTGAAGAGCTTTTTAATATAGAGAATTATTTGTGCACATTCACATTTTGACTGCTACAATTTTGCTCATCTAATAATTTGAATGTAAGTAATAAAAGTTATATTTTCATATTTTTCTTAGGTCACTGAGTGAGACAATCTCTACTGAAGAGAATACAATAGTAATACTAATTCTAAAACTCAGAATGCAGTACACCCATAATGGGAATGCACTAATGTACATTGAAAGCTTAACTGTCTCTAACGTTAGTTACAACATCCTAGCTCTGAAAAGATAATTGTCCCTGGATGTTTTGTTTTACATCATTCACTTTATTGTGTGTTAAATGCAGAAAAAACAAAGACAATGAAAGTATTTTCCATTCAAAACAAACTATCTGCTCACTGCAAGACAGAAATCAATAATTGCACAATATACAGATAAAACATTCACAGAGCTGTTTTGTACTGATATCATTTGGATTTTGAATAGGTTATTGATCATCTTAAGCTAATAAGAATGCACCTTACAAGAAGGATTTGTCTTAGTGACCTCATATAAACAACAATATACCGATAGTTATCTAAAATATCCCAAATATAAGGCAAGTTAGCAAGGTAAAAGTTAAAAATTGATTCCTCCGGCTATCCAGGATATGTCTGTAACCATCTGCTGTACAGAATTCCAAGTTTAAATTATAATAAATGTAAATTAAATCATGAATTGAGATCATTTGGTATGTTTAGGGATAACTTATTAACTATAGTTCATATATGTCATTATTCAAACATGTTGACATTTCATCCATGTCTACATGATGAATGTTAACATAATATGACTGTTGGTTCAGTTCAACTGTACTTTATGGTACATCAGACTTTCTCATTTGCAAAAATAACATAACTAAAAGAAATACATTGTGTGAGATGCACTGCACATTGCATACCTGATGCAATACATCCTACCATTTATCGAGTACATAACTGGCATTAATAACACCAGTATTTACCTAGAAATGTGATAAACACAAAGCCCGGCATAATATGGTGCAGTGGGCATAATATGGTGCAAGGGGCATTACTGTGTGGGGCTTAATATGGTGGGGTGCCTGCTGTGGCACTTTGTGTCTCTTTCAGTTCCCGCTCCTCTCTCTTTTGTACTCTGCTTAGGGGGCAGAGTTTTTGTGGAATGGTTGCGTCATGACATTTTGCAAAACTCCTCCCCCCTGAGTGGAGAACTATGGATGGGAGATGGGGGAGCAGAATATCAGTGCATATGCACCCTTGACAATAATCATTGCCCTTGGCAACAAGCATAGATCCCAGAGCTTGAAACCCCTGGCAACGAGCATGTCACCCATCGCACGAAACCCCTGGCAACAAGCATGACACCCAGTGCATGAAACCCCTGCAATGAGCATGACACCCAGCGCACAAAATCCATGGAAACCCTGGCAGCGAGCATGCTACCCTGCGCATGAAACCCCTGGCAACGAGCATGACATCGAGTGCATGAAACCCCTGGCAATGAGTGTGATACCCCGTGCATGAAACCCCTAGCATAGAGCATGACACCCAGAACATGAAACCCCTGGCAACAAGCATGACACCCAGCACATGAAATCCCTGGCAATGAGTGGGGTCATACATGAAATCCCTAGCAACAAACATGACACCTAGCACATGAAACCCCTGGCAACGGGTGTGGTCATGCATAAAACCCCTAGCAAAGAGCATGACACCCAGCGCATGAAACCCCTGGTAATGAGAGTGACACCCAGCGCATGAAACCCCTGCAACCATGATGACGCCCAGGGCATGAAACCCTTGGTAATTAGCTTGACACCCAACGCATTAAACCCCTTGCAACGGGCATGACACCTGTTGCATGGAACCCTTGGCATTGAGCGTAGTCACTCATGAAACTCCTGGCAATGAGTGTGACACCCAGCACATGAAACCCCTGGCAATGAGCAGGTAATTTAAAAGTAATTAGAAGCTTTACTGTAGGGTATAATGTTTCATGGGCATTGCGGTGTGCGGCATAAAATGGTGCAAAAGGGCATTACTGTGTGGGGCTTAACATGGTGGAATGTTTTTTTTCTTGCCGTGACTGAAGCGCCTTTTTTTATTTCTATGGGGGGGGGGGGGGCGGCCATAGAAATAAAAAAAGGCACTACACCACAGATATAAATAACCAGAGTGGGGCCATGGCCTCACTAAAATGTGTGTGGCTTCACAAACATGGAAGTGGTCTTGCAGGAAAAGACTACCTTACACCCTAGTTTTTGATCCTTCAACAACAGACTTCTGCCACGGCAGTAAAAAAAAATATTCCAGGGGTTTCATGAGTGACCACGCTCAATGCCAGGGGTTCCATGCAACAGGTGTCATGCCCATTGCAAGGGGTTTAATGCTTTGGGTGTCAAGCTAATTACCAAGGGTTTCATGACCTGGGCGTCATCATGGTTGCAGGGGTTTCATGCGCTGGGTGTCACTTTCATTACCAGGGGTTTCATGCGCTGGGTGTCATGCTCTTAGCTAGGAGAGTGTGTGCATTATTTTAATGCTCGCACTGGGAGCCAAATTGTCTAGAAACAGCCCTGCCCCTATGCCGCTATTGTTAGGCTTAAGTATTTATTTTATTACCAGTTATTTATATAGCGCACACATATTCTGCAGCACTTTAAGGAGACTACTTTGCCATTCACATAAGTTCCTGCCCTGGAGGAGCTTACAATCTATATGGGGCTAATCCAACCGCAAAAGATGAAAAAAGATGCGGGCCCATCCTGCGCATGCTCCCACATTTTCTGCGCGGGGGGGTGTGTGTGTGCAGAAAATGCGATCGCCTCTGCCTGTCAATCAGGCAGAGGCACTCGTGGGACGGGGGGGGGTGGCAATGTTCCATTTCCTGGGAGGAGATAGGGCGATGCTGGGGTGGAGGCTGGAAAATAGGGGATGGTGTGGCAAGAACGGAGCGTGGCAGGGGTGTGATCACGGTGGCTGCATGATGTCACATGCAGCCTCCGCAATCGGGAACATTGCGGCGAGCCTCCTGTGGGCGCAACTAAGCTGCGCTGGCAGGATGCATCTTTAATTTTTGCTAACAAGCAAATTTGCGAAGCGTTCACAAATTATGCTTGTTGAAGGGGTAAGGGTGACGGTCAACATGCTGGGTGGCCTTGCCCTGTGATGGGTGGCCCCCAGTATGCTAACAAGAGGATTGCAAATTCTACTAATTAGTAATCCTTACTGAATTAGCCCCTGTATTCCCTACAATATGTACCCACACACATTCATGCTAGCATTAATGTTTTGTTGGAATTAACCTAGCAGTATATTTTTTGGATAATGGGAGGAAACCGGAACACCTGCAGGAAACCCACACAAGCACGGGGAGAATATATAAACTCCACATAGTTAAGGCTAGAGATGTGCGGCGGGCACTTTTTGTGTTTTGGTTTTGGTTCTGGATCCATGCTCGTGTTTTGAATCTGGATTGGTTTTGCCAAAACCACCCTTTCATGTTTTGGTTTTGGTTTTGGATGATTTTTAAAAAAAACATAAAAACAGCTAAAATCACATAATTTGGGGGTAATTTTGATCCTACGGTATTATTAACCTCAATAACATTAATTTCCACTCATTACCAGTCTATTCTGAACACCTCACACCTCACAATATTGTTTTTAGGCCAAAAGGTTGCACCGAGGTGGCTGGATGACTAAGCTAAGCGACACAAGTGTGTGGCACAAACACCTGGTCCATCTACGAGTGACACTGCAGTGGCAGACAGAATGACAGATTTAAAAAAAAAACTAGGCCCCAAACAGCACATGATGCAAAAAAGAAAAAAAGGTGCAATTATGTAGCTGGATGGCTAAGCTAAGCGACACAAGTGTGCGGCACAAACACCTGGCCCATCTAGGTGTGGCACTGCAATGGCAGACAGGATGGCACTTTAAAAAACTAGGCCCCAAACATCACCTCATGCAAAGAAGAAAAAAAGGTGCAATGAGGTAGCTGTATAGAAACATAGAAACATAGAATTTGACGGCAGATAAGAACCACTTGGCCCATCTAGTCTGCCCCTTTTTTTTTATCCTTTAGGTAATCTCAACCCTTTTTGAACCTTAATTCTTTGTAAGGATATTCATATGCCTATCCCAAGCATGTTTAAATTGCTCTACAGTCTTATGGGAGAATATTCCACTTATCCACTACCCTTTCTGTGAAGTAAATTTTCCTTAAATTTCCTCTGAACCTCCCCCCCTTCAGTCTCAGTGTACAGTATGTCCTCGAGTTCTAATACTTCTCTTCCTTTGAAGAATGTTTCCCTCCTGAACTTTGTTAAGACCCTTGATATATTTGAAAGTTTCTATCATGTCTCCCCTTTCCCTTCTCTCCTCCAAACTATACATGTTAAGATATTTTAGCCTTTCCGGGTACGTTTTGTGATGTAGGCCATGCACCATTTTAGTTGCTCTTCTTTGTACACTCTCTAATGTATTTATATCCTTCTGGAGATATGGTCTCCAGAACTGGACACAGTATTCCAGATGGGGCCGCACCAATGACCTATACAGTGGCATTATCACTTCTTTTTTCCTGCTACTGATTCCTCTCCATATGCAACCAAGCATCTGACTTGCCTTTCTCATTGCTTTGTTGCATTGCTTTCCTGCCTTCAAGTCACTTGAAATAGTGACTCCTAAATCCCTTTCCTCCTCATTAGTTTCCATTATAGTACCCTTGATACTATATTTAGCCTTTGGGTTTTTGAGACCCAAGTGCATGATTTTGCATTTTTTTGCATTAAACTGTAGTTGCCACGTTCTTGACCATTTCTCAAGCCTAGCTAGGTCATCAATGATTTCTTTTACCCGTCCCGGTGTGTCTACCCTGTTGCATATCTTTGTATCATCTGCAAAAAGGCATACCTTCCCTTCAATACCATCTGCAATGTCACCAACAAAGATATTAAAGAGAACTGGACCAAGTACAGATCCCTGGGGTACTCCACTGGTAACATTTCCCTCCATAGATTGCACTCCATTAACTACAACTGTCTGTTTCCTATCCTGCAACCAGGTTCTTATCCATTTAACTGTTTTATAATCCACCCCCATGCTTTCAAGTTTATTTAGCAGTCTGCGATGTGGGACAGTGTCAAATGCCTTACTAAAGTCTAGATATGCTACATCTACAGCTCCCCCTTGATCTATTATTTTCGTCACAGAGTCAAAAAAGTCAATAAGATTTGTTTGGCATGATCTACCACCAGTAAATCCATGCTGTTTTGGATCCTGTAAGTGGTTTGATTTAAGATATTCCACAACTCTTTCTTTTAATAGTTTTTCCATTACTTTCCCCACTACTGATGTAAGGCTTACTGGTCTGTAGTTACTTGCTTCTTCCTTGCTTCCACTTTTGTGCAGTGGAACTACATTTGCTCTTTTCCAGTCCTCTGGAATGGCACCTTTATTTAGTGACTGGTTAAATAATTCTGTTAACGGTGTAACCAGCACATCTTTTAGCTCTTTGAGTATCCTTGGGTGTATCCCATCTGGTCCCATTAATTTATCCACTTTTAGTTGTGAAAGTTCTGTTAGGACCTTCTCCTCTGTAAATGTACTTTCATCTACCTTATTTTTATGAATGTCCTTGCAACTTAACTGTGGCCCCATCCCTTCTTCTGTAGTAAATACTGAGCAAAAATAATTATTTAGGTGATCTGCTGTTGCCTTGTCTCCCTCCACCAAATTCTCACTCTCTGTCTTAAGTCTTATTATTCCTCCATTTGATTTTCTCCTTTCACTTATATACTTAAAAAAAGTTTTGCCCCCTTTATCTACTGACTGGGCCATTTTTTCCTCAGCTTCTGCCTTTGCACGTCTGATCACTTTCCTAGCATCCTTCCTTCTGTCAAGATATACCTCTTTGTCATAATTATTTTGAGTCTGTTTGTATTTCCTAAAAGCCATCTTTTTTGCTTTCACACTAGTTGATACCTCTTTTGTGAACCACACTGGCTTCCTTTTCCTGGTGCTTTTCCTAATCCTTTTGATACAAAGATCAGTTGCACTTAGTATTGCACTTTTCAGTTTTTCCCACCTCTCCTCCACTCCTTCCAAGTTTCACCAGTCCGCCAATTAATCACTTAAACATCTCCCCATTTTTGCAAAATCAGCATTTCTAAAATCCAACACCTTTGTTTTTGTGTGACAGGAGTTGGATCCTGTCTTTATACTAAACCATACTGCTTGATGATCACTGGATCCCAGGTGCTCACCCACATATATGTCGGATATCCTATCACCATTTGTAAGAATTAAATCTAATATTGAATCTTTGCGAGTGGGCTCCGTCACCAATTGCTTGAGAGATGCTCCCTGTAAGGAATGTAGAAATTTGCCACTTGTAGTTGAATTTGCAAAAGACCCCTCCCAATTTACATCAGGTAAATTAAAGTCTCCCATGATTATGACTTCTCCCTTTAAAGCCATTTTAGTGATGTCCAACAATAGGTTTCTGTCCAAATCCTGCCCCTGGCCTGGTGGTCTATAGATCACCCCAATGCGAATAACATCCTTCTCCCCGGTTTCTATGGTGACCCAAAGGGCCTCAGTTTTGTCTTCAATATTTTGTATCAAATTAGCATTTATGCTTTTTTTCACATACATTGCTACCCCTCCTCCTATTCTTCCTATTCTATCCTTCCTAAATAAATTGTATCCTGGTATAGTTATGTCCCAGTCATGATTTTCATTGCACCATGACTCTGTAATTGCCACAAAATCCAGGTTATCCCTTGTCATTATCGCAATTAGCTCTGGAATCTTGTCTCCTAAGCTCCTAGCATTTGCACACATAGCTTTAATAATTTTGTCTGTGCATTTGTTATTAGTAGCCATGTCCAGACTGTACAAAATAAATGACAAGTTTAAAGTTGAAATTACCTGTTTGGGGATGTTGCTCAGTGTTTGATATATATATATATATATATATATATAAAAATTTTTTACTAATCAGGAATCACACTAAGCTAAGCGACAAAAGTGTACAGCACAAACACCTGGCCTATATAGGAGTGGCACTGCAGTTGCAGACAGGATGGCAGTTAAAAAACTAGGCCCCAAAAAGCACATCATGCAAAGAAGAAAAAGAGGTGCAGTGAGGTAGCTGTATGACTAAGCTAAGCGACACAAGTGTGCAGCACAAACAACATGGGACGTGCTGGAATTTGCCCAGATGAAATACACGCACGATATTGGTGGCACAGGAGAGCGTACCCCTAAACCACACACACACACACACATACACACACACACACACACACACACACACACACACACACACACACATGGCAAATCTTGTAAAATTAATTTGGATAATAATAACCCTTTTATTTGGAGCTATTATAATAATGTGCAGCACAGGCGAGCGTACCCCTGCACCACACAGGGCAAACCCTGTAAAAATTATTTGGATAATAATATAAGTAATGTATATAACCCTTTTATTTGGAGTAAATAATATATAGCACAGGACACCACCGTGGGAATTATGGCAGCTCAAGACACCACCACTGGACTGGACTTATACGGCAGTACCCCTGGACTTATACGACAGTACCCCTGGAGTTGTATGGCAGGGTCAGACAGGATGGCACTTTAAAAAACTAGTCCCCAAACAGCACATGATGCAAAGAAGAAAAAGAAGTACAAGATGGAATTGTCCTTGGGCCCAACCCACCCATCCTTATGTTGTATAAACAGGACATGCACACTTTAACAAACCAATCATTTCAGCGATAGGGTCTGACACACGACTGTGGGTGAAATTACTGGTTTGTTTGGGCCCCCACCAAAAAATAAGCAATCGATCTATCCTTGCACAAACTGGCTTGATGAGCATCATCTTCTCCACATTTTGTGGAAGTAACCTGCTACGCCGATCACTGACAAGGTTACCGGCTGCACTAAACACTCTTTCGGAGTACACACTGGAGGAGGGTAAAATAAAGCCAGTTTGTGCAAGGGCATCCAAATTGCCTCTTTTTCCTGTCAGTATACGTACGGACTGTCTGACGTGCCTACTTGGATGGTGTCACTCATATAATCCTCCACCATTCTTTCAATGGTGACAGAATCATATGCAGTGACAGTAGACATGTTACTAATCGTTGGCAGGTCCTTCAGTCCAATCCAGATGTCAGCATTCACTCCTGACTGCCCTACATCACCGCCAGCCGGTGGGCTAGGAAATCTTATCCTTTTCCTCGCAGCCCCAGTTGCGGGAGAAAATGAAGGAAGAGCTGTTGACGGGTCACGTTCCGCTTGAGTTGACAATTTTCTCACCAGCAGGTCTTTGAACCTCTGCAGATTTGTGTCTGCTGGAAAGAGAGATACAACGTAGGCTTTAAACCTAGGATCGAGCACGGTGGCCAAAATGTAGTGCTCTGATTTCAACAGATTGACCACCCTTGAATCCTGGCAAAGCGAATGATGGGCTCCATCCACAAGTCCCACATACTTTGCGGAATCGCTCCGTCTTACCTCCTCCTTCAATTTCTCCAGCTGCTTCTGCAAAAGCCTGATGAGCGGAATGAACTGACTCAAGCTGGCAGTGTCTGAACTGACTTCACGTGTGGCATGTTCGAAGGGTTGGAGAACCTTGCACAAGACGGAAATCATTCTCCACTGTGCTTAAGTCAGGTGCATTCCCCCTCCTTTACCTATATCGTAGGTGGATGTATAGGCTTGAATGGCCTTTTGCTGCTCCTCCATCCTCTGAAGCATATAGAGGGTTGAATTCCACCTCGTTACCTCTTCTTGCTTCAGTTGATGGCAGAACAGGTTCAGGAGTGTTTGCTGGGGCTTCAGTCTTCGGCACGCGGGGGCTGAATGTCGAAAGTGACCCAGAATTTTTCAGGCCACCGACAGAACCTCCTGCATGCCCCTGTCATTTTGAAAAAAAAATTCTGCATCACCAAATTAATTGTATGTGCAAAACATGGGACGTGCTGGAATTTGCCCAGATGTAATGCACGCACAATATTGGTGGCGTTGTCCGATATCACAAATCCCCAGGACTGTCTAATTGGGGTAAGCCTTTGTGTGATGATGTTCCTCATTTTCCGTATGAGGTTGTCAGCGGTGTGCCTCTTATGGAAAGCGGTGATACATAGCGTAGCCTGCCTAGGAACGAGTTGGGGTTTGTGAGATGCTACTACTGATGCCGTTGCTGTTGTTGCTGCAGGAGGCAATACATCTACCCAGTGGGCTGTCACAGTCATATAGTCCATAGTACGCCCTGTTCCACTTGTCCACATGTCTGTGCTTAAGTGGACTGTGGGTACAACTGCATTGTTTAGGACAGTGAGGACACTTTCTGACATCTCTCGGTATCGCCTGCCTAGTGAAGTGGAACTTAGATGGGATTTGGTACCGGGGGGGACACTACCTCCTTCAATTCTCTAACTCCCACTGAACTAATGGCAGATACCGGATGCACGTCTAACACCAACATAGCTGTCAAGGCCACAGTTATCCTCTTTGCTACAGGATGACTGCTGTCATATTTCATCTTCCTCACAAAGTACTCTTGGACAGTCAATTGCTTACTGGAAGTAGTGCAAGTGGTCTTCCAACTCCCAGCAGCAACAACAGCAGGGGCAGCAACAGCAGCAGTAGGCGTACCACTCAAGGATCCTCTGGAGGAATCCCACAGGACAACTGACATGGCCTGCAGGAGTACTGACGTTCCTGACTGAGGAGGAAGTTGACGTTGAGGAAGTTGGTGGTGTGGTTTGCAGGAGCTTGGGTACAAGAGGAAGAAGGGATTTAGGTGTCTGTGGACTGCTTACACTCTTACCCAAAGTTTCACAACTTGACACTGACTTCTGATGAATGCGCAGCAGGTGACGTATAAGGGAGGATGTTCCTAGATGGTTAACATCCTTACCCGTACTTATTACAGGTTGACAGAGGCAACACACGGCTTGACACCTGTTGCCCGGATTTGTGGAGAAATAACTCCACACTGAAGAGGTGGCTTTTTTGGTATTTTGCACAGGCATCACAATGGGCTTATTCATCCCACAGACAACAGGTGTCTCCCCCGGTGCCTGATTTAAACAAACCACATCACCATCAGAATCCTCATCATCAACTTCCTCCTCAGCACCAGCAACACCCATATCCTCATCCCGGTGTACTTCAACAGTGACATCTTCAATTTGAATATTAGAAACTGGACTGTGGGTGCTCCTTCCAGCACTTTCAGAGGGTATGCAAATGGTGGAAGGAGCCACCTCTTCCCGTCCAGTGTTGGGAAGGTCAGGCATCACAATCACCGACACACTTGGACTCTACTTGGGAATTTGTGATACCATCTTAGAACACTCAGTTCTTTGCTGTGCTTTTGCCAGCTTAACTCTTATAATTTTTCTAGCGGGAAGATGAGGGCTTCCATTGTCATGTGAAGCTGACCCACTAGTCATGAACATAGGCCAGGGCCTTAGCCATTCCTTGCCACTCCGTGTCATAAATGGCATATTAGCAAGTTTATGTTTCTCCTCAGACCATTTCAATTTATTTTTGAGTCTTTTTACTGAACTTTGGCTTTTTGGATTTTACATGCCCTGTACTATCACATTGGGCATCGGCCTTGACAGACAACATTCATGGGATTTCAACGTCTATGTCATGAATAGTGGCAGCAGCTTCAGCACTAGGAGGAAGTGGTTCTTGATCTTTCCCTATTTTATCCTCCAAATTTTTGTTCTCCTTTATTTTTCTGGAGTTATGTAACAATATGTGGTACAGGAGAGCGTACCTCTACACCACACAGGGCAAAATATGTGAAAATTATTTGGATTAAATATTAATAACCCCTTTATTTGGAGTAAATCAAATACAGCACAGGACAGCACCACTGAACTTATATGGCAGCACCACTGGACTGGATTTATTCGACAGTACCACTGGAATTATACGGCAGTATCACTGGAATTATGTGGCAATATCACTGGAATTATATGGCAGTACCACTGGACTTATACGGCAGTACCACTGGACTTATATGGCAGTACCACTGGACTGGATTTATACGGCAGTATCACTTGACTTATATACCAGTACCACTGGAATTATATGGTAGTATCACTGGAATTATACGGCAGTACCACTGGACTTATATGTCAGTACCACTGGACTGGATTTATACGGCAGTATCACTGGACATATACGCCAGTACGATTGGAATTATATGTCAGTATCACTGGAATTATACGGCAGTACCACTGGACATATACGGCAGTATCACTGGACTGGATTTATACGCCAGTACCACTGGATTTATATGGCATGACCACTGGAATTATACGGCAGTATCACTGGAATTATACGGCAGTATCACTGGAATTATACTGCAGTACCACTGGACATATATTGCAGTATCTCTGGACACATACGGCAGTATCACTGGACTGGATTTATATGCCAGTACCGCTGGAATTATACGCCAGTACCACTGGAATGGATTTATACACCAGTACCACTGGAATTATATGCAGTACCACAGGACATATACGGCAGTATCACTGGATTTATATGGCAGTACCGCTGGACATATATGGCAGTATCACTGGACATATACAACAGTATCACTGGACATATATGGCTGTACCACTGGACATATACAGCTGCACAGGGACACCACGACTGGACTGATGCAGGATAACACAGCACCACTGCAATGGACTGGACTTATACAGCAGCCCTGGACATATGGCTGCAGAGGACACCACCACTGTGACTGGACTGATGCAGCACAATACACCACCACTGGACTGATGCAACACAACACAGCACCACTGGACTGGACTTATACAGCAGCCCTGGACATATGGCAGCAGAGGACACCACCAATGTGACTGGACTGATGCAGCACAAGACACCACCACTGGACTGATGCCGCAGAACACAGCACCACTGGACTGGACTTATACTGCAGCACTGGACATATGGCAGTAGAGGACACCACCACTGTGACTGGACTGATGCAGCACAAGACACCACCACTGAACTGATGCAGCACAACACAGCAGCACTGGGCTGGATTATACAGCAGCACTGGACATATGGCAGTAGAGGACACCACCACTGTGACTGGACAGATGCAGCACAAGACACTACCACTGATCTGATGCAGGACACTGAGGACGGAGACACGTCCTCTCTCTACACTCTCCAATGCCGGAGTGAAAATCCAAACCCCGCGAGAATCCGACAGAGGGATGATGACACTTTGCCTCGTTCTGGTTTCCGAGTAAGGTGGGAAAACCCGAGCCTGACTCGGATCCGGGCTTGGGTAGTGAAGTTCGGGGGGGTTCAGTTCTCAGGAAACCGAACCCGCTCATCTCTAGTTAAGGCCATGGTGGAATCGAACCCGTGACTGCAGTGCTGTGAGGTAGTAATGCTAACCATTACAGCATCCATGCTACACACTTGTAACACCTGAGGTATGCACAGTGCAGATAGTAATGTTTTTTTAGCTTGATGCATCTTCAGGAGCCTCCAATTCAAGAACCAACTTTTTCTGTGTATCTTTTCCTATACCTACATTTGTGGCACAACTGCATCTACTTCTAATTTCACCCTTATTTAATCCCTTTTAGCGTTTTTATTTCTGATTTGCTAGGACATCTGTTTTGGAGGCTCTGTTAGGCAAAAACACTGTTACAAACAGTTTGACATGACATAGCTATTTGAAATATTCACAAACATAAAAACAAATCAGAACTTGTGAGAACTGAACATTCTGAGGCAGTTCCATGGGAAATAATGATTGTTTACAGATAATCTAGATCTGCAAATGTTATATTAACCATATGAAAACAACATCAAATCATAGAATAGACTTTGCTAGCAGCTCAGGCACTGGTTCTGGGTCCACAGGGATGACAAAGTTTATTGAATAGGATAAGAGGAATCTTACTGCACAACAGCTCAACATAAATTAAGCAGGGATGTGCGCTGGCCCAAATCTCAGGATTTGGGTTCTTGTTTTGGCTCTGTATCTGCTTTGTGTTTCGTCAAAACCTCATTTGCAAGTTCTGAATCTGTATTTGTTTTGGATCTGTATTTAAAAAATAACAACATAAAAACAGCTAAAATCACAGAATGTGGGCTTGTTTTTGGTCCTACAGTATTATTAACCTCAATAACATTTATTTTCACTCATTTTCAGTCAATTTTGACCAGCTCACATCTCACAATATTGTTTTAATCCACTTAAGGCCAAAAGGTTGCACCGAGGTAGCTGGATGACTAAGCTAAATGACAGCAGTGGGTGGCACAAACATGTGGCACTGCAGTGGCAGACAAGGTGGCAGTTTAGTAAACTATACAAATGTTTGTCGTCAACACAAGTAGACAGTCAGCAATGCTCCAAACAGCACATAGGCCCTCATTCCAAATTGATCGCTCGCTAGCTACTTTTTGCAGCCGTGCAAACGCATAGTCACCGCCCACGGGGGAGTGTATTTTCACTTTGCAAGTGTGCCATTGCATGTGCAGCCAAGCGGTACGAAAAAGTTTTTTGCAGTTTCTGAGTAGAATTTACTCAGCCCTTGCAATCACTTCAGCCTGTCCGGTCCCGGATTTGACGTCAGACACTCGCCCTGCAAACGCCTGGACACGCCTGCGTTTTCCCTACCACTCCCAGAAAACGGTCAGTTGACACACATAAACGCCCTCCTCCTGTCAATCTCCTTGCGATCGGTTGTGCGAATTGATTCTTTACTAGAAGCATTGCACAGCAACGATGCTGTTTGTACCCATACGACGCGCGTGCGCATTGCAGTGCATACGCATGTGCAGTTTTGCAGTTTTTTTAACTGATCGCTGTGCTGCGAAAATCGGCAGTGAGCGATCAACTCGAAATGACCCCCATAATGCAAAGAAAAGAGGTGCAAGATGGAATTGTCCTTGGGCCCTCCCACGCATTAGGAATAGTAATTATACACTGGGGTTTAATTTCACCAACAGTGTCGCACAATACGTGCATGATTAGGGAATAAAATATATTACTGTGGTACCACTTTCACCCACAGTGTGACACAATATATTTGTGCATTAGAAATAGTAATCGAACACTGCGGTTGACCTTCATAACAGTGTCGCACAATATGAAGTGTCACAGTACTTAAGATAATAAAATGAAAATTGTATAGTACACTGGGGTACAACACAAACAATATATATATATATATATATATATATATAGGTAGCGTGCCTATCCCACCTGTGGCTCAGGTATATCTGGAAAGGACAGAGGCGGCACTCCAAGGACTTTTGAAAAATGATTTATGTGCAAAGCATAGCAACTCAAAAAAATGTGCAAACAATCAAAAAAACATGGTGGTCTTACGTCTTACGTATTAATCTTAGGAAGGCACCCAGGCATATGCTTTTTTCAAATTGAGTGCCGGATGTATACATTGATATATATATATATATATATATATATATTTGTTTATAATTATATTTTTAGGTTTTTTGTTTTCAGCTGTTGTTATTTTAATTTTACACTGGATGAATTCACAGAGCACCCCTTTCAGATACAGCAAAAAGAGGACCCGCCTGGACTGATACAGCAGAGCACCCCTTTCAAATACAGCAGACAGAGCACCCCTTTTTCAGATACAGCAGACTGAGCACTCCTTTCAGATACAGCAGACAGAGCACTCCTTTCAGATACAGCAGACAGAGACCCCCACCTTTACTAATACAGCAGAGCACCCCTTTTCCAGATACAGCAGATAGAGCATCCCACTGGACTGATACAGCAGAGCACAATACAGTAGACAGAGCACCGCTTTCAGATACAGCAGACAGAGCACCCGCCCCACGCTAGACAACACAGTACTAAGACACACACGTCCGTCCAGTACACTCCCCACAGCCAGAGTAAAGATGGCCTGGGACCTTTATAGAATCCAAAACCCGTGAGAATACGACAGCGGGATGATAATGTTTTGCCTCATTTTGAGATCTGAGTAAATCCCGAGCCAGACTAGGATTGCAAACTTCGGGTGGGTCTGGTTCTCAGAGAACTGGACCCACGCATCTCTAATTTTAAGTATGCTTTATTTACAGTCCACCCAGATGCATAAATAAAACTTTTGTCAAGGGGTGGTATAACACTTACATAACAAGGGGGCTTATTCAGGTTTGTTAGCAAACCAAAAAAAACAAACACAAATGGGCAAAACCATGTGGACTGCAGGTGGGACAGATGTAACATGTGCAGAGAGAGTTAGATTTGGGTGTGGTGTGTTCAAACTGAAACCTAAATTGCAGTGTAAAAATTAAGTAGCCAGTATTTACCCTGCACAGAAACAATAGGGGGTCATTTCGACCCGATCGCTCGCTGCAATCTGTCATAGTGCAGCGATCGGGTCGGAACCGCGCATGCGCCGGCACCGCTGTGCACCGGTGCATGGCTGTCATTGCTGCCTAACGATCGCCTTTGAGACAGAGGTGGTCGCTGGGCGGGAGGGGCTGAACTGCAGCACTAAGCCGCCATTTAGGAGGCGCGGTCCGGCCAACGCAGGCGTGGCCGGACCATTGGGGGGGTGGGCCACGATGGCTGCGTGACGTCTCATGCAGCCGCTGCGACGAGCGGCAGCGAATATCAACTCCCGGCCAGCCGCAGGAGCTGCGCTGGTCGGGAGTTACTCCTGAAATACAAAAGCATCTCTGCTGTGCGATGCTTTTGTGTTTGTGTGTGTGTGTGTGTGTGTGTGGGGGGGGGGGGGGGGCGGCACTGACATGCTGGGCGGACTAGCCCTGTGCTGGGCGTCCATCCCCCGCATGTCAGTGAAGATGATCGAAGCTGTGCCAAATTTAGCACAGCTACGATCAACTCGGAATGACCCCCAATATAACCCACCTAAATCTAAATCTTTCTGCACATGTTACAGCAGGGTAGGAAGGAGCTGTGCGCAGCTGAAGGGAAAAAATAGTCAGATGGATGCTGTGTCCAAAAGAAAAAAAAAGAGAACAAAGATTGTGGAGCCTGTACCACATTAATTCACCTCCCTGCTCTGACCAAAAGCATAAAGCAGCTACATAGAGAGAGAGAGAGAGAGAGAGAGAGAGAGAGAGACATCTTGACCCCTCAAAGAGACAGGACTTATTCATTGGACTGCTAGATAGACGGTGGGTGGTCCCCACTGCAGGGCATAGTGCCTGGGAACCTGCAAGACTGATTTGAGATATAGACCCGCCTCCCGTCCTACTGCAATCTTGGTGTAGCTACGAAGTTGCATCCTTCTCATCATTTCAGCAGCAGACATTCCAGATGAGCTACAGACAGTAAGTCAGACTTGCCTACCCTCCCGCATTCAGTGGGAGGATCCCGTTTTTAACAGGAGCCTCCCGCTTCCCCGCAAATCTACCGAGTTCTCACGGTTTTTCAGTGCTGCTTGTGAAAGTTCGGACTGCGCATGTGTCAGTACAGAGGTTTTGGGGGTGGGGCCTGAATGGGCAACGTCAGAATGTGTGATGTCCTAGAACTTAAATGCCGGCTACAGCGGGAACATAGCAGTGCGCAGCGGCAGGAGAGAGTAATAGGCCTACACACTGGTCGATCTGACTGAAAGATATGAACGATCTCGTTCATTAATGAACGAGATACCATTCATATCTTTGAGTGTGGAGGCACAAGCGATGAACGATGCACGTCCCCGCGCTCGTTCATCGCTAATGCCCCGTCAGCTGTGCATGCAGGCCAATATGGACGAACTCGCCCATATTTGCCTGCAGTTCTATGGAGCCGAGTGACGGGGGGAGTGAAGAAACTTCACTCCCCCCGTCACTGGCCCTCCCCCCCCCCGCCGCCGGGTTGGCCGTATCCGCTTTCGGGCAGCTCGGCGGTGGATCGACAAATATGTAGGGCCCTTAAGACTGCCTGTCTATGTGCACTGTGTCAGTGTCGGCAGCGTGTACAGCAGCAGCAGGTATGTTTCATGGATTGCATGCATGTGGCTGGGCTGTGGAGGGCAGGGCTTGGCTGGAAAAACAGCTGAGTGTAAACTCAGCGTGTGAGAAGGTATTTACTGAAAGCTCCCTCTGTGTTGCTGTAATTATTGGTCATTGCTACTACACAACAACCTGCTAGCCCAAGCTGTCTATCACTCGTCCTAAGGGCAGCACTGCTTGTGTTATAGTATAGGAACAGTGTCATAGTAAAGGGTTAGCATTATAGTATCGGGTTGGTGTTATAGGGGTAGGGTCATTGTCATAGTATAGGGTCAGTTTTATAGTGATAAGGTCATTTCTCATAGTATAGGGTCAGTGTTATAGTGATAAGATCATTCTCATATTATAGAGTCAGTGTTATAGGGATAAGGTCATTGTCATAGTCAGTGGCGGATTTAGGGGGGGGGCACCAAGGCACGTGCCCCCCCTGTCATTTTTAGTGCAGACTGACATGCGGACGAGTGTCCGCATGTCAGTCTGCGGTCTCGTTTCGTCCCCTGCTGTTAGGATGGACACGGAGGGCACAGTGCGCGCCTCTCCTGTGTCCCTCCTGTGTCTCCGGCGGCCGCTGGTCTCATAAAGGAAGTGCCGTTCGTGAGCACTTCCTTTATTACAGTGACCCGCGGCCGCCGGAGACCCAGGAGGGACACAGGGAGGCGTGCACTGTGCCCTCCGTGTCCCTCCTAACAGCAGGGGAGCGGGGGGAGCAGCGGCGGCGGCGGCGGAGGAAGGGGGGGGACGCACTGGGGGGGAATATCTGGCACTCGGGGCATATTTGCAGGGAGGGGGGGGGCGAATATCTGGCACTGGGGACATATATGGCACTGGGGGGAATATCTGGCACTGGGGGCATATCTGGCACTGGGGGGGGGGGATATCTGGCACTGGGGGCATATGTGGCACTGGGGGGGGGGATATCTGGCACTGGGGGGAATAACTGGCAGGGAAGGGATATCTGGCACTGGGGCATTGTCTGGCACTGGGGGCATATGTGGCACTGGGGGGGGAATATCTGGCACTGGGGCATATGTGGCAATGGGGGCATATATAGCTCTGGGGGCATATGTGGCACTGTCGGGGAATATCTGGCACTGGGGGTATATGTGTACCTGGCACATGGGGGGGGCTATATTTGGCACTGGGGGCATGTGAGTACCTGGCACCGTGGGGGAATATCTGGCACTGGGGACATATGTGGCACTGGGAGCACAGCCCTAGCAACAAGGACTACCTCCTAGCAACGAGCATGACACCCAGTGCATGAAACCCCTGGCAACGAGCATGACACCCAGTGCATGAAACCCCTGGCAACAAGCATGACACCCAGTGCATGAAACCCCTGGCAACGAGCATGACACCCTGAGCATGAAAACCCCTGGCACCGTGCATGGAACCAAGAGCATGAAACCCCTGGCAACGAGCATGACACCCAGTGCATGAAACCCCTGACAACGAGCAGGTATTTGAAAAGTAATTAGAAGCCTTACTGTAGGACTTAATGTGTAATGGGCATTACGGTGTGTGGCATAATGTATCACGGACATTGCGGTGTGTGTCATAATGTGTCGCAGGCATTACGGTGTATGGTATACTCTATCGCTGGCATTGTGATATGTGGTATAATGTCTCAGGGTCATTGCAGTGTGTGGCATAATGTATCACGGACATTGCGGTGTGTGCCATAATGTGTCAGGCATTACGGTGTGTGGTATACTATATCACGGGCATTGTGGTATGTGGTATAATGTCTCAGGGTTATTACAGTGTGGCATAATATATAACGGGCATTGCGGTGTGTGGCATAGGGTATAACGGGCATTGCGGTATGTGTCACAGGCATTACGGTGTATGGTATACTATATCACGGGCATTGTGGTATAATGTCTCAAGGTCATTGCAGTGTGTGGCATAATGTGTCCCAGACATTGTATGTGCTATAATGTATCAGGGGCAGTGCAGTGTGTAGCATAATGTATAACGGGCATTGCGATTCCTGTCATAATGTGTCACAGGCATTACGGTGTGTGGCATAATGTGTCTGGGGCATTACAGTGTGTGCATATTGTGTCATGTGCATTATTGTGTGTGGAATAATGTCTAAGGGCCATTGCAGTATGTGGAATAATGTATACTGGGCATTACTATAAGGAGGAAAAATGACAAATAATGTAAGGGGCATGAATCAGGATTATTTTTCTTTTCTGTGGTGGCCAACGTCTGGGCGTGCAGGTTGCAAAACTGGGGTATAAGGTAGTCTTTTCCTGCAATACCACGCCCATTCCAACGAAGCCACGCCCATTCCAACGAAGCCACGTCCCTTATGGTGCCCCCCCTGTAATTTTTTTCTGGATCCGCCCCTGGTCATAGTATAGGGTCAGCATTATAGTATAGGTTCAGTGTTTTAAGGATAGGGTCATTGTCATAGTATAGGGTCAGTGTTACAGGGATAGAGTCATTCTCATAGTATAGGGTCAGCATTATAGTATAGTGATAGGGTCAGCATTAAAGTATAGGGTCAGTGTTATAGGGACAGGGTCAGCAGTATAGTATAGGGTCAGTGTTATAGGGATAGGGTCAGCATCATAGTATAGTATCAGTGTTATAGGGGTAGGGTCAGCATTATAGTATAGGGTCAGTGTTATAGGGATAGGGTCATTCTCATAGTATAGGGTCAGCATTATAGTATAGGGATAGGGTCAGCATTAAAGTATAGGGTCAGTGTTATAGGGACAGGGTCAGCACTATAGTATAAGATCCGTGTTATAGGGGTAGGGTCAGTGTTATAGGAGTAGGGTCAGCATTATAGTATAGGGTGAGTGTTATAGGGATAGGGTCATTCTCATAGTATAGGGTCAGCATTATTGTATAGGGATAGGGTCAGCATTAAAGTATAGGGTCAGTGTTATAGGGACAGGGTCAGCAGTATAGTATAGGGTCAGTGTTATAGGGATAGGGTCAGCATCATAGTATAGTATCAGTGTTATAGGGGTAGGGTCAGCATTATAGTATAGGGTCAGTGTTATAGGGATAGGGTCATTGTCATAGTATAGGGTCAGCATTAAAGTATAGGGTCAGTGTTATAGGGATAGGGTCATTCTCATAGTACAGGGTAAGCATTATAGTATAGGGATAGGGTCAGCATTAAAGTATAGAGTCAGTGTTATAGGGGTAGGGTCATTCTCATAGTATAGGGTCAGCATTATAGTATAGGGATAGGGTCAGCATTAAAGTATATGGTCAGTGTTATAGGGGTAGGGTCAGCATTATAGTATAGGGTCAGTGTTATAGGGATAGGGTCAGCATTATAGTATGGGATCAGAGTTATAGGGATAGGGTCCTTGGTATAAGGATAGGGTGAGTGTTATAGGGATAGGGTCAGCATTATAGTATGGGATCAGAGTTATAGGGATAGGGTCCTTGGTATAAGGATAGGGTGAGTGTTATAGGGATAGGGTCAGCATTATAGTATGGGATCAGAGTTATAGGGATAGGGTCCTTGGTATAAGGATAGGGTCAGTGTTATAGGGATAGGGTCAGCATTATAGGGAAAGGGTCAGTGTTATATGTATAGGGCCAGAGTTATAGGGATAGGGTCAATGTCTTAGTATAGGGTCAGAGTTATAGAGATTGTGTCAGTGTTATAGTATAGGGTCAGTGTAATAGGGATAGTGTCCATGTTATAAGGATCACGTCAGAGTTATAGCATCCTCTGGTAGTATGCTACCTATACACAAACCTTCTCTGTGGTATGCTGCTCTTTGTACTATAGTTTTCACAGAAACAAAGAATTTAATGGCAGATAAGATCCAAATGGCCCAACCAGTCTGCCCTTTAGGGTTAAGGGGGGTACTCCCGGAGAGATCCATGCTTAAAATCTAAGCAATCTGACTAGATTGCTTCGAATTTAAGCACAGATCACTCGTGTGTACCCCCCTCAGCGATAACGATGCGCGGCCCCGCACATCGCTATCGCCAGTGCTAGATTGGCCTGCATGCAGGCCAATCTAGCACATCGCTCATTTCACCCACTGGGTGAAATGAGCGGCCCCTAGTCCTCCCCTGCATTGCTCAGCACACATCGCGCTGTGCTGAGCGGCGGGAGAGAAGTGTACTACTGAGCGGTTCGCTCAGCATACATCTCTCCCATCTATATGGGTCTTTAGAGTATTAGGGTTGGTTTAGTGGTTTGGCTAAGGATATTAGGGTAGTTTAGGAGCTGAGTTTAGGGTATTAGGCTTGTTGGGGTATTAGGGTTAGTTGTGGGGTTTGGGTTAGGTTTTAAGGTATTAGGGATAGGATAAAAGGGTTGGTTTAGATATTAAGGTTAGGGGCAGGGCCGGCGCTACCACTAGGCAGCTTTAGGCAGCTGCCTAGAGCGCCGGCCACTGGAGGGCGGCACTTAGCACAGCAACACATTAACATGATGTCCCCACGCAACCCACAGTACCGGTTTTAAAAAATATATATTTCTGCGGGTTCCGGAGGGGCGGGGTGATTCAGGATAAACGCCGGCAATTGATCAGCGGCTGCAGCCGCCCGTCCCTCAGCAGCTGCAGCCACCCGCCCCTCACTAGCCGCAGCCGCCCGCCTCTCACTAGACGCAGCCGCCCGCCCCTCACTAGCCACAGCCGCCCGCATCTCACCAGCGTCAGCGTCCACCATGGACTATGGAGCCGACACAAGCAACGGGAGCAGTGCCTCCCCGCCAACAGCAGCAGTGCTATCCTGGACGGCATCGTGATCCGGGAGATGGTGGCAACAACAGCATGGAGCAGTATTCCCACCATGGCTTCCTGGCCAGCGGTAAGATGCCGCTGCCTGGAGTCACACCCTGGACAAGTGACCAAAATTCACCCTGGCTGGGGGAGGAGGAGGGTTGGATTTCTGTATATATGACTATGTATATTTGGAGTCAGTGTATATATGGAGGCAGTGTATATATGGATGTATATATGGAGGCAGTGTATATATGGATGTATATATGGAGGCAGTGTATATATGGATGTGATGTATATATGGAGGCAGTGGATGGATGGATATATGTATGTATGTATGTATGTATGTATGAGAGAGACAGTGGATGTATGTATGTAAGAGAGGCAGTGTATGTATGTATGTATGTATGTATGTATGTATGTATGAGAGACAGTGTACGTATGTATGTATGTATGTATGGGAGAGGCAGTGTATGTATGAGAGAAGCAGTGTATGTATGTATGTATGTATGTATGTATGTATGTATGTGAGAGGCAGTGTATGGATGTATGAGAGAGGGTATGTATGTATGTATGTATGTATGAGAGAGACATTGGATGTATGTATGTGAGAGAGAGGCAGTGTATGTATGTATGTATGTATGTATGTATGTATGTATGTATGTATGTGAGAGACAGTGTATGTATGTATGTATGTATGTATGTATGTATGTATGTATGTATGTATGTATGGAAAGGCAGTGTATGGATGTATGTATGGGAGAGGCAGTGTATGGATGTATGAGAGAGACAGTGGATGTATGTATGGGAGAGGCAGTGTATGGATGTATGTATAGGAGAGGCAGTGTATGTATGTATGTATGTATGTATGTATGAGAGAGACAGTGGATGTATGTATGGGAGAGGCAGTGTATGGATGTATGTATAGGAGAGGCTATGTATGTATGTATGTATGTATGAGAGAGACAGTGGATGTATGCATGGGAGAGGCAGTGTATGCATGTATGTATAGGAGAGGCAGTGTATGTATGAGAGAAGCAGTGTATGTATGTATGTATGTATGTATGTATGAGAGAGGCAGTGTGTATGTATGTATGTATGTATGTATGTATGTGAGAGGCAGTGTATGTATGAGAGAGGCAGTGTATGTATGAGAGAGGCAGTGTATGTATGTATAGGAGAGGCTATGTATGTATGTATGTATGTATGTATGAGAGAGACAGTGGATGTATGCATGGGAGAGGCAGTGTATGCATGTATGTATAGGAGAGGCAGTGTATGTATGAGAGAAGCAGTGTATGTATGTATGTATGTATGTATGTATGAGAGAGGCAGTGCATGGATGTATGTATTTATGTATGTATGTATGTATGAGAGAGGCAGTGTATGTATGAGAGAGGCAGTGTATGTATGAGAGAGGCAGTGTATGGATGGATGTATGTGAGAGGCAGTGTATGGATGTATGAGAGAGGCTGTGTGTGTGTGTGTGTGTGTGTGTGTGTGTGTGTGTGTGTGTGTGTGTGTGTGTGTGTGTGTATGAGAGAGGCAGTGTATGGATGTATGAGAGACAAAATCAAATAGAAAGAGATAGGCAGCTGGATAGTAGGGTGCCAGGATCTGGGAAGGGGGTACCCATCAAATAATTAAGGATGTCTTTGAGAGATACATCCTTGTTGTAGTCAATGCAGTCAGACGACTGGGAAATGTATAAGACTCTGCCTAATCACTTTCACCTTACTGACTGGGAAAGTGATAGTGTTGGGGGGCAGTAGGGAGATGTTTTGCCTAGGGTGCCAAGAAACCTTGCACCGGCCCTGGTTAGGGGTTATGGCAATGGTTGTTGGTAATGGTTATGGTTGTTAGGATATTAGGACCAGGTATAAAGTATTAGCGTAAATGTTTAGGGTGAGGTTTAGGTTAGGGTACTAAGGTAAGGGTTAGGATAGGGATGCTCTACGTCATTGTTTAGGCTTGTCGTGTGTTAGCAGGTCTGTTGTGAAAGCTTGATTTAAATGCTGTCCCCGAAAATCCATGTTTTAAGAATATTCATGCTTGAGCATAGGTGACCTTCTAAAGTTTTTTTTTTAAGAGCAAATGTGATGTCACGCTCTGTTTTCAAGCATTGATATCCCTAAACATTAGTGATGTGCACCGGACATTTTTCGGGTTTTGTGTTTTGGTTTTGGGTTCGTTTCCGCGGCCGTGTTTTGGATTCGGACGCGTTTTGGCAAAACCTCACCGAAATTTTTTTGTCGGATTCGGGTGTGTTTTGGATTCGGGTGTTTTTTTCAAAAAACCCTAAAAAAAGCTTAAATCATAGAATTTGGGGGTCATTTTGATCCCATAGTATTATTAACCTCAATTACCATAATTTCCACTCATTTCCAGTCTATTCTGAACACCTCACACCTCACAATATTATTTTTAGTCCTACAATTTGCACCGAGGTCGCTGGATGGCTAAGCTAAGCGACACAAGTGGCCGACACAAACACCTGGCCCATCTAGGAGTGGCACTGCAGTGTCAGGCAGGATGGCACTTCAAAAAAATTGTCCCAAAACAGCACATGATGCAAAGAAAAAAAGAGGCGCACCAAGGTCGCTGTGTGACTAAGCTAAGCGGCACAAGTGGCCGACACAAACACCTGGCCCATCTAGGAGTGGCACTGCAGTGTCAGGCAGGATGGCACTTCAAAAAAATTGTCCCCAAACAGCACATGATGCAAAGAAAAATGAAAGAAAAAAGAGGTGCAAGATGGAATTGTCCTTGGGCCCACCCACCCACCCACCTCCCACCCACCCTTATGTTGTATAAACAGGACATGCACACTTTAACGAACCCATCATTTCAGTGACAGGGTCTGCCACACGACTGTGACTGAAATGACTGGTTGGTTTGGGCCCCCACCAAAAAAGAAGCAATCAATCTCTCCTTGCACAAACTGGCTCTACAGAGGCAAGATGTCCACCTCATCATCATCCTCCGATTCCTCACCCCTTTCACTGTGTACATCCCCCTCCTCACAGATTATTAATTCGTCCCCACTGGAATCCACCATCTCAGGTCCCCGTGTACTTTCTGGAGGCAATTGCTGCTGGTGAATGTCTCCACGGAGGAATTGATTATAATTCATTTTAATGAACATCACCTTCTCCACATTTTCTGGAAGTAACCTCGTACGCCGATTGCTGACAAGGTGAGCGGCTGCACTAAACACTCTCTCGGAGTACACACTGGAGGGAGGGCAACTTAGGTAGAATAAATCCAGTTTGTGCAAGGGCCTCCAAATTGCCTCTTTTTCCTGCCAGTATACGTACGGACTGTCTGACGTGCCTACTTGGATGCGGTCACTCATATAATCCTCCACCATTCTTTCAATGGTGACAGAATCATATGCAGTGAGAGTAGACGACATGTCTGTAATCGTTGGCAGGCCCTTCAGTCCGGACCAGATGTCAGCACTCGCTCCAGACTGCCCTGCATCACCGCCAGCGGGTGGGCTCGGAATTCTTAGCCTTTTCCTCGCACCCCCAGTTGCTGGAGAATGTGAAGGAGGAGCTGTTGACGGGTCACGTTCCGCTTGACTTGACAATTTTCTCACCAGCAGGTCTTTGAACCTCTGCAGACTTGTGTCTGCCGGAAAGAGAGATACAACATAGGTTTTAAATCTAGGATCGAGCACGGTGGCCAAAATGTAGTGCTCTGATTTCAACAGATTGACCACCCGTGAATCCTGGTTAAGCGAATGAAGGGCTCCATCCACAAGTCCCACATGCCTAGCGGAATCGCTCTGTTTTAGCTCCTCCTTCAATGTCTCCAGCTTCTTCTGCAAAAGCCTGATGAGGGGAATGACCTGACTCAGGCTGGCAGTGTCTGAACTGACTTCACGTGTGGCAAGTTCAAAGGGTTGCAGAACCTTGCACAACGTTGAAATCATTCTCCACTGCGCTTGAGTCAGGTGCATTCCCCCTCCTTTGCCTATATCGTGGGCAGATGTATAGACTTAAATGGACTTTTGCTGCTCCTCATTCCTCTGAAGCATATAGAGGGTTGAATACCACCTCGTTACCACCTCTTGCTTCAGATGATGGCAGGGCAGGTTCAGGAATGTTTGGTGGTGCTCCAGTCTTCTGTACGCGGTGCCTGAATGCCGAAAGTGGCCCGCAATTCTTCGGGCCACCGACAGCATCTCTTGCACGCCCCTGTCGTTTTTTAAATAATTCTGCACCACCAAATTCAATGTATGTGCAAAACATGGGACGTGCTGGAATTTGCCCAGATGTAATGCATGCACAATATTGCTGGCATTGTCCGATGTCACAAATCCCCAGGAGAGTCCAATTGGGGTAAGCCATTCTGCGATGATGTTCCTCAGTTTCCGTAAGAGGTTGTCAGCTGTGTGCCTCTTATGGAAAGCGGTGATACAAAGCGTAGCCTGCCTAGGAACGAGTTGGCGTTTGCGAGATGCTGCTACTGGTGCCGCCGCTGCTGTTCTAGCTGCGGGAGGCAATACATCTACCCAGTGGGCTGTCACAGTCATATAGTCCTGAGTCTGCCCTGCTCCACTTGTCCACATGTCCGTGGTTAAGTGGACATTGGGTACAACTGCATTTTTTAGGACACTGGTGAGTCTTTTTCTGAGGTCTGTGTACATTTTCGGTATTGCCTGCCTAGAGAAATGGAACCTAGATGGTATTTGGTACCGGGGACACAGTACCTCAATCAAGTCTATAGTTGCCTCTGAATTAACGATGGATACTGGAACCACGTTTCTCACCGCCCAGGCTGCCAAGGCCTGAGTTAACTGCTTTGCAGCAGGATGACTGCTGTGATATTTCATCTTCCTCGCAAAGGACTGTAGGACAGTCAATTGCTTACTGGAAGTAGTACAAGTGGTCTTCCGACTTCCCCTCTGGGATGACGATCGACTCCTAGCAGCAACAACAGCAGCGCCAGCAGCAGTAGGCGTTACACTCAAGGATGCATTGGAGGAATCCCAGGCAGGAGAGGACTCGTCAGACTTGCCAGTGACATGGCCTGCAGGACTATTGGCTTTCCTGGGTAAGGAGGAAATTGACACTGAGGGAGTTGGTGGTGTGGTTTGCAGGAGCTTGGTTACAAGAGGAAGGGATTTAGTGGTCAGTGGACTGCTTCCGCTGTCATCCAAAGTTTTTGAACTTGTCACTGACTTATGATGAATGCGCTGCAGGTGACGTATAAGGGAGGATGTTTCCGAGGTGGTTAACGTCCTTACCCCTACTTATTACAGCTTGACAAAGGCAACACACGGCTTGACACCTGTTGTCTGCATTTGTGTTGAAATAATTCCACACCGAAGAGCTGACTTTTTTTTGGTATTTTGACCAGGCATGTCAATGGCCATATTCCTCCCACGGACAACAGGTGTCTCCCCGGGTGCCTGACTTAAACAAACCACCTCACCATCAGAATCCTCCTTGTCAATTTCCTCCCCAGCGCCAGCAACACCCATATCCTCATCCTGGTGTACTTCAACACTGACATCTTCAATTTTACTATCAGGAACTGGACTGCGGGTGCTCCTTCCAGCACTTGCAGGGGGCGTGCAAATGGTGGAAGGCGCAAGCTCTTCCCGTCCAGTGTTGGGAAGGTCAGGCATCGCAGCCAACACAATTGGACTCTCCTTGGGGATTTAGAAGAACGCACAGTTCTTTGCTGTGCTTTTGCCAGTTTAAGTCTTTTCATTTTTCTAGCGAGAGGATGAGTGCTTCCATCCTCATGTGAATCTGAACCACTAGCCATGAATATAGGCCAGGGCCTCAGCCGTTCCTTGCCACTCCGGCAAGTTTACGCTTCTCATCAGACGCTTTTAATTTTGATTTTTGGGTCATTTTACTGAACTTTTGTTTTTTGGATTTTACATGCTCTCTACTATGACATTGGGCATCGGCCTTGGCAGATGACGTTGATGGCATTTCATCGTCTCGGCCATGACTAGTGGAAGCAGCTTCAGCACGAGGTGGTAGTGGATCTTGATCTTTCCTTATTTTACCCTCCACATTTTTGTTCTCCATTTTTTAATGTGTGGAATTATATGCCAGTATTAATAGCAATGGCCTACTACTATATATACTGCGCACAACTAAAATGCACCACAGGTATAGAATGTAGATGGATAGTATACTTAATGACGACACAGAGGTAGGCACAGCAGTGGCCTTCCGTATCGTACTGCTATATATAGTATACTGGTGGTCACTGTGTCAGCAAACTGCAAAACTAAAATGCACCACAGGTATAGAATGTAGATGGATAGTATACTTAATGACGACACAGAGGTAGGCACAGCAGTGGCCTTCCGTATCGTACTGCTATATATAGTATACTGGTGGTCACTGTGTCAGCAAACTGCAAAACTAAAATGCACCACAGGTATAGAATGTAGATGGATAGTATACTTAATGATGACAAAGAGGTAGGCACAGTAGTGGCCTTCCGTATCGTACTGCTATATATAGTATACTGGTGGTCACTGTGTCAGCAAACTGCAAAGCTAAAATGCACCACAGGTATAGAATGTAGATGGATAGTATACTTAATGACGACACAGAGGTAGGCACAGCAGTGGCCTTCCGTATCTTACTGCTATATATAGTATACTGGTGGTCACTGTGTCAGCAAACTGCAAAACTAAAATGCACCACAGGTATAGAATGTAGATGGATAGTATACTTAATGACGACACAGAGGTAGGCACAGCAGTGGCCTTCCGTATCTTACTGCTATATATAGTATACTGGTGGTCACTGTGTCAGCAAACTGCAAAACTAAAATGCACCACAGGTATAGAATGCAGATGGATAGTATACTTAATGACGACACAGAGGTAGGCACAGCAGTGGCCTTCCGTATCGTACTGCTATATATAGTATACTGGTGGTCACTGTGTCAGCAAACTGCAAAACTAAAATGCACCACAGGTATAGAATGTAGATGGATAGTATACTTAATGACGACACAGAGGTAGGCACAGCAGTGGCCTTCCGTATCTTACTGCTATATATAGTATACTGGTGGTCACTGTGTCAGCAAACTGCAAAACTAAAATGCACCACAGGTATAGAATGCAGATGGATAGTATACTTAATGACGACACAGAGGTAGGCACAGCAGTGGCCTTCCGTATCGTACTGCTATATATAGTATACTGGTGGTCACTGGTCAGCAAAACTCTGCACTGTACTCCTCCTATATAATATTAATTATACTGGTGGTCCCCAGTCCCCACAATAAAGCAGCACACTGAGCACAGATATGGAGTGTTTTTCAGGCAGACAACGTATACTGGTGGTCACTGTCAGCAAAACTCTGCACTGTACTCCTGCTATATAATACAGCTGCTCCCCAGTCCCCACAATTAAGCAGTGTGAGCACAGATATATTATGCAGCACACTGAGCACAGATATGGAGCGTTTTTTTCAGGCAGAGAACGGATAAAACTGGTGGTCACTGATCAGCAAAACTCTGCACTGTACTCCTCCTAACAGCTGCTCCCCAGTCCTCCCCACAATTAAGCAATAAAGCAATCAAGTTCAACAATAAACGGAGAGGACGCCAGCCACGTCCTCTCCCTATCATCTCCAATGCACGAGTAAAAATGGCGGCGACGCGCGGCTGCTTATATAGAATCCGAATCTCGCGAGAATCCGACAGCGGGATGATGACGTTCGGGCGCGCTCGGGTTAGCCGAGCAAGGCGGGAAGGTTCGAACCTGCATCGGACCCGTGTAAAATGGGTGAAGTTCGGGGGGGTTCGGTTTCCGAGAAACCGAACCCGCTCATTACTACTAAACATGGCTAGTTATGTCACCCCCTGCATCCATTTTATGTCAAATTTGTTTTCAATGGTTATGTAGGCCGATAAAATGTTTACATTTGAAATGCTTGGTTTTTTTTTCTATTTTATTATTTATTACCAGTTATTTGTATAGCGCACACATATTCCACAGCGCTTTTCAAAGAATATTTGGCCACTCTCATCAGTTCCAGCCCCAGTGGAGCTTACAATCTAAATTCTCTACCACATGTACACGCACACATATTCACACTAGGGTTAATTGTATTGAAAGCCAATTAACTGGGGGGCTTAATGAAATATACTACCAGTATATTTCTGAATTGTGGGAGGAAACCGGAGTACCCTGACGAAACCCACACAAGCACGGGGAGAATATAAAAACTCCACACTGTTAGGGCCATTGTAGGAATCAAACCCACGAGCTCAGTGCTGTGAGGCAGCAATGCTAATCATGACGTTGTCCATGCTGCTAATTTTGGGGGTCAATTGGCATAGTTTAGGCTTGTCACAGTGATTGGTGGGTGTCGGGGACAGGGGGCAGCGCCACTGCGTTTAGTGGGTGAGGTCCGGACAATGCAAGCATGTCTGGACTATTTTTGGGATGGCTGCATGATGTTACATGCAGACGCTCTGAGAAAAAAATTGTGCCAGACCCCCTACTAGCACAGCAAGGCTCCGCAGGTAGGGGTGGTCCTCAAATTCATGCATTCACAATTACATTGCATATGCATCGCGGGGCGGCGCAACACACATGCTGGACGTTTCTGTGCTGTACATCCTGTGCTGGACGTTCCCAGCATGTGAGTAGATGGATGCACATCTTACTGCGGAAGCAAGATCTGCTTCCATATCTGAATAACCCCCATTGTGTACCATATGGAGGCGACCATTTTGGGTGAGACAGAACAAGCAAAACATATTAATTCCTTTATAGTCACACCCCTTTGTGGCAGTAGATATACGCCCATAGGTGGAGCTAGACACGTCCTTTGGGTGGAGCATGACGCGCTGCATTCTGCTTACACCTACTGTACAATCTCCCTGAAGCTAGTTTTCAAAAGTAGGCAAGTATGCAGTAAGTGAATAAACAAAAGGGGAAAGGATCACCCATAGACCACTCCTTAAACATATTCTTACAAAAATAGCAGTCCTGAACATCAGAGGGAATCCATTCATCTAAGTGTAGGAAGTGCATAGTTCATCAGGATAAAGAGCCGAGAGAGCAGACTGCATAGACTCTAGGCATCATAGGGAAAAGACTGCAGGCACACTACTAACTGTTCTGCAGAAATAGGAGTAATCAAGGGCCCGATATTACACTTCTTCGACTTAAGCTCCTCCACTATTAACAATTACAGTAACTTCAACTAGCGTTATCAGCCGCAGCGCGGCTCGTGGAGGAGGCAGGTCTCGGTCGTTGCCAAGCATCTGGGACACTGCACATCCTCCGTCAGCCGGCGCTTCTGGGTCCCGCCCTGTGCTTAACAATGCTATTGCAGGGGGGACTGAGAGCCGCCAAGCACCTAGCAACCGGGACGCTAGACGCAGGCAGCGTTCCTGGTTGCTGGGCAACTAGTCTGGCAGTGACCTGTGGACATGCAGCAGCGCAGCTGCATGTCCTTTCATTTATTATCTCATCTTTGGGGCTGATGGGAGCAGCTGCATAGAGTTTATTTGTTAAGATCACTGGGTTCTGATTGGTGCAGCACCATTTATATTCCCTTCCTGGCCTTTCCCATATCGTTGGTGATAGTTGCTGCTCTTGTGAGAATCTGTCAGCTCCTGTAAGAACCTGTCTAGCCTGTGATTCTGAGACCCTGCCTGCCTGACTTCCTGATCAGATCCAGCGAGCCTTGTACTCAGGTTTTGGTGTAGAGTTTCCACACAGGCCCAGACTAGCCTGCATTTCTTTATTGTATCCACCTTGTGCATTGTCGCATTTTGAAATAATTTGTACGTACAGTCCTGTTATTCATAACACCCTGTGCATTGTTTGATGTGTATAGTGATTAATTTTGTTTATATTCCAACCTGTGCATTGTTGCACGTACGTGCATTTCTCATATATTTTCCTCAGTCTGTGTCTTAGCACAGTAGTAAGGTTGTGTCAGGTGACGTATCACCGTACTGCATTTACCCGTGCCCAGCCTCCGATAGTCGCCTTGTATATAAATAAAACCTGGGAGCATCTGAGTATGAGTAGGACCTAATTCAACCCGGAAAGGCAGCTGCTATAGCCGAAGTCTTTGGCTGCAGGAAACTAAAAGACTTCTGGGCAGTGGGTAATTGCATGAGCCTCATAAGGCACCACCTATAAACCTACGGAACTGAGTGTCACCATAACAACTAGACTACCAGCAAACATTTCCTTTTAAACAGGATATAACAAAAAAGACTGATGTCAATTTAACATAACCATGGGATAGCAACACGTGCACCAACTCAGACATGTCCAATGAGAACATTTGGGGTGGTTATTGTAAATATTTTATCCAACTGGTAATTGTTTGTTAAAAACATTTTACTAACTTACAAATGTCATTGTAATAACATTTCGCTATTGCTTAGAAATTATAGATCTCCTATAAGGGTTCAACTCTGTTTATCCAGTGGAAATTCAATAGCAAAGTACTAAAATTGGTGATGACAAATCTGTGAAAATACTGTTGTTCAGCTAAAATTGGTCAAAGTGTGTTATGTTATTCTGTAACGTTCTCCATTTAATTGAGAAGTAAAGCCATTGGTAACCAAACCCTGTCTCAATAGTACAACTCCGTGAATTATCTGCTTAGAGGTGAAAGAGTACACTCCACTGTAAGCCACTCCACAGGTCTCCTTCTCCCTTTTCATCCAGTGGAAATAGTAGCAAAGAATAGGCTTCTCTGGCTATTGAACAGGTTATCCTTTCATACTAGAGATGAGCGGGTTCGGATCCCTGAGAGCCGAACCTCCCTACCCGAGTCCGGATCCAAGTTAGGCCCGGGTTTTCCCACCAGACTCGGATCCCAGAAAGAGGCAAAACATCATAATCCCGCTATAGGATTCTCGCGGGTTTTGGATTCCATATAAGGAGATGCGTGTCACCGCCATTTTCACACCAGACTTGGAAAGTGAGGGAGACAGACCTCTGTCTTTTTCTGTGGGTGGTGGCGTCGGGTGGGGTCAGTGTGCTCTCTCTAGAGGTGCTGTTAGAGGTGCTGTTGTGTCACTGTGCTGTTAGGGGTGTTGTCCTGTCACTGTGTTGTCATGTGCTATTAGAGGTGCTGCAGCTGTACATGGGTGTTGCTGTCCTGGCTGTCACTGTGCTGTACAGAGGAACTGTCCTCCTGTATGCTGTGGAAATACAGGGGTGCTGGTTCTGTCTTGCATACTGTGAAAATACAGGGGTGCTGTGAAAATACAGGGGTGTTGGCTCTGTCCTGTATGCTGTAAAAATTCAGGGGTGCTGTGAAAATAAATGTACACTGGCCCTGTCCTGTATGCTGTACAAATTCAGGGGTGCTGTGAAAATAAATGTACACTGGCCCTGTCTTGTATGCTGTAAAAATTCAGGGGTGCCGTGAAAATAAATGTACACTGGCTCTGTCTTGTACTGTATACTGTAAAAATTCAGGGGTTTCTTGTGAAAAAAAAGTACACTGTCCCTGTCTTGTATGCTGTAAAAATTCAGAGGTGCTGTGAAAATAAATGTACACTGGCCCTGTCCTGTATGCTGTAAAAATTCAGGGGTGCCGTGAAAATAAATGTACACTGGCTCTGTCTTGTACTGTATACTGTAAAAATTCAGGGGTTTCTTGTGAAAAAAAAGTACACTGTCCCTGTCTTGTATGCTGTAAAAATTCAGAGGTGCTGTGAAAATAAATGTACACTGGCCCTGTCTTGTATGCTGTAAAAATTCAGAGGTGCTGTGAAAATAAATGTACACTAGCCCTGTCCTGTATGTTGTAAAAAATACAGGGGTGCTGTGAAAACTTTTTTTTACACTGGCCCTGTATTTTATGCTGTAAAAATGTGGGGGTGCTGTGAACATAAATGTACACTGGCCCTGTCTTGTATGCTGTAAAAATTCAGGGGTGCCATGAAAATAACTGTACACTGGCTCTGTCTTGTACTGTATATCGTAAAAATTCAGGGGTTTCCTGTGGAAAAAAAGTACACTGTCCCTGTCTTGTATGCTGTAAAAATTCAGAGGTGCTGTGAAAATAAATGTACACTGGCCCTGTCTTGTATGCTGTAAAAATTCAGCGGTGCTCTGAAAATAAATGTACACTGGCCCTGTCTTGTATGCTTGTAAAATTCAGGGGTGCAGTGAAAATAAATGTACACTGGCCCTGTCTTGTATGCTGTAAAAATTCAGGGGTGCAGTGAAAATAAATGTACAGTAGCTTTGTCCTGTATGCTGTAAAAATTCAGGGGTGCTGTGAAAATAAATGTACACTGGCCCTGTCCTGTATGCTGTACAAATTCAGGGGTGCTGCGAAAATAAATGTACACTGGCCCTGTCTTGTATGCTGTAAAAATTCAGGGGTGCCGTGAAAATAAATGTACACTGGCTCTGTCTTGTACTGTATACTGTAAAAATTCAGGGGTTTCTTGTGAAAAAAAAGTACACTGTCCCTGTCTTGTATGCTGTAAAAATTCAGAGGTGCTGTGAAAATAAATGTACACTGTCCCTGTCCTGTATGCTGTAAAAATTCAGGGGTGCCGTGAAAATAAATGTACACTGGCTCTGTCTTGTACTGTATACTGTAAAAATTCAGGGGTTTCTTGTGAAAAAAAGTACACTGTCCCTGTCTTGTATGCTGTAAAAATTCAGAGGTGCTGTGAAAATAAATGTACACTGGCCCTGTCTTGTATGCTGTAAAAATTCAGAGGTGCTGTGAAAATAAATGTACACTAGCCCTGTCCTGTATGTTGTAAAAAATACAAGGGTGCTGTGAAAACTTTTTTTTACACTGGCCCTGTATTTTATGCTGTAAAAATGGGGGGGGGGTGCTGTGAACATAAATGTACACTGGCCCTGTCTTGTATGCTGTAAAAATTCAGGGGTGCCGTGAAAATAACTGTACACTGGCTCTGTCTTGTACTGTATATTGTAAAAATTCAGGGGTTTCCTGTGGAAAAAAAGTACACTGCCCCTGTCTTGTATGCTGTAAAAATTCAGAGGTGCTGTGAAAATAAATGTACACTGGCCCTGTCTTGTATGCTGTAAAAATTCAGAGGTGCTGTAAAAATAAATGTACACTGGCCCTGTCTTGTATGCTTGTAAAATTCAGGGGTGCAGTGAAAATAAATGTACACTGGCCCTGTCTTGTATGCTGTAAAAATTCAGGGGTGCAGTGAAAATAAATGTACACTAGCTTTGTCCTGTATGCTGTAAAAATACAGGGGTGCTGTGAAAACTTTTTTTACACTGGCCCTGTTTTAAATGCTGTAAAAAATTTGGGGTGCTGTGAAAATAAATGTACACTGGCCCTGTCTTGTATGCTGTAAAAATTCAGGGGTGCTGTGAAAACTTTTTTTACACTTGCCCTGTTTTTCATGCTGTAAAAATTCGGGGGTGCTGTGAAAATAAATGTACACTGGCCCTGTCTTGTATGCTGTAAAAAGTCAGGGGTGCTGTAAAAATAAATGTACACTGGCCCTGTCCTGTAATCTGTAAAAAATACAGGGGTGCTGTGAAAAAAAATGCACACTGGCCCTGTCCTGTGTGCTGTAAAAATACAGGGGCGCTGTAAAAATAAATGTACACTGGACCTGTCCTTTATGCTGTAAAAATACAGGGGTGCTCTAAATATAAAGGGGTGCTGGCCCTGTCTTGTATGCTGTGAAATTACAGGGGTGTTTTGAAAATAAAGGGGTGCTGGGACAGTCCTGTTAGCTGTAAAAATACAGGGGTGCTGTGAAAATAAAGGGGCACTGTTCTGTGTGCTGTAATAATAAAGGGGTGCTGTCTTATGAAATGGAGAACAAAAATTTGGAGGAAAAAATAGAGAAAGAACAGGAACCACTTCCAGCTCCTAGTACTAGTGCTGAAGCTGCTGCTGCCACCAGTCATCACATTGATGATGCATCAATGTCATCTGCTCAGGCTGATATCCAATGTCATAGAGGGCATGTAATATTTAAGAAGCAAAAATGAATAACCAGAAACAAAAACAAATTATCTGGTGAGAAACACAAAATTGGCAATATGCCATTCACAATACAAAGTGGCAAGGAAAGGCTAAGGCCTTGGCTTATGTTCATGACTGGTGGTTTAGCTTTTCATGAAGATGGAAGCCCTCCTCCCTCTCGAAAAATGTAAAAAACAAAGCTTGTTAAAGCAAGGAAAACACAACTGTGCATTCAGAGATATCACAAATCCCCAAGGAGAGTTCAAGTGTTTCAGCGGTTGCAATGTCAAGGCCTGACCTTCTCAAGACTGTATGGGAAGAGGAGGCTCCTACCACCATTTGCACACCCTCTGCAAGTGCTGGGAGGTGCACCACCAGTTCAGTTGCTGATATTGAGATTGAAGATGTCACTGTAGAAGTACACAAGGATGAGGAGTATATTGGTGTAGCTGGCGCTGAGGAGGAAGTTGATGATGAGGATACTGATGGTGATGTGGTTTGTTTGAATAAGGCACCAGTGGAGACAGTTGTTGGCCATGGGATAAAAAAGCCCATTACCATGCCTGGGCAAAATACCAAAAAAGACACCTCTTCGGTGTGGAATTATTTCTCCACAAATCTGGACAACAGATGTCAAGCCATGTTTTTACTTTGTCAATCCATAATAAGTAGGGGTGAGGACATTAACCACCTAAGAACAGCTTTCCTTATACAAGGTACTTCACCTGCTGCACATTTATAATAAGTCATTGTCAAGTTCAGAAACTTCTTTGGGTAATAGCGTAAGCAGTCCTCTGACACCTTAATGATGGGGTTTGTTTGAATATTATTTCTCTGTGAGGATGAGGATGTAAGCACCGAAGGGGGAAGAATCGGAGGATAGGATGACATCTTGCCTATTTCTCTGTGAGGATGTAAACATTGAAGGGGGATATCCGAGGATGAGGACGACATCTTGCCTCTGTAGAGCCAGTTTGTGCAAGGAGAGATTAATTGCTTTTTTTGTGGTCGGGGCCCAAACAAATCAATCATTTCAGCCACAGTCGTGTGGCAGACCCTATCGCTGAAATTACTGGTTGGTTAAAGTGTGCATGTCCTGTTTATACAACATAAGGGTGGGTGGGAGGGCCCAAGGACAATTCCATCTTTCACATTTTTTCTTTGTCTGCAACATCATTCCAGGGGTGCTGCTCCTCTGCCCTACCAGTCCAGGGGTGCTGCCCCACTGCCGTTTAAGTCCAGGGGTGCTGTTGCCTGTCTTCTGTGCTCTGTAATTCTCCAGGGGTGCTGCATATCTGCTGTATAAGTCCAACGGTGCTGCCGTATAATTCCAGGGGTGCTGCTGTACTTGATCCTAGGTTTAAATTAAAGCTTAGAGCAGAATATGAAACAAGCTTCAACATCAAAAGCAGATTTGTGAAAACATATACAGTAGCTGCAAAGGTGGAAATGGAAATTGCAATTTTGATGAAGTGTTTTCCAATGAGACCACATTTGTGGCCAAAGTCAGTCAGACTCAGAAGAGACTGAATCATAATCCAGCGCAACTGCCGGAGAAAACCAGATTTTCCAAACACACCTATGTCTACATGTCTGCCATATAATTCCAGGGGTGCTCTGTCTGAACCCGCACATCTACATCTTCTAATGTGTTTTGTGTACCCAACCTTAGAGAGAGGTTCTTCTCAATTATTTCATGTTAGGGACTCACTCAAAGGAATGGCTCCAATTAGTCAACCTTAATTTTGATTTATTATTAATGTTTCACATTTTGGGATTTTTTATTTATAAAATGCGCATTTGTTGTACAGGGTTCTTTTAAGGGCTGCATAGGGTTATCGCAAGACCTCGCGGTGTTAGTAGAACAGCGTTTCAGTGATCTTGCTTTCCATTGCACTGCAGCACTAGATGGGCCAGGAGCTCCTGTGAGGCACAAACAGTTACTGAATAAGGCCCATTATGGAGTCTCATGGTGGTTTTAAGCCAGGCTGAGGCATGCTGCTGTCACAGTGGTTAGCATTGCTTCCTCCCACAGTCCTACTTATAGTATGAAATGAGTTTCAACTGTAGAGTGGTAAGCTCCACTAGGGCAGCTGCTCAATAACAAAAAATTCCCTGCACAGTCCTGCTTAGTACTTTACAGAACCCACCCGAACTCAACTTGCCCCATCCGGGGCTGCTTTGGGGGCTCAGGAGGGGCTGCTAAAACATCTAAGGGGCTGCTTTATTTAAAAATTAAATATGAATAAAATAAACAACACACACAGGTATGCTCACATGCATGTAACTGGGACACACAGATATGCTCACATTTGTGTAACTGGGAGCTGTGAATAATGAAAATATGGCATCTGCCACAAAATATGCAAATAAAAATGCAATTAGAAAATGGAAAAAAAGAAACCCCCAAGATTTTCACAAAATTAGTCTCCAGACTCCGTGGAGGGGATAATATCCAATCTTGAGCCTGTGGTATACACCAGTTTATTTGCATCCCAGCATTAAATCCGAGATTATCTTAATCCCTGAAAATGGAGAAGGGATACAAATTCGGAGGCTTTGGCCCCTAGTTTCTCAGGTCGTACAGTAATGTGGTAATTATATATTTGCTTAGTTAAAGTCCTTTCCGTTCACACCAATATACGAGTGGAGATGAAAGCCTGTGTGTTGCTCCTGATTGTGTGTGCCGCTCTAATTTTTAATCACCTTCTTGACACTGTCCTCTTCCTCTTGACTCTTCTCATAAGGTGAAAAGTCATCAAAGGAGGTCGTTTGTAGCTAGCTATGATTCAGAGAACTTGGCAAGCTTTTTCAAGGGGGACCACCTGTCGCTAAAATTATGGGTTTATTAAACTGTGCATGTCCTGTTTAAACACCATAAGAGTGGGAGGGAGGGCCCAAGGACAATTCCATCTTGATCCAAAACCAAAACCCGTAAAGTGTATACCGCGCATCTCTAATATATATATTTAGTGTGGCAGAGACAGCATTTTTCCATGTGAAAGTAATGTGGAGGATCCAGACCACGATTTGGAAGCAGTAGCAGAATCCCAGGTGTGTGATCAGCAGCACCTGGGATTTCCTGATATAAGGGTTTCCAGGACAGAGTCACCTTGCTCTTGACTGTGGAATAGCTACCCAAGTGATAGGCCGGGTTGTGTGGGTTAGACTAGGGACCACTGGAGCCTATCCAGAGTCTGCTATGCTGAGAGTCCCTGTATGCTACTGCCTGTAATACCGTCTGCATATGGATTTAACTTGCTATGTGGTGACCTGCTGTTCAAAATAAACACCGAAACTATTCATCTGATTCCCCGTGTTTGTGATCCTTGTCACAAGTGGTGGAGAATGTGAGCAAGGACACAGTGTACAGCAGAAACTGTTGGTAAGCATACCTGTGTTTAAACTGCACATTTTCTCTTTTCTTTTCTTTTCTTTTCTTCCTTTCTGGTTATGCAGTGCAAGTGGCAGCCTTAATGGGCCATAGCATTACAGGCAGACTGTTTGCTGTTATGTGTTAAATAGCCAGCAAAACTGGCGGGTGACAGCTTGGACTGTTTGAGAAGCCTGGCACATTATATTAAACCTCTGAGATTTGTCCTTAAAGGGGCCATGCAGGGCAATGTGGACAAGTTACTGTACTAAAACAATTTGCTGAACTTGCAGCTGGGCAACAAACCCAGATTCAAATGTTACATGAGGGGCAACAGAGGCCAGCGCTTAAAGTCTGAGCCAGAGCGGGAAAGGCTACTAAAGCTCACCCCAGCGGATGATATAGAGGCATTCCTTTGCAAGTTTGAGCGCACGTCCACGCGGTTGGGATGGCCTGTGGAGGAATGGTTTGACAGGCACAGCGGGCGTATGTGGACATGACTGTGGCTGAGGCACGCTCCTATCCTGGCCTGAAAAAGGCTATACTGGATAGGATTGGAGCGACGGTGCCCAGCAAAGACCAACAATTACATGACTGGCGGCTGGAGGGCTCTTTGCCTCCCAGGATTCAGCTGGCCAAACTAGCCTGACTTGCAAGGGCCTGGTTGCAGCCGGATAAAAACTCTGCAGTACAGATTGTGGAATTAGTCGCACTGGACCAGGCTATGCGGGTGTTAGACCGCTCGGTGTAGTAGTGGGCCCTTCAGGCTGACCCCCAGACATTTGAGGAGTTGGCAGCGGTGACTGAGCAGCACCTGATGCTGGGAAAGCTGAATAAAGCCAGGTCAGGATACGGGCCACCACCTAAACCCAGAACTCAGGTCCCAGTAGTTAAACCAAAGGCTCTGCATCCCTTGGTGTGCTTTGAGTGCGACGAGCCTGATCATGTGCGGCGGGACTGCCCGAAACAGGGCGAGCCAATGGATTGCAGTGTGGGGAAAACAGATTGGCCATTGGTCAGCATGGTGGCAGCAGGGGTATCCCAAGCAGAGTCCTCCCTGTTCCGGGTGCAGGTATAGGTGGAAAACTGGGATATTTTGGCCCTGGTGGATACCGGCATTGAGCTCACCATTGTCGCACCCAACGTGGTTCCTCTGGGAGTTGACAAGGTCCAGCCTCCTGTCAGGGTGTTGTGTGTCCATGGCGATGTGGAGGATCAACCAAAATTATAAGAAGCAATTAAAGCTTAAGGTCTCATTTAATCCAAATGGTTGGACGGTTTGCAGGGTGTGTATCCATCGGACATCCTTTTGGAGTAGAATTTTACCCCTGTCTCATCCTCGTAATCCTATTCCTATGCTATTAGCTATTTGTTGATAAGCTTGGTGCTATTTTGTATTGTTCCTGATTTACATTGTATTTTTTCTAGCGGATGTAGTATAAATGCACGGAGGTGTTATTTGTGTACATTTGGTTGCTAGGAGACATTGAACACTAGCTGTTACGCCTACCCAACCGAAACCCGAGAGTGGCGCAGAGATGATGTAAGCGGCACCGAGCTGGTGCACTGACGGCTTCCCACTGGTGAGTGTGCATTTGTCTATTGCTTGTTACACTTTGTATTCTATATATCTTGATCAAAGGGAATAGTGTCCCTGAAACGTTGACTGCACAGAACCTGTGTGGAGTCTTATTTTATTCCTGGAGTGCCATCCACTTGCTATATATATATATATATATATACAACTGCTCGGCTCCGGCACTCCTGCTATACAAAACTCGCTAAGGTGCCTTCCTTGTGGGTTTGCATACCCACACACATGTATAGACTGTTTTGAAGGCGGCACTCAAAGACTTACACAAGTAGTGAAAAACCATCCATGTGTGGATGTTGTTTTAATGCGTGTTACGTTTCGGGGACGTATCCCCTTCCTCAGACAGTGATTTAGTGCAACAATACAAATATAAATACATGTAACAATTAGTGCCACTTACCCCCCTTCCATGACTCTCAGCTGCGTGCCTCGCGGTGTTCCTGACCTCCCCCGTCCCGCACTTCCGGTCTCTACGTTACCAGAGCACAGGAAGTGACGTCACTGGGCCAGTCGGTTACCATGACGACGCGCCACGAGTTGTCATGTAGGAAGCTGAAAACATAAACAAAACACAAGTTCATAACATCTAGATACTAGATAAGTATAATACACATAGTGAACAACAATCCTGTGTAATAACATAAAACGTTTGGACATACAAATAAAATTGCGCCCAATATGGGCTGGAGTATGCCTAATAAACAAACCATGTAGATCTAAAATGTGAGATGTGTACATACAATGACTGCACTGTACAGCCTGATGCCCAACCTTGCCGCGTGGCCTAACCCCGCCTATCTATTGCTTATGACTATTTTCTTACAACCAGTTACTGTCATATGGTCTTCTTATTATGATTCTGTGTACCACTGTGATTTACAATCCTGTGTGGCGTATTTGCCAGCCACGAAGAGACCTTTCAACTCTGTCTTTCTAGTGGACCATGCTGGGTTTAACTTCTATTAAAGATATGTATCAACCTCAGCTTGTGTATAGGGGCACATAATGATTGTATATCATTTACCACCTTGCTATAGAAAGTTAATAAGCCCCAGGTTCTCATTAAGTCCCCTTGGAGCCAAACAATCTAGCTTAAAAATCCATTTGGATTCTAATTGGAGCAATTTCTTACCCCTGTCACCACCACGTATGGATGCAGGGACATGATCCACCGCCTTATATCTGAGGCTGGCCAAATTATGTTGCGAAACGGCAAAATGACGGGCTACCGATTGATCACTTTTACCGGATTCTATTGCTGCCCGTATAGCCGACCGATGTTGTGTAAGTCTCACTTTCAGTTGACATTCTGTCTTTCCAACATAGTATAGCCCACAGGGGCATACTATGACATATACTACAAACTTTGTAGTACACGTTAATGGCCACCTGATTTTTAGCCTCTTACCGGTCTGAGGGTGTGGTATGGTATCACCAATCAGCAAAAAGGAACAAGTTGTGCATCCTAAGCATTTGAAGCATCCATTCTTTCTACTCAGAAAGTTACTGGATGCTTTTGGTTGACAAAAACCTGTTACGTCAGTTTTTACAATCATATCCTTGATGTTTCTACTACGGGTGTAGCTGGGTATTAATCTATGGTTTTGAAGGCATTTCAGATCCGGATCTGAGGTTACCATTTGCCAAAGACTTTTCACTTGTTTAGATATCACAGGGCTTTTGGTATTATACTCATTAACCCAAGGCATGATGGATTTGGCCAGATCTTTCCCTCTCTTCCTGTTTTTCTGTGTGGCAGTGTACATCGCCTTTTTACAAGCTCTATTCAACTCAACCTTAGAATAACCCCTCTCACAGAAGTTGTCAATCATTTCTTTCAATTGTATGTCCCTCATGCTAGTGTCTGAGTTATTCCGACATACCCTCAAAAACTGAGAGTATGGCAGACTGCGTATAATAGCTTTAGGATGGAAGCTGTCTGCATGGAGGATTGTATTCCTGTCAGTGGGTTTTTTGTATAAGGAAGTCAGTATCATACCATTCCGTAATTGGATCAATACATCAAGGTAACAAATCTCTGTTTTGCTAGCAGTAAGAGTGAGTTTAATGGGGCTACTAGATTGGTTCTGTTTGTCAATAATCTCTATGAGTCTAGTCAAATCATTGGTCCACAGAATTAAGAGATCATCAATATATCTATAGTATAATAACATAGCGGCTGAAATTTCCGCATTTTCAAAAAACAGGCCCCTCTCTACCTCCCACATGTAACTATTTGCGAAGGATGGAGCCACAGGTGAGCCCATGGAGCAACCAGTTAGTTGTCTAAAAAAACGCCCATTAAATAGGAAAAAATTGTGATCCAGTGTAAAAGCCAGTAGCTCCATGAACAAACCAATATCAGGGCCCTCGTATAGCTTATTACCAGTAATCAACCGTGCCACTGCAGCCAGACCCGCCTGATGCGGAATGCAAGTGTACAAGCTGGTGACATCCAATGTCACCAGTGTCGTATTGCTAGAGACCTGCCCAATCGATGCCAATTTTTCCAACAACGTACCAGAGTCTTTAAGATATGTAAATGTGTCTTGCACACACGGTTGTAGGTAATGATCCAGAAAGATAGCAATAGGCTCGCACAGAGACCCCCGGGCCGAAATAATCGGTCTCCCCGGAGGCCTCTGTGCGTCCTTGTGAATCTTAGGCAAGGTGTATAGCAGGGGCACAACCGGCCACCTAGTGGTCAGTTTATCACATATACCTTGTGAAATAAACCCATCACTAACAGCATGTTTCAATATTGCATCTAATTTCTGTTTATACATTAGGGTGGGATCTTGGTCTAATACACAATACGTGGTTATATCACTTAATAATCTCTCACATTCTTCTATATAAACTGTTGTGTCCTGTATCACTATAGATCCCCCCTTATCCGCTGCTCTTATAATGATGTCTCGCCTATTTTGTAACTCACGCAGAGCCAGTTGTTCTTCTCTGGATAAATTGTGTCTAACCATACCAGTAGGTGTATCAATTGAGTTCTCCATTAGCCGATGAAAGGTTTTTAAAGTAGCGTTTGTTGATGGTGGATCAAACCTTGATCTAGCCCCCAGTTTTGCCAACCTCGAGGGCAAAGGCAAGGTAGAAGTTGTCTCAGTTTGTTTAGAAAAATGTTCTTTAATTTTAAATGACCATGAAAGCTTGAAAGTGTCCAATTTCCATTTAAATTTATCTGGATAATTCGTGGGTATAAAGGATAAACCTTTATTCAGCAACTGTTGCTCCGGATTGCTGAGCATATAAAACGACAGATTAAAAATTAAGTTCTCCGATTTTTGGGAGGTCTTCCCACGGTTCTGCCTCCACGTTTGGCCTCCACGCCTCGTGCGCCTCGTCCCCGAGCGGAGGGACCCGCCCGGGTATCTACCCCTAAAGGGGTTACCTGTCTGGTTCCGGATGTATTGTCCATAAGTTCCTCATTCTCGCTCGCAGATGTACTGGAGAAATGTACCCGTTGGGGGCGTCTATTGGTATAAGCCCCTCTGCCCCTCCTATTGGACGAAGCTGTTTGGTTTAACCAAATATACACCCGATGTTGAGCATAATCAGCTATGACCTTCTTCTGTTTTTCCCTCTTATACTTTAGTAGATCATTTTTGTACGCCTCGACCTGTTCCTGTAATTTGGTAAGCCAATCAGTAGAAGAGTCAGCCTTGATTTTAGTAAGATGCTCACTTTCAAATCGGTTGATGTTATCTACGGTGAGTTTAAATTCCCTTGTAGCTTCTTCAATCACCAATAGAATCAAGTCCATCGAACATTTGTTCAGAATGGATATCCACCGTTTGCAGAAGGTGGTGTTGTGTCGACCAATAGTAGGGGTGTTATGCACACGAAACCCCCTAGGAATCTGCTTGGCCCGGTAGTAGTCGGAAAGAGTTCTACTATGGTAGAGAAAATCTAACTCTCTTTTCTTTAGTTTAAACCACTCACGGTAAATGTCAGCACATGAGTCAACCGGGTCATCTGTTAGAGCAGAATCCTTATGCAGTATTTTTTCAGCGTCGACATCAGAGAAGCTCAAAGTCTCATAGTTGTCACATTCAATCAAAAACGCTGTATAATCACCCTCACCTTCCATATCGGCCATGTGAACTGTGGGCTCACGAATCAAAAATGTTAATAAGCACGCAAGTTGAGGAATCACGTATGTTTGTGCAGTCCAGTGCAGGCGTGAATAAAGTGCTAAAGTGCTGACAAAAGGTGAAAAGATCCTTGGGAGGAGATAAATGGTCGAGTGCTGGGTGCCCTGAGCTGGCACGACGAACTTATCCACCGCAGCGGTGCGTGGTGCCCAATACACAACTGCTCGGCTCCGGCACTCCTGCTATACAAAACTCGCTAAGGTGCCTTCCTTGTGGGTTTGCATACCCACACACATGTATAGACTGTTTTGAAGGCGGCACTCAAAGACTTACACAAGTAGTGAAAAACCATCCATGTGTGGATGTTGTCTTAACGCGTGTTAATGCGTGTTACGTTTCGGGGACGTATCCCCTTCCTCAGACACCAGTAAGTGGCACTAATTGTTACATGTATTTATATTTGTATTGTTGCACTAAATCACTGTCTGAGGAAGGGGATACGTCCCCGAAACGTAACACGCATTAAAACAACATCCACACATGGATGGTTTTTCACTACTTGTGTAAGTCTTTGAGTGCCGCCTTCAAAACAGTCTATACATGTGTGTGGGTATGCAAACCCACAAGGAAGGCACCTTAGCGAGTTTTGTATAGCAGGAGTGCCGGAGCCGAGCAGTTGTGTATTGGGCACCACGCACCGCTGCGGTGGATAAGTTCGTCGTGCCAGCTCAGGGCACCCAGCACTCGACCATTTATCTCCTCCCAAGGATCTTTTCACCTTTTGTCAGCACTTTAGCACTTTATTCACGCCTGCACTGGACTGCACAAACATACGTGATTCCTCAACTTGCGTGCTTATTAACATTTTTGATTCGTGAGCCCACAGTTCACATGGCCGATATGGAAGGTGAGGGTGATTATACAGCGTTTTTGATTGAATGTGACAACTATGAGACTTTGAGCTTCTCTGATGTCGACGCTGAAAAAATACTGCATAAGGATTCTGCTCTAACAGATGACCCGGTTGACTCATGTGCTGACATTTACCGTGAGTGGTTTAAACTAAAGAAAAGAGAGTTAGATTTTCTCTACCATAGTAGAACTCTTTCCGACTACTACCGGGCCAAGCAGATTCCTAGGGGGTTTCGTGTGCATAACACCCCTACTATTGGTCGACACAACACCACCTTCTGCAAACGGTGGATATCCATTCTGAACAAATGTTCGATGGACTTGATTCTATTGGTGATTGAAGAAGCTACAAGGGAATTTAAACTCACCGTAGATAACATCAACCGATTTGAAAGTGAGCATCTTACTAAAATCAAGGCTGACTCTTCTACTGATTGGCTTACCAAATTACAGGAACAGGTCGAGGCGTACAAAAATGATCTACTAAAGTATAAGAGGGAAAAACAGAAGAAGGTCATAGCTGATTATGCTCAACATCGGGTGTATATTTGGTTAAACCAAACAGCTTCGTCCAATAGGAGGGGCAGAGGGGCTTATACCAATAGACGCCCCCAACGGGTACATTTCTCCAGTACATCTGCGAGCGAGAATGAGGAACTTATGGACAATACATCCGGAACCAGACAGGTAACCCCTTTAGGGGTAGATACCCGGGTGGGTCCCTCCGCTCGGGGACGAGGCGCACGAGGCGTGGAGGCCAAACGTGGAGGCAGAACCGTGGGAAGACCTCCCAAAAATCGGAGAACTTAATTTTTAATCTGTCGTCTTATATGCTCAGCAATCCGGAGCAACAGTTGCTGAATAAAGGTTTATCCTTTATACCCACGAATTATCCAGATAAATTTAAATGGAAATTGGACACTTTCAAGCTTTCATGGTCATTTAAAATTAAAGAACATTTTTCTAAACAAACTGAGACAACTTCTACCTTGCCTTTGCCCTCGAGGTTGGCAAAACTGGGGGCTAGATCAAGGTTTGATCCACCATCAACAAACGCTACTTTAAAAACCTTTCATCGGCTAATGGAGAACTCAATTGATACACCTACTGGTATGGTTAGACACAATTTATCCAGAGAAGAACAACTGGCTCTGCGTGAGTTACAAAATAGGCGGGACATCATTATAAGAGCAGCGGATAAGGGGGGATCTATAGTGATACAGGACACAACGGTTTATATAGAAGAATGTGAGAGATTATTAAGTGATATAACCACGTATTGTGTATTAGACCAAGGTCCCACCCTAATGTATAAACAGAAATTAGATGCAATATTGAAACATGCTGTTAGTGATGGGTTTATTTCACAAGGTATATGTGATAAACTGACCACTAGGTGGCCGGTTGTGCCCCTGCTATACACCTTGCCTAAGATTCACAAGGACGCACAGAGGCCTCCGGGGAGACCGATTATTTCGGCCCGGGGGTCTCTGTGCGAGCCTATTGCTATCTTTCTGGATCATTACCTACAACCGTGTGTGCAAGACACATTTACATATCTTAAAGACTCTGGTATGTTGTTGGAAAAATTGGCATCGATTGGGCAGGTCCCTAGCAATACGACACTGGTGACATTGGATGTCACCAGCTTGTACACTTGCATTCCGCATCAGGCGGGTCTGGCTGCAGTGGCACGGTTGATTACTGGTAATAAGCTATACGAGGGCCCTGATATTGGTTTGTTCATGGAGCTACTGGCTTTTACACTGGATCACAATTTTTTCCTATTTAATGGGCGTTTTTTTAGACAACTAACTGGTTGCTCCATGGGCTCACCTGTGGCTCCATCCTTCGCAAATAGTTACATGTGGGAGGTAGAGAGGGGCCTGTTTTTTGAAAATGCGGAAATTTCAGCCGCTATGTTATTATACTATAGATATATTGATGATCTCTTAATTCTGTGGACCAATGATTTGACTAGACTCATAGAGATTATTGACAAACAGAACCAATCTAGTAGCCCCATTAAACTCACTCTTACTGCTAGCAAAACAGAGATTTGTTACCTTGATGTATTGATCCAATTACGGAATGGTATGATACTGACTTCCTTATACAAAAAACCCACTGACAGGAATACAATCCTCCATGCAGACAGCTTCCATCCTAAAGCTATTATACGCAGTCTGCCATACTCTCAGTTTTTGAGGGTATGTCGGAATAACTTAGACACTAGCATGAGGGACATACAATTGAAAGAAATGATTGACAACTTCTGTGAGAGGGGTTATTCTAAGGTTGAGTTGAATAGAGCTTGTAAAAAGGCGATGTACACTGCCACACAGAAAAACAGGAAGAGAGGGAAAGATCTGGCCAAATCCATCATGCCTTGGGTTAATGAGTATAATACCAAAAGCCCTGTGATATCTAAACAAGTGAAAAGTCTTTGGCAAATGGTAACCTCAGATCCGGATCTGAAATGCCTTCAAAACCATAGATTAATACCCAGCTACACCCGTAGTAGAAACATCAAGGATATGATTGTAAAAACTGACGTAACAGGTTTTTGTCAACCAAAAGCATCCAGTAACTTTCTGAGTAGAAAGAATGGATGCTTCAAATGCTTAGGATGCACAACTTGTTCCTTTTTGCTGATTGGTGATACCATACCACACCCTCAGACCGGTAAGAGGCTAAAAATCAGGTGGCCATTAACGTGTACTACAAAGTTTGTAGTATATGTCATAGTATGCCCCTGTGGGCTATACTATGTTGGAAAGACAGAATGTCAACTGAAAGTGAGACTTACACAACATCGGTCGGCTATACGGGCAGCAATAGAATCCGGTAAAAGTGATCAATCGGTAGCCCGTCATTTTGCCGTTTCGCAACATAATTTGGCCAGCCTCAGATATAAGGCGGTGGATCATGTCCCTGCATCCATACGTGGTGGTGACAGGGGTAAGAAATTGCTCCAATTAGAATCCAAATGGATTTTTAAGCTAGATTGTTTGGCTCCAAGGGGACTTAATGAGAACCTGGGGCTTATTAACTTTCTATAGCAAGGTGGTAAATGATATACAATCATTATGTGCACCTATACACAAGCTGAGGTTGATACATATCTTTAATAGAAGTTAAACCCAGCATGGTCCACTAGAAAGACAGAGTTGAAAGGTCTCTTCGTGGCTGGCAAATACGCCACACAGGATTGTAAATCACAGTGGTACACAGAATCATAATAAGAAGACCATATGACAGTAACTGGTTGTAAGAAAATAGTCATAAGCAATAGATAGGCGGGGTTAGGCCACGCGGCAAGGTTGGGCATCAGGCTGTACAGTGCAGTCATTGTATGTACACATCTCACATTTTAGATCTACATGGTTTGTTTATTAGGCATACTCCAGCCCATATTGGGCGCAATTTTATTTGTATGTCCAAACGTTTTATGTTATTACACAGGATTGTTGTTCACTATGTGTATTATACTTATCTAGTATCTAGATGTTATGAACTTGTGTTTTGTTTATGTTTTCAGCTTCCTACATGACAGCTCGCGGCGCGTCGTCATGGTAACCGACTGGCCCAGTGACGTCACTTCCTGTGCTCTGGTAACGTAGAGACCGGAAGTGCGGGACGGGGGAGGTCAGGAACACCGCGAGGCACGCAGCTGAGAGTCATGGAAGGGGGGTAAGTGGCACTAATTGTTACATGTATTTATATTTGTATTGTTGCACTAAATCACTGTCTGAGGAAGGGGATACGTCCCCGAAACGTAACACGCATTAAAACAACATCCACACATGGATGGTTTTTCACTACTTGTGTAAGTCTTTGAGTGCCGCCTTCAAAACAGTCTCTATATATATATATATATATATATATATATATATATATATATATATATATATATATATATATATATATATAGTGACTTTGGCACTAAACACAAATTGTGAATATAAAGTGCAATGTGCGTGAAAACATAACAGTATGGATATTATGTCCTTTTTGCTAAAAAGGCAGTGCACTTTCTGTAAGGTTCCAGTGGCAGCTCAATTGTCCAATCTAATGATTTACACTGGTAGTAACAATCTGTAAAAAATAGCAAGCAAGTACCACCTAGTGCAATATATACAGATTCCTTGTAGGATCAAACAATATGATAGTGAATGGCACATGTACCCAAAGATGATGGCAATTTTATTTTTATTTTTTTGCCTTAGAACGTTTTGACCATTATCTCAGCAAGTCTTTTACAGCTTTGGTGCTAAGATATACCACGTGAAAGAAAATTATATGAATTAAATGAAGGTATAAAAAACATTTAATAGTGAAATATATCAGAACTAGTGATGAGCGGGTTCGGATCCTCGGGATCCGAACCCGCCCGTACTTCACCTTTTTTTTCACGGGTCCGAGCGACTCGGATCCTCCCGCCTTGCTCGGTTAACCCGAGCGCGCCCGAACGTCATCATCCCGCTGTCGGATTCTCGCGAGATTCGGATTCTATATAAGGAGCCGCGCGTCGCCGCCATTTTCACACGTGCATTGAGATTGATATGGGAGAGGACGTGGCTGGCGTCCTCTTCGTTATAGTAGAAAAGACTGAGTGACTTAGTTATAGTTTTGGGGAGGATTGGGGATGTGGAGCAGCTGTTAGGGAGTACAGTGCAGGGTTTTGATTATAATACCACCAGTGAGTTTAATCCGTTGTTTCTCTGCCTGAAAAAAATGCTCCACCATATCTGTGCTCACTCAGTGTGCTGCACTGCTGCATATATCTGTGCTGAGTGCACTGCTCACACTGCCTAATTGTGGGGACTGGGGAGCAGTTATAGCAGGAGTACAGTGCACAGTTTTGCTGACAGTGACCACCAGTCCAGTATACGTTTGTCTGCCTGAAAAACACTCCTGTGGTGGCTTCTTTTTTCTTCATACTAGTTTAGTAGTCTGCTGACAGTGTCCACCAGGTCCGTTATTATTATACAGTATATTATATATATATATAGCAGTACGGTAGGCCACGGCTGTACCTACCTCTGTGTCGTCAGTGCACTCGTCGTCCATAAGTAATATAATACTATACTATAGTATCCATCCATCTACATTGTATACCTGTGGTGGCTTTTTTTTTCTTCATACTAGTTTAGCAGTCTGCTGACAGTGTCCACCAGGACCGTTATTATTATTATACAGTATATTATATATATATATATATATATATATATATATATATATATATATATATATATAGCAGTACGGTAGGCCACGGCTGTACCTACCTCTGTGTCGTCAGTGCACTCGTCGTCCATAAGTAATATAATACTATACTATCCATCCATCTACATTGTATACCTGTGGTGGTTTTTTTTTTCCTTCATACTAGTTTAGCAGTCTGCTGACAGTGTCCACCAGGTCCGTTATTATTATACAGTATATTATATATATATATATAGCAGTACGGTAGGCCACGGCTGTACCTACCTCTGTGTCGTCAGTGCACTCGTCGTCCATAAGTAATATAATACTATACTATCCATCCATCTACATTGTATACCTGTGGTGGTTTTTTTTTTCTTCATACTAGTTTAGCAATCTGCTGACAGTGTCCACCAGGTCCGTTATTATTATACAGTATATTATATATATATATATATATAGCAGTACGGTAGGCCACGGCTGTACCTACCTCTGTGTCATCAGTGCACTCGTCGTCCATAAGTAATATAATACTATACTATCCATCCATCTACATTGTATACCTGTGGTGGTTTTTAGTTGTGCGCATTAAAATATGGAGAACAAAAATGTGGAGGTTAAAAAAATAGGGAAAGATCAAGATCCACTTCCACCTCGTGCTGAAGCTGCTGCCACTAGTCATGGCCGAGACGATGAAATGCCATCAACGTCGTCTGCCAAGGCCGATGCCCAATGTCATAGTACAGAGCATGTAAAATCCAAAACACAAAAGATCAGTAAAATGACCCAAAAATCAAAATTAAAAGCATCTGAGGAGAAGCGTAAACTTGCCAATATGCCATTTACGACACGGAGTGCAAAGGAACGGCTGAGGCCCTGGCCTATGTTCATGGCTAGTGGTTCAGCTTCACATGAGGATGGAAGCACTCATTCTCTCGCTAGAAAACTGCAGTGCCACTCCTAGATGGGCCAGGTGTTTGTGTCTGCCTCTTGGGTCGCTTAGCTTAGTCACACAGCTACTTCATTGCGCCTCTTTTTTTCTCTGCATCATGTGCTGTTTGGGGACTATTTTTTTGAAGTGCCATCCTGTCTGACACTGCAGTGCCACTCCTAGATGGGCCAGGTGTTTGTGTCGGCCACTTGTGTCGCTTAGCTTAGTCACACAGCGTGTTATGATACCAGTACGTCTGACCAGAGGTGATCTTATGACGGAGGTCAGAGTACTGGAATGGAATGCTGGTTACGGGAGCAGGAAAGCCTAGTAACCCCTGGCGCCCTAACTCCGTTGTCTCGCCCGTGTTATCAGAAATCCCCTGCGAGACTATGGTTGCTTGAGCCCATGGCAGCCGCGTTTGAAGGGCGGATTATGTCTGCCCAACTCCGATGCCCCCTCAGGTCTTAATGGGAGACAAAGGGAAATCCGAGACAGGGTGATAACAAGGGGCCCTCTGACTAAGCAACCAGGCCAGGGGCTACAAGCTAACTAACTTAAACCAGAAGTATGTGCGGACAAACCGCCAGGGAAAAGGACAACCAAAAATCCACGAATCCGTTACTCCTATCCAGCACCGCTGGATACCAGAGTGGATTTGTGGGAGCGGAATCCTCCGCAAAAGCTCCGAAACACAATATAACCAAATAATAAATAGTAAGCGGTCAAGCCGCAACACACGGCTACGCCGCGACTCACGAACACCACAGGATGTTAAAGGTGCTCGGTCAGGACTCCAGGAAAAGATGACAACTTCCGAGTATTGGACCACTGAGGACAGGAACGACCGGATAGACAGGACTGGAAAACTCTCTGCAACAGACACAGCAAACAGGAAGCTATTACCGGCGTCTGTGAGAAGTCCAGAGAGTGCTTTTAACTGGGAGCTCTCCAATCAGGAGCCAGACAGGGTAATTAACAATCATGCCGTGCAGCTGCATGCTGCACGGCCAGGTTACCAATGAGGTGATTAATCTAGACCCAGCAACGGGGAACGCGGTCCGACAGTGGCGTCCCCGTTGCTAGGGTCTGAGCGGCTCCGTGCGCCCGGCGTCTAGCGTTGCTAGGGAGCCGGCGGCTGTCCGCATGCGGCGTCCCTAGTTGCTAGGCGCCGGGCCGCACTGACGGGCGGACCCTCGGCGCCTAACAGTACCTCCCCCTTGAGGAGGGGTCAAGGAACCCCTAAGGCCAGGTTTCTGAGGAAATTCTCGAAAAAATGCCTTTTCGAGCCTCGGGGCATGGAGATCCTCATCCAGGACCCAAGACCTTTCTTCTGGACCATAACCTCTCCAATGTACCAAAAAATAAAGCCGACCCCGGGACAACTTGGAATCGAGAACCTTCTCCACCAAGAACTCCTGCTGACCCTGTACATCTATTGGTGATTTCCCCTGAGAGATCTTCCGAGGAAATCTACTGGAAGAAACGTATGGTTTCAACAGGGAGCAATGGAAAGTATTTCCGATCCGGAGAGTTCTTGGTAAACGTAACCGGAAAGCAACTGGATTGATTTTTTTTATAATATGAAATGGTCCAATAAATTTAGGGCCCAATCTGGCTGAGGTTTGTCGAAGTCTAATGTTGCGAGTCGACAACCACACCCTATCTCCAACTTTAAAAGTGCACGGCCGCCGGAGCCTGTCAGAAAATTTTTTCTCCCTAAATGCCGCTTTTCTGAGAGCAAGGTGCACTTTTCTCCAAATGAGTCTGAGATGAGCGGTCAAGGTCAGTGAGGAGACAGAGGAATGTTGAAAAAAGGAATTAGCTCTGGGGTGAAAACCAAAAACTGTAAAAAATGGAGACACATTGGTGGAGGAATGACAGGCATTATTGTAAGCAAACTCCGCCAACGGAAGAAACTCGGACCAGTCATTTTGGAGTTTGGCCGAGTACAAACGCAAATATTGTTTTAATGATTGATTAACTCGCTCAGTCTGCCCGTTGGATTGGGGATGGTAGCCAGACGTTAAAGACAATTTCATCTTTAAAGAGGCACAAAAAGACTTCCAAAATTGTGCAATGAATTGTGGACCCCGATCAGAAACAATATCAGTGGGTAACCCATGGAGTCTGAAAACATGGCGGAGGAACAAAACTGCCAATCCCTGGGCAGATGGCAATCGGGGAAGAGCAATGAAATGGGCCATCTTGCTAAAACGGTCAACTACCACCCATATGACTCGGCATCCGGCTGACAGAGGGAGGTCCACCACAAAATCCATGGAAATATGAGACCATGGCCTGAGAGGAACATTCAAGGGCATAAGTTGACCGATAGGCAAGGAACGGGGAACTTTATGCTGTGCACAGACCTGACACGAAAAAACAAACTCCTTAATGTCTTTGGAAAGACCAGGCCACCATACTGAGCGGGAGACTAATTCCAAAGTCTTAGCGATCCCCGGATGCCCGGCAACTTTGCTATCATGAAACTCCGTCAAAACAGTTGCTCTCAAAAACTCAGGGACATAAAGACGACCAGCAGGAGTATTTCCAGGAGCTTGATGTTGAAGCTGCTTTAACTGGGTAAATAAATCTTGTGTGAGGCCTGCCCGAATGACTGAAGACGGAAGTATGGGAGTAACAGGACTGTTATCATGAACTGGAAGAAAACTGCGTGACAGGGCATCCGCCTTGGCATTCTTGGAACCTGGCCTGAAGGTGATAATAAACTTGAAAAGAGTAAAAAATAAAGCCCAACGAGCTTGCCGGGCATTCAGCCGTTTAGCTGATTCAATGTACTGAAGATTTTTGTGATCAGTCAAAACTGAAATGGTATGTGTTGCTCCCTCAAGCCAATGCCTCCACTCCTCGAAAGCCCATTTAATAGCCAGTAATTCCCGGTTACCAACATCGTAGTTGGATTCAGCAGATGAGAATTTCCTGGACATAAAGGCACAAGGATGTAATTCTAGAGAATCTGGATCCTTCTGAGATAGGATAGCCCCTACTCCAACCTCCGAGGCATCAACCTCAACAATGAAAGGCAATTCTGGGTTGGGATGTCTGAGGACCGGGGCTGAGACAAAGGCTTGTTTCAAGGCCTGAAAAGATAACTCAGCTTCACGTGACCAGTTGGTTGGATCCGCTCCCTTCTTAGTCAGTGCCACAATGGGAGCAACTAGGTCGGAGAAAGAGTGAATAAATCTTCTATAATAATTCGCAAACCCTAAAAAGCGCTGAATTGCTTTTAAGTTGGTGGGTTGCGCCCAACTAAGGATGGCTTGGAGCTTCTTCGGTTCCATACAGAATCCCCGAGGGGAAATAATGTACCCTAAAAAGGATACCTCTGTGACATGAAATTCACACTTCTCCAGCTTGGCATATAGGTGATTTTCACGTAATTTTTTTAGAACCTGACGCACCTGGGTAACGTGTTGTTCAATAGAGTCAGAATATATCAAGATATCGTCTAAATAGACTACTACGAATCTTCCAAGAAAATCACGGAGCACATCGTTAATGAGATCCTGGAAAACTGCCGGAGCGTTAGACAGGCCGAATGGCATAACCAGATACTCATAGTGACCCGACTGAGTACTGAATGCCGTTTTCCACTCATCCCCTGACTTGATTCGGATGAGGTTATATGCTCCTCTCAGGTCAATCTTAGAAAAAATCACAGCCGAACGTAGCTGATCAAAGAGGACAGAAATCAGCGGCAAAGGGTAAGTATTTTTTACTGAGATTTTATTCAAGGCTCTAAAGTCAATGCAAGGTCTGAGTGATCCATCCTTCTTCTCCACAAAGAAGAAGCCTGCACTTAAAGGGGATTTAGACGGCCTGATAAATCCTTTCCCTAGGCTTTCTTTAACATATTCATTCATGGCCACAGTTTCTGGTCCGGACAATGCATATAACCTTCCCTTAGGCAAAGTGGCACCAGGAATTAGCTCAATAGCACAATCATAAGGCCGATGGGGAGGCAGAATGTCCGCATTGCCCATGGAAAATACATCAACAAAATCCTGGTATTCCACAGGAATGGGTGCGGGAATGACAGCAGCTATTCTGATGGGAAGCGTAATACATTCCTTATTACAGATGGTACCCCACTGTGAGATCTCCCCCGACTGCCAATCAATGATGGGATTATGAAAGGCCAGCCAAGGGTGACCCAGAACCACTGGAACTGCTGGGCAATGGGTAAGGAAAAATTAAATTTTTTCGGAATGAAGAGCTCCTACCGAAAATAGTACAGGAGGTGTACAGAGAGAAATAACCCCATTGGACAAGGGACTCCCATCTAAACCATGCATGGTGATACACCTACCCAAGGCTAACTGAGGAATACCTAAGGCCTTGGCCCACGTTAAGTCCATAAAGTTCCCTGCAGCTCCACTGTCAACAAAAGCCGACACTGAGGAACAGAGGCTGCCAAAGGAAACTTTAGCTGGGACTAACAGTAAATTATTTGAGGAGATAAGCTGCAGACCAAAGTGAACCCCCTCACAATTCACTTGGTCGAGGCGTTTCCCGACTTGTTCGGACAATTACGGGCAAAATGTCCCTTACTCCCACAGTACAAACAAAGACCAGAATTTTGCCTTCTGGTTCTTTCTTCAGGAGACAGCTTGGAGAGACCTATCTGCATGGGCTCCTCTATGTCCACAGGAATGGAAAAAACACCAGGAGTAGACCCGACAGATGCTCCTTTTTCAGCCCTCCGCTCTCTGAGACGACGATCAATCTTAATAGAAAGCTCCATGAGTTTATCAAGAGTCTCAGGAGCGGGATACTGAAGGAGACTGTCTTTTATAGACTCAGATAAGCCGAGGCGAAACTGACTGCGCAGGGCTGGGTCATTCCATCCACAGTCGTTCGACCAACGGCGAAACTCCGTACAATAAATCTCTGCGGGATTCTTACCCTGTCTGAGAGCACGCAAATGACTCTCGGCGGATGCCTCTCTATCAGGGTCATCATACAATAGCCCTAAAGACCCCAGAAAGGCGTCTACAGACAATGCCGGATCGTCAGTTCTTAAACCAAAAGCCCAGGTCTGGGGATCCCCCTGAAGTAAAGAAATAATAATTCCGACCCGCTGAGATTCCGTACCTGAGGAGACTGGTCTTAAACGAAAATAAAGTTTACAAGACTCTTTAAAATTAAAAAATTGCTTTCTATCCCCAGAAAAACGGTCAGGCAAATGCATTTTTGGTTCAGGAACGACCCTCTGGGAAGTCCGTAACAGATCTTCCTGTAACCTCACCCGAAGGGATAGATCCTGAACCATCTGAGTAAGTTCTTGAATCTGACTAACTAGAAGCTGGCCAGGATTTGGCCCTACACCAGTGGGATTCATGAGGCCGACAAATCTTCCAAACTGAAATAAGGGAAAAAATCAAACCCTGTTTAATTTTAAATTTTAGTCTGGCCGGTAATAATGTTATGATACCAGTACGTCTGACCAGAGGTGATCTTATGACGGAGGTCAGAGTACTGGAATGGAATGCTGGTTACGGGAGCAGGAAAGCCTAGTAACCCCTGGCGCCCTAACTCCGTTGTCTCGCCCGTGTTATCAGAAATCCCCTGCGAGACTATGGTTGCTTGAGCCCATGGCAGCCACGTTTGAAGGGCGGATTATGTCTGCCCAACTCCGATGCCCCCTCAGGTCTTAATGGGAGACAAAGGGAAATCCGAGACAGGGTGATAACAAGGGGCCCTCTGACTAAGCAACCAGGCCAGGGGCTACAAGCTAACTAACTTAAACCAGAAGTATGTGCGGACAAACCGCCAGGGAAAAGGACAACCAAAAATCCACGAATCCGTTACTCCTATCCAGCACCGCTGGATACCAGAGTGGATTTGTGGGAGCGGAATCCTCCGCAAAAGCTCCGAAACACAATATAACCAAATAATAAATAGTAAGCGGTCAAGCCGCAACACACGGCTACGCCGCGACTCACGAACACCACAGGATGTTAAAGGTGCTCGGTCAGGACTCCAGGAAAAGATGACAACTTCCGAGTATTGGACCACTGAGGACAGGAACGACCGGATAGACAGGACTGGAAAACTCTCTGCAACAGACACAGCAAACAGGAAGCTATTACCGGCGTCTGTGAGAAGTCCAGAGAGTGCTTTTAACTGGGAGCTCTCCAATCAGGAGCCAGACAGGGTAATTAACAATCATGCCGTGCAGCTGCATGCTGCACGGCCAGGATACCAATGAGGTGATTAATCTAGACCCAGCAACGGGGAACGCGGTCCGACAGTGGCGTCCCCATTGCTAGGGTCTGAGCGGCTCCGTGCGCCCGGCGTCTAGCGTTGCTAGGGAGCCGGCGGCTGTCCGCATGCGGCGTCCCTAGTTGCTAGGCGCCGGGCCGCACTGACGGGCGGACCCTCGGCGCCTAACACAGCGACCTTGGTGCGCCTCTTTTTTTCTTTGCATCATGTGCTGTTTGGGGACTATTTTTTTGAAGTGCCATCCTGCCTGACACTGCAGTGCCACTCCTAGATGGGCCAGGTGTTTGAGTCGGCCACTTGTGTCGCTTAGCTTAGTCACACAGCTACCTCATTGCACCTCTTTTTTTCTTTGCGTCATGTGCTGTTTGGGGAGTATTTTTTTGAAGGGCCATCCTGCGTGACACTGCAGTGCCACTCCTAGATGGGCCAGGTGTGTGTGTCGGCCACTAGGGTCGCTTAGCTTAGTCACACAGCTACCTCATTGCGCCTCTTTTTTTCTTTGCGTCATGTGCTGTTTGGGGAGTATTTTTTTGAAGGGCCATCCTGCGTGACACTGCAGTGCCACTCCTAGATGGGCCAGGTGTTTGTGTCGGCCACTAGGGTCGCTTAGCTTAGTCACACAGCTACCTCATTGCGCCTCTTTTTTTCTTTGCGACATGTGCTGTTTGGGGAGTATTTTTTTGAAGGGCCATCCTGTCTGACACTGCAGTGCCACTCCTAGATGGGCCAGGTGTTTGTGTCGGCCACTAGGGTCGCTTAGCTTAGTCACACAGCTACCTCATTGCGCCTCTTTTTTTCTTTGCGTCATGTGCTGTTTGGGGAGTATTTTTTTGAAGGGCCATCCTGTCTGACACTGCAGTGCCACTCCTAGATGGGCCAGGTGTTTGTGTCGGCCACTAGGGTCGCTTAGCTTAGTCACACAGCTACCTCATTGCGCCTCTTTTTTTTTCTTTGCGTCATGTGCTGTTTGGGGAGTATTTTTTTGAAGGGCCATCCTGCCTGACACTGCAGTGCCACTCCTAGATGGGCCAGGTGTTTGTGTCGGCCACTTGTGTCGCTTAGCTTAGCCATCCAGCGACCTCGGTGCAAATTTTAGGACTAAAAATAATATTGTGAGGTGTGAGGTGTTCAGAATAGACTGAAAATGAGTGGAAATTATGGTTATTGAGGTTAATAATACTATGGGATCAAAATGACCCCCAAATTCTATGATTTAAGCTGTTTTTTAGGGTTTTTTGAAAAAAACACCCGAATCCAAAACACACCCGAATCCGACAAAAAAAATTCGGTGAGGTTTTGCCAAAACGCGTTCGAACCCAAAACACGGCCGTGGAACCGAACCCAAAACCAAGACACAAAACCCGAAAAATTTCCGGTGCACATCACTAATCAGAACATACATTTATGTTAAAAACAAGCAGCTTATCTGAAGTAAAATCAATCATTAACACTTAGGAAGGAGGCAGCACAAGGACTCCCTCAAAGCGTTTCGTCCAATCAAGTATTTAGCACTTCATCATCAGTAGGATTAAGTCCCAAATACTTGATTGAACGAAACGTACAAATGAGCACCAAAGCTGCAAAACACTGATATCTACTGGCCAAGTAAATGGTCAAAGCGTTCTAAGACAAAAAACTAAACATTGTTTGCCGTCATCTTTGGGTACGTTTGGGTACATTCACTATCATATTGTTTGATCCTCCAAATAATCTGGATATATTGCACTATGAGGCGCATGTTTGTTATTATTGTTTGTGTATATTTATCTATCTATCTATCTATCCATCCATCCATCCATCCATCCATCCATCCATCCATCCATCCATCCATCCATCCATCCACATATTGTGATGACTTGGGTAAGTAGCTGGATGTATTTGGTGCAGTGTCTGGGTGCTTAGGCAGAGTCCACACACGTTTTTTTTTAGTAAATAAAAGATTATAACATTTAAAACAATTACGGGGAGATGTAATAAGCCTTGATAAAGTGGACAGAGATACAGTACAGTACCAGTACCTAGAAAGTGTATTCCCAGTTGCACAAATGAAATGATTAAAAAGCAGCCACCTACACTTTTAGGAGAAAGACACCAATCTCCCAATATTCATAAATGGAAAAACCGCCTTCTTTAGATGAACAGAATTTTAATAACTATAAAGTGCAAATGCATATCACACTTAATTGTCAAGACACACATGAATAAAAACATAAATTAAAAAAGCAAAGTGCTGTCCATAGTAGGTCTGTGCAGGTGCAGATATAATTTTATCTCACCAGAAAGGTAGGCTGTGGTGGGCTAAGCCTGATGGTAAAGCAAAGGTCCCGGGCTAATAGCACAGCACCACCGCAGCTTGCATGCAAGCCCCTCGTGGGTTGATTTTTACTGCACAGCTTCCTCCTGGATATCAGCATAAATGTCCGTACAACGCTTTTCGGTAGAATAACCTTTTTCAAGAAGGGATATTCAGCTGAATAAAACCCGGGGCCTTTTAAACCCCCATTCCAGATGTGGATCGTCGCTCATTTCCTGCTCGATTTCCCGCTCAACTTCAGAAGTAATGTTTGCGGTTCACCACTACTCTCCATGCGCGATTTAGCTGCTTCCGATTCCGCCGGAAGTGATGTATGAGTCTCACTTTACTCCGTTAGATTGCGGATCATATGACGGATGTGATGTTCAATAATATTGCGTTCCAAAAGTGTGGAACCAAGTTCTTCCTAATTTTGCTTCAAATAACAAATATTTGTTGTAATGGGGTTTGGTTTTCAATTATTTTCAAATAGGTTTCCACTTTATAAACTAATGCCGTACTTCGCATTCCGGCACAGTCTCACCCAAACGTTTTGTTTGTAATCCTCATGAAATTATGGATACATGAAAGAAAAAATAGAGGAACAAGCATAAATTAGGAGAATAAAATACATACTAAATATTTCAGGCAAAAAGGGTATAAATAAAAATCATAAAACGCCATCATTCTAAAAACCACTTGAGCTCAAAATCTGCATTATGTCCCATAGGTTACCAACAGTACCAACCAATCAACTCCTGGAGGTGTAGCCACGCTCATTGTGGCTACATCTAGGCACTAATGCATCTCATTTGCCACACTGGGCGCACATGCTGCCTTGTACGTGTGTCTTAGCGCACTTTACCCCATTGAAATTATATGGAGTGGCAAAAGATGCAGCCTGTGCACATATTTGGGGATTGACAAAAATAAAAGCCATGACTTTGTGGGGAACAGGCGTGGCCACAAAATAGTATAATTCACATTACACTGCACAGTAGTGTCCATTATTCACATTACACCATAGAACCCCTGATATAATTTAGATGTAATTTAAAACCCCTTATATAAAGTTGAGATATGTGGGCTTGGTTTTCAGAAAATTTAGCCTGCCCGAACTTCAGGGATCTGAGGGCATTTTCCCACCTTGCTCAGATTCCAAAATGTTGCAAATTTAATCTTCCTAACATCAGATCCCCCATATTTTGGATTCAATATATGTCGCTACCACAGTGACTCGGGCATTATTTCACACCAGACAGCAGGAGGTGTTTGTTGGATGTCAAGTGTTCAATCCATACACAGAGAGAGGATACTGTTTTATTGCCTGTTGCTCCCAAACCTGTCTTTTAGTGTTAATACTGGCAGCGCTAGTTTTGATGTAGGCAGTCAACAAAACATTGTTTTCTATTTTTATGGTGCAGGAAGTTATATTGTTTGTCTAAGTGTGTCACACTGGTGTTGCCTGTAATCCTAAGTGTGTTTCACTGACCTGAGCATCAACCCTTGGTGCAACAGCACACTGGTGATTTTTTTTTTTGTCACTTCCAACAATGCAGCTGCAGCTGAGAGCTCCATATAAGGTAGCATTAACCCTTGGTGCACAGCACGCTGTTTTTTTGTCAGTGAATATATTGCAGATCACAACTTCTAATACAGGGCAGCATTAACCCTTTATAGGTGCACAGTGAATGTTGGTGCCTGCAAAGATTTTTGGTGAAGTTATTATAATTTGTGAAAAAAACAGAAAAAACGTTTTTATTTTATATTTGTACAACGTGTGCATTCAATAAAGCTCAGTAGGTGTTGTGCAATGGTATTAATAAATGTCAGTACTGTGAGTCCGCATTGTGAATTTGTCATTTGTGAAAAAAATGGAGAAAGTCTGTTATTTTTTTCTATACAACTCGTGCATTCAGTAAAGCCTAGTAGGTGCGGTGCCTCACTACATTAATAAATATAAACACTGTTAGTCTTTAATGTGAATTTGTCATTTGTAAAAAATAAATAAAAAATGTGTTTTTTTTTCCAACTTGTGCATTCAATAAAGCCAAGTAGGTGCCAAGGTGCCAAGCGTTAATAAATATAAGCACTGAGTTCATATGGCTCACGATCAGTCAAAAGAAGAGTAGGAGCATCAACCAAGTACTAGTGTTGTGGCTGATTAGTCATAATGACTTTGATATTAGTACTTAAAAATCTTTAACAGTCAGTGCTCAAGGACATAGAGGGTTTTAGAAAGGGCACCTGAAATCAAAACAATACTTTACAACGTTAAAGAAAAAAACATCACCTCTAATACTGAAATATATAACCTTGCCCCTATACTATACACCACATGCAGTGGCAAGGAAAGTCTTAGGCCATGGCCTTTATTTATGAGTAGTGGTTTTGCAACTGTCAGTGAGTCATCTTCTTCTGCTTTTCATGATGAAGCAAGATCTTCTCACTCAGAATCTAGAAAAAATGTATAAAAAAATGAAAACCAGAAAATCAGTGGTAACACCCCTCCCCCCACACACTCACAAACTAATGGAGTAGACCAAACTATGTGTTCAGAAATTTCACAAATCCATGAGGAGAGTCTTTGTGTCCACAAGTGCTATGTGTGAGCCTGGCCTGTCTGATACTGAACTTGTAAAGAGGTTTTATTCCACTTTTTCTGCACCCTCTGCAAATGTGGGGATGACCAACACATGTCAACATGCTGACATAGAAATTGATGATGCTACCATGAAAGTTCATCATGATAGGGAAATTTGTGTAGCATTAATGAGAAGGTTGATGATGAGGTTGCTGTTTTTGCAAGTCCGGCCCCAGTGGAAGCAGTTCTTGCATGTGAGGAGAAGAAGGCCATTGTCATGCCTGGGCATAAAACCAAAAATCCAGTTCTTATGCGTGGAATTATTTTTACCCAAATCCTGACAACAGATGTCAAGCTATCTGTAGTGTTTGTACAGCATCAGTAAGTAGTGGTAGGGAGGTTAAAAATCTAGGAGCCTCCTACCTTTTAAGTCATTTGCAGAGAGTTCATGCGAGTTAGTTATAAAAATCTTAAAAACTCCTGTAAAATAATAACAAGCTGTCAAGTATCAGCTACCAGCAGTTTGAACCAGGTCAGGCAATCTCCAATGCCAACACCCTCATATTCAACCTCCTCATTAATGATCAGAGGTAGTCCTTCTAAAAAAATAGTTTTGGGAGGCAAACAAACCAAGCACTTAAGCCACAAGTGTCAGTTTATGTCGCTGAAGTGCTTGGTTTGTTAAACTGTGCATGTACTTTGGGTGGGAGGGACCAATGACAGTTCCATCTTGCACAATTTTATCTTGCACAATTTTTCTTTTCTGGCACTGCGGTGTGGCAATGTTTCATAGATGTGCTATAAACTGCCATATGTGTGTGCACTGCTCTGTCGCTTAGTGATCAGCCAACTTGGTACAGCCTTTGGCCAATATTGGTGAAAACAATATTATGAGCTGTAAGGTTTCCAAAATTGACTGGAAATGACTTGAAATGAATGTTAATGTGAAATGCACCACAGGTATGGATGGATAGTATACTTGACGACACAGAGGTAGGTAGAGCAGTGGCCTTCTTACCGTACTGCTATATATTATATACTGGTGGACAGCATACTGTGCAAAACTGAAATGCACCACAGGTATGGATGGATAGTATACTTGACGACACAGAGGTAGCTAGAGCAGTGGCCTACTGTACCGTACTGCTATATAGTATATACTGGTGGTCAGCAAATTGTGCAAAACTGAAATGCACCACAGGTATGGATGGATAGTATACTGAAATAAAACTGAAATAGTCCCCAAACAGCACATGATGCAAAGAAAAAAAGAGGCGCAATGAGGTAGCTGTGTGACTAAGCTAAGCGACCCAAGTGGCCGACACAAACACCTGGCCCATCTAGGAGTGGCACTGCAGTGTCAGACAGGATGGCACTTCAAAAAAATAGTCCCCAAACAGCACATGATGCAAAGAAAAATGAAAGAAAAAAGAGGTGCAAGATGGAATTGTCCTTGGGCCCTCCCACCCACCCTTACGTTGTATAAACAGGACATGCACACTTTAACGAACCCATCATTTCAGCGACAGGGTCTGCCACACGACTGTGACTGAAATGACTGGTTGGTTTGGGCCCCCACCAAAAAAGAAGCAATCAATCTCTCCTTGACAAACTGGCTCTATATACTGGTGGTCAGCAAACTGTGCAAAACTGAAATGCACCGCAGGTATGGATGGATAGTATACTTGACGACACAGAGGTAGGTAGAGCAGTGGCCTACTGTACCGTACTGCTACATAGTATATACTGGTGGACAGCAAACTGTGCAAAACTGAAATGCACCACAGGTATGGATGGATACTAGTATACTTGACGACACAGAGGTAGATAGAGCAGTGGCCTACTGTACCGTACTGCTATATAGTATATACTGGTGGTCCGCAAACTGTGCAAAACTGAAATGCACCACAGGTATGGATGGATAGTAGTATACTTGACGACACAGAGGTAGGTAGAGCAGTGGCCTACTGTACCGTACTGCTATATAGTATATATTGGTGGTCAGCAATCTGTGCAAAACTGAAATGCACCACAGGTAAGGATGGATAGTATACTTGACGACACAGAGGTAGGTAGAGCAGTGGCCTTCTGTACCGTACTGCTATATAGTATATACTGGTGGTCAGCAAACTGTGCAAAACTGAAATGCACCACAGGTATGGATGGATAGTATACTTGACGACACAGAGGTAGGTAGAGCAGTGGCCTTCTGTACCGTACTCCTATATATTATATACTGGTGGTCAGCAAAATTCTGCTCTGTCCTCCTACTATATACTACAATGCAGCACAGATATGGAGCGTTTGTCAGGCAGAGAACGTATAATACTGGTGGTCACTGGTCACTGGTCAGCAAAACTCTGCACTGTCCTCCTACTATATAGTACTGCTGGTCCCCAGTCCCCACAATAAAGCAATTAGCACACTGAGCACAGATATTTGCAGCACACTGAGCACAGTCAGATATGGAGCGTTTTTCAGGCAGAGAACGTAGATATTTGCACTTGCAGCACACTGAGCACAGATATTTGCAGCACACTGAGCACAGATATTTGCAGCACAATTTGCAGCCCACTGAACATAGAAACTGAGAGGACGCCAGCCACGTCCTCTCACGATCATCTCCAATGCACGAGTGAAAAATGGCGGCGACGCGCGGCTCCTTATGTATAATACGAATCTCGCAAGAATCCGACCGCGGGATGATGACGTTCGGGCGTGCTCGGGTTAACCGAGCAAGGCGGGAGGATCCGAGTCTGCCTCGGACCCGTTTAAAATGGGTGAAGTTCGGGGGGGTTCGGATCCCGAGGATTCGAACACGCTCATCACTAGTTTATACCATACTCAGTAGTTATAAGACACAACTTAATGCACAATGGGGCTAATTCAGACCTGATCGCTGGTGTGCGTTTTCACACAGTGGGCGATCAGGTCTGAACTGTGCATGCTCTGCAGTGAGCATTTGCATGCCAGAGATGCGATCGGCATCTCAGCCCAGTGATTGCCTCTGCCAGGCAGAAGCGTTCGCTGGGCAGGAGGGGGCAGGCCGGCGGCATCTTGCCGCAGTTTGTGGGGATGGACAGACATGCAGGGCGGACTAGCCATGTGCTGGGCGCGTACCCCCGCATGTCAGGGTGGCTGATCGTAGCCATGCAGCTACGATCAGGTCTGAATTAGCTCCAATGTTTTTAGGTGGTTATGTCATGTATTGTGTTTTACAAGAAGTTCCATATACTGTAAGTGGCCACAAGAAACCTTATTTAAAATGCATGTAGCCATAGGGATCATTGTTGCTATTTTAGGGAGTCTCCTGCTGAATTCAGAAGGGTAGGCAACTATGGGTTATGGGGGTCATTCTGAGTTGATCTCACGTTAGCTATTTTTTGTAGCGCTGCGATCAGGTACTCGCCACCTATAGGGTAGTGTATTTTAGCTTTGCAAGTGTGCGATTGCATGTGCAGCCGAGCGGTACAAAAAAGTTTTGTGCAGTTTCATTCTGAGTAGGTCTGACCTTACTCAGCCACTGCGATCACTTCAGCCTATCCCGTCCCAGAATTGACGTCAGACACCCTCCCTGCAAATGCTTGGACCCGCCTGTGTTTTTCCAACCACTCCCTGAAAACGGTCAGTTGACGCCCATAAAGGCCTTCTTCCTGTCAATCTCCTTGCCATCGGCTGTGTGAATGGATTCTTCATTAAATCCGTCACTCGGCACCGATCGGCTTTGTACCCGTAAGATGCACCTGCGCATTGCGGTGCTTATGCATGCGCAGTTTTGCCAAGTTTTGACCTGATCGCAGCGAGCGATCAACCCGGAATGACCCCCCATGTTCACAATCCAACATGGTGTCTGTTATGCAGTAACTACAAGTTATGTCATAAAATAGTTTACTGACTACCAGTGGCAGCTCCTAACTGGTTTGGAGGAGGGGGGCTGCTGCCTTTGCTGCCTGGAGAGAAGAGCCCTTGTCAGCCTGGTCCTGGCACTGGCGCAATGGATCTGGCAGGTGCTGGGACAGGCACATGCGCATAACTGGCTGTGGGGACTGCGCATGTGCAAAACACCAGCTTATAAGGACTCCATTGGCTACAGCACATAGAAGCCAAATAGGGCTGCTCAAAAGGCATGGAGTGGTTTTCCACAGGAAGCATGCTCTCTACTAATCGCAGCCCGCATTGGCAGTCCGAGAGGGAGATAACACCACCCAATGGAACCGTCTATCCCTCGATTGACTGGCAGGTAGCACTTCCAACAGGAAGTCACTGCCAGTCACAGTGTAGCCAGTGCAGTTATAGACTGCAACTGGCTCACTGAGGTGGCGGATTTTACTGGGGAGTAGGGGAGGGGGTCTGCAGCCCTGTAGCCCATAGGTAAAATCTGTTACTGTTTACTGAGGTTGTCAAGAAAACAGAGGGCTAGTAAACATCATCTGAACCAAGGGGCCTAATTCTGAGTTGATCGCAGCAGCAAATTTGTTAGCAGTTGGGCAAAAACCATGTGCACTGCAGGGGGAGCAGATGTAACATGTGCAGAGAGAGTTAGATTTGGGTGAGGTGTATTCAAACTGAAATCTAAATTGCAGTGTAAAAATAAAGCAGCCAGTATTTACCCTGCACAGAAACAAAATAACCCACCCAAATCTAACTCTCTCTGCAAATGTTATATCTGCCCCCCATGCAGTGCACATGGTTTTGCCCAACTGCTAACAAACTTGCTGCTGCGATCAACTCAGAATTACCCCCAAGGTCTCTAGTTGCATAGCCCTCAGTTAGCTAATGAATACAAGTGGGGACAATTCCCAAAAAAGAAAGGGGTTAATACAATGTACCTACACAACTATATAATAGGTAGTTAGATCTAACTAGTTGTATATGATGTAGATAAGCTATGTATAATTTTTAAATGTATAATGTGAATATTTATTTGTACACATTGCGCTATGGAGCCATGGTATATGTTGTGTATTACAGGGGGGTAGTGCCAGGGCATCACCTGGAGATCGCTAGTACGAGGGGACAGGAGGGAACCTTCCAGAGGTCCTTCGCGCGGGGAGTGTGCTCGCGTGTTGGGGAGAGACAAGACAGCGTAAGAGGGAGAGGACGGTTGGAGCGCTTACCGGTAGCTAGAGCGCGAGCGGCGGGGATGAGATAGCGGAGAGAGGACTTGGTGCAGCGGGTGAAGTACGGAGTCCCGGAGCCTGAAATAACCTGACCGGGTGCTAGTGGAATTACCTATAGTGAGTGTATCTGCGCTGAGGGAGCGGGATGTGAGGAGCCGTGACAGCGGATGAGTAAGTCAGAAGTGCCCCGGCCACCGGATCCCCCTTAGAGCCCTGACCAGTGATAACGCTGCGCTGAGAACTCTACACTAATGTCTGATGATGAGCAGGGAGTGTGGCTGTGTCAGAGCACATTCAGAGGTGACGGAGGGAGACGCTGGAGGTGGCGGCCGGCTGTGGTGACCTGAAGGGAGAGAGGGATCATCCCCCACCTACTGCGCTGCTCAAGGGTCCTACAGCGGCACTACAGGCTAAGAACTCTGGAGCCCGGGGCTGCTATAAGAAGAAGAGCGTGGCACTGATCACCACCGCAACATCCCAGCAGTTCCTATTGTAAGGAGACGGTATCGCAACCTGATTATACCGTCCAACAGTTAGGGGTCTATTCATGCAGCAGAGAAAAGCCCTGTTTTGCGGTAAACAGGGCTTTTCTCTGCTTACCGCAATTCACAGAGCGGGTTACCGTGGAGAAGTCTCTAACTTCCCCAGCGGCACCCCCGCTCTGTGGCTGAATCGCATCACCATACGTTTGTATGGTGACTGCAATTCATGTAGGAACGGAAAGCCCAGCTTTCCGTTACCCTTTGCAAAACCGCATCGCCATCTCAGACAGGCATCCGTCTCCTGCCTTCTCCCCGCCCCCTTCCGTAGCAAGAGACAATCAGAGGAGCCCAGGGCATATGCATTTGCATATGCCGGGTCACCTCCTCCTTGCTGCCCTTGCCCGCCGCTGCATGTGCAGAAGACCCCAGCCCGCGGTATGAAGAGAGAAGACTGGAGAAGCCGGGATCGTGGAACAGCCGGATACCACATCGCATCAGGGAACAGGTAAGTATTAATGAATTGCGTTAGAAATCTGAAAAAAATACCTTAAATAAGAATGCGATATTTAGTGAAAAGTTAAACATAAACATCGCATTCTTACATGAATAGACCGCTTAGTAAGCTGGGAGGCAGAGTCGGGGGAGAACCGCTTAGCATCACAGATCCAAGGGTGGTGTAAGTGAGGACCCTGCCCCACATTACACCTGCACTTAGAAATTACCCACAGCAGCTGCTTCTAGTAGCCGACCTTATATAGGAGAGCAGGTGTATTAAGAGTAAACCCTACCTATAACATCCATTCTAACCACTGCTGGGAATACCCGGATAACAGTTGACAGTGGGGCTGCAGCATGAGAGGTCCAGTAGACTAGAAGCAATTTCTAGAAACCCAGTGGTGTGTACAGGAGAGGGGACAGTGATTATCGATAGACACACTATAAATACATATTTCTGCTCCAGAATATTAAAGGCGGTAAGGACCTTTTGTTGAGGAAAGACCGCATATATAATAGAGATGAGCGCCTGAAATTTTTCGGGTTTTGTGTTTTGGTTTTGGGTTCGGTTCCGCGGCCGTGTTTTGGGTTCGAACGCGTTTTGGCAAAACCTCACCGAATTTTTTTTGTCGGATTCGGGTGTGTTTTGGATTCGGGTGTTTTTTTCAAAAAACACTAAAAAACAGCTTAAATCATAGAATTTGGGGGTCATTTTGATCCCAAAGTATTATTAACCTCAAAAACCATAATTTACACTCATTTTCAGTCTATTCTGAATACCTCACACCTCACAATATTATTTTTAGTCCTAAAATTTGCACCGAGGTCGCTGTGTGAGTAAGATAAGCGACCCTAGTGGCCGACACAAACACCGGGCCCATCTAGGAGTGGCACTGCAGTGTCACGCAGGATGTCCCTTCCAAAAAACCCTCCCCAAACAGCACATGACGCAAAGAAAAAAAGAGGCGCAATGAGGTAGCTGTGTGAGTAAGATTAGCGACCCTAGTGGCCGACACAAACACCGGGCCCATCTAGGAGTGGCACTGCAGTGTCACGCAGGATGGCCCTTCCAAAAAACCCTCCCCAAACAGCACATGACGCAAAGAAAAAAAGAGGCGCAATGAGGTAGCTGTGTGAGTAAGATTAGCGACCCTAGTGGCCGACACAAACACCGGGCCCATCTAGGAGTGGCACTGCAGTGTCACGCAGGATGTCCCTTCCAAAAAACCCTCCCCAAACAGCACATGACGCAAAGAAAAAAAGAGGCGCAATGAGGTAGCTGACTGTGTGAGTAAGATTAGCGACCCTAGTGGCCGACACAAACACCGGGCCCATCTAGGAGTGGCTCTGCAGTGTCACGCAGGATGTCCCTTCCAAAAAACCCTCCCCAATCAGCACATGATGCAAAGAAAAAGAAAAGAAAAAAGAGGTGCAAGATGGAATTGTCCTTGGGCCCTCCCACCCACCCTTATGTTGTATAAACAAAACAGGACATGCACACTTTAACCAACCCATCATTTCAGTGACAGGGTCTGCCACACGACTGTGACTGATATGACGGGTTGGTTTGGACCCCCCCCAAAAAAGAAGCAATTAATCTCTCCCTGCACAAACTGGCTCTACAGAGGCAAGATGTCCACCTCATCTTCACCCTCCGATATATCACCGTGTACATCCCCCTCCTCACAGATTATCAATTCGTCCCCACTGGAATCCACCATCTCAGCTCCCTGTGTACTTTGTGGAGGCAATTGCTGCTGGTCAATGTCTCCGCGGAGGAATTGATTATAATTCATTTTAATGAACATCATCTTCTCCACATTTTCTGGATGTAACCTCGTACGCCGATTGCTGACAAGGTGAGCGGCGGCACTAAACACTCTTTCGGAGTACACACTTGTGGGAGGGCAACTTAGGTAGAATAAAGCCAGTTTGTGCAAGGGCCTCCAAATTGCCTCTTTTTCCTGCCAGTATAAGTACGGACTGTGTGACGTGCCTACTTGGATGCGGTCACTCATATAATCCTCCACCATTCTATCAATGTTGAGAGAATCATATGCAGTGACAGTAGACGACATGTCCGTAATCGTTGTCAGGTCCTTCAGTCCGGACCAGATGTCAGCATCAGCAGTCGCTCCAGACTGCCCTGCATCACCGCCAGCGGGTGGGCTCGGAATTCTGAGCCTTTTCCTCGCACCCCCAGTTGCGGGAGAATGTGAAGGAGGAGATGTTGTTGACAGGTCGCGTTCCGCTTGACTTGACAATTTTGTCACCAGCAGGTCTTTCAACCCCAGCAGACTTGTGTCTGCCGGAAAGAGAGATCCAAGGTAGGCTTTAAATCTAGGATCGAGCACGGTGGCCAAAATGTAGTGCTCTGATTTCAACAGATTGACCACCCGTGAATCCTTGTTAAGCGAATTAAGGGCTGCATCCACAAGTCCCACATGCCTAGCGGAATCGCTCCCTTTTAGCTCCTTCTTCAATGCCTCCAGCTTCTTCTGCAAAAGCCTGATGAGGGGAATGACCTGACTCAGGCTGGCAGTGTCTGAACTGACTTCACGTGTGGCAAGTTCAAAGGGCATCAGAACCTTGCACAACGTTGAAATCATTCTCCACTGCACTTGAGACAGGTGCATTCCACCTCCTATATCGTGCTCAATTGTATAGGCTTGAATGGCCTTTTGCTGCTCCTCCAACCTCTGAAGCATATAGAGGGTTGAATTCCACCTCGTTACCACTTCTTGCTTCAGATGATGGCAGGGCAGGTTCAGTAGTTTTTGGTGGTGCTCCAGTCTTCTGTACGTGGTGCCTGTACGCCGAAAGTGTCCCGCAATTCTTCTGGCCACCGACAGCATCTCTTGCACGCCCCTGTCGTTTTTTAAAAAATTCTGCACCACCAAATTCAAGGTATGTGCAAAACATGGGACGTGCTGGAATTTGCCCATATTTAATGCACACACAATATTGCTGGCGTTGTCCGATGCCACAAATCCACAGGAGAGTCCAATTGGGGTAAGCCATTCCGCGATGATCTTCCTCAGTTGCCGTAAGAGGTTTTCAGCTGTGTGCGTATTCTGGAAAGCGGTGATACAAAGCGTAGCCTGCCTAGGAAAGAGTTGGCGTTTGCGAGATGCTGCTACTGGTGCCACCGCTGCTGTTCTTGCGGCGGGAGTCCATACATCTACCCAGTGGGCTGTCACAGTCATATAGTCCTGACCCTGCCCTGCTCCACTTGTCCACATGTCCGTGGTTAAGTGGACATTGGGTACAACTGCATTTTTTAGGACACTGGTGAGTCTTTTTCTGACGTCCATGTACATTCTCGGTATCGCCTGCCTAGAGAAGTGGAACCTAGATGGTATTTGGTAACGGGGGCACACTGCCTCAATAAATTGTCTAGTTCCCTGTGAACTAACGGCGGATACCGGACGCACGTCTAACACCAACATAGTTGTCAAGGCCTCAGTTATCCGCTTTGCAGTAGGATGACTGCTGTGATATTTCATCTTCCTCGCAAAGGACTGTTGAACAGTCAATTGCTTACTGGAAGTAGTACAAGTGGGCTTACGACTTCCCCTCTGGATTGACCATCGACTCCCAGCGGCAACAACAGCAGTGCCAGCAGCAGTAGGCGTTACACGCAAGGATGCATCGGAGGAATCCCAGGCAGGAGAGGACTCGTCAGAATTGCCAGTGACATGGCCTGCAGGACTATTGGCATTCCTGGGGAAGGAGGAAATTGACACTGAGGGAGTTGGTGGGGTGGTTTGCGTGAGCTTGGTTACAAGAGGAAGGGATTTACTGGTCAGTGGACTGCTTCCGCTGTCACCCAAAGTTTTTGAACTTGTCACTGACTTATTATGAATGCGCTGCAGGTGACGTATAAGGGAGGATGTTCCGAGGTGGTTAACGTCCTTACCCCTACTTATTACAGCTTGACAAAGGGAACACACGGCTTGACACCTGTTGTCCGCATTTCTGGTGAAATACCTCCACACCGAAGAGCTGATTTTTTTGGTATTTTCACCTGGCATGTCAACGGCCATATTCCTCCCACGGACAACAGGTGTCTCCCCGGGTGCCTGACTTAAACAAACCACCTCACCATCAGAATCCTCCTGGTCAATTTCCTCCCCAGCGCCAGCAACACCCATATCCTCCTCATCCTGGTGTACTTCAACACTGACATCTTCAATCTGACTATCAGGAACTGGACTGCGGGTGCTCCTTCCAGCACTTGCAGGGGGCGTGCAAATGGTGGAAGGCGCATGCTCTTCACGTCCAGTGTTGGGAAGGTCAGGCATCGCAACCGACACAATTGGACTCTCCTTGTGGATTTGGGATTTCGAAGAATGCACAGTTCTTTGCTGTGCTGCTTTTGCCAGCTTGAGTCTTTTCATTTTTCTAGCGAGAGGCTGAGTGCTTCCATCCTCATGTGAAGCTGAACCACTAGCCATGAACATAGGCCAGGGCCTCAGCCGTTCCTTGCCACTCCGTGTGGTAAATGGCATATTGGCAAGTTTACGCTTCTCCTCCGACAATTTTATTTTAGGTTTTGGAGTCCTTTTTTTTCTGATATTTGGTGTTTTGGATTTGACATGCTCTGTACTATGACATTGGGCATCGGCCTTGGCAGACGACGTTGCTGGCATTTCATCGTCTCGGCCATGACTAGTGGCAGCAGCTTCAGCACGAGGTGGAAGTGGATCTTGATCTTTCCCTAATTTTGGAACCTCAACATTTTTGTTCTCCATATTTTAATAGGCACAACTAAAAGGCACCTCAGGTAAACAATGGAGATGGATACTAGTATACAATTATGGACTGCCTGCCGACTGCAGACACAGAGGTAGCCACAGCCGTGAACTACCGTACTGTACTGTGTCTGCAGCTAATATAGACTGGTTGATAAAGAGAAGATGTCTATGTAACTATGTATGTATAAAGAAGACTGAAAAAAATCCACGGTTAGGTGGTATACAATTATGGACGGACTGCCTGCCGAGTGCAGACACAGAGGTAGCCACAGCCGTGAACTACCGTACTGTACTGTGTCTGCAGCTAATATAGACTGGTTGATAAAGAGAAGATGTCTATGTAACTATGTATGTATAAAGAAGAATGAAAAAAAACCACGGTTAGGTGGTATACAATTATGGACGGACTGCCTGCCGAGTGCAGACACAGAGGTAGCCATAGCCGTGAACTACCGTACTGTACTGTGTCTGCAGCTAATATAGACTGGTTGATAAAGAGAAGATGTCTATGTAACTATGTATGTATAAAGAAGAATGAAAAAAAACCACGGTTAGGTGGTATACAATTATGGACGGACTGCCTGCAGAGTGCAGACACAGAGGTAGCCACAGCCGTGAACTACCGTACTGTACTGTGTCTGCAGCTAATATAGACTGGTTGATAAAGAGAAGATGTCTATGTAACTATGTATGTATAAAGAAGAATGAAAAAAATCCACGGTTAGGTGGTATTACAATTATGGACGGACTGCCTGCCGAGTGCAGAGACACAGAGGTAGCCACAGCCGTGAACTACCGTACTGTGTCTGCTGCGACTGGATGATAAATGATATAAAAAATATATATATATCACTACTGCAGCCGGACAGGTATATATTATATATTATATAATGACGGACCTGCTGGACACTGTCTGTCAGCAGAATGAGTTTTATTTTTATAGAATAAAAAAAAAAAAAAAACACACAAGTGAAGTCACACGACGAGTGTTTAACTTTTTCAGGCAATCACAATATAAGTATACTACTAACTATACTGGTGGTCAGTGTGGTCAGGTCACTGGTCAGTCACACTGGCAGTGGCACTCCTGCAGCAAAAGTGTGCACTGTTTAATTTTAATATAATATGTACTCCTGGCTCCTGCTATAACCTATAACTGGCACTGCAGTAGTGCTCCCCAGTCTCCCCCACAATTATAAGCTGTGTGAGCTGAGCAGTCAGACAGATATATAATATATATAGATGATGCAGCACACTGGCCTGAGCCTGAGCAGTGCACACAGATATGGTATGTGACTGACTGAGTCACTGTGTGTATCGCTTTTTTCAGGCAGAGAACGGATATATTAAATAAACTGCACTGTGTCTGGTGGTCACTCACTATATAATATATTATGTACTCCTGGCTCCTGCTATAACCTATAACTGGCACTGCAGTAGTGCTCCCCAGTCTCCCCCACAATTATAAGCTGTGTGAGCTGAGCAGTCAGACAGATATATATAATATTATATATAGATAATAGATGATGCAGCACACTGGCCTGAGCCTGAGCAGTGCACACAGATATGGTATGTGACTGACTGAGTCACTGTGTGTATCGCTTTTTTCAGGCAGAGAACGGATATATTAAATAAACTGCACTGTGTGTCTGGTGGTCACTCACTATATAATATATTATGTACTCCTGGCTCCTGCTATAACCTATAACTGGCACTGCAGTAGTGCTCCCCAGTCTCCCCCACAATTATAAGTTGTGTGAGCTGAGCAGTCAGACAGATATATATAATATTATATATAGATAATAGATGATGCAGCACACTGGCCTGAGCCTGAGCAGTGCACACAGATATGGTATGTGACTGACTGAGTCACTGTGTGTATCGCTTTTTTCAGGCAGAGAACGGATATATTAAATAAACTGCACTGTGTGTCTGGTGGTCACTCACTATATAATATATTATGTACTCCTGGCTCCTGCTATAACCTATAACTGGCACTGCAGTAGTGCTCCCCAGTCTCCCCCACAATTATAAGCTGTGTGAGCTGAGCAGTCAGACAGATATATATAATATTATATATAGATAATAGATGATGCAGCACACTGGCCTGAGCCTGAGCAGTGCACACAGATATGGTATGTGACTGAGTCACTGTGTGCTGTGTATCGCTTTTTTCAGGCAGAGAACGGATTATAAAGTAAACTGCACTGTCCTCACTAGTAAACTCTCTCCACTCAGTCTCTACACTTCTACAGTAACAGTACTCCTCCTAGTCAGCTCTAGTAAATCTCTCTCAGTCTCTTATAATCTAAATGGAGAGGACGCCAGCCACGTCCTCTCCCTATCAATCTCAATGCACGTGTGAAAATGGCGGCGACGCGCGGCTCCTTATATAGAATCCGAGTCTCGCGATAGAATCCGAGCCTCGCGAGAATCCGACAGCGTCATGATGACGTTCGGGGCGCGCTCGGGTTAACCGAGCAAGGCGGGAAGATCCGAGTCGCTCGGACCCGTGAAAAAAAACATGAAGTTCTGGCGGGTTCGGATTCAGAGAAACCGAACCCGCTCATCTCTAATATATAATTCCCAAAAGAACTGTAAGTGTCTGTTATTTATAAAGAATAAATGCTGTGATACTGAGATATAGAGGACATTGCCCCCATAGGATACTAAGGGGTCTATTCATGCAGCAGTGAAAAGCCCTGTTTTGCATTAAACTGGGCTTTTCTCTGCCTACTGCAATTCACAGAGTGGGTTACCGTGGAGAAGTCTCTGACTTCTCCAGCGGTACCCCCGCTCTCTGCCTGAATCGCATCACCATACCTTTGTATGGAGAGTGCGATTCATGAAGGTGCGGAAAGCTCTGCTTTCCGCTTCTCCATGGAGTTCAGGTTCGCCATCTCAGGACGGCGTAACCTGAACTGTAGTGCGGAGACGTCAGGTAAGTTCAATGCTTCCCCCGATCGCTGCTCGGCACCTCACGCTGGCTCTGCCCCCCGACCTCCCAGCAGCCACTGCGGCCTGCCGGGAGGTCATCAAGCTGCGCATGCGCAAAGGGACCCGCCGCTGGACTCCGCGCATCGCAGGGAGGGACCGCTGGAGATGACCTCACCGCAGGAGCCCCAGACACCGCAGCGCATCGTCGGAAGGGTGAGTATACATGAATTGCTACTTATTACAGCTATACATCGCATCGAAGCAAAGTGTGTATGGAGGCAGTATATGGATGTATATATATGTGTGTATAAGAGATGAGCGGGTTCGGTTTCTCTGAATCCGAACCCGCCAGAACTTCATGTTTTTTTTCACGGGTCCGAGCGACTCGGATCTTCCCGCCTTGCTCGGTTAACCCGAGCGCGCCCGAACGTCATCATGACGCTGTCGGATTCTCGCGAGGCTCGGATTCTATCGCGAGACTCGGATTCTATATAAGGAGCCGCGCGTCGCCGCCATTTTCACACGTGCATTGAGATTGATAGGGAGAGGACGTGGCTGGCGTCCTCTCCGTTTAGAATAGATTAGAGAGACACTTGATTTACTAATTTTGGGGAGCATTAGGAGTACTCAGTACAGTGCAGAGTTTTGCTGATAGTGACCACCAGTTTTATTTATAATCCGTTCTCTGCCTGAAAAAAGCGATACACAGCACACAGTGACTCAGTCACATACCATATCTGTGTGCACTGCTCAGGCTCTGGCCAGTGTGCTGCATCATCTATTATCTATATATAATATTATATATATCTGTCTGACTGCTCAGCTCACACAGCTTATAATTGTGGGGGAGACTGGGGAGCACTACTGCAGTGCCAGTTATAGGTTATAGCAGGAGCCAGGAGTACATAATATATTATATAGTGAGTGACCACCAGACACACAGTGCAGTTTATTTAATATATCCGTTCTCTGCCTGAAAAAAGCGATACACACAGTGACTCAGTCAGTCACATACCATATCTGTGTGCACTGCTCAGGCTCAGGCCAGTGTGCTGCATCATCTATATATATTATATATCTGTCTGACTGCTCAGCTCACACAGCTTATAATTGTGGGGGAGACTGGGGAGCACTACTGCAGTGCCAGTTATAGGTTATAGCAGGAGCCAGGAGTACATAATATTATATTAAAATTAAACAGTGCACACTTTTGCTGCAGGAGTGCCACTGCCAGTGTGACTAGTGACCAGTGACCTGACCACCAGTATATATAAAATTAGTAGTATACTATCTCTTTATCAACCAGTCTATATTAGCAGCAGACACAGTACAGTGCGGTAGTTCACGGCTGTGGCTACCTCTGTGTCGGCACTCGGCAGCCCGTCCATAATTGTATATACCACCTAACCGTGGTTTTTTTTTCTTTCTTTATACATACATACTAGTTACGAGTATACTATCTCTTTATCAACCAGTCTATATTAGCAGCAGACACAGTACAGTGCGGTAGTTCACGGCTGTGGCTACCTCTGTGTCGGCACTCGGCAGCCCGTCCATAATTGTATATACCACCTAACCGTGGTTTTTTTTTCTTTCTTTATACATACATACTAGTTACGAGTATACTATCTCTTTATCAACCAGTCTATATATTAGCAGCAGACACAGTACAGTGCGGTAGTTCACGGCTGTGGCTACCTCTGTGTCGGCACTCGGCAGCCCGTCCATAATTGTATATACCACCTAACCGTGGTTTTTTTTTTCTTTCTTTATACATACATACTAGTTACGAGTATACTATCTCTTTATCAACCAGTCTATATATTAGCAGCAGACACAGTACAGTGCGGTAGTTCACGGCTGTGGCTACCTCTGTGTCGGCACTCGGCAGCCCGTCCATAATTGTATATACCACCTAACCGTGGTTTTTTTTTTTCTTTCTTTATACATACATACTAGTTACGAGTATACTATCTCTTTATCAACCAGTCTATATATTAGCAGCAGACACAGTACAGTGCGGTAGTTCACGGCTGTGGCTACCTCTGTGTCGGCACTCGGCAGCCCGTCCATAATTGTATATACCACCTAACCGTGGTTTTTTTTTCTTTCTTTATACATACATACTAGTTACGAGTATACTATCTCTTTATCAACCAGTCTATATATTAGCAGCAGACACAGTACAGTGCGGTAGTTCACGGCTGTGGCTACCTCTGTGTCGGCACTCGGCAGCCCGTCCATAATTGTATATACCACCTAACCGTGGTTTTTTTTTCTTTCTTTATACATACATACTAGTTACGAGTATACTATCTCTTTATCAACCAGTCTATATATTAGCAGCAGACACAGTACAGTGCGGTAGTTCACGGCTGTGGCAACCTCTGTGTCGGCACTCGGCAGCCCGTCCATAATTGTATATACCACCTAACCGTGGTTTTTTTTTCTTTCTTTATACATACATACTAGTTACGAGTATACTATCTCTTTATCAACCAGTCTATATATTAGCAGCAGACACAGTACAGTGCGGTAGTTCACGGCTGTGGCTACCTCTGTGTCGGCACTCGGCAGCCCGTCCATAATTGTATACTAGTATCCAATCCATCCATCTCCATTGTTTACCTGAGGTGCCTTTTAGTTGTGCCTATTAAAATATGGAGAACAAAAATGTTGAGGTTCCAAAATTAGGGAAAGATCAAGATCCACTTCCACCTCGTGCTGAAGCTGCTGCCACTAGTCATGGCCGAGACGATGAAATGCCAGCAACGTCGTCTGCCAAGGCCGATGCCCAATGTCATAGTACAGAGCATGTCAAATCCAAAACACCAAATATCAGTAAAAAAGGACTCCAAAACCTAAAATAAAATTGTCGGAGGAGAAGCGTAAACTTGCCAATATGCCATTTACCACACGGAGTGGCAAGGAACGGCTGAGGCCCTGGCCTATGTTCATGGCTAGTGGTTCAGCTTCACATGAGGATGGAAGCACTCAGCCTCTCGCTAGAAAAATGAAAAGACTCAAGCTGGCAAAAGCAGCACAGCAAAGAACTGTGCATTCTTCGAAATCCCAAATCCACAAGGAGAGTCCAATTGTGTCAGTTGCGATGCCTGACCTTCCCAACACTGGACGTGAAGAGCATGCGCCTTCCACCATTTGCACGCCCCCTGCAAGTGCTGGAAGGAGCACCCGCAGTCCAGTTCCTGATAGTCAGATTGAAGATGTCAGTGTTGAAGTACACCAGGATGAGGAGGATATGGGTGTTGCTGGCGCTGGGGAGGAAATTGACCAGGAGGATTCTGATGGTGAGGTGGTTTGTTTAAGTCAGGCACCCGGGGAGACACCTGTTGTCCGTGGGAGGAATATGGCCGTTGACATGCCAGGTGAAAATACCAAAAAAATCAGCTCTTCGGTGTGGAGGTATTTCACCAGAAATGCGGACAACAGGTGTCAAGCCGTGTGTTCCCTTTGTCAAGCTGTAATAAGTAGGGGTAAGGACGTTAACCACCTCGGAACATCCTCCCTTATACGTCACCTGCAGCGCATTCATAATAAGTCAGTGACAAGTTCAAAAACTTTGGGTGACAGCGGAAGCAGTCCACTGACCAGTAAATCCCTTCCTCTTGTAACCAAGCTCACGCAAACCACCCCACCAACTCCCTCAGTGTCAATTTCCTCCTTCCCCAGGAATGCCAATAGTCCTGCAGGCCATGTCACTGGCAATTCTGACGAGTCCTCTCCTGCCTGGGATTCCTCCGATGCATCCTTGCGTGTAACGCCTACTGCTGCTGGCGCTGCTGTTGTTGCCGCTGGGAGTCGATGGTCATCCCAGAGGGGAAGTCGTAAGCCCACTTGTACTACTTCCAGTAAGCAATTCACTGTTCAACAGTCCTTTGCGAGGAAGATGAAATATCACAGCAGTCATCCTACTGCAAAGCGGATAACTGAGTCCTTGACAACTATGTTGGTGTTAGACGTGCGTCCGGTATCCGCCGTTAGTTCACAGGGAACTAGACAATTTATTGAGGCAGTGTGCCCCCGTTACCAAATACCATCTAGGTTCCACTTCTCTAGGCAGGCGATACCGAGAATGTACACGGACGTCAGAAAAAGACTCACCAGTGTCCTAAAAAATGCAGTTGTACCCAATGTCCACTTAACCACGGACATGTGGACAAGTGGAGCAGGGCAGGGTCAGGACTATATGACTGTGACAGCCCACTGGGTAGATGTATGGACTCCCGCCGCAAGAACAGCAGCGGCGGCACCAGTAGCAGCATCTCGCAAACGCCAACTCTTTCCTAGGCAGGCTACGCTTTGTATCACCGCTTTCCAGAATACGCACACAGCTGAAAACCTCTTACGGCAACTGAGGAAGATCATCGCGGAATGGCTTACCCCAATTGGACTCTCCTGTGGATTTGTGGCATCGGACAACGCCAGCAATATTGTGTGTGCATTAAATATGGGCAAATTCCAGCACGTCCCATGTTTTGCACATACCTTGAATTTGGTGGTGCAGAATTTTTTAAAAAACGACAGGGGCGTGCAAGAGATGCTGTCGGTGGCCAGAAAAATTGCGGGACACTTTCGGCGTACAGGCACCACGTACAGAAGACTGGAGCACCACCAAAAACTACTGAACCTGCCCTGCCATCATCTGAAGCAAGAAGTGGTAACGAGGTGGAATTCAACCCTCTATATGCTTCAGAGGTTGGAGGAGCAGCAAAAGGCCATTCAAGCCTATACAATTGAGCACGATATAGTAGGTGGAATGCACCTGTCTCAAGTGCAGTGGAGAATGATTTCAACGTTGTGCAAGGTTCTGATGCCCTTTGAACTTGCCACACGTGAAGTCAGTTCAGACACTGCCAGCCTGAGTCAGGTCATTCCCCTCATCAGGCTTTTGCAGAAGAAGCTGGAGGCATTGAAGAAGGAGCTAAAAGGGAGCGATTCCGCTAGGCATGTGGGACTTGTGGATGCAGCCCTTAATTCGCTTAACAAGGATTCACGGGTGGTCAATCTGTTGAAATCAGAGCACTACATTTTGGCCACCGTGCTCGATCCTAGATTTAAAGCCTACCTTGGATCTCTCTTTCCGGCAGACACAGGTCTGCTGGGGTTGAAAGACCTGCTGGTGACAAAATTGTCAAGTCAAGCGGAACGCGACCTGTCAACATCTCCTCCTTCACATTCTCCCGCAACTGGGGGTGCGAGGAAAAGGCTCAGAATTCCGAGCCCACCCGCTGGCGGTGATGCAGGGCAGTCTGGAGCGACTGCTGATGCTGACATCTGGTCCGGACTGAAGGACCTGACAACGATTACGGACATGTCGTCTACTGTCACTGCATATGATTCTCTCAACATTGATAGAATGGTGGAGGATTATATGAGTGACCGCATCCAAGTAGGCACGTCACACAGTCCGTACTTATACTGGCAGGAAAAAGAGGCAATTTGGAGGCCCTTGCACAAACTGGCTTTATTCAACCTAAGTTGCCCTCCCACAAGTGTGTACTCCGAAAGAGTGTTTAGTGCCGCCGCTCACCTTGTGAGCAATCGGCGTACGAGGTTACATCCAGAAAATGTGGAGAAGATGATGTTCATTAAAATGAATTATAATCAATTCCTCCGCGGAGACATTGACCAGCAGCAATTGCCTCCACAAAGTACACAGGGAGCTGAGATGGTGGATTCCAGTGGGGACGAATTGATAATCTGTGAGGAGGGGGATGTACACGGTGATATATCGGAGGGTGAAGATGAGGTGGACATCTTGCCTCTGTAGAGCCAGTTTGTGCAAGGAGAGATTAATTGCTTCTTTTTTGGGGGGGGTCCAAACCAACCCGTCATATCAGTCACAGTCGTGTGGCAGACCCTGTCACTGAAATGATGGGTTGGTTAAAGTGTGCATGTCCTGTTTTGTTTATACAACATAAGGGTGGGTGGGAGGGCCCAAGGACAATTCCATCTTGCACCTCTTTTTTCTTTTCTTTTTCTTTGCATCATGTGCTGATTGGGGAGGGTTTTTTGGAAGGGACATCCTGCGTGACACTGCAGTGCCACTCCTAGATGGGCCCGGTGTTTGTGTCGGCCACTAGGGTCGCTAATCTTACTCACACAGTCAGCTACCTCATTGCGCCTCTTTTTTTCTTTGCGTCATGTGCTGTTTGGGGAGGGTTTTTTGGAAGGGACATCCTGCGTGACACTGCAGTGCCACTCCTAGATGGGCCCGGTGTTTGTGTCGGCCACTAGGGTCGCTAATCTTACTCACACAGCTACCTCATTGCGCCTCTTTTTTTCTTTGCGTCATGTGCTGTTTGGGGAGGGTTTTTTGGAAGGGACATCCTGCGTGACACTGCAGTGCCACTCCTAGATGGGCCCGGTGTTTGTGTCGGCCACTAGGGTCGCTTATCTTACTCACACAGCGACCTCGGTGCAAATTTTAGGACTAAAAATAATATTGTGAGGTGTGAGGTATTCAGAATAGACTGAAAATGAGTGTAAATTATGGTTTTTGAGGTTAATAATACTTTGGGATCAAAATGACCCCCAAATTCTATGATTTAAGCTGTTTTTTAGTGTTTTTTGAAAAAAACACCCGAATCCAAAACACACCCGAATCCGACAAAAAAAATTCGGTGAGGTTTTGCCAAAACGCATTCGAACCCAAAACACGGCCGCGGAACCGAACCCAAAACCAAAACACAAAACCCGAAAAATTTCAGGCGCTCATCTCTAGTGTGTATGTATGGAGGCAGTGTGTATATATATTGGATGTATGTATAGAGGCAGTGTATGGATGTGTGTATGTATGGAGACAGTATGTATATATAGATGTATGTACAGTATGGATGTATATATGTGTGTGTGTGTGTGTGTGTGTGTGTGTGTGTGTGTGTGTGTGTGTATGGAGACAGTAAGTGTATATGGATTTATGTATAGAGGCAGTGTATGGATGTATATATTAGAGATGAGCGGGTTCGGTTCCTCTGAATCCGAACCCGCCCGAACTTCATGTTTTTTTACACGGGTCCGAGCGACTCGGATCTTCCCGCCTTGCTCGGTTAACCCGAGCGCGCCCGAACGTCATCATGACGCTGTCGGATTCTCGCGAGGCTCGGATTCTATCGCGAGACTCGGATTCTATATAAGGAGCCGCGCGTCGCCGCCATTTTCACACGTGCATTGAGATTGATAGGGAGAGGACGTGGCTGGCGTCCTCTCCGTTTAGAAATTAAAATAGATAGGAGAGTGAGAGTGAGACACTTCATTTACTTACTGGAGCTTAGGAGGAGTTATACTAGTGACTGATGACCAGTGACCTGACCACCAGTGCAGTGTTATAATTTATTATTATTTAATAATCCGTTCTGTTCTTGTTCTCTGCCTGAAAAAAACGATACACAGTGACTCAGTCACACTCACATACCATATCTGTGCTCAGCCCAGTGTGCTGCATCATCTATGTATAATATCTGACTGTGCTCACACCGCTTAATTGTGGGGGAGACTGGGGAGCAGTTATAGGTTATAGCAGGAGCCAGGAGTACATATTAAACAGTGCACACTTTTGCTGCCAGAGTGCCACTGCCAGTGTGACTGACCACTGACCACTGTGACCAGTGACCTGACCACACTGACCACCAGTATAGTATATTGTGATTGAATGTCTGCCTGAAAAAGTACACTCGTCGTGTGACTTGTGTGGTGTTTTTTTATTCTATAAAAATTAAAAAACTCATTCTGCTGACAGACAGTGTCCACTCCAGCAGGTCCGTCATTATATAATATATACCTGTCCGGCTGCAGTAGTGATATATATATATTTTTTATATCATTATTTATCATCCAGTCTACTAGCAGCAGACACAGTACGGTAGTTCACGGCTGTAGCTACCTCTGTGTCGGCACTCGGCAGTCCATCCAAAATTGTATACCACCTACCCGTGGTTTTTTTTTTCTTTCTTCTTTATACATACTACATCTCATTATCATCCAGTCTATATTAGCAGCAGACACAGTACAGTACGGTAGTCCACGGCTGTAGCTACCTCTGTGTCGGCACTCGGCAGTCCATCCATAATTGTATACCACCTACCCGTGGTTTTTTTTTTCTTTCTTCTTTATACATACTACATCTCATTATCAACCAGTCTATATTAGCAGCAGACACAGTACGGTAGTTCACGGCTGTAGCTACCTCTGTGTCGGCACTCGGCAGTCCATCCATAATTGTATACCACCTACCCGTGGTTTTTTTTTTCTTTCTTCTTTATACATACATACTACATCTTATTATCATCCAGTCTATATTAGCAGCAGACACAGTACAGTACGGTAGTCCACGGCTGTAGCTACCTCTGTGTCGGCACTCGGCAGTCCATCCATAATTGTATACCACCTACCCGTGGTTTTTTTTTCTTTCTTCTTTATACATACTACATCTCATTATCATCCAGTCTATATTAGCAGCAGACACAGTACAGTACGGTAGTCCACGGCTGTAGCTACCTCTGTGTCGGCACTCGGCAGTCCATCCATAATTGTATACCACCTACCCGTGGTTTTTTTTTTCTTTCTTCTTTATACATACTACATCTCATTATCAACCAGTCTATATTAGCAACAGACACAGTACAGTACGGTAGTCCACGGCTGTAGCTACCTCTGTGTCGGCACTCGGCAGTCCATCCATAATTGTATACCACCTACCCGTGGTTTTTTTTTTCTTTCTTCTTTATACATACTACATCTCATTATCATCCAGTCTATATTAGCAGCAGACACAGTACAGTACGGTAGTCCACGGCTGTAGCTACCTCTGTGTCGGCACTCGGCAGTCCATCCATAATTGTATACCACCTACCCGTGGTTTTTTTTTTTCTTTCTTCTTTATACATACTACATCTCATTATCAACCAGTCTATATTAGCAGCAGACACAGTACAGTACGGTAGTCCATGGCTGTAGCTACCTCTGTGTCGGCACTCGGCAGTCCATCCATAATTGTATACCACCTACCCGTGGTTTTTTTTTCTTTCTTCTTTATACATACTACATCTCATTATCATCCAGTCTATATTAGCAGCAGACACAGTACAGTACGGTAGTCCACGGCTGTAGCTACCTCTGTGTCGGCACTCGGCAGTCCATCCATAATTGTATACCACCTACCCGTGGTTTTTTTTTTCTTTCTTCTTTATACATACTACATCTCATTATCAACCAGTCTATATTAGCAGCAGACACAGTACAGTACGGTAGTCCACGGCTGTAGCTACCTCTGTGTCGGCACTCGGCAGTCCATCCATAATTGTATACCACCTACCCGTGGTTTTTTTTTTCTTTCTTCTTTATACATACTACATCTCATTATCATCCAGTCTATATTAGCAGCAGACACAGTACAGTACGGTAGTCCACGGCTGTAGCTACCTCTGTGTCGGCACTCGGCAGTCCATCCATAATTGTATACCACCTACCCGTGGTTTTTTTTTCCTTTCTTCTTTATACATACTACATCTCATTATCATCCAGTCTATATTAGCAGCAGACACAGTACAGTACGGTAGTCCACGGCTGTAGCTACCTCTGTGTCGGCACTCGGCACTCGGCAGTCCATCCATAATTGTATACCACCTACCCGTGTTTTTTTTTTTCTTTCTTCTTTATACATACTACATCTCATTATCAACCAGTCTATATTAGCAGCAGACACAGTACAGTACGGTAGTCCACGGCTGTAGCTACCTCTGTGTCGGCACTCGGCAGTCCATCCATAATTGTATACCACCTACCCGTGGTTTTTTTTTTCTTTCTTCTTTATACATACTACATCTCATTATCATCCAGTCTATATTAGCAGCAGACACAGTACAGTACGGTAGTCCACGGCTGTAGCTACCTCTGTGTCGGCACTCGGCAGTCCATCCATAATTGTATACCACCTACCCGTGTTTTTTTTTTTTCTTTCTTCTTTATACAAACTACATCTCATTATCAACCAGTCTATATTAGCAGCAGACACAGTACAGTACGGTAGTCCACGGCTGTAGCTACCTCTGTGTCGGCACTCGGCAGTCCATCCATAATTGTATACCACCTACCCGTGGTTTTTTTTTCTTTCTTCTTTATACATACTACATCTCATTATCATCCAGTCTATATTAGCAGCAGACACAGTACAGTACGGTAGTCCACGGCTGTAGCTACCTCTGTGTCGGCACTCGGCAGTCCATCCATAATTGTATACCACCTACCCGTGGTTTTTTTTTCTTTCTTCTTTATACATACTACATCTCATTATCAACCAGTCTATATTAGCAGCAGACACAGTACAGTACGGTAGTCCACGGCTGTAGCTACCTCTGTGTCGGCACTCGGCAGTCCATCCATAATTGTATACCACCTACCCGTGGTTTTTTTTTCTTTCTTCTTTATACATACTACATCTCATTATCATCCAGTCTATATTAGCAGCAGACACAGTACAGTACGGTAGTCCACGGCTGTAGCTACCTCTGTGTCGGCACTCGGCTGTCCATCCATAATTGTATACCACCTACCCGTGGTTTTTTTTTTCTTTCTTCTTTATACATACTACATCTCATTATCATCCAGTCTATATTAGCAGCAGACACAGTACAGTACGGTAGTCCATGGCTGTAGCTACCTCTGTGTCGGCACTCGGCACTCGGCAGTCCATCCATAATTGTATACCACCTACCCGTGGTTTTTTTTTTCTTTCTTCTTTATACATACTACATCTCATTATCAACCAGTCTATATTAGCAGCAGACACAGTACAGTACGGTAGTCCACGGCTGTAGCTACCTCTGTGTCGGCACTCGGCAGTCCATCCATAATTGTATACCACCTACCCGTGGTTTTTTTTTTCTTTCTTCTTTATACATACTACATCTCATTATCATCCAGTCTATATTAGCAGCAGACACAGTACAGTACGGTAGTCCACGGCTGTAGCTACCTCTGTGTCGGCACTCGGCAGTCCATCCATAATTGTATACCACCTACCCGTGGTTTTTTTTTTTCTTTCTTCTTTATACATACTACATCTCATTATCAACCAGTCTATATTAGCAGCATACACAGTACAGTACGGTAGTCCACGGCTGTAGCTACCTCTGTGTCGGCACTCGGCAGTCCATCCATAATTGTATACCACCTACCCGTGGTTTTTTTTTCTTTCTTCTTTATACATACTACATCTCATTATCATCCAGTCTATATTAGCAGCAGACACAGTACAGTACGGTAGTCCACGGCTGTAGCTACCTCTGTGTCGGCACTCGGCAGTCCATCCATAATTGTATACCACCTACCCGTGGTTTTTTTTTTCTTTCTTCTTTATACATACTACATCTCATTATCATCCAGTCTATATTAGCAGCAGACACAGTACAGTACGGTAGTCCACGGCTGTAGCTACCTCTGTGTCGGCACTCGGCAGTCCATCCATAATTGTATACCACCTACCCGTGGTTTTTTTTTTCTTTCTTCTTTATACATACTACATCTCATTATCATCCAGTCTATATTAGCAGCAAACACAGTACAGTACGGTAGTCCACGGCTGTAGCTACCTCTGTGTCGGCACTCGGCACTCGGCAGTCCATCCATAATTGTATACCACCTACCCGTGGTTTTTTTTTTCTTTCTTCTTTATACATACTACATCTCATTATCAACCAGTCTATATTAGCAGCAGACACAGTACAGTACGGTAGTCCACGGCTGTAGCTACCTCTGTGTCGGCACTCGGCAGTCCATCCATAATTGTATACCACCTACCCGTGGTTTTTTTTTTCTTTCTTCTTTATACATACTACATCTCATTATCATCCAGTCTATATTAGCAGCAGACACAGTACAGTACGGTAGTCCACGGCTGTAGCTACCTCTGTGTCGGCACTCGGCAGTCCATCCATAATTGTATACCACCTACCCGTGGTTTTTTTTTTTCTTTCTTCTTTATACAAACTACATCTCATTATCAACCAGTCTATATTAGCAGCAGACACAGTACAGTACGGTAGTCCACGGCTGTAGCTACCTCTGTGTCGGCACTCGGCAGTCCATCCATAATTGTATACCACCTACCCGTGGTTTTTTTTTCTTTCTTCTTTATACATACTACATCTCATTATCATCCAGTCTATATTAGCAGCAGACACAGTACAGTACGGTAGTCCACGGCTGTAGCTACCTCTGTGTCGGCACTCGGCAGTCCATCCATAATTGTATACCACCTACCCGTGGTTTTTTTTTCTTTCTTCTTTATACATACTACATCTCATTATCAACCAGTCTATATTAGCAGCAGACACAGTACAGTACGGTAGTCCACGGCTGTAGCTACCTCTGTGTCGGCACTCGGCAGTCCATCCATAATTGTATACCACCTACCCGTGTTTTTTTTTTCTTTCTTCTTTATACATACTACATCTCATTATCATCCAGTCTATATTAGCAGCAGACACAGTACAGTACGGTAGTCCACGGCTGTAGCTACCTCTGTGTCGGCACTCGGCTGTCCATCCATAATTGTATACCACCTACCCGTGGTTTTTTTTTTCTTTCTTCTTTATACATACTACATCTCATTATCATCCAGTCTATATTAGCAGCAGACACAGTACAGTACGGTAGTCCACGGCTGTAGCTACCTCTGTGTCGGCACTCGGCAGTCCATCCATAATTGTATACCACCTACCCGTGGTTTTTTTTTTCTTTCTTCTTTATACATACTACATCTCATTATCATCCAGTCTATATTAGCAGCAGACACAGTACAGTACGGTAGTCCACGGCTGTAGCTACCTCTGTGTCGGCACTCGGCAGTCCATCCATAATTGTATACCACCTACCCGTGGTTTTTTTTTTTCTTTCTTCTTTATACATACTACATCTCATTATCAACCAGTCTATATTAGCAGCAGACACAGTACAGTACGGTAGTCCACGGCTGTAGCTACCTCTGTGTCGGCACTCGGCAGTCCATCCATAATTGTATACCACCTACCCGTGGTTTTTTTTTCTTTCTTCTTTATACATACTACATCTCATTATCATCCAGTCTATATTAGCAGCAGACACAGTACAGTACGGTAGTCCACGGCTGTAGCTACCTCTGTGTCGGCACTCGGCAGTCCATCCATAATTGTATACCACCTACCCGTGGTTTTTTTTTTCTTTCTTCTTTATACATACTACATCTCATTATCATCAAGTCTATATTAGCAGCAGACACAGTACAGTACGGTAGTCCACGGCTGTAGCTACCTCTGTGTCGGCACTCGGCAGTCCATCCATAATTGTATACCACCTACCCGTGGTTTTTTTTTTCTTTCTTCTTTATACATACTACATCTCATTATCATCCAGTCTATATTAGCAGCAGACACAGTACAGTACGGTAGTCCACGGCTGTAGCTACCTCTGTGTCGGCACTTGGCACTCGGCAGTCCATCCATAATTGTATACCACCTACCCGTGGTTTTTTTTTTCTTTCTTCTTTATACATACTACATCTCATTATCAACCAGTCTATATTAGCAGCAGACACAGTACAGTACGGTAGTCCACGGCTGTAGCTACCTCTGTGTCGGCACTCGGCAGTCCATCCATAATTGTATACCACCTACCCGTGGTTTTTTTTTTCTTTCTTCTTTATACATACTACATCTCATTATCATCCAGTCTATATTAGTAGCAGACACAGTACAGTACGGTAGTCCACGGCTGTAGCTACCTCTGTGTCGGCACTCGGCAGTCCATCCATAATTGTATACCACCTACCCGTGGTTTTTTTTTTTCTTTCTTCTTTATACATACTACATCTCATTATCAACCAGTCTATATTAGCAGCAGACACAGTACAGTACGGTAGTCCACGGCTGTAGCTACCTCTGTGTCGGCACTCGGCAGTCCATCCATAATTGTATACCACCTACCCGTGGTTTTTTTTTCTTTCTTCTTTATACATACTACATCTCATTATCATCCAGTCTATATTAGCAGCAGACACAGTACAGTACGGTAGTCCACGGCTGTAGCTACCTCTGTGTCGGCACTCGGCAGTCCATCCATAATTGTATACCACCTACCCGTGGTTTTTTTTTTCTTTCTTTTTTATACATACTACATCTCATTATCATCCAGTCTATATTAGCAGCAGACACAGTACAGTACGGTAGTCCACGGCTGTAGCTACCTCTGTGTCGGCACTCGGCAGTCCATCCATAATTGTATACCACCTACCCGTGGTTTTTTTTTTCTTTCTTCTTTATACATACTACATCTCATTATCATCCAGTCTATATTAGCAGCAGACACAGTACAGTACGGTAGTCCACGGCTGTAGCTACCTCTGTGTCGGCACTCGGCACTCGGCAGTCCATCCATAATTGTATACCACCTACCCGTGGTTTTTTTTTTCTTTCTTCTTTATACATACTACATCTCATTATCAACCAGTCTATATTAGCAGCAGACACAGTACAGTACAGTAGTCCACGGCTGTAGCTACCTCTGTGTCGGCACTCGGCAGTCCATCCATAATTGTATACCACCTACCCGTGGTTTTTTTTTTTCTTTCTTCTTTATACAAACTACATCTCATTATCAACCAGTCTATATTAGCAGCAGACACAGTACAGTACGGTAGTCCACGGCTGTAGCTACCTCTGTGTCGGCACTCGGCAGTCCATCCATAATTGTATACCACCTACCCGTGGTTTTTTTTTCTTTCTTCTTTATACATACTACATCTCATTATCATCCAGTCTATATTAGCAGCAGACACAGTACAGTACGGTAGTCCACGGCTGTAGCTACCTCTGTGTCGGCACTCGGCAGTCCATCCATAATTGTATACCACCTACCCGTGTTTTTTTTTTCTTTCTTCTTTATACATACTACATCTCATTATCATCCAGTCTATATTAGCAGCAGACACAGTACAGTACGGTAGTCCACGGCTGTAGCTACCTCTGTGTCGGCACTCGGCTGTCCATCCATAATTGTATACCACCTACCCGTGGTTTTTTTTTTTTCTTTCTTCTTTATACATACTACATCTCATTATCATCCAGTCTATATTAGCAGCAGACACAGTACAGTACGGTAGTCCACGGCTGTAGCTACCTCTGTGTCGGCACTCGGCAGTCCATCCATAATTGTATACCACCTACCCGTGGTTTTTTTTTTCTTTCTTCTTTATACATACTACATCTCATTATCAACCAGTCTATATTAGCAGCAGACACAGTACAGTACGGTAGTCCACGGCTGTAGCTACCTCTGTGTCGGCACTCGGCAGTCCATCCATAATTGTATACCACCTACCCGTGGTTTTTTTTTTCTTTCTTCTTTATACATACTACATCTCATTATCATCCAGTCTATATTAGCAGCAGACACAGTACAGTACGGTAGTCCACGGCTGTAGCTACCTCTGTGTCGGCACTCGGCAGTCCATCCATAATTGTATACCACCTACCCGTGGTTTTTTTTTTTCTTTCTTCTTTATACATACTACATCTCATTATCATCCAGTCTATATTAGCAGCAGACACAGTACAGTATGGTAGTCCACGGCTGTAGCTACCTCTGTGTCGGCACTCGGCAGTCCATCCATAATTGTATACCACCTACCCGTGGTTTTTTTTTTTCTTTCTTCTTTATACATACTACATCTCATTATCATCCAGTCTATATTAGCAGCAGACACAGTACAGTACGGTAGTCCACGGCTGTAGCTACCTCTGTGTCGGCACTCGGCACTCGGCAGTCCATCCATAATTGTATACCACCTACCCGTGGTTTTTTTTTTCTTTCTTCTTTATACATACTACATCTCATTATCAACCAGTCTATATTAGCAGCAGACACAGTACAGTACGGTAGTCCACGGCTGTAGCTACCTCTGTGTCGGCACTCGGCAGTCCATCCATAATTGTATACCACCTACCCGTGGTTTTTTTTTTCTTTCTTCTTTATACATACTACATCTCATTATCATCCAGTCTATATTAGCAGCAGACACAGTACAGTACGGTAGTCCACGGCTGTAGCTACCTCTGTGTCGGCACTCGGCAGTCCATCCATAATTGTATACCACCTACCCGTGGTTTTTTTTTTTCTTTCTTCTTTATACATACTACATCTCATTATCAACCAGTCTATATTAGCAGCAGACACAGTACAGTACGGTAGTCCACGGCTGTAGCTACCTCTGTGTCGGCACTCGGCAGTCCATCCATAATTGTATACCACCTACCCGTGGTTTTTTTTTCTTTCTTCTTTATACATACTACATCTCATTATCATCCAGTCTATATTAGCAGCAGACACAGTACAGTACGGTAGTCCACGGCTGTAGCTACCTCTGTGTCGGCACTCGGCAGTCCATCCATAATTGTATACCACCTACCCGTGGTTTTTTTTTTCTTTCTTCTTTATACATACTACATCTCATTATCATCCAGTCTATATTAGCAGCAGACACAGTACAGTACGGTAGTCCACGGCTGTAGCTACCTCTGTGTCGGCACTCGGCAGTCCATCCATAATTGTATACCACCTACCCGTGGTTTTTTTTTTCTTTCTTCTTTATACATACTACATCTCATTATCATCCAGTCTATATTAGCAGCAGACACAGTACAGTACGGTAGTCCACGGCTGTAGCTACCTCTGTGTCGGCACTCGGCACTCGGCAGTCCATCCATAATTGTATACCACCTACCCGTGGTTTTTTTTTTCTTTCTTCTTTATACATACTACATCTCATTATCAACCAGTCTATATTAGCAGCAGACACAGTACAGTACGGTAGTCCACGGCTGTAGCTACCTCTGTGTCGGCACTCGGCAGTCCATCCATAATTGTATACCACCTACCCGTGGTTTTTTTTTTCTTTCTTCTTTATACATACTACATCTCATTATCATCCAGTCTATATTAGCAGCAGACACAGTACAGTACGGTAGTCCACGGCTGTAGCTACCTCTGTGTCGGCACTCGGCAGTCCATCCATAATTGTATACCACCTACCCGTGGTTTTTTTTTTTCTTTCTTCTTTATACATACTACATCTCATTATCAACCAGTCTATATTAGCAGCAGACACAGTACAGTACGGTAGTCCACGGCTGTAGCTACCTCTGTGTCGGCACTCGGCAGTCCATCCATAATTGTATACCACCTACCCGTGGTTTTTTTTTCTTTCTTCTTTATACATACTACATCTCATTATCATCCAGTCTATATTAGCAGCAGACACAGTACAGTACGGTAGTCCACGGCTGTAGCTACCTCTGTGTCGGCACTCGGCAGTCCATCCATAATTGTATACCACCTACCCGTGGTTTTTTTTTTTCTTTCTTCTTTATACATACTACATCTCATTATCATCCAGTCTATATTAGCAGCAGACACAGTACAGTACGGTAGTCCACGGCTGTAGCTACCTCTGTGTCGGCACTCGGCAGTCCATCCATAATTGTATACCACCTACCCGTGGTTTTTTTTTTCTTTCTTCTTTATACATACTACATCTCATTATCATCCAGTCTATATTAGCAGCAGACACAGTACAGTACGGTAGTCCACGGCTGTAGCTACCTCTGTGTCGGCACTCGGCACTCGGCAGTCCATCCATAATTGTATACCACCTACCCGTGGTTTTTTTTTTCTTTCTTCTTTATACATACTACATCTCATTATCAACCAGTCTATATTAGCAGCAGACACAGTACAGTACGGTAGTCCACGGCTGTAGCTACCTCTGTGTCGGCACTCGGCAGTCCATCCATAATTGTATACCACCTACCCGTGTTTTTTTTTTTCTTTCTTCTTTATACATACTACATCTCATTATCAACCAGTCTATATTAGCAGCAGACACAGTGCAGTACGGTAGTCCACGGCTGTAGCTACCTCTGTGTCGGCACTCGGCAGTCCATCCATAAGTATACTAGTATCCATCCATCTCCATTGTTTACCTGAGGTGCCTTTTAGTTGTGCCTATTAAAATATGGAGAACAAAAATGTTGAGGTTCCAAAATTAGGGAAAGATCAAGATCCACTTCCACCTCGTGCTGAAGCTGCTGCCACTAGTCATGGCCGAGACGATGAAATGCCAGCAACGTCGTCTGCCAAGGCCGATGCCCAATGTCATAGTACAGAGCATGTCAAATCCAAAACACCAAATATCAGTAAAAAAAGGACTCCAAAACCTAAAATAAAATTGTCGGAGGAGAAGCGTAAACTTTCCAATATGCCATTTACCACACGGAGTGGCAAGGAACGGCTGAGGCCCTGGCCTATGTTCATGGCTAGTGGTTCAGCTTCACATGAGGATGGAAGCACTCAGCCTCTCGCTAGAAAACTGAAAAGACTCAAGCTGGCAAAAGCACCGCAAAGAACTGTGCGTTCTTCGAAATCCCAAATCCACAAGGAGAGTCCAATTGTGTCGGTTGCGATGCCTGACCTTCCCAACACTGGACGTGAAGAGCATGCGCCTTCCACCATTTGCACGCCCCCTGCAAGTGCTGGAAGGAGCACCCGCAGTCCAGTTCCTGATAGTCAGATTGAAGATGTCAGTGTTGAAGTACACCAGGATGAGGAGGATATGGGTGTTGCTGGCGCTGGGGAGGAAATTGACCAGGAGGATTCTGATGGTGAGGTGGTTTGTTTAAGTCAGGCACCCGGGGAGACACCTGTTGTCCGTGGAAGGAATATGGCCGTTGACATGCCTGGTGAAAATACCAAAAAAATCAGCTCTTCAGTGTGGAGGTATTTCAACAGAAAAGCGGACAACAGGTGTCAAGCCGTGTGTTGCCTTTGTCAAGCTGTAATAAGTAGGGGTAAGGACGTTAACCACCTCGGAACATCCTCCCTTATACGTCACCTGCAGCGCATTCATAATAAGTCAGTGACAAGTTCAAAAACTTTGGGCGACAGCGGAAGCAGTCCACTGACCAGTAAATTCCTTCCTCTTGTAACCAAGCTCACGCAAACCACCCCACCAACTCCCTCAGTGTCAATTTCCTCCTTCCCCAGGAATGCCAATAGTCCTGCAGGCCATGTCACTGGCAATTCTGACGAGTCCTCTCCTGCCTGGGATTCCTCCGATGCATCCTTGCGTGTAACGCCTACTGCTGCTGGCGCTGCTGTTGTTGCTGCTGGGAGTCGATGGTCATCCCAGAGGGGAAGTCGTAAGCCCACTTGTACTACTTCCAGTAAGCAATTGACTGTCCAACAGTCCTTTGCGAGGAAGATGAAATATCACAGCAGTCATCCTGCTGCAAAGCGGATAACTGAGGCCTTGACAACTATGTTGGTGTTAGACGTGCGTCCGGTATCCGCCGTTAGTTCACAGGGAACTAGACAATTTATTGAGGCAGTGTGCCCCCGTTACCAAATACCATCTAGGTTCCACTTCTCTAGGAAGGCGATACCGAGAATGTACACGGACGTCAGAAAAAGACTCACCAGTGTCCTAAAAAATGCAGTTGTACCCAATGTCCACTTAACCACGGACATGTGGACAAGTGGAGCAGGGCAGGGTCAGGACTATATGACTGTGACAGCCCACTGGGTAGATGTATGGACTCCCGCCGCAAGAACAGCAGCGGCGGCACCAGTAGCAGCATCTCGCAAACGCCAACTCTTTCCTAGGCAGGCTACGCTTTGTATCACCGCTTTCCAGAATACGCACACAGCTGAAAACCTCTTACGGCAACTGAGGAAGATCACCGCGGAATGGCTTACCCCAATTGGACTCTCCTGTGGATTTGTGGCATCGGACAACGCCAGCAATATTGTGTGTGCATTAAATATGGGCAAATTCCAGCACGTCCCATGTTTTGCACATACCTTGAATTTGGTGGTGCAGAATTTTTAAAAAAACGACAGGGGCGTGCAAGAGATGCTGTCGGTGGCCAGAAGAATTGCGGGACACTTTCGGCGTACAGGCACCACGTACAGAAGACTGGAGCACCACCAAAAACTACTGAACCTGCCCTGCCATCATCTGAAGCAAGAAGTGGTAACGAGGTGGAATTCAACCCTCTATATGCTTCAGAGGTTGGAGGAGCAGCAAAAGGCCATCCAAGCCTATACAATTGAGCACGATATAGGAGGTGGAATGCACCTGTCTCAAGTGCAGTGGAGAATGATTTCAACGTTGTGCAAGGTTCTGATGCCCTTTGAACTTGCCACACGTGAAGTCAGTTCAGACACTGCCAGCCTGAGTCAGGTCATTCCCCTCATCAGGCTTTTGCAGAAGAAGCTGGAGACATTGAAGGAGGAGCTAACACGGAGCGATTCCGCTAGGCATGTGGGACTTGTGGATGGAGCCCTTAATTCTCTTAACAAGGATTCACGGGTGGTCAATCTGTTGAAATCAGAGCACTACATTTTGGCCACCGTGCTCGATCCTAGATTTAAAGCCTACCTTGGATCTCTCTTTCCGGCAGACACAAGTCTGCTGGGGTTGAAAGACCTGCTGGTGAGAAAATTGTCAGGTCAAGCGGAACGCGACCTGTCAACATCTCCTCCTTCACATTCTCCCGCAACTGGGGGTGCGAGGAAAAGGCTCAGAATTCCGAGCCCACCCGCTGGCGGTGATGCAGGGCAGTCTGGAGCGACTGCTGATGCTGACATCTGGTCCGGACTGAAGGACCTGACAACGATTACGGACATGTCGTCTACTGTCACTGCATATGATTCTCTCACCATTGAAAGAATGGTGGAGGATTATATGAGTGACCGCATCCAAGTAGGCACGTCACACAGTCCGTACTTATACTGGCAGGAAAAAGAGGCAATTTGGAGGCCCTTGCACAAACTGGCTTTATTCTACCTAAGTTGCCCTCCCACAAGTGTGTACTCCGAAAGAGTGTTTAGTGCCGCCGCTCACCTTGTCAGCAATCGGCGTACGAGGTTACATCCAGAAAATGTGGAGAAGATGATGTTCATTAAAATGAATTATAATCAATTCCTCCGTGGAGACATTGACCAGCAGCAATTGCCTCCACAAAGTACACAGGGAGCTGAGATGGTGGATTCCAGTGGGGACGAATTGATAATCTGTGAGGAGGGGGATGTACACGGTGATATATCGGAGGATGATGATGAGGTGGACATCTTGCCTCTGTAGAGCCAGTTTGTGCAAGGAGAGATTAATTGCTTCTTTTTTGGTGGGGGTCCAAACCAACCCGTCATTTCAGTCACAGTCGTGTGGCAGACCCTGTCACTGAAATGATGGGTTGGTTAAAGTGTGCATGTCCTGTTTATACAACATAAGGGTGGGTGGGAGGGCCCAAGGACAATTCCATCTTGCACCTCTTTTTTCTTTAATTTTTCTTTGCGTCATGTGCTGTTTGGGGAGGGTTTTTTGGAAGGGACATCCTGCGTGACACTGCAGTGCCACTCCTAGATGGGCCCGGTGTTTGTGTCGGCCACTAGGGTCGCTTATCTTACTCACACAGCTACCTCATTGCGCCTCTTTTTTTCTTTGCGTCATGTGCTGTTTGGGGATGGTTTTTTGGAAGGGACATCCTGCGTGACACTGCAGTGCCACTCCTAGATGGGCCCGGTGTTTGTGTCGGCCACTAGGGTCGCTTATCTTACTTACACAGCTACCTCATTGCGCCTCTTTTTTTCTTTGCGTCATGTGCTGTTTGGGGAGGGTTTTTTGGAAGGGACATCCTGCGTGACACTGCAGTGACACTCCTAGATGGGCCCGGTGTTTGTGTCGGCCACTAGGGTCGCTTATCTTACTCACACAGCTACCTCATTGCGCCTCTTTTTTTCTTTGCGTCATGTGCTGTTTGGGGAGGGTTTTTTGGAAGGGACATCCTGCGTGACACTGCAGTGACACTCCTAGATGGGCCCGGTGTTTGTGTCGGCCACTAGGGTCGCTTATCTTACTCACACAGCTACCTCATTGCGCCTCTTTTTTTCTTTGCGTCATGTGCTGTTTGGGGAGGGTTTTTTGGAAGGGACATCCTGCGTGACACTGCAGTGACACTCCTAGATGGGCCCGGTGTTTGTGTCGGCCACTAGGGTCGCTTAGCTTAGTCATCCAGCGACCTAGGTGCAAATTTTAGGACTAAAAATAATATTGTGAGGTGTGAAATATTCAGAATAGACTGAAAATGAGTGTAAATTATGGTTTTTGAGGTTAATAATACTTTGGGATCAAAATGACCCCCAAATTCTATGATTTAAGCTGTTTTTTAGTGTTTTTTGAAAAAAACACCCGAATCCAAAACACACCCGAATCCGACAAAAAAAATTCGGTGAGGTTTTGCCAAAACGCGGTCGAACCCAAAACACGGCCGCGGAACCGAACCCAAAACCAAAACACAAAACCCGAAAAATTTCAAGTGCACATCTCTAGTATATATGTGTGTATGTATGGAGGTAGTGTATGGATGTATATATGTGTGTATGTACGGAGGTAGTGTATGGAGGCAGTGTATGGATGTATATATGTGTGTGTGTGTGTGTGTGTGTGTGTGTGTGTGTGTGTGTGTATGTATGTATGGGGCAGTATATGGATGTATATATGTGTGTATGTATGGAGACAGTATGTGTATATGGATGTATGTATGGATGTATATATGTGTGTGTATGGAGGTAGTGTATGGATGTATATATGTGTGTATGTATGGAGGTAGTGTATGGATGCATATATATGTGTATGTATGGAGACAGTGTGTATATATATTGGATGTATGTATAGAGGCAGTGTATGGATGTGTGTATGTATGGAGACAGTATGTGTATATATAGATGTATGTACAGTATGGATGTGTGTGTGTGTGTGTGTGTATGGAGACAGTAAGTGTATATGGATTTATGTATAGAGGCAGTGTATGGATGTATATATGTGTGTATGTATGGTGGTAGTGTATGGATGTATATATGTGTGTATGTACGGAGGTAGTGTATGGATGTGTGTGTGTGTGTGTGTGTGTGTGTGTGTGTATGTATGGGGCAGTATATGGATGTATATATGTGTGTATTAGAGATGAGCGGGTTCGGTTCCTCGGAATCCGAACCCGCCCGAACTTCAGGTTTTTTTACACGGGGCCGAGCGACTCGGATCTTCCCGCCTTGCTCGGTTAACCCGAGCGCGCCCGAACATCATCATCCCGCTGTCGGATTCTCGCGAGGCTCGTATTCTATCGCGAGACTCGGATTCTATATAAGGAGCCGCGCGTCGCCGCCATTTTCACACGTGCATTGAGATTGATAGGGAGAGGACGTGGCTGGCGTCCTCTCCGTTTAGACTAGAGTACTAGAGAGAGACACAAATTTTGGGGAGCATATTATTAGGAGGAGTACTACTTGCTGCTGATAGTGTGACCAGTGACCAGCAGTTTAATTAATCCGTTCTCTGCCTGAAAAAAAACGATACACAGTGTGACACAGTCACATACCATATCTGTGCTCAGCCCAGTGTGCTGCATCATATGTAATACTGTATATCATTATCTGACTGTGCTGAGTGCTCACTGCTCACACAGCTTAATTGTGGGGGAGACTGGGGAGCAGTTATAGCAGGAGTACATATTTTAAGTACAGTGCACACTTTTGCTGCCAGAGTGCCACTGCCAGTGTGACTGACCAGTGACCACTGACCACCAGTATTGTGATTGTCTGCTGACCACCAGTATATTGTGATTGTCTGCCTGAAAAAGTTAAACACTCGTCGTGTGGTGCTTTTATAAACGCATTCTGCAGACAGTGTCCAGCAGGTCCGTCATTACATAATATATACCTGTCCAGCTGCAGTACTAGTGTGATATATATATATTTTAATTTTATCTCATTATCATCCAGTCTATATTAGCAGCAGACACAGTACGGTAGTCCACGGCTGTAGCTACCTCCGTGTCGGCAGTCGCTCGTCCATCCATAATTGTATACCACCTACCCGTGTTTTTTTTTTTTTCTATCTTCTTGATACTAGTAGCTTACTTTAGGAGTCTGCAGTGCTGAGTCTGACAGACAGTGTCCAGCAGGTCCGTCATTACATAATATATACCTGTCCGGCTGCAGTACTAGTGTGATATATATATATATATTAATTTTATCTCATTATCATCCAGTCTATATTAGCAGCAGACACAGTACGGTAGTCCACGGCTGTAGCTCCCTCTGTGTCGGCAGTCGCTCGTCATCCATAAGTATACTAGTATCCATCCATCTCCATTGTTTACCTGAGGTGCCTTTTAGTTGTGCCTATTAAAATATGGAGAACAAAAATGTTGAGGTTCCAAAAATAGGGAAAGATCAAGATCGACTTCCACCTCGTGCTGAAGCTGCTGCCACTAGTCATGGCCGAGACGATGAAATGCCAGCAACGTCGTCTGCCAAGGCCGATGCCCAATGTCATAGTACAGAGCATGTAAAATCCAAAACACCAAATATCAGTAAAAAAAGGACTCAAAAATCTAAAATAAAATTGTCGGAGGAGAAGCGTAAACTTGCCAATATGCCATTTACCACACGGAGTGGCAAGGAACGGCTGAGGCCCTGGCCTATGTTCATGGCTAGTGGTTCAGCTTCACATGAGGATGGAAGCACTCAGCCACTCGCTAGAAAAATGAAAAGACTCAAGCTGGCAAAAGCACAGCAAAGAACTGTGCGTTCTTCGAAATCCCAAATCCACAAAGAGAGTCTAATTGTGTCGGTTGCGATGCCTGACCTTCCCAACACTGGACGTGAAGAGCATGCGCCTTCCACCATTTGCACGCCCCCTGCAAGTGCTGGAAGGAGCACCCGCAGTCCAGTTCCTGATAGTCAGATTGAAGATGTCAGTGTTGAAGTACACCAGGATGAGGAGGATATGGGTGTTGCTGGCGCTGGGGAGGAAATTGACCAGGAGGATTCTGATGGTGAGGTGGTTTGTTTAAGTCAGGCACCCGGGGAGACACCTGTTGTCCGTGGGAGGAATATGGCCATTGACATGCCTGGTGAAAATAACAAAAAAATCAGCTCTTCGGTGTGGAAGTATTTCAACAGAAATGCGGACAACATTTGTCAAGCCGTGTGTTGCCTTTGTCAAGCTGTAATAAGTAGGGGTAAGGACGTTAACCACCTCGGAACATCCTCCCTTATACGTCACCTGCAGCGCATTCATAATAAGTCAGTGACAAGTTCAAAAACTTTGGGCGACAGCGGAAGCAGTCCACTGACCAGTAAATCCCTTCCTCTTGTAACCAAGCTCACGCAAACCACCCCACCAACTCCCTCAGTGTCAATTTCCTCCTTCCCCAGGAATGCCAATAGTCCTGCAGGCCATGTCACTGGCAATTCTGACGAGTCCTCTCCTGCCTGGGATTCCTCCGATGCATCCTTGCGTGTAACGCCTACTGCTGCTGGCGCTGCTGTTGTTGCTGCTGGGAGTCGATGGTCATCCCAGAGGGGAAGTCGTAAGCCCACTTTTACTACTTCCACCAAGCAATTGACTGTCCAACAGTCCTTTGCGAGGAAGATGAAATATCACAGCAGTCATCCTGTTGCAAAGCGGATAACTGAGGCCTTGACAACTATGTTGGTGTTAGACGTGCGTCCGGTATCCGCCGTTAGTTCACAGGGAACTAGACAATTTCTTGAGGTAGTGTGCCCCCGTTACCAAATACCATCTAGGTTCCACTTCTCTAGGCAGGCGATACCGAGAATGTACACGGACGTCAGAAAAAGACTCACCAGTGTCCTAAAAAATGCAGTTGTACCCAATGTCCACTTAACCACGGACATGTGGACAAGTGGAGCAGGGCAGGGTCATGACTATATGACTGTGACAGCCCACTGGGTAGATGTATGGACTCCCGCCACAAGAACAGCAGCGGCGGCACCAGTAGCAGCATCTCGCAAACGCCAACTCTTTCCTAGGCAGGCTACGCTTTGTATCACCGCTTTCCAGAATACGCACACAGCTGAAAACCTCTTACGGCAACTGAGGAAGATCATCGCGGAATGGCTTACCCCAATTGGACTCTCCTGTGGATTTGTGGCATCGGACAACGCCAGCAATATTGTGTGTGCATTAAATATGGGCAAATTCCAGCACGTCCCATGTTTTGCACATACCTTGAATTTGGTGGTGCAGAATTATTTAAAAAACGAGAGGGGCGTGCAAGAGATGCTGTCGGTGGCCAGAAGAATTGCGGGACACTTTCGGCGTACAGGCACCACGTACAGAAGACTGGAGCACCACCAAAAACGCCTGAACCTGCCCTGCCATCATCTGAAGCAAGAAGTGGTAACGAGGTGGAATTCAACCCTATATATGCTTCAGAGGTTGGAGGAGCAGCAAAAGGCCATTCAAGCCTATACAATTGAGCACGATATAGGAGGTGGAATGCACCTGTCTCAAGCGCAGTGGAGAATGATTTCAACGTTGTGCAAGGTTCTGCTGCCCTTTGAACTTGCCACACGTGAAGTCAGTTCAGACACTGCCAGCCTGAGTCAGGTCATTCCCCTCATCAGGCTTTTGCAGAAGAAGCTGGAGACATTGAAGGAGGAGCTAACACAGAGCGATTCCGCTAGGCATGTGGGACTTGTGGATGGAGCCCTTAATTCGCTTAACAAGGATTCACGGGTGGTCAATCTGTTGAAATCAGAGCACTACATTTTGGCCACCGTGCTCGATCCTAGATTTAAAACCTACCTTGGATCTCTCTTTCCGGCACACACAAGTCTGCTGGGGTTCAAAGACCTGCTGGTGAGAAAATTATCAAGTCAAGCGGAACGCGACCTGTCAACATCTCCTCCTTCACATTCTCCCGCAACTGGGGGTGCGAGGAAAAGGCTCAGAATTCCGAGCCCACCCGCTGGTGGTGATGCAGGGCAGTCTGGAGCGACTGCTGATGCTGACATCTGGTCCGGACTGAAGGACCTGACAACGATTACGGACATGTCGTCTACTGGCACTGCATATGATTCTCTCCCCATTGAAAGAATGGTGGAGGATTATATGAGTAACCGCATCCAAGTAGGCACGTCAGACAGTCCGTACTTATACTGGCAGGAAAAAGAGGCAATTTGGAGGCCCTTGCACAAACTGGCTTTATTCTACCTAAGTTGCCCTCCCACAAGTGTGTACTCCGAAAGAGTGTTTAGTGCCGCCGCTCACCTTGTCAGCAATCGGCGTACGAGGTTACTTCCAGAAAATGTGGAGAAGATGATGTTCATTAAAATGAATTATAATCAATTCCTCCGTGGAGACATTGACCAGCAGCAATTGCCTCCACAAAGTACACAGGGAGCTGAGATGGTGGATTCCAGTGGGGACGAATTGATAATCTGTGAGGAGGGGGATGTACACGGTGATATATCGGAGGATGATGATGAGGTGGACATCTTGCCTCTGTAGAGCCAGTTTGTGCAAGGAGAGATTAATTGCTTCTTTTTTGGTGGGGGTCCAAACCAACCCGTCATTTCAGTCACAGTCGTGTGGCAGACCCTGTCACTGAAATGATGGGTTGGTTAAAGTGTGCATGTCCTGTTTATACAACATAAGGGTGGGTGGGAGGGCCCAAGGACAATTCCATCTTGCACCTCTTTTTTCTTTCTTCTTTCTTTGCGTCATGTGCTGTTTGGGGAGTATTTTTTTGAAGGGCCATCCTGCATGACACTGCAGTGCCACTCCTAGATGGGCCAGGTGTTTGTGTCGGCCACTAGGGTCGCTTATCTTACTCACACAGCTACCTCATTGCGCCTCTTTTTTTTCTTTGCGTCATGTGCTGTTTGGGGAGTGTTTTTTGGAAGGGCCATCCTGCGTGACACTGCAGTGCCACTCCTAGATGGGCCAGGTGTTTGTGTCGGCCACTAGGGTCGCTTATCTTACTCACACAGCTACCTCATTGCGCCTCTTTTTTTCTTTGCGTCATGTGCTGTTTGGGGAGTGTTTTTTGGAAGGGCCATCCTGCGTGACACTGCAGTGCCACTCCTAGATGGGCCCGGTGTTTGTGTCGGTCACTAGGGTCGCTTATCTTACTCACACAGCTACCTCATTGCACCTCTTTTTTTCTTTGCGTCATGTGCTGTTTGGGGAGTGTTTTTTGGAAGGGCCATCCTGCGTGACACTGCAGTGCCACTCCTAGATGGGCCAGGTGTTTGTGTCGGCCACTAGGGTCGCTTAGCTTAGTCATCCAGCGACCTCGGTGCAAATTTTAGGACTAAAAATAATATTGTGAGGTGTGAGGTGTTCAGAATAGACTGAAAATGAGTGGAAATTATGGTTTTTGAGGTTAATAATACTTTGGGATCAAAATGACCCCCAAATTCTATGATTTAAGCTGTTTTTTAGTGTTTTTTGAAAAAAACACTCGAATCCAAAACACACCCGAATCCGACAAAAAAAATTCGGTGAGGTTTTGCCAAAACGCGGTCGAACCCAAAACATGGCCGCGGAACCGAACCCAAAACCAAAACACAAAACCCGAAAAATTTCAAGTGCACATCTCTAGTGCGTATGTATGGAGACAGTATGTGTATATGGATGTATGTATGGATGTATATATGTGTGTGTATGGAGGTAGTGTATGGATGTATATATGTGTGTATGTATGGAGGTAGTGTATGGATGCATATATATGTGTATGTACAGAGGTAGTGCATGGATGTATATATGTGTGTATGTACGGACATAGGCAGTCATTTCGAGTTGATCGTAGCTGTGCTAAGTTTAGCACAGCTTCGATTAACTCCGACATGCGGGGGGACGCCCAGCACAGGGCTAGCCCGCCCTGCATGTCAGTGCCGCCACCCCCCCCCCCCCCCGCACAAATACAAAAGCATCGCACAGAGGCGATCCTTTGTATTTGAGGATTAACTCCCGGCCAGCGCAGCTCCTGCGGCTGGCCAGGAGTTACTCGTCGCTCCCGCTGGCCGCATCGGCTGCGTGACACGTCACGCAGCCGCCGCGGCACGCCCCCCCAAAGGTCCGGCCATGCCTGCGTTGGTCGGACCGCTCCCCCTAAACGGCAGGTAAACGCCGCCGTTCTGCCCCCTCCCGCCTAGCGACCGCCTCTGTCTCAGAGGCGAACGCTAGGCAACGATGACTGCCATGCGCCGGCGCACTGTGGCGCCGGAGCATGCGCAGTTCCGACTCCATCGCACGGCTGCGAAGAAGTGCAGCGTGAGATCGGATCGGAATGACCCCCATAGTGTATGGCTGTATATATGTGTGTATGGAGGTAGTGTATGGCTGTATATATGTGTGTATGTATGGAGTCAGTGTATGGATGTATATATATGTGTATGTATGGAGGCAGTGTATGGATTTATATATGTGTGTGTATGTATAGAAGCAGTGTATGGATGTATATATGTGTGTATGTACGGAGGCAGTGTATGGATGTACTGTATGTATGTATGGAGGTAGTGTATGGATGTATATATGTGCGTATGTATGGAGGCAGTATATGGATGTATATATATGTGTGTGTGTGTGTATGCATGGAGGCAGTGTATGGATGGATGCATGCAGTGGCGGAACTAGCGAGCGGTGGGCCCATGTGCGAAAAAATGGCTTGCCCCCCCCACCACCACCACATCCCATCCAAGTCCACCCCCTCACCCTTGGAGAGGATCTGGTGAGGGGACCTGCTCAGGGCCAGAGAAATGGATACCTAGCAACAGTGCTGTAACTAGACATTTTAGCACTGTGTGCAAGAAACGGCATTGGAGCCCCACCCCTGCATGCAAAACAGGGGCAGTGCGCGCCGTAGGCGCGCGCAAAAATACATAGTGGCGTGGCTTCGTGGGGAAGGGGTGTGGCCACAAAATAATACCAATTCATAAAACGGTGCACAGTAGTCTCCATTATTCAAATTACGCCGCACAGTAGCACCACTACACCAGGTAAAGACCCTTTTACACCTTACGGCGGACAGATTCCTCTTTTTACACATTACGGCAGACAGCGTCCCCTTTTTACACATTACGGCAGACAACGTCCCCCTTTTTACACATTACGGCAGACAGCGTGCCCTTTTTACACATAATGGCAGACAGTGTGCCCTTGTTACACATAGCGGCAGACAGCGTGCCCTTGTTACACATAGCGGCAGACAGCGTACACTTTTTACAAATAACGGCAGACAGCGTGCCCTTGTTAAACATAGCGGCAGACAGCGTACACTTTTTTCACATAAGGAGAGCGAAATGACTGCATAGGAATAGAGAGAGTTAAACCTCATGTGAGGGGTGGACCTAACTGTGAGGAAAAGTACAGCCCATGGTAGAGAGGGGAGGGTTCAGTATATATAGGGACTGCTAGGCCAGCTTGGTCTCTCTTGCTGCTGAATTGCCTCTGGTGAGTGCTGCATTGCAGAGTCACTAGACTTTTAGCTTGTTTTTTACTCTAGCTTTGCATTGCATTGTGTTTTTTTTTGCCACCCTCCTTCAATTCACACTCTGCTTGAGATGGCCGCCTCTCACCCTCGCCGTGCCGCCGGGACCCCAGCTTGCTACCGATCATCAGGCGGTGGAGCTGGGCCCGAGGATGGGCTGGCTGGCCCTGCTGCCGGCTACCAGTCTTCCGGGGCCGACGCGGGCGCCGGTGCGGCCGTGGCGCGGCGGACTCTGTCCTCCTTGCCGCTGGTTTCCGGTCCGGTGTTACCAGCCAGGCGCGGGCGGCGGAGAGGGCTGGGGGCACAGGCAGGACGCCCGGAGGTGGCCGGGCATCGGCCCTCACCTCCGGGTGCAGAGTTTGCGGCTCCGGTGCTGCGTTCGGGCGCCCGCGCGTCAAGTTGGGCGGCCGACGGAGGCTTCCGATTCATCTCCCCTCTCTTCCCCCTTGTCGCGGCCGAGAGGTGGTGCCGGGGCAAGTGGGGCGGAGCAAGGCAGCATGGAGTCCCGCCGAGGCGCCCTCCCTGCGGGCGGAGGGAGCTCCGGCCAGCGGGGGGAGGGCGCGCGCGGTGGGCCGATAGCGGCAGGAGCAGCGCTAGCGACGGACAGCAGGCACAAGTTGGGAGCAGTGACTGGTGGGGGACCGCGCCGCTTGTGGTCAGGGGCGCCAGCAGTTCCCCAGCGGGCCAGTCGGAGCTTCGGCCATCGGGCTCCCTGTTGGCGCCTGCCGAGCGCCGGGCAGGGAGGCGCGCGCCGGCATCTGCGGGGGCTCTCGCGGGTGCCGGCAGCGACTTTTGGGGAGGTCAGGACCCCTCCGGAGAGTTGGCATCGGCCCTGTCAACGGTGGTGGCGCCATTGGGCCCGCTGCCCGCTGCCGCATCCCCGGGGGCGGCACAGCATTTTGGCACGCGCGCGGTAGCGAGCGTGTCCGGTGTGAGGCCGGGGTCGGCGGCTCAGCGAATTGCTCGCACGTGCCGTGATCTGGGGGCGGCCGCGGCGCAGCTGGGACACCGTCCCGTGCGGTACGAGCGGGGGCACAAGGTGGGGACACCTTCGCCCCGGAGTGCTAGGCATGCGCCACGAGTGGTTTCTGGGTCCTTTGCTCTGTCTTCTTCTTCAGGTGATCGCGGTGAAGTTAAGGTGGTTGGGAGCGACGAGGAGGATTTCGCAGTTTCCACACCGGAGGATTCCCAGTCCGAGCAGTCGACAGCATCAGGTGAGGTTGAGCAGTCGGCGTCTGGCTCCAGCACGCGCTCCAGTTCTCTCAGTTCTTCCTCTTCTTCTTCCCTGTCGTCGCCGGCGTCCGAAGTCAGTAGCACAACTAAGGCGAAAAAGCGCGCGACAAAATACGCAAAGAGGGCGGCGGGGCAGCTGGAGAGGCGGAAGAGACGTAAGCGGCTTAGCGAGGACGCTCGCAGGGCCAAGAAGCACCGCGATTTGCCTGGGGTAGTCCACTGCGATTACACGGCCGTGCTGCGGGGGTTGCGGGATAGCTGCTGTAGGAAGATCTGCAGGGGCGATTGCGTTGATATGTTCGTCCTGACGAAGGACGCAAAGAAGGACTATAAGTCAGCGACAGCTAAGAAGGGCATCGGAGCTGAGTCTTTCCGTACCTTCGACAACTGGCTGGCCGTTTTTTGCGTCTTTGCGGCTTGTTACCTAGAAGATAGGCCTGACGAACATGAACGTCATTAGATACCTGCACTTAGGTGGTCATTCCGAGTTGTTCGCTCGGTAAATTTATTCGCATCGCAGCGATTTTCCGCTTAGTGCGCATGCGCAATGTCCGCACTGTGACTGCGCCAAGTAAATTTGCTAAGAAGTTAGGTATTTTACTCACGGCATTACGAGGTATTTTCTTCGTTCTGGTGATCGGAGTGTGATTGACAGGAAGTGGGTGTTTCTGGGAGGAAACAGGCCGTTTTATGGGTGTGTGCGGAAAAACGCTACCGTTTCTGGGAAAAAGGCGGGAGTGGCTGGAGAAACGGAGGAGTGTCTGGACGAACGCTGGGTGTGTTTGTGACGTCAAACCAGGAACGACAAGCACTGAACTGATCGCAGATGCCGAGTAAGTCTGGAGCTACTCAGAAACTGCTAAGAGGTGTGTAATCGCAATTTTGAGAATCTTTAGTTCGTAAATTTACTATGCTAAGATTCACTCCCAGTAGGCGGCGGCATAGCCTGTGCAAAGCTGCTAAAAGCAGCTTGCGAGCGATCAACTCGGAATGAGGGCCTTAATACACGATATGCAGCGCACATCGTCAGGCATCGAATGGCGGATGTATGACGAGAAATTCCGGGAGAAACAGGACTGCTTGCAGGTGATTGACTTTGGTTGCAAGGACGTGGAAGTCTGGCTCCAGGTCACCCGGACTTCTCAACCCGCTAGGGAGCCCCGGAATCTGGGGGCGGACGGGCACCGCGCAGGGTCGTCCGCCCAAGGGACCAGCGCGGACGGAGGATCGGGCAAGACAGGTAGATTGGCTGTCCGTGGGGGGGGTGGGGCAGGCCGCCGCGAAAGGGAAGTGCTTCGCATTTAACAATGCGTCCTGTTCCTTCGGCAAGCAGTGTCGGTTTCGACATTTGTGCTTGCAATGTGGCGGCTCCCACCCAGCCTCTACCTGTTTTAAAGGCAGTCGCCAGGGTGCGCGGGATAAGCAAAGTTACGCAAGACCCGGCGTGAGCGGGAGCGCTAAGCAGGGCACCAACGCCAGTTAATTTGGATGCAATGGCCAAATGGTTGGATTGGTATCCAAATAGTGCAGATGCTCAGTTTTTGTTTCAGGGTTTTCAGTTTGGTTTTCGCTTGCCTGTTGCGAGCGAGGTATTGGTCCGGGCTCACCGGAACCTCCAGTCTGCTCGCGCCTTGCAGTCAGTTCTGCGAGAGAAAGTTGATAAGGAGTTACGGCTGGGTAGGATGGAGGGACCGTTTAGCTCACCCCCGGTGGATGACTTGGTCATCTCCCCAGTGGGGGTAGTTCCCAATAAGACTCCAGGTGCTTTTCGGCTCATTCAGCATCTTTCTTACCCATCGGGGTCGTCGGTCAACGACGCGATACCACCGGCTCATTGCTTGGTGGTGTACCAGTCGTTTGATGAGGCGCTAGAGTTGGTCCGTAGTTATGGCCCTGGGGCCCTGATGGCTAAGATCGATGTGGAATCCGCATTTCGGTTGCTACCGTTGCATCCGTTTTATGGGTTTTCGGATCGGAGCGGAGTATTTCATTGACAAATGTTTGCGATGGGATGTTCCGTTTCCTGCTCGTTTTTTTAACGTTTTAGCACATTTTTACATTGGTGCGTGGAGTCTTCGTCAGGGGGTCATGGAGTCGCACATTACCTCGATGACTTCCTGTGTGTGGGTCCGGCGAATTCGCCACGCTGCGGCGACTTGCTGTTCAGCATCCGAGCTCTGTTTTTTTCACTTTGGCGTTCCTGTGGCCGAGGATAAAACGGAGGGGCCGGTTTCCTGATTGTCATTCTTGGGCATCGAAATCGACACGGTAGCGGGGTCGTGTCGCCTGCCTCAGGCCAAGGTTGCGAAGCTTCGCGAAGCTATCTGCCAGTTCGTAAGGTCGCGCAAAGTCACGCTGCGGCAGGCGCAGTCCTTGCTGGGCCTTTTGAACTTTGCTTGTCGGGTAATCCCGATGGGCAGGGTTTTCTGCCGGAAGCTGGAGAGGGCGACTGCGGGGTGTGCCAGGCCGCATCATTTCATCCGCTTGTCCTCCGAGATTAAGAGGGATTTGGCCGTCTGGGCCTCGTTCCTGGGGGACTTCAACGGGGTGCGTATCTGGCAGGCCCCAACGGTCGCTGTTTACCGACGCGGCGGGTTCCTCTGGGTTCGGTTGCTACCTTTAGGGATCTTGGTGCGTGGCCTCGTGGCCGGAGGAATGGCATCACGAGGGTTTAACTAAGGACCTTTTGCTGCTGGAGCTTTTCCCCATTATGGTGGCGCTGGAGGTTTGGGGCGGTCGTCTGGCTCATCGCAGCATCTTGTTTAGATGTGACAATCTGGGCGTGGTGCATGCGATCAATAACCAGAGGGCGAAGTCGCTGGTGGTCCTGAGGGTGCTGGGGCGGTTGCTGCTGACATGCTTGCATAGGAATGTGTGGTTCCGCGCGCAGCATGTGCCTGGTCGGGAGAACAGAATTGCCGACGCGTTGTCACGAGGTCAGTGGGAGAGATTTCGTTTGTTGGCACCCGAGGCCGATGAGCAAGGGTTTCAATGTCCCGGTTATGTCTGGCAGGTGATCGGGCCGGACTGGAGGGTCTAGCGATGCGGTCAGTGGCTCCGAACACGCTCAAGGCTTACGGACAAGCTTGGAGCGAGTGGGAGGAGTTTGTCCGAGGACGAAGTCAACAAGGTAAGAGCGGGCATCGGATGATGCTTTCTTTTATTTGGCAGCTGTTTGTTACGGGTAGGTCCAGAGCTTTGGTGTCCCGGTACTTAGCTGGTATTTCGTTCTTTATTAAAATCAAGGGTGTCCCTGACGTGACAAAGAGAGGGCTTCTGCTTAAGGCGATGAAGGGTGGGCACACGTGGCGCCAACGCCGCCTGATAGGCGGCGGCCCATTGATGCGGCCTTGCTACCGGCTGTCATCAAGGCGGTTGGCGGTATTGCGTCATCTATTTTTGAATCGCTTCTGTTCCGGTTGGCGTTCTCCGTGGCTTACCACGGAGCCTTTCGGGTTTCAGAGCTGGTAGCGCCATCTAAGCGGGTGGATTCGCGCATGCTTCTCGAGGACGTGGTGGTGGGTGAGAGGTCCTTGCTGTGCAGATTGTGTCGCTCTAAGATGGACCACATAGGTAGAGGTCGATGGGTCACCTTGGTTTCGTCGCTGGAGGAGAGCATTTGCCCGGTGAGGTTGGCATCGAAATATGCGGCAGTTCGGCCCGGTGGGCGGGGGTCATGGTTGCTGCATTATGACGGTCTGCCCTTGACGAAATATCAGTTTCGTTGGATGCTGGGTCGCTGTCTGGCGAGCTTGGGCCTTCCACCCGCTGCTTTCGGGACGCATTCCTTCCGCATCGGGGCTGCGACGTCGGCTGCGTCGGCAGGGCTTTCCGTGGCGGAAATCCAGGCAGTGGGGCGATGGAAGTCGTCGAGTTACAGACGATATATTCGCCCCGTTGCATGATTTGTTTGTTTGACTAACGGTTCTGTTTATTTGTAGTTGTATAAGTCATGTTGTAAAGTTCAGTACGTCCTTGTGTTGTGTGTCTGTTTGTCTCCCCTGTTTATCCTACTCAGGGATTAGCCACTCGCTGCTGCTGGCAGCGGGGGTCTGGAGTTCTTTTGCGATTTTTTGCCTGACTTGACGGACTGAATTCTAATCTACAATACGGCTTATCAGTTCAAATCAAAGTCCCTCAGCAGGTTTTTACGCTTTCACCTCCAGCTGAGTTCTTACATGTTTTTTCCCATTTTATACCCCCCCCCCCCCCCGTTTTATTTTCCTTATATTATTTTGATTTTTCCCGTTGTGTGTTTATGTTCTGCTTCAATTGGCTGGAAGCTTGTGCAGATCGGCTAGGCCGTGACTTCTGCAAGACACAAAACCCCCTTTTTTTCTTTTGGCAGATCCTTCAGGTTAATGCATTTAATAAACTCTGCTTTAGATTCTTATTAACCGATTTTTTACCCCTTTCCTTCTCTTCAGGTTGGGTAGAAGATGATTTAGCAATCTGGGTGGTTGGCCACTCTTATGTGTACTGGGCAGCCAGGTTTTTGGCCTCGGAGGGGGCAAGGATGTTTCCTAGGGCTCATGGCGTTCGTTGGCTTGGTTGGCGGGGGATGATGTGGAAAGATCTGAAGAGTAGATTGGTCAGTCAGGTCAGCGAGCATGGGGTCCCTAGGGTGCTGGTTGTCCATTTAGGTGGCAACGACCTGGGGAAGAGGACATCTTTGGAGCTGCGGTGGGCCATGATGAAGGATCTGGCCAGTGTGGCCGCAGCATGGACCAATTGTGTCTTGGTGTTCTCTTTGATGGTGCCAAGGTTGAGTTGGCGAGGTGTGGCGGACGGTTGCCTGATTGATGAGGCCAGGCAAAAGGTGAATGGGGCGGTGGTGAAGTGGGTGTTGACCCACGGAGACAAAGTGGTTCGCCACCCTAGGATTCGGTTTCGTGACAGTCACCTTTTTCGGCCTGATGGTGTGCATATGTCCAATGAGGGGATGATGCTTTTCCTGGAGGATCTGTTTCTGGTGTTGCAGGAGTTAGGTTGAGGGTATGGTGGCGGTGCGAAGACTCTGGGGAGGAGTCCTTCACTGTTGGCGGAAAAGAACGGCAGGTTGTAGTTTGTCTTGTTAGTTGCAGTGATTTACAGTTTGGTGTGGTTTAGGTGCACTCATCTCCATTGACTTTTAAGGCTGCTTAACCACCCGTCCGGGGGCAGCGTCATCACCCATCAGGGTAGGTAGTCACCGTGGGGGTCTGAGTCGGGCACCTATTACCTATTTTATAGTTTGTGTTAAATTAGGATCGTTTGGAAATTTTATGTTTTGAGGTTATCGTCAGTTGAATATAGCCGTTCTTTTTTCTGCCACCAAATGCCGGCTGAATCGGCATGTTAACTAAAATTTTCATTTTACAGGTTTTCTAATGGTTAGGGTACAATAAATAGCTGACAATTTTCTGCCAAATTCAAGTCTCCGTGTCATTATTTCTTGGTATTAAGGTACTGAATGCTTTACTTTTGAATAAAGGGTCCACACATTATCATTAGGAGGTTTAGGAGAGAAAAATGACTGCATATGAATAGAGAGAGTTAAACCTCCTGTGAGGGGTGGACCTAACTGTGAGGAAAAGTACAGCCCATGGTAAAGAGGGGAGGGTACAGTATATATAGGGACTGCTAGGCCAGCTTGGTCTCTCTTGCTGCTGAATTGCCTTCCCGCCCTCCCACCCTGTTTGGTAGAGGTTCTGGCACGGAGTGCCTTGGCTTTGAATTGTTAGTATGGTTTTATCGTTGGCTATTTGTTGGCGGAAAAGAATGGCAGGTTGTAGTTTGTCTTGTTAGTTGCAGTGATTTACAGTTTGGTGTGGTTTAGGTGCACTCACCTCCATTGACGTTTAAGGCCGCTTGACCACCCGTCCGGGGGCAGGGTCATCACCCATCAGGGTGGGTAGTCACCGTGGGGGCTGAGTCGGGCACCTATTACCTATTTTATAGTTTGTGTTAAATTAGGATCGTTTGCCCGCAGCGCACAGCGGCGTGTAATGAGTCAGTTTGACTCATTACATGCTTGGGCCCCTGGACAGAGGCGGGCCCCAGTGCAACGCACTGCTTGCACTGGCGGTAGTTCCGCCTCTGGATGCATGTATGAGAGAGGCTATGTATGTATGTATGAAAGAGGCTATGTATGGATGTATGGATGTACTGTATTTTATTTATGTATGTATGAGAGAATGTATGGATGTATATATGTGTGTATGCATGGAGGCAGTGTATGGATGTATGTTTGAGAGAGGCTATGTATGTATGAGAGAGGCAGTGTATGTATGAATGAATGTATGAGAGAGGCAGTGTATGGATGTGCAGTATGTATGGGAGAGGCAGTGTATGTATGAGAGAGGCAGTGAATGGATGCATGTATGTATCAGTGGCGCACACAGGGGGGGTTTCCGAGCACCTGGAAACTCCCCCTGATGAGCCAACATGTACATTTTTGAGATGGAGACAGCAGTGTCTCTGTCTCAGTAAAAGCTGCGATTGCGTATGTGACCGCGATGCGGGAGCCGCTGCAGCAGAGAGCTACGTAGCTCTCTGTAGAGTGTCCAGGGGGAGCTGCTGGCTGCGCATGCTCAGCCAAAGCAGCTCCCTCCATCCAGACAGTGCCAACAGTCTGCTTCCGCCTCCCAGGCCCTGATGGAAGGTACAGTATATTTAAATAAGTAGTGTATACACTATACAGCATGGGAAGCTTGTGTGAATGTGTATATGTATGTGTGCTTCTGTGTGTGCTTGTGTATGTATGTTTGCATGTATATATGTGTGTCTGTATGAATGAATGTGTTTGCAATATATATATATATATATATATATATATATACACACACACACACACACACACACACATATATATATATATATATATATATATATATATATATATGTGTGTGTTATTAGTGATGTGCACCGGACATTTTTCGGGTTTTGTGTTTTGGTTTTAGATTCGGTTCCGCGGCCGTGTTTTGGATTCGGACGCGTTTTGGCAAAACCTCCCTGAAAAATTTTTGTCGGTTTCGGGTGTGTTTTGGATTTAGGTGTTTTTTTACAAAAAAAAACTCAAAAACAGCTTAAATCATAGAATTTGGGGGTCATTTTGATCCCATAGTATTATTAACCTCAATAACCATAATTTACACTCATTTTCAGTCTATTCTGAACACCTCACACCTCACAATATTATTTTTAGTCCTAAAATTTGCACCGAGGTCGCTGGATGGCTAAGCTAAGCGACACAAGTGGCCGACACAAACACCTGGCCCATCTAGGAGTGGCACTGCAGTGTGAGACAGGATGGCACTTCAAAAAAATAGTCCTCAAACAGCACATGAAGCAAAGAAAAAAAGAGGCGCAATGAGGTAGTTGTGTGACTAAGTTAAGTGACACAAGTGGCCGACACAAACACCTGGCCCATCTAGGAGTGGCACTGCAGTGTCAGACAGGATGGCACTTCAAAAAATAGTCCACAAACAGCACATGAAGCAAAGAAAAAAAGAGGCGCAATGAGCTAGCTGTGTGACTAAGCTAAGCGACTCAAGTGGCCGACACAAACACCTGGCCCGGGATCCGGTCTGAAGATCGACAGTGTCTAGGTCGACAATGCGTTTTTCAAATTTGTTTTCTTTTATTGAATTTTTTCATACTTAACTATCCACGTGGACTACGATTGGAACGGTAAAGTGTGCCGAGCGAAGCGGTAGCGGAGCGAAGGCACCATGCCCGAAGCATGGCGAGCGAAGCGAGCCATGCGAGGGGACGCGGTGCACTAATTTGGGATCCCGGTCACTCTACGAAGAAAACGACAAAAAAAAAAAATCCTCATGTCGACCTTTAGACCTGTCAACCTAGCACATGTCGACCTAGAAACCCTGTCGACCTTCCATCCATGTCGACCTAGTGACTGTCGACCTATAGTGGTCGACCTAAACATTGTCGACCTAGACACTGTCGATTTGTTGAACCACACCCACCAGGCCCATCTAGGAGTGGCACTGCAGTTTTCTAGCAAGAGGATGAGTGCTTCCATCCTCATGTGAAGCTGAACCACTAGCCATGAACATAGGCCAGGGCCTCAGCCGTTCCTTGCCACTCCGTGTCGTAAATGGCATATTGGCAAGTTTACGCTTCTCCTCAGACGCTTTTAATTTTTATTTTTGGGTCATTTTAATGAACTTTTGTGTTTTGGATTTTACATGCTCTCTACTATGACATTGGGCATCGGCCTTGGCAGACGACGTTGATGGCATTTCATCGTCTCGGCCATGACTAGTGGCAGCAGCTTCAGCACGAGGTGGAAGTGGATCTTGATCTTTCCCTATTTTACCCTCCACATTTTTGTTCTCCATATTTTAATGTGTGGAATTATATGCCAGTATCAATTAGTGATGAGCGGGTTCGGATCCTCGGGATCCGAACCCGCCCGAACTTCACCTCTTTTTTTTACGGGTCCGAGCGACTCGGATCTTCCCGCCTTGCTCGGTTAACCCGAGCGCGCCCGAACGTCATCATCCCGCTGTCGGATTCTCGCGAGATTCGGATTCTATATAAGGAGCCGCGCGTCGCCGCCATTTTCACACGTGCATTGAGATTGATAGGGAGAGGACGTGGCTGGCGTCCTCTCCGTTATAGTAGAAAAAGATTGAGTATAAAGACTGAGTGACTTACTTATAATTGTGGGGAGGATTGGGGACGGGGAGCAGCTGTTAGGGAGTACAGTGCAGGGTTTTGATTATACCACCAGTGAGTTTAATCCTTTGTTTGTTTCTCTGCCTGAAAAAAACGCTCCACCATATCTGTGCTCACTCAGTGTGCTGCACTGCTGCATGATATATCTGTGCTGAGTGCACTGCTCACACTGCCTAATTGTGGGGACTGGGGAGCAGTTATAGCAGGAGTACAGTGCACAGTTTTGCTGACAGTGACCACCAGTCCAGTATACGTTTGTCTGCCTGAAAAACACTCCTGTCTGTGGTGGCTTTTTTTTTCTTCATACTAGTTTAGCAGTCTGCTGACAGTGTCCACCAGGTCAGTTATTATTTATTATACAGTATATTATATTTATTTTATATATATCTAGCAGTACGGTAGGCCACGGCTGTACCTACCTCTGTGTCGTCAGTGCACTCGTCGTCCATAAGTAATATAATACTATACTATCCATCCATCTACATTGTATACCTGTGGTGGCTTTTTTTTTTTTTCATACTAGTTTAGCAGTCTGCTAACAGTGTCCACCAGGTCCGTTATTATATTATACAGTATATTATATATATATAAGCAGTACGGTAGGCCACGGCTGTACCTACCTCTGTGTCGTCAGTGCACTCGTCGTCCATAAGTAATATAATACTATACTATCCATCCATCTACATTGTATACCTGTGGTGGCTGTTTTTTTCTTCATACTAGTTTAGCAGTTTGCTGACAGTGTCCACCAGGTCCGTTATTATTATACAGTATATTATATATATATATATATATATATATAGCAGTACGGTAGGCCATGGCTGTACCTACCTCTGTGTCGTCAGTGCACTCGTCGTCCATAAGTAATATACAGGTTGAGAATCCCATATCCAAATATTCCGAAATACGGAATATTCCGAAATACGGACTTTTTTGAGTGAGAGTGAGATAGTGAAACCTTTGTTTTCTGATGGGTCAATGTACACAAACTTTGTTTAATACACAAAGTTATTAAAAATATTGTATTAAATGACCTTCAGGCTGTGTGTATAAGGTGTATATGAAACATAAATGAATTGTGTGAATGTACACACACTTTGTTTAATGCACAAAGTTATAAAAAATATTGGCTAAAATGACCTTCAGGCTGTGTATATAAGGTGTATATGTAACATAAATGCATTCTGTGCTTAGATTTAGGTCCCATCACCATGATATCTCATTATGGTATGCAATTATTCCAAAATACGGAAAAATCCCATATCCAAAATACCTCTGGTCCCAAGCATTTTGGATAAGGGAGACTCAACATGTAATACTATACTATCCATCCATCTACATTGTATACCTGTGGTGGCTTTTTTTTTCTTCATACTAGTTCAGCAGTCTGCTGACAGTGTCCACCAGGTCCGTTATTATATTATACAGTATATTATATATATATATATATATAAGCAGTACGGTAGGCCACGGCTGTATCTACCTCTGTGTCGTCAGTGCACTCGTCGTCCATAAGTAATATAATACTATACTATCCATCCATCTACATTGTATACCTGTGGTGGCTTTTTTTTTCTTCATACTAGTTTAGCAGTCTGCTGACAGTGTCCACCAGGTCCGTTATTATATTATACAGTATATTATATATATATATAAGCAGTACGGTAGGCCACGGCTGTACCTACCTCTGTGTCGTCAGTGCACTCGTCGTCCATAAGTAATATAATACTATACTATAGTATATCCATCCATCTACATTGTATACCTGTGGTGGTTTTTTTTTCCTTCATACTAGTTTAGCAGTCTGCTGACAGTGTCCACCAGGTCCGTTATACAGTATATTATATATATAAGCAGTACGGTAGGCCACGGCTGTACCTACCTCTGTGTCGTCAGTGCACTCGTCATCCATAAGTAATATAATACTATACTATCCATCCATCTACATTGTATACCTGTGGTGGCTTTTTTTTTCTTCATACTAGTTTAGCAGTCTGCTGACAGTGTCCACCAGGTCCGTTATTATTATACAGTATATTATATATATATATATATATATATATATATATATATATAGCAGTACGGTAGGCCACGGCTGTACCTACCTCTGTGTCGTCAGTGCACTCGTCGTCCATAAGTAATATAATACTATACTATCCATCCATCTACATTGTATACCTGTGGTGGCTTTTTTTTTCTTCATACTAGTTTAGCAGTCTGCTGACAGTGTCCACCAGGTCCGTTATTATTATACAGTATATATATATATATATATATATATATATATATATATATATATAGCAGTACGGTAGGCCACGGCTGTACCTACCTCTGTGTCGTCAGTGCACTCGTCGTCCATAAGTAATATAATACTATACTATCCATCCATCTACATTGTATACCTGTGGTGGCTTTTAGTTGTGTGCATTAAAATATGGAGAACAAAAATGTGGAGGTTAAAAAAATAGGGAAAGATCAAGATCCACTTCCACCTCGTGCTGAAGCTGCTGCCACTAGTCATGGCCGAGACGATGAAATGCCATCAACGTCGTCTGCCAAGGCCGATGCCCAATGTCATAGTACAGAGCATGTAAAATCCAAAACACAAAAGATCAGTAAAATGACCCAAAAATCAAAATTAAAAGCGTCCGAGGAGAAGCGTAAACTTGCCAATATGCCATTTACGACACGGAGTGGCAAGGAACGGCTGAGGCCCTGGCCTATGTTCATGGCTAGTGGTTCAGCTTCACATGAGGATGGAAGCACTCATCCTCTCGCTAGAAAAAAGAAAAGACTTAAGCTGGCAAAAGCACAGCAAAGAACTGTGCGTTCTTCGAAATCACAAATCCCCAAGGAGAGTTCAATTGTGTCGGTTGCGATGCCTGACCTTCCCAACACTGGACGGGAAGAGCTTGCGCCTTCCACCATTTGCACGCCCCCTGCAAGTGCGCCTCTTTTTTTCTTTGCGTCATGTGCTGTTTGGGTAGTATTTTTTTGAAGGGCCATCCTGCCTGACACTGCAGTGCCACTCCTAGATGGGCCAGGTGTTTGTGTCGGCCACTTGGGTCGCTTAGCTTAGTCACACAGCTACCTCATTGCGCCTCTTTTTTTCTTTGCGTCATGTGCTGTTTGGGGAGTATTTTTTTGAAGGGCCATCCTGCCTGACACTGCAGTGCCACTCCTAGATGGGCCAGGTGTTTGTGTCGGCCACTTGGGTCGCTGAGCTTAGTCACACAGCTACCTCATTGCGCCTCTTTTTTTCTTTGCGTCATGTGCTGTTTGGGGAGTATTTTTTTGAAGGGCCATCCTGCGTGACACTGCAGTGCCACTCCTAGATGGGCCAGGTGTTTGTGTCGGCCACTTGGGTCGCTGAGCTTAGTCACACAGCTACATCATTGCGCCTCTTTTTTTCTTTGCATCATGTGCTGTTTGGGGAGTATTTTTTTGAAGGGCCATCCTGCGTGACACTGCAGTGCCACTCCTAGATGGGCCAGGTGTTTATGTCGGCCACTTGGGTCGCTTAGCTTAGTCACACAGCTACCTCATTGCGCCTCTTTTTTTCTTTGCGTCATGTGCTGTTTGGGGAGTATTTTTTTGAAGGGCCATCCTGCCTGACACTGCAGTGCCACTCCTAGATGGGCCAGGTGTTTGTGTCGGCCACTTGGGTCGCTGAGCTTAGTCACACAGCTACCTCATTGCGCCTCTTTTTTTCTTTGCGTCATGTGCTGTTTGGGGAGTATATTTTTGAAGGGCCATCCTGCGTGACACTGCAGTGCCACTCCTAGATGGGCCAGGTGTTTGTGTCGGCCACTTGGGTCGCTGAGCTTATTCACACAGCTACATCATTGCGCCTCTTTTTTTCTTTGCATCATGTGCTGTTTGGGGAGTATTTTTTTGAAGGGCCATCCTGCGTGACACTGCAGTGCCATTCCTAGATGGGCCAGTGGGCCAGGTGTTTGTGTCGGCCACTAGGGTCGCTTAGCTTAGCCATCCAGCGACCTCGGTGCAAATTTTAGGACTAAAAATAATATTGTGACTGTGAGGTGTGAGGTGTTCAGAATAGACTGGAAATGGGTGTAAATTATGGTTATTGAGGTTAATAATACTATGGGATCAAAATGACCCCCAAATTCTATGATTTAAGCTGTTTTTTAGGGTTTTTTGAAAAAAAACACCCGAATCCAAAACACAACCGAATCCGACAAAAAAAATTCGGTGAGGTTTTGCCAAAACGCGTTCGAACCCAAAACACGGCCGCGGAACCGAACCCAAAACCAAAACACAAAACCCGAAAAATTTCCGGTGCACATCACTAGTATCAATAGCAATGGCCTACTACTATATATACTGCGCACAACTGAAATGCACCACAGGTATGGATGGATAGTATACTTGACGACACAGAGGTAGGTAGAGCAGTGGCCTACTGTACCGTACTGCTATATATTATATACTGGTGGTCAGCAAACTGTGCAAAACTGAAATGCACCACAGGAATGGATGGATAGTATACTTGACGACACAGAGGTAGGTAGAGCAGTGGCCTACTGTACCGTACTGCTATATATTATATACTGGTGGTCAGCAAACTGTGCAAAACTGAAATGCACCACAGGTATGGGTGGATTGTACACTTGACGACACAGAGGCAGGTACAGCAGTGGCCTACTGTACCGTAATGCTATATATTATATACTGGTGGTCAGCAAACTGTACAAAACTGAAATGCACCACAGGTATGGATGGATAGTATACTTGACGACACAGAGGTAGGTACAGCAGTGGCCTACTGTACCGTAATGCTATATATTATATACTGGTGGTCAGCAAACTGTGCAAAACTGAAATGCACCACAGGTATGGATGGATAGTATACTTGACGACACAGAGGTAGGTACAGCAGTGGCCTACTGTACCGTAATGCTATATATTATATACTGGTGGTCAGTAAACTGTGCAAAACTGAAATGCACCACAGGTATGGATGGATAGTATACTTGACGACACAGAGGTAGGTACAGCAGTGGCTTACTGTACCGTAATGCTATATATTATATACTGGTGGTCAGCAAACTGTGCAAAACTGAAATGCACCACAGGTATGGATGGATAGTATACTTGACGACACAGAGGTAGGTACAGCAGTGGCCTACTGTACCGTAATGCTATATATTATATACTGGTGGTCAGCAAACTGTGCAAAACTGAAATCCACCTCAGGTATGGATGGATAGTATACTTGACGACACAGAGGTAGGTACCGCAGTAGCCTACTGTGCCGTAATGCTATATATTATATACTGGTGGTCAGCAAACTGTGCAAAACTGAAATGCACCACAGGTATGGATGGATAGTATACTTGACGACACAGAGGTAGGTACAGCAGTGGCCTTCTGTACCGTACTCCTATATATTATAGGGATGTGCACTTGAAATTTTTCGGGTTTTGTGTTTTGGTTTTGGGTTCGGTTCCGCGGCCGTGTTTTGGGTTCGACCGCGTTTTGGCAAAACCTCACCGAATTTTTTTTGTTGGATTCGGGTGTGTTTTGGATTCGGGTATTTTTTTCAAAAAACCCTAAAAAAACAGCTTAAATCATAGAATTTGGGGGTCATTTTGATCCCAAAGTATTATTAACCTCAAAAACCATAATTTCCACTCATTTTCAGTCTATTCTGAATACCTCACACCTCACAATATTGGCCCTCATTCCGAGTTGTTCGCTCGGTGTTTTTCATCGCATCGCAGTGAAAATCCGCTTAGTACGCATGCGCAATGTTCGCACTGCGACTGCGCCAAGTAACTTTACTATGAAGAAAGTATTTTTACTCACGGCTTTTTCTTCGCTCCGGCGATCGTAATGTGATTGACAGGAAATGGGTGTTACTGGGCGGAAACACGGCGTTTCAGGGGCGTGTGGCTGAAAACGCTACCGTTTCCGGAAAAAACGCAGGAGTGGCCGGAGAAACGGTGGGAGTGCCTGGGCGAACGCTGGGTGTGTTTGTGACGTCAACCAGGAACGACAAGCACTGAAATGATCGCACAGGCAGAGTAAGTCTGGAGTTACTCTGAAACTGCTAAGTAGTTAGTAATCGCATTATTGCGAATACATCGGTCGCAATTTTAAGAAGCTAAGATACACTCCCAGTAGGCGGCGGCTTAGCGTGTGTAACTCTGCTAAATTCGCCTTGCGACCGATCAACTCGGAATGAGGGCCATTATTTTTAGTCCTAAAATTTGCACCCAGGTCGCTGGATGACTAAGCTAAGCGACCCTAGTGGCCGACACAAACACCTGGCCCATCTAGGAGTGGCACTGCAGTGTCACGCAGGATGGCCCTTCCAAAAAACACTCCCCAAACAGCACATGACGCAAAGAAAAAAAGAGGCGCAATGAGGTAGCTGTGTGAGTAAGCTAAGCGACACTAGTGGCCGACACAAACACCTGGCCTATCTTGGAGTGGCACTGCAGTGTCACGCAGGATGGCCCTTCCAAAAAACACTCCCCAAACAGCACATGACGCAAAGAAGAAAAAAAGAGGCGCAATGAGGTAGCTGTGTGAGTAAGCTAAGCGACCCTAGTGGCCGACACAAACACCTGGCCCATCTAGGAGTGGCACTGCAGTGTCACGCAGGATGGCCCTTCCAAAAAACACTCCCCAAACAGCACATGACGCAAAGAAGAAAAAAAGAGGCGCAATGAGGTAGCTGTGTGAGTAAGATAAGCGACCCTAGTGGCCGACACAAACACCTGGCCCATCTAGGAGTGGCACTGCAGTGTCACGCAGGATGGCCCTTCCAAAAAACACTCCCCAAACAGCACATGACGCAAAGAAGAAAAAAAGAGGCGCAATGAGGTAGCTGTGTGAGTAAGATAAGCGACCCTAGTGGCCGACACAAACACCTGGCACATCTAGGAGTGGCACTGCAGTGTCACGCAGGATGGCCCTTCCAAAAAACACTCCCCAAACAGCACATGACGCAAAGAAGAAAAAAAGAGGCGCAATGAGGTAGCTGTGTGAGTAAGCTAAGCGACCCTAGTGGCCGACACAAACACCTGGCCCATCTAGGAGTGGCACTGCAGTGTCACGCAGGATGGCCCTTCCAAAAAACACTCCCCAAACAGCACATGACGCAAAGAAGAAAAAAAGAGGCGCAATGAGGTAGCTGTGTGAGTAAGATAAGCGACCCTAGTGGCCGACACAAACACCTGGCCCATCTAGGAGTGGCACTGCTGTCACAACTGAGGGCCTGAGCTGACGGGAGGCAGCCTCAGTTGTAGGGGCTGAGATGTAACGGAACCTGGGAGGTTGTATCAGACCCCTAGACATGTAAGTAACATGTAGAATAACTGCCCGAAGGCGTGACCACGACAACCAGGATAAAAGTCAATGATGTTTATTATGACAAACTCCGTAACACAGCAGCAGTAAAAGGAAACATAAAAGTCAACAGAGGATAAATACAATTCCTGGGTACTACAGGGTGGCAAGGGCCACAGGCACTGGTAGTGTGAGACAGTTCTTATAATCTTCTAGTTGGAAAGTCCTTACCAGGCCTGACTGTAGCAATGGAGAGAACCCAGGATCGTACCAGCTGATGTTCCAGGAAAGGCTGGGCTGCTGAAGGTAAAACGGCTGCTGTGGATACTGGCTGGAACCAGACTGTTGTTGGTACGGAGTGGATACTGGCTGGAACCAGTTAAATAATAAACGAACTTGAGAGCGATGAAATAATAATGAAGTTTGGAGTTTGAGAGCGGTGAAATAATAATACCGGTGGAGAGTGGTAAACTGCAGAAAAGGACACCGGCCCTTTAAGAGAAGCTATACACTGCTGGAAGCTGGGCTGGAAGCAGGTGATTGCTGTAGCTGGAAACAGGTGAGTCCAGAATGGATCGGAGAGTCAGGCTACACCGCAGATGGAATGCTGGTGCGGGTCTCTATAGCAGAAGTCTGGAGACAGGAGCTGGAACCTGGAAGACAACCACAGGAGAGAGACAAACTGGAACTAGGTTAGACAACCAAAGCACTGACGACTTCCTTGCTCAAGCACAGCTTACTTATACCTGCAGCAAGGAAGGGGTTGGCTAGGCAATTATGCAAATCAACAATACAGACAGCAGATTGGTGGAAATGATCAGATGACAAAATCCAAGATGGCTGCGCCCATGCAGACACTTGGAGGGAAGTTTGGTTTGTAATCCATGTGAGAATTGAAACAGTAATGGCGACGCCGGCCACAGGAGACAGGAGACGCCAGACTGACAAGTGCACATTTAACCACGCGGGCACAGCGGAGGCCGCGGCTGATGAAATCACCACTCTGACATTCTGCATGTGGAAACTCAGGAACAGCGGGATCCGGTCCTGGAACGCTGAGCCAGCCTTAGGAGGCATCTGAAGGGTAAGTAATGGCGTCCAGATACCCGGATCGTGACAGCACCCCCCCCTTTAGGAGTGGCCCCAGGACACTTCTTAGGATTTAAAGGAAACTTTGCGTGGAAATTTCGGACCAAGGCAGGAGCATGGACGTCTGAGGCATTGGTCCAAGAGCGTTCTTCAGGACCATAGCCCTTCCAGTCAATGAGGTATTGTAACTGACCGTAACGGAAACGTGAGTCCAAAATCTTGGCCACCTCGTACTCGACTCCCCGTTGAGTCTGAACTTTGGGAGCTGGAGGAAGTGCGGAATGAAACCGATTCAGGATCAGCGGTTTCAACAAAGAAACATGAAATGTCCTGGGTATTTTCAAGAAGGATGGTAACTGTAACCTGTAGGCAACAGGATTGATGACTTGTTCAATCTTGAAGGGTCCGATGTAGCGAGGTGCAAATTTCATGCTGGGAACTCTCAACCTCAAATTCTTCGTGGACAGCCACACACGATCACCCACCTTGAGAGCAGGAACCGCTCTACGCTTCCTATCGGCAAACTTCTTATACCTGAATGAGGCTTTAAGCAGGGCTGCGCGGACGTTCCTCCAGTTATTTGAAAACTGACGCAAGGTGACATCCACTGCTGGAACAGAAGTTGCGGGAAGCGGTTGGAATTCTGGGACTTTAGGGTGGAATCCATAATTAATGAAGAATGGTGTAGAAGAAGATGAGGAATGGTATTGATTGTTGTGGCTGAACTCGGCCCAAGGAAGAAGTTGAACCCAGTCATCTTGAGAGGAAGACACATATATACGGAGGAAGGCCTCCAAGTCCTGATTCACCCTCTCGGTTTGACCATTGGTCTGAGGATGGTAAGCCGTGGAAAACTTTAACTTGACTTGGAGGGCTTGACACAAACTTCGCCAAAATTTGGCTACAAATTGTACTCCACGATCCGAGATGATCTCTTCAGGAAGACCATGAAGTCGGAAGATCTCTTGTATAAACACTTGAGCCAACTTGGAAGCTGACGGAAGACCGGTGAGAGGGATGAAATGTGCCATCTTGGTGAACCGGTCAACTACCACCCAGATGGTATTAAACTTGTTGCAGATAGGTAGATCGGAAACAAAGTCCATCGACAAATGGGTCCAAGGTCGACGGGGAACAGATAATGGAACCAGTTGCCCCGCAGGCGACTGGCGGGAGACTTTGTGTTGGGCACACTTTGGGCAGGAGGCAATAAATTCCATAACGTCCTTCTTCAGAGTTGGCCACCAGTAGGACCTAGAAATAAATTCAAGGGTTTTCTGAATGCCTGTATGTCCAGCAAAACGGGAAGCATGGGCCCAATGCATGAGCTTCTTCCTTAGAACTGGCTTAACAAAACTTTTCCCTGGTGGAGGCGTAGAGTCCATCCCTACCGTGGAGAATGCCAACGGATTAATAATAGGATGCTTGTCTGCAGACTCGGACTCATTTTCTTGCTCCCATGAGCGGGAAAGGGCATCGGCCTTACGATTCTGAGAACCCGGACAGAACTGGAGTTTAAAGTCAAACCTAGAGAAGAAAAGTGCCCATCTGGCCTGACGAGGATTCAGACATTGTGCGCCTTTGAGATATAAAAGATTTTTGTGGTCGGTAAGTATGGTGATTGAGTGGGAAGCTCCCTCCAACAGGTATCTCCACTCCTCCAGAGCGAGCTTGATGGCTAGCAACTCCTGATCGCCAATGGCATAGTTGCGCTCAGCTGGGGAGAACTTCCGGGAGAAGAAACTGCAAGGATGTAGATGTCCATCTTTGGCCCTCTGGGATAACACTGCTCCTACTCCAACGGAGGAGGCATCTACCTCTAAGATAAAAGGAGAGTCGGTGTCGGGCTGTTTCAGAACTGGTGCAGAGATGAACCGTTGCTTCAGAAGGTGAAAGGCCTGTGTAGCTTCCTCGGACCACTTGGACGGATTAGCACCTTTCTTGGTTAATGCAGTGATAGGCGCCACAATGGTGGAAAAGTCTCGTATAAATTTTCTATAATAATTGGCGAACCCTAAGAACCTCTGGACCCCTTTGAGGCTTAAGGGTATAGGCCAATTCTGGATTGCTTGGAGTTTCTCAGGATCCATCTCTAGTCCGGAACCGGACACAATGTAACCTAGAAACGGAATGGTTTTAACTTCAAACACACACTTCTCCAATTTACAATAGAGGTGATTGACACGGAGACGGGAAAGAACCTCTTTTACCCAGAAACGATGATCTTCGAGATTATTAGCAAAGATGAGGATGTCGTCTAGATAAACCACGACATGGCGGTACAAGATGTCCCTGAAAATCTCATTCACGAAGTGCTGGAAGACTGCTGGAGCGTTGCTCAATCCGAAGGGCATGACGAGGTACTCATAATGTCCGTCACGGGTGTTAAAGGCGGTCTTCCACTCGTCACCCTCACGGATTCGGATGAGATTGTAGGCACCCCTCAAGTCCAGCTTTGTGAAAATAGTTGCACCACTAACTCTATCAAAGAGCTCGGTAATCAGGGGTAAAGGGTATCGGTTCTTGACGGTAATGTCGTTCAGACCTCTGTAGTCGATGCACGGACGCAGACCACCGTCTTTCTTCTTAACGAAGAAGAAGCCTGCGCCGGCTGGAGAAGAAGATGGTCGGATGAAACCCTTCGCCAGGTTCTCTTTGATGTACTCTTCCATTGAGTGTGTCTCAGGCAGAGACAACGGATAAGTTCGGCCTCGCGGTGGAACCTTCCCTGGAATGAGGTCGATTGGGCAGTCCCATTCTCTATGAGGAGGAAGGATATCAGCAGAGGCTTTACTGAACACGTCCGTGAAGTCTTGATATGGAGGAGGCGGAACATCAGATGACCTGGGGAAGGAAGAACAAACAGGAAGAACTTTGGCTAAACAAGTCTCAGCACAGGAGGGACCCCATGCCAGTATTTGCGTAGTCGTCCAGTCAATTGATGGGTTGTGGAGACGGAGCCATGGAAGGCCTAAAACCACTGGATGTGTGGCTCTTGGAATCACTAAAAAAGAAATATACTCAGAATGAAGAACTCCCACTCTCAGACGAACTGGAAGAGTCCTTAAGGAAATGACTGCGTCAAAAATCTTGCTGCCATCCACGGCAGTCAAAGAGATGGACGAGGACAGTCTCTCGGTGGGTAGGGACCACCGTTTAACATAAGCTTCGGTTATGAAATTCCCAGCTGCTCCGGAATCAAGGAGGGCAATGACGTTCCTGTAACGTTGAGCAATTTGGAGCGACACTGGGAGGTTACAGTCATGAGGAGATGGAGAGGAGATCATTACTCCTAGCCGGCCCTCTCCTTGGCGAGCTAGGATCTGGAGTTTCCCGGACGTTTGGGACAGGCATTGATAGTGTGCGACGGAGCTGCACAGTAGAGACAGAGAGACTCAGAGAGACGTCTTCGGCGCTCAGCGGGAGATAGACGGGAACGACTAATTTGCATAGGCTCATCCTTGGATGGAGATGGTTGACGAGGAGGAGGAGCAGAAGATTTAGGAGTAGATGATCTTCCTCGCTCGGTTGCTCTCTCTCTGAAACGTAGATCAACCTTCGTGCAAAGAGGAATTAGCTCATCCAACTTAGAGGGCAAGTCTCTGGTAGCTAACTCATCCTTGATGCGTTCTGATAAGCCATGCCAGAATGCAGCATACAGGGCCTCGTCGTTCCATGCCAGTTCGGATGCCAGGATTTTAAACTGTATAAGATACTGTCCCACAGTACGTGTTCCCTGGCGTAAACGGAGAATCTCAGATGAAGCAGATGTTATCCGGCCTGGCTCGTCGAAGATGCGCCTGAATGTAGCTACAAAGTCAGTATAGGAGGATAGCAGGGGATCAGACTTCTCCCATAAAGGTGATGCCCAGTCAAGGGCTGAGCCACTGAGAAGGGAGATGATATAGGCAATTTTGGTACGGTCACTGAAGAAATTGCCAGGTAGAAGCTCAAAGTGGATTTCACATTGATTGAGAAATCCCCTGCAGAACCTTGGAGATCCATCAAATTTTGCTGGCGTTGGAAGATGAAGATGTGGACTGGAAATGGGTAAGGAGGGTGGGGTTACAGCTGGGGTCACTGTAGTGGACGCACCGGACGTGCCAGGTCCACGGAGGGTCGTTTGAATCCCATCCAGCCGTGTAGAGAGATCCTGGAGACAGCGGATGATGTGGCCCTGTGCAGCCTCCTGATGTTCAAGTCGGGCTACCAGTTCTTGCATCGGCCTGGCCGCTTGATCCTGGTCTCCGGCTGGATTCATTAGGTCAGTGCTTACTGTCACAACTGAGGGCCTGAGCTGACGGGAGGCAGCCTCAGTTGTAGGGGCTGAGATGTAACGGAACCTGGGAGGTTGTATCAGACCCCTAGACATGTAAGTAACATGTAGAATAACTGCCCGAAGGCGTGACCACGACAACCAGGATAAAAGTCAATGATGTTTATTATGACAAACTCCGTAACACAGCAGCAGTAAAAGGAAACATAAAAGTCAACAGAGGATAAATACAATTCCTGGGTACTACAGGGTGGCAAGGGCCACAGGCACTGGTAGTGTGAGACAGTTCTTATAATCTTCTAGTTGGAAAGTCCTTACCAGGCCTGACTGTAGCAATGGAGAGAACCCAGGATCGTACCAGCTGATGTTCCAGGAAAGGCTGGGCTGCTGAAGGTAAAACGGCTGCTGTGGATACTGGCTGGAACCAGACTGTTGTTGGTACGGAGTGGATACTGGCTGGAACCAGTTAAATAATAAACGAACTTGAGAGCGATGAAATAATAATGAAGTTTGGAGTTTGAGAGCGGTGAAATAATAATACCGGTGGAGAGTGGTAAACTGCAGAAAAGGACACCGGCCCTTTAAGAGAAGCTATACACTGCTGGAAGCTGGGCTGGAAGCAGGTGATTGCTGTAGCTGGAAACAGGTGAGTCCAGAATGGATCGGAGAGTCAGGCTACACCGCAGATGGAATGCTGGTGCGGGTCTCTATAGCAGAAGTCTGGAGACAGGAGCTGGAACCTGGAAGACAACCACAGGAGAGAGACAAACTGGAACTAGGTTAGACAACCAAAGCACTGACGACTTCCTTGCTCAAGCACAGCTTACTTATACCTGCAGCAAGGAAGGGGTTGGCTAGGCAATTATGCAAATCAACAATACAGACAGCAGATTGGTGGAAATGATCAGATGACAAAATCCAAGATGGCTGCGCCCATGCAGACACTTGGAGGGAAGTTTGGTTTGTAATCCATGTGAGAATTGAAACAGTAATGGCGACGCCGGCCACAGGAGACAGGAGACGCCAGACTGACAAGTGCACATTTAACCACGCGGGCACAGCGGAGGCCGCGGCTGATGAAATCACCACTCTGACATTCTGCATGTGGAAACTCAGGAACAGCGGGATCCGGTCCTGGAACGCTGAGCCAGCCTTAGGAGGCATCTGAAGGGTAAGTAATGGCGTCCAGATACCCGGATCGTGACAACTGCAGTGTCACGCAGGATGGCCCTTCCAAAAAACACTCCCCAAACAGCACATGACGCAAAGAAAAATGAAAGAAAAAGAGGTGCAAGATGGAATTGTCCTTGGGCCCTCCCACCCACCCTTATGTTGTATAAACAGGACATGCACACTTTAACCAACCCATCATTTCAGTGACAGGGTCTGCCACACGACTGTGACTGAAATGACGGGTTGGTTTGGACCCCCACCGAAAAAGAAGCAATTAATCTCTCCTTGCACAAACTGGCTCTACAGAGGCAAGATGTCCACCTCATCATCATCCTCCGATATATCACCGTGTACATCCCGCTCCTCACAGATTATCAATTCGTCCCCACTGGAATCCACCATCTCAGCTCCCTGTGTACTTTGTGGAGGCAATTGCTGCTGGTCAATGTCTCCACGGAGGAATTGATTATAATTCATTTTAATGAACATCATCTTCTCCACATTTTCTGGAAGTAACCTCGTACGCAGATTGCTGACAAGGTGAGCGGCGGCACTAAACACTCTTTCGGAGTACACACTTGTGGGAGGGCAACTTAGGTAGAATAAAGCCAGTTTGTGCAAGGGCCTCCAAATTGCCTCTTTTTCCTGCCAGTATAAGTACGGACTGTCTGACGTGCCTACTTGGATGCGGTCACTCATATAATCCTCCACCATTCTTTCAATGGTGAGAGAATCATATGCAGTGACAGTAGACGACATGTCCGTAATCGTTGTCAGGTCCTTCAGTCCGGACCAGATGTCAGCATCAGCAGTCGCTCCAGACTGCCCTGCATCACCGCCAGCGGGTGGGCTCGGAATTCTGAGCCTTTTCCTCGCACCCCCAGTTGCGGGAGAATGTGAAGGAGGAGATGTTGACACGTCGCGTTCCGCTTGACTTGACAATTTTGTCACCAGCAGGTCTTTGAACCCCAGCAGACTTGTGTCTGCCGGAAAGAGAGATCCAAGGTAGGTTTTAAATCTAGGATCGAGCACGGTGGCCAAAATGTAGTGCTCTGATTTCAACAGATTGACCACCCGTGAATCCTTGTTAAGCGAATTAAGGGCTCCATCCACAAGTCCCACATGCCTAGCGGAATCGCTCCCTTTTAGCTCCTCCTTCAATGCCTCCAGCTTCTTCTGCAAAAGCCTGATGAGGGGAATGACCTGACTCAGGCTGGCAGTGTCTGAACTGACTTCACGTGTGGCAAGTTCAAAAGGTTGCAGAACCTTGCACAACGTTGAAATCATTCTCCACTGCACTTGAGACAGGTACATTCCACCTCCTATATCGTGCTCAATTGTATAGGCTTGAATGGCCTTTTGCTGCTCCTCCAACCTCTGAAGCATATAGAGGGTTGAATTCCACCTCGTTACCACTTCTTGCTTCAGATGATGGCAGGGCAGGTTCAGGCGTTTTTGGTGGTGCTCCAGTCTTCTGTACGTGGTGCCTGTACGCCGAAAGTGTCCCGCAATTCTTCTGGCCACCGACAGCATCTCTTGCACGCCCCTGTCGTTTTTTAAAAAATTCTGCACCACCAAATTCAAGGTATGTGCAAAACATGGGACGTGCTGGAATTTGCCCATATTTAATGCACACACAATATTGCTGGCGTTGTCCGATGCCACAAATCCACAGGAGAGTCCAATTGGGGTAAGCCATTCCGCGATGATCTTCCTCAGTTGCCGTAAGAGGTTTTCAGCTGTGTGCGTATTCTGGAAACCGGTGATACAAAGCGTAGCCTGCCTAGGAAAGAGTTGGCGTTTGCGAGATGCTGCTACTGGTGCCGCCGCTGCTGTTCTTGCGGCGGGAGTCCATACATCTACCCAGTGGGCTGTCATAGTCCTGACCCTGCCCTGCTCCACTTGTCCACATGTCCGTGGTTAAGTGGACATTGGGTACAACTGCATTTTTTAGGACACTGGTGAGTCTTTTTCTGACGTCCGTGTACATTCTCGGTATCGCCTGCCTAGAGAAGTGGAACCTAGATGGTATTTGGTAACGGGGGCACACTACCTCAAGAAATTGTCTAGTTCCCTGTGAACTAACGGCGGATACCGGACGCACGTCTAACACCAACATAGTTGTCAAGGCCTCAGTTATCCGCTTTGCAACAGGATGACTGCTGTGATATTTCATCTTCCTCGCAAAGGACTGTTGGACAGTCAATTGCTTGGTGGAAGTAGTAAAAGTGGGCTTACGACTTCCCCTCTGGGATGACCATCGACTCCCAGCAGCAACAACAGCAGCGCCAGCAGCAGTAGGCGTTACACGCAAGGATGCATCGGAGGAATCCCAGGCAGGAGAGGACTCGTCAGAATTGCCAGTGACATGGCCTGCAGGACTATTGGCATTCCTGGGGAAGGAGGAAATTGACACTGAGGGAGTTGGTGGGGTGGTTTGCATGAGCTTGGTTACAAGAGGAAGGGATTTACTGGTCAGTGGACTGCTTCCGCTGTCGCCCAAAGTTTTTGAACTTGTCACTGACTTATTATGAATGCGCTGCAGGTGACGTATAAGGAAGGATGTTCCGAGGTGGTTAACGTCCTTACCCCTACTTATTACAGCTTGACAAAGGCAACACACGGCTTGACAAATGTTGTCCGCATTTCTGGTGAAATACTTCCACACCGAAGAGCTGATTTTTTTGGTATTTTCACCAGGCATGTCAACGGCCCTATTCCTCCCATGGACAACAGGTGTCTCCCCGGGTGCCTGACTTAAACAAACCACCTCACCATCAGAATCCTCCTTGTCAATTTCCTCCCCAGCGCCAGCAACACCCATATCCTCCTCATCCTGGTGTACTTCAACACTGACATCTTCAATCTGACTATCAGGAACTGGACTGCGGGTGCTCCTTCCAGCACTTGCAGGGGGCGTGCAAATGGTGGAAGGCGCATGCTCTTCACGTCCAGTGTTGGGAAGGTCAGGCATCGCAACCGACACAATTGGACTCTCCTTGTGGATTTGGGATTTCGAAGAACGCACAGTTCTTTGCGTTGCTTTTGCCAGCTTGAGTCTTTTCAGTTTTCTAGCGAGAGGCTGAGTGCTTCCATCCTCATGTGAAGCTGAACCACTAGCCATGAACATAGTCCAGGGCCTCAGCCGGTCCTTGCCACTCCGTGTGGTAAATGGCATATTGGCAAGTTTACGCTTCTCCTCCGACAATTTTATTTTAGATTTTGGAGTCCTTTTTTTACTGATATTTGGTGTTTTGGTTTTACATGCTCTGTACTATGACATTGGGCATCGGCCTTGGCAGACGACGTTGCTGGCATTTCATCGTCTCGGCCATGACTAGTGGCAGCAGCTTCAGCACGAGGTGGAAGTGGATCTTGATCTTTCCCTAATTTTGGAACCTCAACATTTTTGTTCTCCATATTTTAATAGGCACAACTAAAAGACACAGAGGTAGCTACAGCCGTGGACTACCGTACTGTGTCGGCTGCTAATATAGACTGGATGATAATGAGATGAAATCAATATATATTATATCACACTAGTACTGCAGCCGGACAGGTAGATATATTTATTATGTAATGACTGATGACGGACCTGCTGGACACTGTCAGCTCAGCAGCACCGCAGACTGCTACAGTAAGCTACTATAGTAGTATGTATAAAGAAGAAAGAAAAAAAAAAACCACGGGTAGGTGGTATACAATTATGGATGGACGAGCGACTGCCGACACAGAGGTAGCTACAGCCGTGGACTACCGTACTGTGTCTGCTGCTAATATAGACTGGATGATAATGAGATGAAATCAATATATATTATATCACACTAGTACTGCAGCCGGACAGGTAGATATATTTATTATGTAATGACTGATGACGGACCTGCTGGACACTGTCAGCTCAGCAGCACCGCAGACTGCTACAGTAAGCTACTATAGTAGTATGTATAAAGAAGAAAGAAAAAAAAAAACCACGGGTAGGTGGTATACAATTATGGATGGACGAGCGACTGCCGACACAGAGGTAGCTACAGCCGTGGACTACCGTACTGTGTCTGCTGCTAATATAGACTGGATGATAATGAGATGAAATCAATATATATATATATATAATATCACTAGTACTGCAGCCGGACAGGTAGATATATTTATTATGTAATGACTGATGATGGACCTGCTGGACACTGTCAGCTCAGCAGCACCGCAGACTGCTACAGTAAGCTACTATAGTAGTATGTATAAAGAAGAAAGAAAAAAAAAAACCACGGGTAGGTGGTATACAATTATGGATGGACGAGCGACTGCCGACACAGAGGTAGCTACAGCCGTGGACTACCGTACTGTGTCTGCTGCTAATATAGACTGGATGATAATGAGATGAAATCAATATATATATAATATCACTAGTACTGCAGCCGGACAGGTAGATATATTTATTATGTAATGACTGATGACGGACCTGCTGGACACTGTCAGCTCAGCAGCACCGCAGACTGCTACAGTAAGCTACTATAGTAGTATGTATAAAGAAGAAAGAAAAAGAAAAAACCACGGGTAGGTGGTATACAATTATGGATGGACGAGCGACTGCCGACACAGAGGTAGCTACAGCCGTGGACTACCGTACTGTGTCTGCTGCTAATATAGACTGGATGATAATGAGATGAAATCAATATATATATATATAATATCACTAGTACTGCAGCCGGACAGGTATATATATTTATTATGTAATGACTGATGACGGACCTGCTGGACACTGTCAGCTCAGCAGCACCGCAGACTGCTACAGTAAGCTACTATAGTAGTATGTATAAAGAAGAAAGAAAAAAAAACCCACGGGTAGGTGGTATACAATATTATATATATATTATATACAATTATATATATATATATATATTAGAGATGAGCGGGTTCGGTTTCTCTGAATCCGAACCCGCCAGAACTTCATGTTTTTTTTCACGGGTCCGAGCGACTCGGATCTTCCCGCCTTGCTCGGTTAACCCGAGCGCGCCCGAACGTCATCATGACGCTGTCGGATTCTCGCGAGGCTCGGATTCTATCGCGAGACTCGGATTCTATATAAGGAGCCGCGCGTCGCCGCCATTTTCACACGTGCATTGAGATTGATAGGGAGAGGACGTGGCTGGCGTCCTCTCCGTTTAGAATTAGAATAGATTAGAGAGACACTTGATTTACTAATTTTGGGGAGCATTAGGAGTACTCAGTAGTGTACAGTGCAGAGTTTTGCTGATGGTGACCAGTGACCACCACTTTTATTTATAATCCGTTCTCTGCCTGAAAAAAGCGATACACAGCACACAGTGACTCAGTCACATACCATATCTGTGTGCACTGCTCAGGCTCAGGCCAGTGTGCTGCATCATCTATATATATTATATATCTGTCTGACTGCTCAGCTCACACAGCTTATAATTGTGGGGGAGACTGGGGAGCACTACTGCAGTGCCAGTTATAGGTTATAGCAGGAGCCAGGAGTACATAATATTATATTAAAATTAAACAGTGCACACTTTTGCTGCAGGAGTGCCACTGCCAGTGTGACTAGTGACCAGTGACCTGACCACCAGTATATAATATTAGTAGTATACTATCTCTTTATCAACCAGTCTATATTAGCAGCAGACACAGTACAGTGCGGTAGTTCACGGCTGTGGCTACCTCTGTGTCGGCACTCGGCAGCCCGTCCATAATTGTATATACCACCTAACCGTGGTTTTTTTTTCTTTCTTTATACATACATACTAGTTACGAGTATACTATCTCTTTATCAACCAGTCTATATATTAGCAGCAGACACAGTACAGTGCGGTAGTTCACGGCTGTGGCTACCTCTGTGTCGGCACTCGGCAGCCCGTCCATAATTGTATATACCAGTGACCTAACCGTGGTTTTTTTTTCTTTCTTTATACATACATACTAGTTACGAGTATACTATCTCTTTATCAACCAGTCTATATATTAGCAGCAGACACAGTACAGTGCGGTAGTTCACGGCTGTGGCTACCTCTGTGTCGGCACTCGGCAGCCCGTCCATAATTGTATATACCACCTAACCGTGGTTTTTTTTTCTTTCTTTATACATACATACTAGTTACGAGTATACTATCTCTTTATCAACCAGTCTATATATTAGCAGCAGACACAGTACAGTGCGGTAGTTCACGGCTGTGGCTACCTCTGTGTCGGCACTCGGCAGCCCGTCCATAATTGTATATACCACCTAACCGTGGTTTTTTTTTCTTTCTTTATACATACATACTAGTTACGAGTATACTATCTCTTTATCAACCAGTCTATATATTAGCAGCAGACACAGTACAGTGCGGTAGTTCACGGCTGTGGCTACCTCTGTGTCGGCACTCGGCAGCCCGTCCATAATTGTATATACCAGTGACCTAACCGTGGTTTTTTTTTTCTTTCTTTATACATACATACTAGTTACGAGTATGCTATCTCTTTATCAACCAGTCTATATATTAGCAGCAGACACAGTACAGTGCGGTAGTTCACGGCTGTGGCTACCTCTGTGTCGGCACTCGGCAGCCCGTCCATAATTGTATATACCACCTAACCGTGGTTTTTTTTTCTTTCTTTATACATACATACTAGTTACGAGTATACTATCTCTTTATCAACCAGTCTATATATTAGCAGCAGACACAGTACAGTGCGGTAGTTCACGGCTGTGGCTACCTCTGTGTCGGCACTCGGCAGCCCGTCCATAATTGTATATACCACCTAACCGTGGTTTTTTTTTCTTTCTTTATACATACATACTAGTTACGAGTATACTATCTCTTTATCAACCAGTCTATATATTAGCAGCAGACACAGTACAGTGCGGTAGTTCACGGCTGTGGCTACCTCTGTGTCGGCACTCGGCAGCCCGTCCATAATTGTATATACCACCTAACCGTGGTTTTTTTTTCTTTCTTTATACATACATACTAGTTACGAGTATACTATCTCTTTATCAACCAGTCTATATATTAGCAGCAGACACAGTACAGTGCGGTAGTTCACGGCTGTGGCTACCTCTGTGTCGGCACTCGGCAGCCCGTCCATAATTGTATATACCAGTGACCTAACCGTGGTTTTTTTTTCTTTCTTTATACATACATACTAGTTACGAGTATACTATCTCTTTATCAACCAGTCTATATATTAGCAGCAGACACAGTACAGTGCGGTAGTTCACGGCTGTGGCTACCTCTGTGTCGGCACTCGGCAGCCCGTCCATAATTGTATATACCACCTAACCGTGGTTTTTTTTTCTTTCTTTATACATACATACTAGTTACGAGTATACTATCTCTTTATCAACCAGTCTATATATTAGCAGCAGACACAGTACAGTGCGGTAGTTCACGGCTGTGGCTACCTCTGTGTCGGCACTCGGCAGCCCGTCCATAATTGTATATACCAGTGACCTAACCGTGGGTTTTTTTTCTTTCTTTATACATACATACTAGTTACGAGTATACTATCTCTTTATCAACCAGTCTATATATTAGCAGCAGACACAGTACAGTGCGGTAGTTCACGGCTGTGGCTACCTCTGTGTCGGCACTCGGCAGCCCGTCCATAATTGTATATACCAGTGACCTAACCGTGGTTTTTTTTTCTTTCTTTATACATACATACTAGTTACGAGTATACTATCTCTTTATCAACCAGTCTATATATTAGCAGCAGACACAGTACAGTGCGGTAGTTCACGGCTGTGGCTACCTCTGTGTCGGCACTCGGCAGCCCGTCCATAATTGTATATACCAGTGACCTAACCGTGGTTTTTTTTTCTTTCTTTATACATACATACTAGTTACGAGTATACTATCTCTTTATCAACCAGTCTATATATTAGCAGCAGACACAGTACAGTGCGGTAGTTCACGGCTGTGGCTACCTCTGTGTCGGCACTCGGCAGCCCGTCCATAATTGTATATACCACCTAACCGTGGTTTTTTTTTCTTTCTTTATACATACATACTAGTTACGAGTATACTATCTCTTTATCAACCAGTCTATATATTAGCAGCAGACACAGTACAGTGCGGTAGTTCACGGCTGTGGCTACCTCTGTGTCGGCACTCGGCAGCCCGTCCATAATTGTATACTAGTATCCAATCCATCCATCTCCATTGTTTACCTGAGGTGCCTTTTAGTTGTGCCTATTAAAATATGGAGAACAAAAATGTTGAGGTTCCAAAATTAGGGAAAGATCAAGATCCACTTCCACCTCGTGCTGAAGCTGCTGCCACTAGTCATGGCCGAGACGATGAAATGCCAGCAACGTCGTCTGCCAAGGCCGATGCCCAATGGCATAGTACAGAGCATGTCAAAACCAAAACACCAAATATCAGTAAAAAAAGGACTCCAAAACCTAAAATAAAATTGTCGGAGGAGAAGCGTAAACTTGCCAATATGCCATTTACCACACGGATTGGCAAGGAACGGCTGAGGCCCTGGCCTATGTTCATGGCTAGTGGTTCAGCTTCACATGAGGATGGAAGCACTCAGCCTCTCGCTAGAAAACTGAAAAGACTCAAGCTGGCAAAAGCACCGCAAAGAACTGTGCGTTCTTTGAAATCCCAAATCCACAAGGAGAGTCCAATTGTGTCGGTTGCGATGCCTGACCTTCCCAACACTGGACGTGAAGAGCATGCGCCTTCCACCATTTGCACGCCCCCTGCAAGTGCTGGAAGGAGCACCCGCAGTCCAGTTCCTGATAGTCAGATTGAAGATGTCAGTGTTGAAGTACACCAGGATGAGGAGGATATGGGTGTTGCTGGCGCTGGGGAGGAAATTGACCAGGAGGATTCTGATGGTGAGGTGGTTTGTTTAAGTCAGGCACCCGGGGAGACACCTGTTGTCCGTGGGAGGAATATGGCCATTGACATGCCAGGTGAAAATACCAAAAAAATCAGCTCTTCGGTGTGGAGGTATTTCACCAGAAATGCGGACAACAGGTGTCAAGCCGTGTGTTCCCTTTGTCAAGCTGTAATAAGTAGGGGTAAGGACGTTAACCACCTCGGAACATCCTCCCTTATACGTCACCTGCAGCGCATTCATAATAAGTCAGTGACAAGTTCAAAAACTTTGGGTGACAGCGGAAGCAGTCCACTGACCAGTAAATCCCTTCCTCTTGTAACCAAGCTCACGCAAACCACCCCACCAACTCCCTCAGTGTCAATTTCCTCCTTCCCCAGGAATGCCAATAGTCCTGCAGGCCATGTCACTGGCAAGTCTGACGAGTCCTCTCCTGCCTGGGATTCCTCCGATGCATCCTTGCGTGTAACGCCTACTGCTGCTGGCGCTGCTGTTGTTGCCGCTGGGAGTCGATGGTCATCCCAGAGGGGAAGTCGTAAGCCCACTTGTACTACTTCCAGTAAGCAATTGACTGTTCAACAGTCCTTTGCGAGGAAGATGAAATATCACAGCAGTCATCCTACTGCATAGCGGATAACTGAGTCCTTGACAACTATGTTGGTGTTAGACGTGCGTCCGGTATCCGCCGTTAGTTCACAGGGAACTAGACAATTTATTGAGGCAGTGTGCCCCCGTTACCAAATACCATCTAGGTTCCACTTCTCTAGGCAGGCGATACCGAGAATGTACACGGACGTCAGAAAAAGACTCACCAGTCTCCTAAAAAATGCAGTTGTACCCAATGTCCACTTAACCACGGACATGTGGACAAGTGGAGCAGGGCAGGGTCAGGACTATATGACTGTGACAGCCCACTGGGTAGATGTATGGACTCCCGCCGCAAGAACAGCAGCGGCGGCACCAGTAGCAGCATCTCGCAAACGCCAACTCTTTCCTAGGCAGGCTACGCTTTGTATCACCGCTTTCCAGAATACGCACACAGCTGAAAACCTCTTACGGCAACTGAGGAAGATCATCGCGGAATGGCTTACCCCAATTGGACTCTCCTGTGGATTTGTGGCATCGGACAACGCCAGCAATATTGTGTGTGCATTAAATATGGGCAATTTCCAGCACGTCCCATGTTTTGCACATACCTTGAATTTGGTGGTGCAGAATTTTTTAAAAAACGACAGGGGCGTGCAAGAGATGCTGTCGGTGGCCAGAAAAATTGCGGGACACTTTCGGCGTACAGGCACCACGTACAGAAGACTGGAGCACCACCAAAAACTACTGAACCTGCCCTGCCATCATCTGAAGCAAGAAGTGGTAACGAGGTGGAATTCAACCCTCTATATGCTTCAGAGGTTGGAGGAGCAGCAAAAGGCCATTCAAGCCTATACAATTGAGCACGATATAGGAGATGGAATGCACCTGTCTCAAGTGCAGTGGAGAATGATTTCAACGTTGTGCAAGGTTCTGATGCCCTTTGAACTTGCCACACGTGAAGTCAGTTCAGACACTGCCAGCCTGAGTCAGGTCATTCCCCTCATCAGGCTTTTGCAGAAGAAGCTGGAGGCATTGAAGAAGGAGCTAAAAGGGAGCGATTCCGCTAGGCATGTGGGACTTGTGGATGCAGCCCTTAATTCACTTAACAAGGATTCACGGGTGGTCAATCTGTTGAAATCAGAGCACTACATTTTGGCCACCGTGCTCGATCCTAGATTTAAAGCCTACCTTGGATCTCTCTTTCCGGCAGACACAGGTCTGCTGGGGTTGAAAGACCTGCTGGTGACAAAATTGTCAAGTTAAGCGGAACGCGACGTGTCAACATCTCCTCCTTCACATTCTCCCGCAACTGGGGGTGCGAGGAAAAGGCTCAGAATTCCGAGCCCACCCGCTGGCGGTGATGCAGGGCAGTCTGGAGCGACTGCTGATGCTGACATCTGGTCCGGACTGAAGGACCTGACAACGATTACGGACATGTCGTCTACTGTCACTGCATATGATTCTCTCAACATTGATAGAATGGTGGAGGATTATATGAGTGACCGCATCCAAGTAGGCACGTCACACAGTCCGTACTTATACTGGCAGGAAAAAGAGGCAATTTGGAGGCCCTTGCACAAACTGGCTTTATTCTACCTAAGTTGCCCTCCCACAAGTGTGTACTCCGAAAGAGTGTTTAGTGCCGCCGCTCACCTTGTCAGCAATCGGCGTACGAGGTTACATCCAGAAAATGTGGAGAAGATGATGTTCATTAAAATGAATTATAATCAATTCCTCCGCGGAGACATTGACCAGCAGCAATTGCCTCCACAAAGTACACAGGGAGCTGAGATGGTGGATTCCAGTGGGGACGAATTGATAATCTGTGAGGAGGGGGATGTACACGGTGATATATCGGAGGGTGAAGATGAGGTGGACATCTTGCCTCTGTAGAGCCAGTTTGTGCAAGGAGAGATTAATTGCTTCTTTTTTGGGGGGGGTCCAAACCAACCCGTCATATCAGTCACAGTCGTGTGGCAGACCCTGTCACTGAAATGATGGGTTGGTTAAAGTGTGCATGTCCTGTTTTGTTTATACAACATAAGGGTGGGTGGGAGGGCCCAAGGACAATTCCATCTTGCACCTCTTTTTTCTTTTCTTTTTCTTTGCATCATGTGCTGATTGGGGAGGGTTTTTTTGGAAGGGACATCCTGCGTGACACTGCAGTGCCACTCCTAGATGGGCCCGGTGTTTGTGACGGCCACTAGGGTCGCTAATCTTACTCACACAGTCAGCTACCTCATTGCGCCTCTTTTTTTCTTTGCGTCATGTGCTGTTTGGGGAGGGTTTTTTGGAAGGGACATCCTGCGTGACACTGCAGTGCCACTCCTAGATGGGCCCGGTGTTTGTGTCGGCCACTAGGGTCGCTAATCTTACTCACACAGCTACCTCATTGCACCTCTTTTTTTCTTTGCGTCATGTGCTGTTTGGGGAGGGTTTTTTGGAAGGGCCATCCTGCGTGACACTGCAGTGCCATTCCTAGATGGGCCCGGTGTTTGTGTCGGCCACTAGGGTCGCTAATCTTACTCACACAGCTACCTCATTGCGCCTCTTTTTTTCTTTGCGTCATGTGCTGTTTGGGGAGGGTTTTTTGGAAGGGACATCCTGCGTGACACTGCAGTGCCACTCCTAGATGGGCCAGGTGTTTGTGTCGGCCACTAGGGTCGCTTATCTTACTCACACAGCGACCTCGGTGCAAATTTTAGGACTAAAAATAATATTGTGAGGTGTGAGGTATTCAGAATAGACTGAAAATGAGTGTAAATTATGGTTTTTGAGGTTAATAATACTTTGGGATCAAAATGACCCCCAAATTCTATGATTTAAGCTGTTTTTTAGTGTTTTTGGATAAAAACACCCGAATCCAAAACACACCCGAATCCGACAAAAAAAATTCGGTGAGGTTTTGCCAAAACGCGTTCGAACCCAAAACACGGTCGCGGAACCGAACCCAAAACCAAAACACAAAACCCGAAAAATTTCAGGCGCTCATCTCTAATATATATATATATATTAAACTCACTGGTGGTGATTATTAAACTAGTGGTCAGGTCACTGGTCACACTATCAGCAACTTGCAAGTAGTACTCCTAAGCAGACAATCACAATATATATTATACTGGTGGTCAGTGTGGTCACAATGGCAGTGTGGCACTCTGGCAGCAAAAGTGTGCACTGTACGTTATATGTACTCCTGAGTCCTGCTCTCAGACTCTAACTGCTCCCCACTGTCAGTGTCTCCCCCACAAGTCAGATAATACAGTCACACTATCTATCACTTCAGCAAGTAACTACTAGTACTCCTCCTAATGCTCCCCAAAATTACTACTGTGTCTCTCTCTACTGTCTCACTCTCTTCTCTATAAACGGAGAGGACGCCAGCCACGTCCTCTCCCTATGAATCTCAATGCACGTGTGAAAATGGCGGCGACGCGCGGCTCCTTATATAGAATCCGAGTCTCGCGATAGAATCCGAGCCTCGCGAGAATCCGACAGCACGATGATGACGTTGGGGCGCGCTCGGGTTTACTGAGCAAGGCGGGAAGATCCGAGTCGCTCGGCCCCGTGTAAAAAAAACTGAAGTTCGGGCGGGTTCGGATTCCGAGGAACCGAACCCGCTCATCCCTAATATATTATATACTGGTGGTCAGCAAAATTATGCACTGTACTCCTACTATATACTACAATGCAGCACAGATATGAAGTGTTTTTCAGGCAGACAACGTATACTGGTGGTCACTGTCAGCAAAACTCTGCACTGTACTCCTCCTATATAATACTGCTGCTCCCCAGTCCCCACAATTAAGCAGTGTGAGCACAGATATATGCAGCACACTGAGCACAGATAACGGATAAGGAGCGTTTTTTTTCAGGCAGAGAACGGATAAAACTGGTGGTCACTGATCAGCAAAACTCTGCACTGTACTCCTCCTATATTAATAATACAGCTGCTCCCCAGTCCCCACAATTAAGATATAAGCAAGCACAAATATTTGCATCAACAATGAATAAACGGAGAGGACGCCAGCCACGTCCTCTCCCTAACATTTCCAATGCACGAGTGAAAATGGCGGAGACACGCGGCTGCTTATATAGAATCCGAATCTCGCGAGAATCCGACAGCGGGATGATGACGTTCGGGCGTGCTCGGGTTAACCGAGCCATACGGGAGAATCCGAGTATGCCTCGGACCCGTGTAAAAGGGGTGAAGTTCGGGGGGGTTCGGTTTCCGAGGAACCGAACCTGCTCATCACTAGTATATATATATATATATATATATATATATATATACACACACAAATGTGTGTGTGTGTGTGTGTGTGTGTGTGTGTGTGTATGTATATATATATATATATATATATACTCACACAAACACACGGAACCCCGCCGACTAAATCCTGCGTTTGCCTGTGTGTATGTTTGCATGTATGTATGTTTGCATGTATGTGAGGGATACTGTATGTATGGGTGTGTGTGTGTGTGTGTGTGTGTGTGTGTGTGTGTGTGTGTGTGTGTATATATATATATATAAAACATATATATATATCAGAATGAAAGAGAGATGTGTGTGTGGCAGAAATAAAGGGAGATAGTATATGTGTAAAAGAGAGCGAGAATGAGAATGACAGAGAAAAAGTAGAGAGATGTGAAGGAATAAGGGTGACAGAGTATGAATGTATATATGAGAGAGGCAGTGTATGGATGAGAGATGAATGAAATAAAAAGAGATAGGCAGCTAGGTAGGGTGCCAGGATCTGGGACGGGCGTGCTACTAGGTGTACCCATCAAATAATGAAGGATGTCTGTGAGAGATACATCTTTGTACTCAATGCAGTCAGACGGCTGGGAAACATATAAGACTCCGCCTATGTACTTTCACCTTAGTGACTGGGAAAATGAGTAATTGATGGTGTTGGGGGGCATTAGGCAGAAATTTTGCCTAGGGTGCCAAGAAACCTTACACCGGCCCTGGGGTCACACAGGTACATACAGAAAATAAACAAATGAACATAAAAGTTCTTAGCACTTCCCATGCTCAATAAACCTTCTGCAATGGCCTGCTGGCACAGCCACCATCCACAGTCCCTGGTACTACAAACTGTATACAACTTGCTGGCCCCAAATAGGCATCAGTGCAATGCACAGTGGGTGTTTGGGAGTTTTAAACACCTCTCCTGCCTTTGACTTCCTGCTGGCTCTGGGTGAGCGGGATAAACCGGACTTCTATTTTTCCACTTGGAGCTGCACAATCCAGAAAGTCCTGAGTTCCACACTTGTACTGCAGTTGCAGAATGTGCAGGTTATTTCTTCTTTCTTGGAGGGAACTGATCCCGCCAGAATGTGAACAAATCAGATGAGAGACCACCCCTCTCACCCAGAGGGTGGCTCCGAGGGCTGAAAAAGTTAGTGGGCGTGCTGCTGCTCACCACCCACCTTACACCTCTCTCTGTCTTAGCTGCTGCAGCACCTCTTTCTGCCCCAGCATCTGTAGAACCTTTCTCTGCCCCAGCTGCCATAGCACCTCTCTCTGCCCCTTAGACTGCTGGTTTTAGGTATGTGGGGCATTCTTTTCATTGAGGCATTGGAAGATTATCAAATCTGGTGGGTCAGTTTTGGGGGCATTATTTTCATTGGGGAATTGTGATATCAGGTCAGTCAGGGCACATATAGTCTTGAATTAAACAAGTAAATAGTTCAATACAGCTACTTCCATAGTGGCTCTACCATGGTGTAATGTGTATAAGGGGCTCAACCATAGTTTAATGTGTATAAGCGGCTCTACGATGTGGCATAAAGCGTATAAGGGGCTCTACTATGTGGCATAACATGGTGTCATGTGAATAATGAACAATACTGTGTGGTGTAATGTGAATTAGTACTATTCATGCACCTACCCAATGAAGACATTATTTATTTATTATTACCAGTTATGGGTTGGATATGGAATCCCAGTGATCCTGGCCACCAGAATGCCAGCAGCGGGGCGAGCGCTAGAAAGCCCCTTGCAGGCTCGCCACAGGTTATATTCCCACTCTATGGGTGTCATGGACACCCACGAGTGGGAATAGCCCTAGCACAGCTGTCAGCATTCTCGGTGGTCGAGATCCTGGCGTCTGTATTCTGACTGCCAGGATCCCGACCGTCGGGATATTCACTACATCCCCCAGTTATTTATATGGGGGGTAATTCCAAGTTGATCGCAGCAGGATTTTTGATAGCAATTGGGCAAAACCATGTGCACTGCAGGGGAGGCAGATATAACATGTGCAGAGAGAGTTAGATTTGGGTGGGGTGTGTTCAATCTGCAATCTAATTTGCAGTGTAAAAATAAAGCAGCCAGTATTTACCCTGCACAGAAATAAAATAACCCACCCAAATCTAACTCTTTCTGCACATGTTATATCTGCCTCCCCTGCAGTGCACATGGTTTTGCCCAATTGCTATCAAAAATCCTGCTGCGATCAACTTGGAATTACCCCCAAGGTGCACACATATTCCGCAGCAATTTACTGAGAATATTTTGCCATTCACATCAGCCCCTGCCCTATGGGAGCTTACAATCAATTTTCCTTACAACAGACACACATTGGAAGCCAATTAACGTACCAGTATATTTTTGGATTGTGAGAGGAATCCAGAGTACCCAGAGGAAACCCATGCAAGCACTTGGAGAATATACTTTCTCCACAGTTAGGGCCATTGTGGGAATCGAACCCATGACCTCAGTGCTGTGTGGCACTAATGCTAACCATTACACCATCTGTACTTCCATGTCCCTATGTTGTTGTTGTTGCAAGCCTTTGGAATGCACCGACCCTATTTTAAACATTGGGTGAACCCAAAGGAAACTTTCGCCCCGAGCAGCACAAGGTCTAGAATCGGCCCTGTCACCAGTTTAGGATATTTAAATATTGTTTCTTTTCAAATGTAACATGACATGACATGTTGGCTAGGCCCCTAATTCAGTACAGGGAAGTGGGGTGCCAAAACATACCCTTGGTCCGAGCACCATGGCGCCCAGCTACACCTCTGCTCTCACCACAAAAGGTAGTTTTCTACCCCTTTTCACATTTAGTATCACCTAAATGTACTTGTAATGGGAAATGAGATATGCTACAGATTTACTAAAATCCATTTGTGGAAAATTACCAGAGGAAGCCCTATGATGATAATACAGTTATCTTTAAGTGGCATTTTGCATGCATACACATAAAAAAGGGGCATGGCCTCACAGAAGGGCCGTGGTCTTATGGAAGGCCGTATCCTCCTGGTGCTTGCTGTGCTCCTCTTTCCATATTGTGGTGTTTTCCATATTCCACAAAGCCTCATCCTCCTTGTGTCTCTCCAGCTCCAACATGAATGAATCCTTGAAAACTCCAGCCCCAACCCATACAGGTTATGGTATAATCAGTGGTGCAGAGAGATGGGGGGAGAGGGTACAAATTACCTGGGCCCAGATCTGAAGTGGGGGCCCAGGTGCCCCCTTCCCTACCTGGAAGCTGCAGCTTTTCTTCTCAGCTCAGCACACGCTGTTGTGTGCTGGACTGGAGTGTGGCCAGGGAGGCGCTTAAAATACAATATTTTCTTTTTTTCTTTCTAAGGGTGCATGACCATGCCTCCTGTGATTAGACCACGCCCCCTGAAAAGTACCTGGGCTCAACCAGGGGCATGCTCCTGAGAGTGGGTCCTTCTCATGTGTTAGATATGCCCCCAAAGAGGTGTGGTCATGCCCCCAGCAAGCTGTGGTCACACCCCCTCCAGGGGTGGTGGGTGGGGACCAGGAAGTTGTTGTACCAGGGCCCAGGATTTCTCTTGGAAGCCCCGGGTATAAGGTTGACAGTCAAAAGGTCAACAGTGTCTAGGTTGACACAAAATGGTCGACAAGCACAAGGTCAACATGGTGAAAAGGTCCACAGGTTTAAAAGGCCAACAGGGAAATGGTCGTCTCATGAAAAGGTCACATGAGTTTTTAATTCTTAGAGGCAAAATTTCCCTTGCAGCATGTGAAACCCGAATTTGTGTACAGAGTCCTTTCATTTGCCATGTTTCTTGCAAGATGCCTTTCTTCACTACCGCCGAGCCCAGCACAGGTTACTATTCCCAACCGTAGTCGCTATGTTGCTTAAAAAAAAAAAAAACTCATGTCAACAATTAGCTGTGATGACCATTGTCATGTTGACCATTCGAGCATGTCCACCATATGCATGTTGACCATTTGAGTGATGACCTATTGACTGTCGACCTTTTAACTGTCGACCTATCATCTGGATACCCCCACACAAGTGTCTCTCCAGCTACCACACTTAAATTTTTTGATGTCTTCTGACGAATTCAGTATGGTTTACAAGTGACCAGTGTCAATGTACCGACAGCGACATCCCGGCCACCAGTATGCTGGCAGCGGGCGAGCGCAGAGAGTCCCCTTGTGGGCTCGCTGCGGGCTCAGTGGCTTACTGCGCTACCACTGAATCTTTTCCCATTCTATGGGTGTCGTGGACACCCACGAGTGGGAATAGTCCTGTATCGCCGGTATTACAGCTGGCAGGATTCTGGCATCGGTATCCTGACTGCCTGGATCCCGACAAATGTCAAATTAAATGGATCCCTTTCTGACCACTCACAGCTGTCTTCTGGCTGCCCGCTCCTGTAGCTCCTCTGCTGTGCCTGTTTCAGCTGTGGTGCTTGACATCATAGTAACATAGTAACATATTATCTGAGGTTGAAAAAAGACAATTGTCCATCGAGTTCAACCTATTTGTGGTCTCCTATGCATGATGATTTGACTAAAATTTCTGACTGATGCTGCTGTCAGCCGTTGCATTTTTGCATCCCTATTTATAGTAACTATAATGCATGACTATGCACTATACCCCTGGATATCCTTATCCATTAGGAATTTATCTAACCCATTCTTAAAGGTGTTGACAGATTCCGCCATTACAACTCCCTCGGGCAGGGAATTCCAAACACGTATTGTCCTTACAGTGAAAAAGCCTTTACGCCGTATTGTGCGGAATCTCCTCTCCTCTAACCTGAGCGAGTGTCCACGAGTCCTCTGTGTTGATCTAACCAAAAACAGGTCCCGCGCAAGCTCTGTGTATTGTCCCCTTATATATTTGTAGATGTTGATCATATCCCCTCTTAGTCTCCGCTTTTCCAATGTAAACATGCCTAGTCTTTCAAGCCTTTCCTTGTATTCCATCGTCTCCATGCCCTTAATTAGTTTGGTCGCCCTCCCCTGTACATTTTATAGCTCCAGGATATCCTTTTGTAGTACGGTGCCCAGAATTGTACACAGTATTCAAGGTGTGGCCTCACTAGTGATTTATATAACGGGAGTATAATACTCTCGTCCCTAGCATCAATACCCCGTTTTATGCATGCTAATATCTTATTAGCCTTCTTTGCTGCAGTCCTACTTTGGGTACTACTGCTTAGCTTGCTATCTATGAGGACACCTAAGTCCTTTTCCAGTACAGAATCCCCTAATTTTACCTCATTTAGTAGGTAGGTGTAATTTTTGTTCTTGTTACCACAGTGCATTACCTTACACTTGTCTGTGTTGAAGCACATTCTCCATTTGGCTGCCCATGCTTCTAATTTAACTAAGTCGTTCTGAAGAGACTCTGCATCCTCCTCTGTATTTATAGCCTTACACAATTTGGTATCATCTGCAAAAATTGACACCATGCTCTCTAGACCTTCTGTTAGGTCGTTAATGAAAATATTGAACAATAGCGGTCCTAATACTGAGCCTTGTGGCACACCACTTAGCACTTCAGTCCAAGTTGAAAAAGATCCATTAACCACAACGCGCTGCTCCCTATTATCTAACCAGTTTTTGACCCAAGTGCATATTGTGCTTCCTTGCCCTGATTCTTGTAGCTTGTAGATAAGTCTCATGTGTGGTACAGTATCGAACGCTTTGGCAAAGTCTAAAAAGATTACATCCACGTCTTTACCCTGATCTAGGTTTGCGCTTACTGTTTCATAAAAGCCAAGTAAGTTGGTTTGACAGGATCTGTCCTTCATAAACCCATGTTGATTCCTTTTAATGACCTTATTGACTTCAAGGAACTTCTGAATACTATCTCTTAGAATACCTTCCAATACTTTCCCCACTATAGATGTAAGACTAACTGGTCTATAATTACCTGGTTCAGCTTTACTTCCCTTTTTGAATATAGGCACTACTTCCGCTATACGCCAGTCTTTGGGAACCATACCTGATATAACTGAATCCTTAAAGATCAAAGATAGCGGTTTTGCCAGTTCAGAGTGAAGCTCCATTAGAACCCTTGGGTGAATACCATCGGGCCCTGGTGATTTATTAATCTTTATATGTTTTAATCGGTCACAGACTACTTCCTCGCTTAAATAAGTACCTATCAGTGTGATATTCTCATTATTGAGATTGTGTGTCAGTCCCTGAAATGGGTCCTCTCTAGTGAATACTGTTGAAAAAAAACTCATTTAGTGTGTCCGCTATGTCATTATCATTTTTGCTTAAGACTCCCAACTTGTCTTTTAAAGGGCCTATACTCTCCTTCTTTAATCTCTTGCTATTAATGTATTTAAAGAATTTTTTGGGGATTCGATTTGCTTTCCTTTGCTACTAGTTTTTCAGTTTCTACTTTAGCCGCTCTTATTTCCTTTTTGCAAATTTTGTTACATTCCTTATAGTGCTGAAATGACTCTGCTGCACCACAATGTACAAACAAACCTTTATTGCACTGCCCACCATTGGTGCAATAAAGATCCAGATGCTACAGAATCTGCAATAAACCTACATCCCAAAATTAAATTTAAGCTAGAATGTAAATGTCCATTCTGTCCAGATGTCCCTAGGCTTTTCAGATGCCCCTATGCCTAGGGCCGGCTCTGCCTCCAGCTCTCCTAATCTACCTCAGTCTACCTCAGCCTTCCCTGCCTGTTGGTAGTGAAGGCTTAGCATGAGTTCCCTTCTGTAGTCAGCCATGTGTGTCTGATATACCATAGGCTCAGGGCCGTTGACAGCGGAGTACAAAAGTTACCTCCGTCCCAGGCCTCAAGGTCCTATGGGGCCCCAAAGTGAACAGCGCTCTTCCAGTACTTCATGCAGCTCACCCACAAGTAGGCAAGAAAAATTGTTATCAAGCACCCTCCCTTCCTGATAACTAGGACCGGCTCCCAACAGCAGAGCAGCAGTGCCGCGATTTGCTGGTGATATGGGGGAGGGGCCTAATGCCGACAAGTGCCTGCCCCATGAGATATGTGTGGTGTAGTCAGGTAACATCTCTTCTGCTCATTCCCCTCCCTCTCTCTCTCTCCCTCTCCCTTTTCTATCTCCCTAACACTCTGTATTTGATTTTTTACGACTCCATTAAAACAGGCATGATACCAAAGGACTGGCATATAGCAGAGGTAATGCCTATATTTAAAAATGGACGCAAAATTGATCCTGGTAATTATAGACCCCTTAGTTTAACATCAGTAGTGGGAACATTTTTGGAGGGAATATTATAAGATAGCATACAGGAGTATTTGGATACTTCCAATGTCATTACTAAGAACCAGCATGGTTTTGTGAGGGACAGGTCATGCCAAACTAACTTAATAAGCTTCTACGAAAAAGTGAGCGATAATCTTGACCGGGGCAATGCAGTAGATGTGGTCTATTTAGATTTTACAAAAGCCTTCGATACAGTGCCTCACAAGAGGCTGATTTTTAAACGAAAAGAGCTTGGTATAGGAAACATCATATGTACTTGGGTAAGTAATTGGATGGATAACAGGGAACAGCGAGTTATGGTTAATGGGATGTTCTCCAGTGGAATACTGCAAGGGTCAGAACTCGGACCTCTACTGTTCAATATATTTATTAATGACCTACAGATGTATCCACCGTTATCTTGAGTAGTTTCTGTGCCTAGTCACAAAATGACTTATTAGCATAAACCCTTCAGCTATTGTTCTCAACTGCAATACAATACAGAGAACAATACAGCATAGATTAAGTCATTACAAAAGGGGATTAAGTCTGACTGGCCAGTCACAGTTAATCTTATTAACCGTCAAGATAAATGTGGATACATCTGTAGACATAGGCCTGGAAAGCAAGGTATCAATTTTGCTGATGATACTAAACTATTTAGGGTAATTAACTCAGACAAGGATTCAGAGTCCCTACCAGGGGCGGAACTCTGGGAGGCAGGGGAGTCGGCTGCCGCCAGGCTCCTGACCTCAAGGGGGCAGATCTCCTCCATTGTCTTCAGCTGCCTGACCCTGAAGATCGTTCGCTGCGAGGAGCTTTCGTGTCAGTGACACGGAAGATGCCTCCTAGTATATACAGAGAGCTGGTTGTGGCTACAGCTAGGGGGATCTCCAGAACACAGCTCCTGCCAGGCCCTTCCAGATGAGCTGGCCGAGTGAAGCTCTCTGTTCCTCCGTTGGGCTGATAGAAGGTAGGCACTGGCAGCACTTGCCTCAAGCTGCACTGTGGGAAGGGGGGGTGTAGTTGGAAAGGGGAGGGGTGCTGGGGGGGTCTTTAGTAAATGTTGGCAGCACTGTGTTTTATGTGTGCATGTTTAAGTGAGGGGTGTGTGTGTGTGTGTGTGTGTGTGTGTGTGTGTAAGTGAAGGAAGCATGTGTTTGTGTGTGTTTTTAAGTGAAAGAGGCGTGTGTGCGTATAAGGGAGATGTGTGTGTGTGTGTGTGTGTGTGTGTGTGTGTGTGTGTGTGTGTGTGTGTGTGTGTGAAAGGTATATGTGTGTTTAAGTGAGAGGCATTTTTGTGTGTATGTGTGTGTAAGTGAAAGAGGCATGTTTGTGTGTTTAAGTGAAGGAAGCGTTTGTGTGTGTGAGTTTAAATGAAGGAAGCATGTGTAAGTGAGAGGCGTGTGTGTAAGTGAGAGGCGTGTGTGTAAGTGAGAGGTGTGTGTAAGTGAGAGGCGTGTGTGTAAGTGAGGAGTGTGTGTGTTTAAGTAAAGGAGGTGTGTGTGTGTTTAAGTAAAGGAGGTGTGTGTGTGTTTTAGCGAAGGAGGCATGTGTGTGTTTAAGCTAAGGAGGCGTGTGTAAGAAGGAGGCGTGAGTGTAAGTGAGAGGCGTGTGTGTGTTTAAGTGAAAGTGGCGTTTGTGTGTGTGTTTAAGTGAAAGGCGTTTGTGTGTTTTATATATATATATATATATATATATATACTGTATATCGGCACACCACTGCGCCAAAGCATCTACATTGTGACACGCTGGTGGGGGAGGGAGTACAGTAGGTGTGCTATAAAGGTATGCTGGTGTCTATTTTATTGTGATGACTGACTTGGAGTGCCGTACACTTTGTATGTGTATCTATATTACTACAGGTTGAGTATCCTTTATCCAAAATGCTTGGGACCAGAGGTATTTTGGATATCGGATTTTTCCGTATTTTGGAATAATTGCATACCATAATGAGATATCATGGTGATGGGACCTAAATCTAAGCACAGAATGCATTTATGTTTCATATACACCTTATACACACAGCCTGAAGATCATTTTAGCCAATATTCTTTATAACTTTGTGCATTAAACAAAGTGTGACTACATTCACACAATTCATTTATGTTTCATATACACCTTATGCACACAGCCTGAAGGTCATTTAATACAATATTTTTAATAACTTTTAGTATTAAACAAAGTTTGTGTACATTGAGCCATCAGAAAACAAAGGTTTCACTATCTCACTCTCACTCAAAAAAGTCCGTATTTTGGAATATTCCGTATTTCAGAATATGTGGATATGGGATACTCAACCTGTATTGGGAAAGGCACCTGAGCACGGTACTACTGTTCAACATGAGTGCCGGATAGCTACATATGAAGGGTGTGTGTGTGTGTGTGTGTGTGTGTGTGTGTATACAGTATGTAGGGGGGGCACCAACATTTATCATGCCTCCGGGCGACTGGGATGAACTTACGCCACTGGTCCCTACAGAATGTCCTGCAGTATTTAAACTGGAGCTTTGGGCATCAAAATGGAGAATGAGATTTAATATAGATAAAGTCATTGTCAAAGTCAAAAAATATTACATAGAGAGAACATACAAACCACACACACATTTAAGTCGCTATACTTGCAAATATGCGCAGCGAGCACAGCAATATATGGAAACACACGCATTTGCTCGGACATGGCACGGAGATGGATTCGGCGCTTGTTTCATACAGTACATGGTTATAATAATGTCAAGCACCAGACATCATGGAGATTTAGAATTGGCTGATGAATTGATGTCATGAATATGTATTATCTGAACAGAACCAGATGCGCCCATCATGATTGGTATTGAAGCAAGCAGAATGATGTGTGGGTTAGTTTGATGCTGTTTGTGAAGTTGTGGGACATTGCAGCGGATAGATATGATTATATGTATAAAAGCTAAGATCACTTTGTTGAGAACAATGGATGATCAAGCCAACCTTTTACTAAGATTTTCAGGGCTGAACCTGATTAACATATACAAAGGAGAGAGAGAGACCCCTCCCCTAGGAACAGACACACAGGAGGATAGTTCCTGTCTGGGGGGGTTGGGGGTCAGTTTTGCTGGTGGCCTCAGAGAACAGATGTAATGAAGCTACACTCAGAACAAAGCTCTCAGAAGCATGGCTGGATCATCACCAGGCACCAAAGGCTAAGTATTGAATTCACATGGCTAGATAAGGAAATATAGACAGATTGCTTTCTGGTTTAAATAGGATATGGTAACTTGGTTGTGTGATTGTTGGGTGTTTGTGTGATAGATCTGGGAATCTGTGATGGTAGCTGGGACATTAGACAACCTGTAGCATAGCATTTGTGGTATTTGTTTGCCTATGGTGATTTAAAATAGATTGTACTGGTTAGTTATAATATATATCTTGTTAATCATAAATACCACCATGCAGTTGCGTTTGGGCATGTGCTTGTGGCAGTGGCGGGCTGAGATGTGTGGTTACATTGTGATCTGGTCTTGTGATGAATATGCTCTGGTTATTGAGATAAGGAAGTTGTTTGGAATGTGAAAGTGAATAAAATGGTTCTAGGAAGTTGTTTGGAATGTGAAAGTGAATAAGATGGTTCTAGGAAGTTGGATTGAAATTGTGAAAGGTGATTTAGATGGTTTGGAATTGTAAAATCAGAACATATGCATTGTTCTGAGGCTTGGACATTTTGGAATAAAATGGAGTCTTGTGTCTTCTGCTATGTGATTGTGGTGTAGCAGAGAGTGCCATGTGTTTGGACCTGCAAATCTAAAATGGCTGCTGCCGGGTATTTTCCCCTCCCCCTTTCAACCATGTGGTGCAGTCTTTGGAATCATGGGAGCTTTAATAAAATGGAGTCTAGCTTCTGTCCCATGCGGTATTGTAGGGTTGTGTATATAGGGACTGCCAGTATGGGTAAGGTCAAGTATTTTCTCCACAAAGATTCTCAGCATTGAATAACTGTGCAGCGATTGTTCCTCACATGTGTAAGCTTCGCTGCAATCATATTGTCTGTATTGTTATGGTGAGCCATTTCTCTCTCTCTCTCTCTCTCTCTTCTCCTCTTTCTCTCTTATTTTCCCTTAAACGTAATTGTATTGTATTGTATTGTATTTCCTGTGCAGTTATCTGGTTAGTTAGTCTATGTTATATTGGTAGTGTATAATTGTATTGTATTATTCTTTTGCAAGCATACCATCCATAATATATATATAAGGCGTTAGACCCTAAGCCCAGGTATCTGTGTATTTCTTATAGTGTTAAGTACTCTCAGAGCGTCGGTGACGCTCAAACAGCTTTGAAGTTAATAAGGTTACACTGTGTTGCATTTACACTCTATCATTACACTAAGGTTTTACTGCATAATACACCGTTTATGGTTTAGATATAAAGGTTTAACATTGTGAGCGTCAGCGCCGCTGGTGATCTCCTCGTGGTCCCGAGCGTCCGCTACGCTATAGCGAATCATTACGTTAGTCGGCAGCCAATAGCGTGCCTGCCTGTAATCTCTTGGCCGTGAGCGAACGTGACACTTGAGCGTCTCGACTACGGCTAAGCGATTGTTACGCAAAGTGCGTACCCTTACGGTACTCCATACATAAATAACGTACAGTGTTCTTAGACCTCATAAAGGGTTTTATATACGATAAATATTTAGCTTTATCAATTGCGGGCTCGTCCTGTCCTTCACATATCTGCACTAGGTAATTTCAGCAGACATTATCCAGCAGCAAAGGGCGGGAGATCATATTCCTCGTAGTGCTGTTTGGATAAGCGTCTGCTTCTCTTAGTAAAGGGTGCTGAAGGAATCCGGGAACCGGAGGTAAGAACAACACGCTAGTCTCTTTTAAAACTGTTTATTTTTCTGTCTTGCATACACACGCACGCACACATATATATCTGCATTTCTTTTTTTTCATTTGTGTATTTTCGTATATCACTCTCCTGTTTGCCAGTTTTATAGTTGATAAACGTGCTAAGAGAGATTTGCTGCTATTTCATAGTTTAAGAGTAAAAAGGTAATATAGTTAAAGTATAGACAAATACAGCTGTGCCTGAGAGACAAGGCGAAGTCAGTGTGGTGCGCGGTAGATGATAAAGGATCATCTACATTGATAAACGTATAAATTGTGTTACGGTGGATCTTTGCTTTGCGTACACGTGTCTCTAACAAAGGACTGAGACTTGCGTACGCAACCCAAGGGCCGACGCACGCAGCGTATATTACGCAACGGAGCGTACGGGTACGCCCACGTAACTCAAATCACAAGTGTTAATTTTTTTTTCAACACGATAAATAGCGCAACGCGGTAAATAACGCAAGGCGATAAATCTCGCAAATCTATTTTAACATTCGAAATTTAAATTAATAGATCCTTCTCCTAATTTGTAACACATCTGGTCTAAAGAAAATTTCTGCGCAGAAATAGAAATAGAAACAAAAGTGTATATGTGGTGAGTGAGTGTTTGTTTTTACAATTTTTGAGGTTGAACCACAAGAAAAGTCGAGTTCTCATGAGGTACATGCGTGTAAGTGACGTACATGGTGGCTAGGGAGGCATCCCTGGTTAAAACATACAATTTGAGCATTAGAGTGTAGCAGACCAGGAGGTCATACTGTAACAGACCAGGAGGTCATAGCAGACCAGCAGGTTCAGGTACAGCAGACAAGGAAGTCCGCTATACAGTCCACAGGCACAACACCAAGAAAGGGTTGGTGCAACACCCATATAGGCCATACAAGCTCTGGCTGAAGGAATTCGCAGCCGTAATTTTCGATTCCGTTGGTCGCTCAGTACATAAGATTAGTTGCTTATGTGCTGAACGATTGTACCGCATTAGTAAACCTGACCGGTACTATTTGTGTACGAAGGTCATAAACGCTATTTGTACATTCTAACGTGATTTGTGTAATTTTTTTTATTTTAAGGGAGGTTCGCTGCTCACTCAGGAACTATCCAACAACCAATAGTTACTGGAAAGAGTAAGTGTTCTTCGGATCACCCTCACAGGTTCCAGTAAATAGAGGTGCAGGTCGCAGGGGCCCTGGGTCGAGTACGCCAGCACCATATCGGTGTGATCAGGTCGTATTGGTCGGCGTGGGCGAGTGAGTGGGGTACTCGGTAAACCGCCACCATCAGCCTATTTTGAACATTTTGGTTTGCGTAAGGGTTGGCTGAATAAAGCAACACCTTCGAACTATGGGGGCCATTTGTTCAGGTAGGGGGCGATCAACCTCGGTTCGGGTTGATTCAGTGAACCGACCAGTCGGGTCGGCAAGGTACGTAATGTGTGAGAAATACGGAAGTCACACAGAAGCTTTATGTGATGAATGGGAGAGAATGACAGTACATGACGGGGAGAAATTCCCAAGAGTAGGTAGCTTCAGCACAGAAGTGTTAACGAATTTAAGGAGAAGGATATGTCTCATTAAATCAGCCAAGAGACGAATCAAGCATTATGATTATTTACAGTTGTGGCAACAGGAGGGTGACATACAGAGAGGATTGGCTCAGGCGGCGGGATCTGGCTCGATCAGAAAACTGATAGCCACGGCCCCACCGCCACCATATATATCGGGAGAAAAATTGGTTGCGGAGAATGACGCATTAAGGTGTAACAAACAAACACTTAGCAACTGTGTAAATGTTAAAACATGATGACTGTTTGCAGTTATGGCAACAGGAAAGTGAAATGCAAAGAAATGTAACTTACATACCTAACTTTCATCTTGAGAGGAGAGACATGGCAATGGAGAGGATTATGGTTGCAGAGAAATGGCACAATGTTGTACGATAAAAATGCACTTAGTAACTGTATTAAGAATGAAAGTGTTAAATGTAATAATGTTTATGAAAATGAAAGTGTAAAAAATTACAAATGTTAACCTGTGCAAGTCGCACCCCATGTTAAACTTCCCTCAGGATTACCAACAAGAAAGTGAGCCCAGAACGATGTCGGCACCTCTTCCAGAAGCCATCCTACAAGACATCCAGGTGGACGCGACCAAATTGGTAAAGGCAATAATCAAACCCCCTAACGGAGGGTCAGGTGAGGTCGTGTCCACAGGTACGTACAATGTTTTATATCACGCACAAACAAATGTACCCCATATTGTAAGACCAAAACAAGGTGATGTAATTGAGTTTAGTCCTGTCAGGGTGATCACAGTCCCCAATGGGAAGACTGACGATCAGGGAACCATTCTCGTCAAGGACAGTGCAATGCGCCATCCCTGGTCCCGGACAGAATTGAGATCAATCATGTCTGATTACCCAGATCCTAGGAAAGATCTAACTGTATGATCAAAGATTCACAGAAGGTATATCAACTCCCTAGACAACGACATAATCATGGTATCCAAGGAATCAGGTAGGTACAGGGAAAGCGGTTGATGGTGATGAGCATCCAAGCGTTTGAGGAGGCATCAAATCAACCAAAACCCCAGGCCATTGGCACATGGAGGAACTCAAGGATTTGTGATCTTTGCAAAAGAGAAGGGCATTATGCCAGCAACTGTAATAGCCCACATAAAGTCAGACCCCCTAGACCAAGAAATTAGAAAAGTTAGGACACACCAAATTATAATCAGGGATCATATAGGAAGAATTTTGGGCCACACCCATGATATGTGGTCAGGAAAGGTGATCATTAGAACTGATGGTAAGCCTGAGGTAACGGTTAATAAATTGGGAGGTCATTCCCTGAAGACACAGGAATGACCAGGTGAAACATTGTAAATGTATCTGTGAAATGTTTTTTTTTTTCTCTCTCTCTCTATCTCCCCATCTCTGACGATTATTAGTAAGGACTCAAACATTGCATATCCACTTGGTCTTTGCAGAAGTCTACCAAACCCCAGCATGACCTATCCGCATCAATGTATCCTGGCCAGATACAGAAAGTGGAGTATGGTGCTGGGGGGAGGGACGGCGCAAAGAAACCATTGGACATGTAGATATGACAGCCTGACGATCTGACAATGTTTTAAAATGTTTGAAAAATGTTTTTTTTCTCTTTTCCTATTGATGGCTATTGTTGATTTAAGTAATATACACATGCATATAAATTGTTCTCTCTCTTTTGTTTTTTTTTGCTGTTGTTGTTTTCTCTCTCTTCTCACTCATGCTTTCATGTTTTAAAGATGGTATGTCACCCATCAGTTAGACAAATGGTAATGCAAGATTTTTGCTCCTTACAGAAAGATCGCTGGTTTGGAGGGAATATTGCATCACCAGAATGTTCGTTTGGAAGACTGAGAGACAGCACCTTTGAGAAGACAGCAGAACAAGAAGAACAACAAGACGAGAGAACTAATTATCGTAACAAGTTTCTCTCCCCCTCAAACTGATTTTCTGTACCCCATTACAAATTTCTTCTTTTCTCCTCCTGTAAGATGGACTTGCCCCGAGAGACTGTGATATGGATTTTCCTGTTGACCATGACGTTGACCCGAGCAGTCTGTTTCGGTGAGAGTACCAGTGAGGTCGAGAAAGGATCCAGAAAGGTTCCAATGACTAAGACGGAGGTGTAAATTTCCAATAGCAACACAAGCACCGAGCAACGGCGAGTACCGGAAACGATCTAACAGCCATGTTATTTGTAAACATTGTTAGCTGAAAAGAAAACTGTATCTGTAGGCTCTGTAACAATGTAGTTGAGGATGGGTGCATTAAGAAATGCCAATCCAGTTTTAATATCCACATGGACCGGCATCCATTGAGTGACTATCACTCCTTAGTGGGTAGTGTGTTAAATAAGACAGATTGTTGGGTATGCTCTCAAGTACCTCAAGGTCATAGCAAATCAGGGCTAGTACCATTTCCTTTAACGTTAGGGGAGGTACTTGAGTTAAGTGGTGGGAGACCGGTGGACAGGAGGTTTAATATCTCCAGCCCTCCTAGTTTGAAGCTCCACCAATACCATGTGGATAGGTCCCTATTATGTTTTAACATCTCCAATCCCCGAAAGCCGGGAAATTGGGAAGTGTCATGGAGTAATCAAACCATGACCTTTTCGCATAGAGCAGATAGAATGCCTACAGATACAGAGCTTATACGCCACATAGCCAGTAGAGGAAAATCTTTCCGGTATAGGTATACCTTAGGAAATAGGATTACGAGAGTTGGAGAGGTATCCCCAGGATACTGTGCACATATCGTACAACCTGATACGTGTACTAAGCAGATGGAAGAATTAGGGTTAGGAGATTTCACATGGAAGGTGTGTAATATGGTTATGTCCTACTCCGTCCCATATGTTCTCCCCGATGATGCATATTTCATATGCGGGAGAAAGGCGTATAAGTGGCTTGCCCCAAACTCTGAAGGATTGTGTTATATTGGAAAAGTACTGCCTGAAGTAATGACTGTATCACATGACAAAATGAAAGACATACACCGTGTTGTCCAAACTCCTTATACTCACACCCATTACGAGCGTAGTTAAACGGCACCTGATAGAAAGAACAGAGCATCCGGCCTCTGACATGATCCATGAATCCACCGGGATTCAGTTTCTAATCGCATTAGACATCACTCGCACCGCCAGAGGAGTGTTGAATTATAAATACATATCTGCGCTCGCCAATTTGTTAGATAATATCACTGAAATGTATGATGACACGTTTAGGTATACTGGAAGAGAACTTCAGGCTTATAAAACAGAACTGGTACAGCATAGAATGGTTCTTAATTACCTCACAGCAGTGACAGGCGGATATTGTGTCACACTGGCAACACAATACGGCGTGAAATGTTGCACCTATATTACGAATAGCACCGAGGACCCGGTCGAGGTCATAGACCAAAAGATGGACGATATTCTCCAACTGAAGTGGGAATTTCGCAGGAGACACAATCTCACTCTTGCTGCTGTAGGTAATGAGCTGACTGGTTGGGTGTCATGGTTGAACCCGCGAAATTGGTTCTCTGGTTTAGGAGACTGGGCTCAAGGAGTCATAATGGATGTTGGGAAGTTTCTCCTATGTATCTTAGGTGTTATCATAACGATTGGCTTGATATTTAGATGCGGGCAGGCTTTAATGAGGTGCAATCGTCGTACTAGGGTAATGAGTTTGAGGAGTGAGGAAACTGTAATTCCAATGGACTTGATTTATGACCCAAATGTAGAAACAATGATGTGATGAAAATGCGATTTCTACGGTCCGTTTCTTTCACCTGTTTTTCCGTTTCCTCCAAGGTAAAAAGACCCACTTGGACGAGGAATTTGATGAGCCGATATACAGACAACAGAGGGATTAAAGAAGAAGTTTTGACAACCTGATACACAGATTTTTGATGAACTATGCCATGGATCCCCAGTTTCCCTAGAAATTTTAAAATTACGCTAGCCCAACACTTTTGTAAATCTATGGACATTGACAGCTTTTGCTCGCACCTTATGGGCAAAAGCACAAAGAAGACTGCATTCAACAGACACCAAACAAGACCTCAATCGACGAATGTTCATTTAACTGACATAGAATACCACCGCATTTACCGTAATTATGTCTTTTCTTCATTTCTACAACCCTCAGGTAATGACACACATAGTCGATAGGGAATACAGGCACAGATATCAGCAATCACATATCACCCCCATTCATGTATCATCAACTAAAATGTGCTCCCCCATTTTGTTACAACCAAAGCCGAAAAGAGCTCGGTAAAGTTTGACAGCCCATCCACAGACCCGTACCACGGGATAAGAAGGAATTCAAATGTATACTTCGCAATACCTCGAAGCTTGATTTAAAACACGTACGGCACGATGATACATGACCCCCAAGCACGGATTCATACACACATGCTTCTGCTATCTCACTAGGTCATACCCTTTTTCTACCTTCTCCTCTCCTCCCCTACCCAACCATGTAAATGTATTAACCCCTGACATATATTTTTCTCTTTTTGAAATGTTTTAGGAAGTGGCAGTTATTGGTGACTGCCAAAGGGTGGACTGTCAAAGTCAAAAAATATTACATAGAGAGAACATACAAACCACACACACATTTAAGTCGCTATACTTGCAAATATGCGCAGCGAGCACAGCAATATATGGAAACACACGCATTTGCTCGGACATTGCACGGAGATGGATTCGGCGCTTGTTTCATACAGTACATGGTTATAATAATGTCAAGCACCAGACATCATGGAGATTTAGAATTGGCTGATGAATTGATGTCATGAATATGTATTATCTGAACAGAACCAGATGCGCCCATCATGTTTGGTATTGAAGCAAGCAGAATGATGTGTGGGTTAGTTTGATGCTGGTTGTGAAGTTGTGGGACATTGCAGCGGATAGATATGATTATATGTATAAAAGCTAAGATCACTTTGTTGAGAACAATGGATGATCAAGCCAACCTTTTACTAAGATTTTCAGGGCTGAACCTGATTAACATATACAAAGGAGAGAGAGAGACCCCTCCCCTAGGAACAGACACACAGGAGGATAGTTCCTGTCTGGGGGGGTTGGGGGTCAGTTTTGCTGGTGGCCTCAGAGAACAGATGTAATGAAGCTACACTCAGAACAAAGCTCTCAGAAGCATGGCTGGATCATCACCAGGCACCAAAGGCTAAGTATTGAATTCACATGGCTAGATAAGGAAATATAGACAGATTGCTTTCTGGTTTAAATAGGATATGGTAACTTGGTTGTGTGATTGTTGGGTGTTTGTGTGATAGATCTGGGAATCTGTGATGGTAGCTGGGACATTAGACAACCTGTAGCATAGCATTTGTTGTATTTGTTTGCCTATGGTGATTTAAAATAGATTGTACTGGTTAGTTATAATATATATCTTGTTAATCATAAATACCACCATGCAGTTGCGTTTGGGCATGTGGCAGTGGCGGGCTGAGATGTGTGGTTACATTGTGATCTGGTCTTGTGATGAATATGCTCTGGTTATTGAGATAAGGAAGTTGTTTGGAATGTGAAAGTGAATAAGATGGTTCTAGGAAGTTGTTTGGAATGTGAAAGTGAATAAGATGGTTCTAGGAAGTTGGATTGAAATTGTGAAAGGTGATTTAGATGGTTTGGAATTGTAAAATCAGAACATATGCATTGTTCTGAGGCTTGGACATTTTGGAATAAAATGGAGTCTTGTGTCTTCTGCTATGTGATTGTGGTGTAGCAGAGAGTGCCATGTGTTTGGACCTGCAAATCTAAAATGGCTGCTGCCGGGTATTTTCCCCTCCCCCTTTCAACCATGTGGTGCAGTCTTTGGAATCATGGGAGCTTTAATAAAATGGAGTCTAGCTTCTGTCCCATGCGGTATTGTAGGGTTGTGTATATAGGGACTGCCAGTATGGGTAAGGTCAAGTATTTTCTCCACAAAGATTCTCAGCATTGAATAACTGCGCAGCGATTGTTCCTCACATGTGTAAGCTTCGCTGCAATCATATTGTCTGTATTGTTATGGTGAGCCATTTCTCTCTCTCTCTCTCTCTTCTCCTCTTTCTCTCTTATTTTCCCTTAAACGTAATTGTATTGTATTGTATTGTATTTCCTGTGCAGTTATCTGGTTAGTTAGTCTATGTTATATTGGTAGTGTATAATTGTATTGTATTATTCTTTTGCAAGCATACCATCCATAATATATATATAAGGCGTTAGACCCTAAGCCCAGGTATCTGTGTATTTCTTATAGTGTTAAGTACTCTCAGAGCGTCGGTGACGCTCAAACAGCTTTGAAGTTAATAAGGTTACACTGTGTTGCATTTACACTCTATCATTACACTAAGGTTTTACTGCATAATACACCGTTTATGGTTTAGATATAAAGGTTTAACATTGTGAGCGTCAGCGCCGCTGGTGATCTCCTCGTGGTCCCGAGCGTCCGCTACGCTATAGCGAATCATTACGTTAGTCGGCAGCCAATAGCGTGCCTGCCTGTAATCTCTTGGCCGTGAGCGAACGTGACGCTTGAGCGTCTCGACTACGGCTAAGCGATTGTTACGCAAAGTGCGTACCCTTACGGTACTCCATACATAAATAACGTACAGTGTTCTTAGACCTCATAAAGGGTTTTATATACGATAAATATTTAGCTTTATCATCATGCACCCTGGAACTAAAAATAACCATGCATCCTACAAATTAAACGGAGAGACTTTAGGAGAAACTGTTTTTGAAAAAGATCTGGGGGCTGCACATTGGTGGTCATTCCGAGTTGTTCGCTCGTTATTTTTCTTTCGCAACGGAGCGATTAGTCGCTAATGCGCATGCGCAATGTCCGCAGTGCAACTGCGCCAAGTAAATTTGCTATGCAGTTAGGTATTTTACTCACGGCATTACAAGGTTTTTTCTCCGTTCTGGTGATCGTAATGTGATTGACAGGAAGTGGGTGTTTCTGGGCGGAAACAGGCCGTTTTATGGGTGTGTGCGAAAAAACGCTACAGTTTCTGGGAAAAACGCGGGAGTGGCTGGAGAAACGGAGGAGTGTCTGGGAGCGAACGCTGGGTGTGTTTGTGACGTCAAACCAGGAACGACAAGCACTGAACTGATCGCAGATGCCGAGTAAGTGTGGAGCTACTCAGAAACTGCTAAGAAGTGTCTATTCGCAATTTTGCTAATCTTTCGTTCGCAATTTTGTTATGCTAAGATTCACTCCCAGTAGGCGGCGGCTTAGCGTGTGCAATGCTGCTAAAAGCAGCTTGCGAGCGAACAACTCGGAATGAGGGCCATTGGCCCTCATTCCGAGTTGTTCGCTCACTGCTATTTTTAGCAGAATTGCTAATAGGCTAAAATCCGGCAGTTCTGCGCATGCGTATGCACAGCAGGGCGCACGCGCTAAGCAATTTTACACAAAACTATGCTATTTTACTCATGGGCGAACAAAGCTTTTCAATCGCTCTGCTGATCGTAGTGTGATTGACAGGAAGTGGCTGTTTCTGGGCGGAAACTGGCCGTTTTCCGGGAGTGTGCTAAAAAACGCAGGTGTGCCAGGTAAAAACGCAGGAGTGGCTGGCCGAACACAGGGCGTGTTTGTGACGTCAAACCAGGAACTAAACGGACTGAGGTGATCGCAATCTAGGAGTAGGTCTGGAGCTACTCAGAAACTGCAAGGAAATTGCTTTCGTTAGCAATTCTGCTAATAATAGCAGAATTGCTAATCTTTCGTAGCAATTCTGCTATGCTAAGATACACTCCCAGAGGGCGGCGGCTTTGTGTTTGCATTTCTGCTAAAAGTAGCTAGCGAGCGAACAACTCGGAATGAGGGCCATTGATAATAAATTTAACAACAGTCTACAAAGTCAGACTGCAGCAACAAAGGCAAATAAGGTTTTAGCCTGCATAAAACGGGGAATTGAGACAAGCTATGAAAGTGTAATCGTACCATTATGTAAATCACTGGCACGGCCACATCTTGAATATTGTGTACAATTTTAGGCACCACAATGTAAAAAAGATATCTTAAAGCTTGAAAGGGTTCAGAGACGAGCAACTAAGGTGGCGAGGCTTACCAGGTTAAATATGTTCACACTTGAAAAAAGGCATATAAGAGGAGACTTTAACAACATATAAAAATACACAAAGGGAAAATACATGGAGCTGTCAGGCGATTTGATAATTAGGAGACCCATACAAAGGACACACAGACACTCTCTGAGGTTAGAAGAGAAAAAATTTAATACCCAACAAAGAAATGTGTTATTCACAGTAAGGGTAGTAAGGATCTGGAATACCTTGCCAGAGAAGGTAGTAATGGCGGTATCAGTAATTGAGTTTAAAAATGGGTTGGATAAATTTCTAAATGATAAAGATATCCAGGGATATAACATTTAAAAAGACTGTATTGAGCTACTACAGGTATACTTTGGTTCAATCATAACAGTATAGGATCAAAACATAGGTTGCACTCGATGGACAACTTGTCTTTTTTCAACCTCGCTAACTATGTTACTATGTAACTATGTTACACTCCCCCCCATCTCTCTCTCTATCTTACTGACACCATAGGTGTGTGCACGGGGGGTGCCTGGTGCGCACAGGCACCCCCTACTGTCCGACACCCTCCCCCCCCCCCCACACACACACACACAGAAATCACTGAACGCGTGATCGGCCTGCTGCTCATTCCTGTGCCCCCCACCACTGCACCCGTCCCCTCCGCTGCCCTGGTCAGGCTGTGTTATATGTATTTACTGAACTAGCCAGTGCCCACACTGACTGGGTGCACTGCAATCATGAAACTTCCTCCCGGCTCCGGCACCGCCTTGCGATGTGATGTGATGACACGCGCCTGCCCTGCTCTCTCTCTCTCTCCCCCCACACACCCTCTCTCTCTCCTCATGTTCCATATCAATGCCACAGTGAAGGAAGACATTGTGTAAGGGGCACCTCTGTGTTGGCATTGTTTTAAGGGACACCACTGCATGAGCATTGTATAAGGAGTACCACTGTGTTGGCATTTTGTAAAGGGCACCACTGTGTGAGTATTTTGTAAGGGGCAACACTGTGTGGGCATTGTGTAAGAGGCAAACCCACTGTGTGGCCATTGTGTAAGGGGCACTACCACTGTGTGGGTATTGTGTAAGGGTCACATCTACTCTGTGGGCATTGTGTAAGGGGCATTACTATGGGCCCTGTGTAAGGGGCACAAATATGGGCATTGTGTAATGGGCACAAATTGTGGGCACCACTGTGTGGGAATTGTGTAAGGGGCAAAACCACTGTGTGGCCATTGTGTAAGGGGCACAACCACTGTGTGGGTATTGTGTAAGGGTCACATCTACTCTGTGGGCATTGTGTAAGGGGCATTACTATGGGCCCTCTGTAAGGGGCACAAATATGGGCATTGTGTAATGGGCACAAATTGTGGGCACCACTGTGTGGGAATTGTGTAAGGGGCAAAACCGCTGTGTGGCCATTGTGCAAGGGGCACAACCACTGTGTGGGCATTGTGTAAGAGGCATAACTACTATGGGCATTGTGTATGCGGCACGACTATGGGGATTGTGTGAGGGGCACCACTGTGTGGGCATTGTTTTAAGGGGCACCATTTTGTGGGCATTGTGTAAGGGGCACCACTGTGTGGGCATTGTGTAAGGGGCAAAACCCCTGTGTGGTAATTGTGTAAGTGGCACAACTCCTGTGTGGGCATTGTGTAAGGGGCAAAACCACTGTGTGGTAATTGTGTAAGCGGCACAACTACTGTGTGGGCTTTGTGTAAGGGGCAGAACTACTGTGTGGGTATTGTGTAAGGAGCACAACTGCTGTGGACATTGTGTAAAGGGCACTACTACTGTGGGCATTGTGTGTAAGCAGCACTAGACACAGAATTAAGGGACATGGAGGCTGAGAGGCACAGAGTGAAGGGGGAGACAGAGACACAAAGTGTGGCAAATTGGGAAAGATGATGGCAAGTAGACGCAGGTTGGAGATGATGGTGTGGATGAGAGATGACGCAGGGTGGGGATAATGGTGCGGGTGAGAGACAAGGCAGGGAGGGGAGCAAATGGTGTGGCTGAGAGACACAGGGAGCAGGAGGTGACACAAGTCTGGTTGAACCTCTGATGCTTGATGATGATCTTGGTTATATTCCTACACAAACAGGAATCTTCTGGACCATGGGGGTAATTCAGAGTTGATCGCAGCAGGAATTTGGTTAGCAGTTGGACAAAACCATGTGCACTGCAGGGGAGGCAGATTTAACATGTGCAGAGAGAGTTAGATTTGGGTGTGGTGTGTTCAATCTGCAATCTAAATTGCAGTGTAAAAATAAAACAGCCAGTATTTATCCTGCACAGAAACAAAATAACCCACCCAAATCTAACTCTCTCTGCACATGTTATATCTGCCTCCCCTGCAGTGCACATGGTTTTGCCCAACTGCTAAAAAATTTCCTGCTGCGATCAACTTGGAATTACCCCCATGTAATTTCCTACATGAATAGTGATTACCGACTGAAAATGCTGTCTGCCTAGGGAGGACATTTCTTCAGAGGTTCCCCGTTGTGAGAAACCACCATACAGGTAAGGTGCAGATGTAAAGGAAAGAAATGCTCCCAGAGTGATGAGAAACAGGTGGTGTGTCATGTTGACACCTCCCCATTTGCAGTGGCCACGCCCCTTGTGGTATGTGATTTATATTGCATTGAGTGGCAATATGTGATGCTAGACATGCCCAATAGGTGGTGCTAAACACGCCCCTCTGACAGTGTACCCCCTAATAAAATGTTCTGCGCACGCCTATGACTGACACTGTTTTTCATTCTTTCTCTCTCTCACACTCTCCCTGACACTGTCTCTCTATCTCTCTGTGACACTGTCTCTCTCTCCCTGACACAGGGAGTAATTCAGATTTGATCGCTGCTGTGCGTTTTTGCACAGCGGGCGATCAGGTCCAAACTGGCATGCATATGCACCGCAATGCGCAGACGCGTCAGACAGCTACAGCTGGTATCGCCAGTCAGCGATGGTGCGAAGGATACATTTGCATGGGCGTTCACAAGGTGATTGACAGGAAGAGGCTGTTTGTGGGTGGCATCGGACCATTTAAAGGGAGTGTCCGGAAAAAACGCAGGGGTGTCCAAGTGTTTTCAGGGAGGGTGTCTCACGTCAGCTCTGGCCCCGATCAGCAGGATTCAATTGCACTGGAAGAGTAAGTCCTGGGCTGCGCAGAGACTGCACACACTGCTTTTTAGCAGCTCTGCTAACACATAGGAACACACACTTGCACAGCGAAAATACATTCCCTTTGTAGGCGGAAACTACAGTATCTAATCGCAGGACAGCAAAAAACACAGCCCAGCGATCAAATCTGAAGTACCCCCACTGTCTGACACTCCATCTCTCCCTGACACTGTCTTTCCCTCTCTCTCTGACACTTGGTCTCTCTCTCTCCCTCTGACACTGTTTCTCTCACACTCTCCCTGTCACTGTCTCTCTCTCTGACTCTTCCTGACACTGTCCCTCTCTCACACCCTCTATCTCTCTCTCCCTAACACTGTTGGGTGTGGATTATTAGAGCTACACTAAAAAGGTCTACAGACTATAAGTCTACAACTAATGGTAGACATGCATTAGGTCGACAGAGTCAAAAGGTTGATGGGGTCAAAAAGTCGGCATACAATAGGTAGAAAGCAGAAACGTTTGATAGGGTCAAAAGGACGACATGGTCAAAATGTCGACATGGAAATGGTTGACTCAAAGAAGGTAGATACAATTTATTTATTTATTTATTTGGGGGGGGGGGGTTGTTACTTATCTGCCAGAAATAAGTCCCATTAGTGTACTCCTTTGTTCGCCTTGCTTCAGGCAAAAAATTTAAAAAAATTAGTGTTTACCATATGTGTGTCAACCATTGTCATGTCAACCTTTTGACCCTGTCGATCTGTTGAACTATGTACCTTTTACATGTCGACCTTTTCACCATGTTGATCTTTTGATGCTGTCGACCTAATGCATGTTTCTTGTTTCTCTGACACTCTCTCACTTTCTCTTGCTTCCCTACTGTATATCTCTTTCTTCCTGATACACTTTCTATCACTCCCACTCACTTCCCTCTCTCTCTCTTGCTCCTCTTCCTCTCTGACACACACACTCTCTAGCTCTCTCTCTCCCTGAGGCCCTCTCTCTCTCTCTCCCACCTCTGTCATCCCTTTCTTGCTCTTTCTCCAACACCTCTCTCTCTCTCGCTCCTCTCTCTCTCTCTGTCACCGTCTCTCTCGCTCTCCCCTCTTCTTCTCTTCTTCCCTCTTTTTCTATGAAACACCCCCTCTCTCTCACACACTCAAACACCCTCTCTTTCTGGCTTCTGTCTCTCTCACCCTGACACCCTTTCTTTCTAGCTCCCAGGGGAGGGATGTGTGGGTGTGGTGGTCATAACACAAAGCAATTCAAATTATTTTTAAATAAACATTCAGCCCCTGATTCCAGTAACTTCTTTGAAATTGGCACCTGGTGGCAGTTGGTCCATTTAAAACTGGTGCTGTGGCACAAGGGCTTTATTCAGAAATAAATAAATTAATGTACATTTTTTTTTATATACACAGTACTATAAATTGGTTATTAGCTCATTTATCATTTTTATTTGTTCCATTCAGACTGGGTTGGTAAGTCTGTATCATTGGGAATTTACTAGAGATGAGCGGGTTCGGTTCTCTGAGAACCGAACCCCCCCGGACTTCATGTCACGAGCCTGGATCCGAGTCAGGCTCGGGTTTTCCCGTCTGACTCGGAAACCAGAACGAGGCAAAACGTCATCATCCCGCTGTCTGATTCTCGGGGGGTTTTGGATTTCAAATAAGGAGCCACGCATCACCCGCCATTTTCACTCCGGCATTGGAGAGTGTAGAGAGAGGACATGTCTCCGTGCTCAGTGTCCTCAGTGGTAGTGTCTTTTGCTGCATCTGTCCAGTCACAGCGGTTGTGTCCTCTGCTGCCATATGTCCAGTGCTGCTATATAAGTCCAGTCCAGTGGTGCTGTGTTGTGCTGCATCAGTCCAGTGGTGGTGTCTTGTGCTGCATCAGTCCAGTCACAGTGGTGGTGTCCTCTGCTGCCATATGTCCAGTGCTGCTGTATAAGTCCAGTCCAGTGGGGCTGCATTGTGCTGCATCAGTCCAGTGGTGGTGTCTTGTGCTGCATCAGTCCAGTCACATTGGTGGTGTCCTCTGCTGCCATATGTCCAGTGCTGCTGTATAAGTCAAGTCCAGTGGCGGTGTGTTGTGCTGCATCAGTCCAGTGGTGGTGTGTTGTGCTGCATCAGTCCAGTGGGGATGTGTTGTGTGCTGCCTCAGTCCAGTCACAGTGGTGGTGTCCTCTGCTGCCATATGTCCAGTGCTGCTGTATAAGTCCAGTCCAGTGGCGGTGTGTTGTGCTGCATCAGTCCAGTGGTGGTGTGTTGTGCTGCATCAGTCCAGTGGTGATGTGTTGTGTGCTGCCTCAGTCCAGTCACAGTGGTGGTGTCCTCTGCTGCCATATGTCCAGTGCTGCTGTGTATATCCAGTGCATTGCAGCAGTGTTGTTTTGTCCTGCATCAGTCCAGTGGTGGTGTCCCTGTGCTGCTGTATATGTCCAGTGATACTGCCGTATATGTCTATTGATACAGCAGTATATGTCCAGCTGTACTGCCGTATAAATCCAGTGATCCTGCCATACAATTCCAGTGGCACTGGCGCATAAGTCCAGTGATACTGGCGTATAAGTCCAGTCCAGTGATACAGCCGTATATATGTCCATTGATACTGCAGTATATGTCCAGCGGTACTGCCGTATAATTCCAGTGATCCTGACGTATAATTCCAGTGGTACTAGCTATAAATCCAGTGATCCTGCCGTATATAATTCCAGTGGTACTGGCATATAAATCCAGTCTAGTGATACTGCTGTATATGTCCAGTGATACTGCCGTATGTATCCATTGATACTGCCATATATGTCCAGCGGTATTGTCGCATAAATCCAGTGATCCTGCCATATAATTCCAGTGATCCTTCCGTATAATTTCAGTGGAACTGGCGTATAAGTCTAGTGATCCCGCCGTATAATTCCAGTGGTACTGGCGTATAAGTGCAGTCCAGTGATACTGAAGTATATATGTCCAGCGGTACTGCCGTATAAATCCCGTGATCCTGACCTATAATTCCAGTGATCCTGCCGTATAATTCCAGTGGTACTGGCGTATAAATCCAGTGATCCTGCCGTATAATTTCAGTGGTACTGGCATATAAATCCAGTCCAGTGATACTTCCGTATATATATGTCCAGTGATATTGCTGTATATGTCCAGTGATACTGCTGTATATGTCCAGTGATACTGCCGTATATGTCCAGTGATACTGCCGTATATGTCCATTGATACTGCCGTATATGTCCAGCGGTACTGGCGTATAAATCCAGTGATCCTGCCATATAATTCCAGTGGTACTGGCGTATATGTCCAGGGATACTGCTGTATATGTCCAGTAATACTGCCGTATATGTCCAGCGGTACTGCCGTATAAATCCAGTGATCCTGCCGTATAATTCCATATAAGTCCAGTCCAGTGGTGCTGCCATATAAGTTCAGTGGTGCAGTCCTGTGCTGTATATTATTTACACACCAAATAAAGGGGTTATTAATATTTAATTCAAATAATTTCACATGGTTTGCCCTGTGTGGTGTAGAGGTACGCTCTCCTGTACCGCATATTGTTATATAACTCCAGAAAAATAATGGAGAAATTTTGAGGATAAAATAGGGAAAGATCAAGAACAACTTCCTCCTAGTGCTGAAGCTGCTGCCACTAGTCATGACATAGACGATGAATTCCCATCAACGTTGTCTGCCAAGTCCAAACCCAATGTGATAGTAGAGGGCATGCACAATCCAAAAAGCCAAAGTTCAGTAAAAGGACACAATAAAACAAATAGAAATGGTCTGAGGAGAAACGTAAACTTGCCAATATGCCAGTTATGACACGGAGTGGCAAGGAACGGGAAAGACCCTGGCCTATGTTCATGACTAGGGGTTCAGCTTCACATGACGATGGAAGCCCTCATATTCCTGCTAGAAAAATGATAAGAGTTAAGCTGGAAAAAGCACAGAAAAGAACTGTGCATTCTAAGATTGTATCACAGATCCCAAAGGAGAGTCCAAGTGTGTCGACGGTTGCGATACCTAACCTTCCCAACACTGGACGGGAAGAGGTGGCTCCTTCCACCATTTCACGCCCCCTGCACGTGCTGAAAGGAGCACCCACAGTCCAGTTTCTGATATACATATTGAAGATGTCACTGTTGAAGAACACCAGGATGAGGATATGGGTGTTGCTGGCGCTGAGGAGGAAGTTGACGATGAGGATTCGTTTAAATCAGACACTGGGGGAGACACCTGCTGTCCATGGGATGAAGAAGCCCATTGTGATGCCTGGGCAAAATACCAAAAAAGCCACCTCTTCGGTGTGGAATTATTTATCCACAAATTCGTCAATCTGTAAACAGTAGGGGTAAAGATGTTAACCACCTAGGAACATCCTCCCTTATATGTCACTTGCTGCGCATTCATCAGAAGTCAGTGTCAAGTTGTGAAACTTTGGGTAAGAGCGTAAGCAGGCCACTGACACCTAAATCCCTTCTTCCTCTTGTACCCATGCTCCTGCAAGCCACACCACCAACTCTCCTAACTGTGTTTCCTCCGGAGGATCCTTGTGTGGTACGCCTGCTGTTGCTGCCACTGCTGTTGTTGCTGTTGGGAGTCGATCGTCATCCCAGAGGGGAAGTCGGAAGACCACTTGTACTACTTCAACTAAGCAATTAACTGTCCAAGAGTCCTTTGTGAGGAAGATGAAGTATGACAGCAGTTATCCTTTTGCAAAGCGGATAACTGAGGCCTTGACAGCTATGTTGGTGTTACACGTGCGTCTGGCATCCGCCATTAGTTCAGTGGAACTTAGAGAATTGTTTGAGGTGCTGTGTGCCCGGTATCTAATCCCATCTAGGTTCCACTTCACTTGGCAGGCGATACCGAGAATGTACACAGATGTTAGAGAAAGTGTCCTCAGTGTCCTAATAATGCAGTTGTACCCACTGTCCACTTAACCACGGATATGTGGACAAGTGCAACAGGGCAGACTAAGGACTATATGACTGTGACAGCCCACTGGGTAGATGTATGGCCTCCTACAGCAACAACAGCAGCGGCACCAGTAGCAGCATCTCACAAACGCCAACTCGTTCCTAGGCAGGCTACGCTATGTATCACCGCTTTCCGTAAGAGGTACACCGCTGACAACCTCTTACGTAAACTGAGGGACATCACTGCACAATGGCTTACCCCAATTAGACTCTCCTGGGGATTTGTGATATCGGACAACGCCACCAAAATTGTGCGTGCATTACATCTGGGCAAATTCCAGCACATCCCATGTTTTGCACATACAATTAATTTAGTGGTGCAATTTTTTTTTACAAATGACAGGGGCGTGCAGGAGATGCTGTTGGCGGCCCGAAAAATTGCAGCCCACTTTCGGCATTCCGCCACCGTGTGCCGAAGACTGGAGCGCCATCAAAAACACTCCTGAACCTGCCCTGCAATCATCTGAAGCAAGAGGCGGTAACAAGGTGGAATTCAACATGTCACGATCCTCACTGTAGTTCTCATATTTAGTAACTTACCTCAGCCATCTCTGTCCTGAATCCTGCATCCTGAATCCTGCATCTTTCTGCTCACTGGGATAAACAGATTGTCAATACCATGAGTTTCCTGAGTTCTCTGCCTGGAAGGTAAGAGTTAATGAGCTCCACCTGTGGTGATTAATCTTCTGTGTGAGTCTGAATTCAGCAATCTGAAGCTTAGGCCTAAAAGCCAGCATCCTCCATTTGTTTGCTGAAGTTCAGGCTTCAGTGTTCTTTCGGCCTGCAAGGCCTCACTCCACATCACAGCCTGTCCAATCCTGTGCCAGCCTGAGACTCTCTGAATCACCTGACACTGCTCACCAATCACCAAGGACCAGGAAGTATAAGTCAGGAGACTTGAGTTGGAAACTCTGCCAGTTCCTTGTGTCACACACAGCTCTGTGTGAGCATTGAAGCTGAGCTCCCTAAAGGTAACCCTTGTACTTCAGTTCCTGTAAAAACTCTGTTCCTTTGCTATCCAGTATGGATTACATTTGTGTTACCATTGATATCCAGTTTTTCTACAGTTTCATCTTAAAGTCACAGTCGCAGTATTCCACAGTCTCATCTTAAAGGCACAGTTGCAGTATTCCATAGTTTCATCTTAAAGTCACAGTCGCAGTATTCCACAGTCTCAACTTAAAACCACAGCTGCAGTATTCTACCGTCTCATCTTAAAGTTACAGCTGCAGTGTTCTTCAGCCTCATCTTAAAGTCACAGCCACAGTCGTTCTACTTTCAGTTGAGTTTCCAGTTATATCCAGTACCAGCCCGGATAACAGTTGCATCCCAGTCTCACAGGAATACTACCAACGTTGCTGATCCTGTTTTGTCCCATCCAGTTACTAAAGTCTCTTCCTCTGTGCAAGGGAAAGTTGTTAATCAGAGCTATCCACGGCCCAAGCTCTCTGAAGCTAAAGGTCAGCGGCATAGGGAGCTACACCTCTGTCTTTACTGTGGATATTCCGGTCATTTTGTTAAGGATTGCATTCTTCGCAAGCCAGGAAATGGTGACATATCTCAGTATCATAGCGCTCATGTCTACAAGTCATCCTCAGTAGCCGATCCTGCTACTGCTGATGGGGGTGTCAAGAAGGTTACCCTGAAAAGCACTCAAATTTATGATTGGGGTCCAGTGATTAAAAGACCCAAGTTGGGTGTCCAGAGAAGAATGTTCAAGCCATATAAAGTCACAGAGGAGTCCGTGTCTACAGCCCAAGGAGGGGCGTCCGTGTCTACAGCCCAAGGAGGGGCGTCCGTGTCTACAGCCCAAGGAGGGGCGTGTGTCTACAGCCCAAGGAGGGGCATCCGTGTTTACATCCCAAGGAGGGCCGTCCGTGTCTACAGCCCAAGGATGGGCATCCGTGTCTACAGCCCAAGGATGGGCATCCGTGTCTACAGCCCAAGCAGGGGCGTCCGTGTCTTCAGCCCAAGGAGGGGCGTCTTTGTCTTCAGCCCAAGGAGGGGTGTCCGTGTCTTCAGCCCAAGGAGGGGCATCCGTGTCTTCAGCCCCAGGACGGGGCGTCCATGTCTTCAGCCCAAGGAGGGACGTCCTTGCCTACAGCCCAAGGAGGGGCGTCCGTGTCTACATCCCAAGGAGGGGCGTCCGTGTCTTCAGCCCAAGGAGGGGCGCCCGTGTCTTCAGCCCAAGGAGGGGCGTCTGTGTCTTCAGCCCAAGGAGGGGCGTCCGTGTCTTCAGCCCAAGGAGGGGAGTCCATGTCTTCAGCCCAAGGAGGGGCGTCTGTGTCTTCAGCCGAAGGAGGGGCGTCCGTGTCTTCAGCCCAAGGAGGAGCATCCGTGTCATCAGCCCCAGGAGGGGCGTCCGTGTCTTCAGCCCCAGGAGGGGGTTCTGAGCGTCCAGCCCCAGGAGGGGGGTCCAAGTTTCCGTCCCCAGGAGGGAGTTCCCAGAGTGTGCAGCCAAAGGAGGGTTATCCAATGTTCAAGCTCTTGTAGGGGCATATGAGTCTTCTACTCAAAAAGGAGTATCTGATCTGTCAACCCCAGGAGGGGTGCTGGAAATAACAACCCTGAGAGAGGTGTCTGATTCGCCAACCCCAGGAGGGGTTACCACAGTTTCAGCCCCAAGGGAAGTATCCAGAGCCAAGTTCCCAGATGGAAATGTTTGTGCTACAGATGCAGTTATGAACTCCTGTTTGCCATCTTCAAAGAGCACCACCCTGTTTGCATCCAGCATGGACCAGGACACAGTCGCAGTATTCCACAGTCTCAATTTAAAGCCACAGCTGCAGTATTCCATAGTTTAATCTTAAAGTCACAGTCGCAGTATTCCACAGTCTCAACTTAAAACCACAGCTGCAGTATTCTACCGTCTCATCTTAAAGTCACAGCCGCAGTGCTCTTCAGCCTCGTCCTAAAGTCACAGCCACAGTCATTGTTCTACTTTCAGTTGCATTTCCAGTTATATCCAGTACCAGCCCGGATTACAGTTGCATCCCAGTCTCACCGGTAACCAGCCCGGTCTCAGTCTCACCAGTAACCAGTCTGTCTTACTATCTCGCCAGTAACCTTGAGTACATAAGCACCTACTCCTGTGACACTATATCCAGTACAGTCTCACCTATACATTCGTCATCCTGCTATCAAAGTCCCTGGTGATCCAGTGGTCAGTATACGGCTTCCTCTGCCGAGGCCCGGGTTCGATTCCCGGTCAGTGATTGCTCCTTCTTCTCACTGACTCCTACAGACTAGCTTAATATTCACATTGTCCTCCAGTTGCCCGCACAGACTTCACTAATACCGGGTTCACAAAAACCAGTCATGACAACACTCTATATGCTTCAGAGGATGGAGGAGCAACAAAAGGCCATTCAAGCCTATACATCTGCCTACGATATAGACAAAGGAGGGGTAATGCACCTGACTCAAGCGCAGAGGAGAATGATTTCCGTCTTGCCACATGTGAAGTCAGTTTAGACACTGCCAGCTTGAGTCAGGTCTTTCCCCTCATCAGGTTTTTGCAGAAGCAGCTGGAGAAATTGAAGGAGGAGCTAAGACAGAGCAATTCCACAAAGTATGCTGGACTTGTGGATGGAGCCCTTCATTCGCTTTGCCAGGATTCAAGGGTGGTCAATCTGTTGAAATCAGAGCACTGATTCAAAGACCTGCTGGCAAGAAAATTTTCAACTCAAGTAGAACGTGACCCGTCAACAGCTCCTCCTTCATTTTCTCCCGCAACTGGGGCTGCAAGGAAAAGGATAAGATTTCCTAGCCAACCCAATGGTGGTGATGCAGGGCAGTCAGGAGCGAGTGCTGACATCTGATACGGAATGAAGGACCTGCCAACGATTACTGACATGTCTACTGTCACTGCATATGATTCTGTCACCATTGAAAGCATGATGGAGGATTATATGAGTGACAGCATCCAAGTAGGCATGTCAGACCGTCCGTATGCAAACTGGCAGGAAAAAGAGGCAATTTGGAGGCCCCTGCACAAACTGGATTTATTTTACCTAAGTTGCCCCCCCCTCCATTGTGTACTCCGAAAGAGTGTTTAGTGCAGCTGGTAACCTTGTCAGTGATCGGCGTAGGAGGTTACTTCCACAAAATGTGGAGAAGATTATGTTCATCAAAATGAATTATAAATTCCTCCAGGAAGACCTTTACCAACAATTGCCTCCAGAAAGTACACAGAGACCTGTGATGGTGGATTCCAGTGGGGACGAATTAATACTCTGAGAGCAGGAGGATGTACACAGTGAAAGGGGTGAGGAATCGGAGGATGAGGATGAGGTCGACATCTTGTCTCTGTAGAGTGAGTTTGTGCAAGGAGAGATTGATTGCTTCTTTTTTGGTGGTAGCCCAAAGAAACCAGTCATTTCAGCCACAGTCGTGTGGCAGACCCTGTCACTGAAATGATTGGTTTGTTAAAGTCTGCATGTCCTGTTTATACAACATAAAGGTGGGCGAGAGGCCAAAGGACAATTCCATCTTGCACCTTTTTCTTTTTTGCATCATGTACTGTTTGGGGCCTAGTTTTTTAAGTGCCATCCTGTCTACCATTGCAGTGCCACTCCTAGATGGGCCAGGTGTTTGTGCTGCACACTTGTGTCGCTTATCTTAGTCATGGAGCCACCTTTCGGCCTAAAAACAATAGTGTGAGGTGTTCAGAATAGACTGGAAATGAGTGGAAATTAATGTTATTGAGGTTAATAATGCCGTAGGATCAAAATTACCCCCAAAGTCTGTGATTTTAGCTTTTTTTATGTTTTGTTTTCAAAAATCATTCAGATCCAAAACCAAAACTCGAAAGGCTGGTTTTGGCAAAACCAGTCCAAAATTAAAACACGAGCGAGGAATTAGAACCAAAACCAAAACACAAAACACGAAAAGTGCCCGCCGCACATCTCTAGAATTTACTATGTATCTGCATTTGATATAAATATGTATGCCAGTATTGTTAGGTGTCGCGGTCCATGGCGCCGCTCGGTCTGTTTCCGAGCAACAACCGCGGCCGCTGCACCTTCCTCCCTGCCCGCCGCCTAGCAACTGGGGACGCCGTGCGCGCTGAGCCGCCGGGTCCCTAGCAACGCTAGGACGCCGTGCGCGCCGAGCCGCCGGGTCCTTAGCAATGGGGACGCCACAGGCGGACCGCGTTCCCCGTTGCAGTAATAAATTATGCACACATGTTTTCTCTGATCGTGCAGCAAGGCAGCTGCACGACATTTTGTGTAATTAGGCTCTGTACTCTGATTGGAGGGTTCCCTGTTATATGCCTCCTCAGTGCCTCACACAAACGCTGGTGATAGCTTCCTGTTTGCTGTTCCTGCCTTGCAGAACTCTATTCCTGTCAGCAGTATTTAGTGGATCTTGTTCCCTGCCCTTTTGAACCTAGGAGATCCGAAGCCGGTGCTGGGAATCCTTCTAGTCTTTGAGAACCTGTTGCTGTCATCTGGGGTTCTCACCCGGTTTCGTGAGTAGCGGCATCTGCCGCGTGTTGCGGCCTATGCCGCTTAGGATTTACTTCTTTGAATTGGTGCATTTGCGGAGGTTTCCGCTTTCACTGTCCTCCCCGGAACTCGGCGGTGCCGTGTAGGGGAGTGGACGGTGGTTTTCTTTGTAGTTCTCTTCCTTTGGCGGCGTGCCGCGCATACTTTAGTTTTAGGTTTGCCAGTAGCCCCTGGCCTTGTTGTTTCAGTTAGAGGGCCCCTTGTTATTACCCTGTCTCAGTTCACTCTTTGTCTCTCCTTAAGACCTGAGGGGGCATCGGAGTTGGGCAGACTTAATCCGCCTTTCAAACGCGGCTGCCATGGGCCCAAGAAACCATAGTCTCGCAAGAGTGAATTGACAGCACGGGTAAAACAACGGAGGTAGGGTGCCAGGGGCTATTCTCATTCCCTTTCCCTTTCCCAGCATTACGTCCTGGTACTCAGGTCTCACCGTATAAGACCTCCCCTGACCTGAGTATCAGGATCATAACAAGTATATGGCTAAAATATTATCTATTTTAATTTCTTGTTTTTTTTATTATTATTGGGCAAAAATTATGTTTAGAAAAGCTGCTGCAGTGGAATACGTTTTTACATACTAACAGACAGTATTATATCAATGTTTGAGACAAATCTTCCCTACAATGTTGCTTAGTATACACAAAAAGAAAACCAATAATAGCAGCGCTGAATTCAATTAATACTAAAAATTAAAAAATGAGATGGATTGAATGAAAACAGATTAAAAAATGTATTAATAACTCTGATTAATAACCATTTAAAAGTCAATGTGACCACCGGCAGAATAAGTGAACCAGAAATGTCCGTTCCTTTTAAATAACTGGACACCAGTTTAGGCAGAATATACAGGCTTAGGAGCTGATTGCACAGTCCCGAAAAGGGTTATTACCGCTTCTTAGGCCGCTGGAGGGAGAAATATCCCATAGATGATCCTTCAATTGGGAGTTGATAGCATATTCTCAATCCTCACCAGTATGCGGAGCTTGACTTGCGGGATGGTCCTAAGTACGCCTGTTAAAATCCACCAAATAGCAAACTCTGGGCATCCAGTATGGTCCGGGCACTGGTTCAGCAACAAAGCAACGGTGATCAGGGTGGCACCTGACGCGTTTCGCTGCAGGTCCTGCAGCTTTTTCAAAGGTGATCTATCTTGTGTGGAGGCAGAGTATTTATACCTGTGGTGATTATTGATCAATCCACACCTGTTCTCACAATCCATCTCAATTAACCATAATTTTCATAAAAACACTTCGTTATTCATATATTTATTATCTCAATTTCATAAATATTAGACTCAGCAGGGCAAAAAACCTTTTTACTTGTTCCTAATTCAAATAAAAACAATGTCTGATTCCTTTATCGCTAGAGGATATCCCAAAACTCTTGTGAGTACTGCCTTACAAGCAGTGAGAAGATTAGACAGAAATCAACTATTAATATCAAATAAAAAGAAAAAAGAGAAGGTGAGAATTAATGGAGAGGAAGAGGTTGCATTCATTTCCATGTTTAATAACTGTCACAGTGAGATTAAGCATATTGTTGAAAAGAACTATAATATTTTGAAACAGGATGTTTATCTCTCCTCATGTTTACCGCAGAACCCACGTTTTATTTTTCGTAAAAGTAAATCTCTAAAAAACCTTTTGGCCCCAAGTTCCTTAAAAATTCCTAAAGAATCCACAAAAGGTGCTATGGAAGGTTGTGAGTGGTTAAAATCACATAATAAGATTAAAGGGTGCTATAAATGTGGTAAAAACAGATGCATCACTTGTAATTATATTCAAAACAAAACAGCTCAAGTATTGATAGATGATCAAAGTGAAAAATGTTATGAAATTAAGAGCTATATAAATTGTGAAACATCGTATGTAATATATTTACTAACATGTGGATGCAGAAAGAAATACGTAGGTCGAACTACCCGCACTCTTAAGACAAGATTCCTAGAGCACCGTAGAAATATTCTTCACAAAATTCAAACACATAGTGTATCTAGACATTACAGTAAGTGCCATCAGGGGGATCCAGCTTGCCTCAAATTGGTGGGTCTTGAATTTATTCCCAGAACCCTTAGGGGGGGGCATAGATTTTAGAGATGAGCGCCGGAAATTTTTCGGGTTTTGTGTTTTGGTTTTGGGTTCGGTTCCGCGGCCGTGTTTTGGGTTCGACCGCGTTTTGGCAAAACCTCACCAAATTTTTTTTTTCGGATTCGGGTGTGTTTTGGATTCGGGTGTTTTTTTTAAAAAACACTAAAAAACAGCTTAAATCATAGAATTTTGGGGTCATTTTGATCCCAAAGTATTATTAACCTCAAAAACCATAATTTACACTCATTTTCAGTCTATTCTGAATACCTCACACCTCACAATATTATTTTTAGTCCTAAAATTTGCACCTAGGTCGCTGGATGACTAAGCTAAGCGACCCTAGTGGCCGACACAAACACCGGGCCCATCTAGGAGTGTCACTGCAGTGTCACGCAGGATGTTCCTTCCAAAAAACCCTCCCCAAACAGCACATGACGCAAAGAAAAAAAGAGGCGCAATGAGGTAGCTGTGTGAGTAAGATAAGCGACCCTAGTGGCCGACACAAACACCGGGCCCATCTAGGAGTGTCACTGCAGTGTCACGCAGGATGTCCCTTCCAAAAAACCCTCCCCAAACAGCACATGACGCAAAGAAAAAAAAGAGGCGCAATGAGGTAGCTGTGTGAGTAAGATAAGAGACCCTAGTGGCCGACACAAACACCGGGCCCATCTAGGAGTGTCACTGCAGTGTCACGCAGGATGTCCCTTCCAAAAAACCCTCCCCAAACAGCACATGACGCAAAGAAAAAAAGAGGCGCAATGAGGTAGCTGTGTGAGTAAGATAAGCGACCCTAGTGGCCGACACAAACACCGGGCCCATCTAGGAGTGTCACTGCAGTGTCACGCAGGATGTCCCTTCCAAAAAACCCTCCCCAAACAGCACATGACGCAAAGAAAAAAAGAGGCGCAATGAGGTAGCTGTGTGAGTAAGATAAGCGACCCTAGTGGCCGACACAAACACCGGGCCCATCTAGGAGTGTCACTGCAGTGTCACGCAGGATGTCCCTTCCAAAAAACCCTCCCCAAACAGCACATGACGCAAAGAAAAAAAGAGGCGCAATGAGGTAGCTGTGTGAGTAAGATAAGCGACCCTAGTGGCCGACACAAACACTGGGCCCATCTAGGAGTGGCACTGCAGTGTCACGCAGGATGTCCCTTCCAAAAAACCCTCCCCAAACAGCACATGACGCAAAGAAAAAAAGAGGTGCAATGAGGTAGCTGTGTGAGTAAGATAAGCGACCCTAGTGGCCGACACAAACACCGGGCCCATCTAGGAGTGGCACTGCAGTGTCACGCAGGATGTCCCTTCCAAAAAACCCTCCCCAAACAGCACATGACGCAAAGAAAAAAAGAGGCGCAATGAGGTAGCTGTGTGAGTAAGATAAGCGACCCTAGTGGCCGACACAAACACCGGGCCCATCTAGGAGTGTCACTGCAGTGTCACGCAGGATGTCCCTTCCAAAAAACCCTCCCCAAACAGCACATGACGCAAAGAAAAAAAGAGGCGCAATGAGGTAGCTGTGTGAGTAAGATAAGCGACCCTAGTGGCCGACACAAACACCGGGCCCATCTAGGAGTGTCACTGCAGTGTCACGCAGGATGTCCCTTCCAAAAAACCCTCCCCAAACAGCACATGACGCAAAGAAAAAAAGAGGCGCAATGAGGTAGCTGTGTGAGTAAGATAAGCGACCCTAGTGGCCGACACAAACACCGGGCCCATCTAGGAGTGGCACTGCAGTGTCACGCAGGATGTCCCTTCCAAAAAACCCTCCCCAAACAGCACATGACGCAAAGAAAAAAAGAGGCGCAATGAGGTAGCTGTGTGAGTAAGATAAGCGACCCTAGTGGCCGACACAAACACCGGGCCCATCTAGGAGTGGCACTGCAGTGTCACGCAGGATGTCCCTTCCAAAAAACCCTCCCCAAACAGCACATGACGCAAAGAAAAATTAAAGAAAAAAGAGGTTCAAGATGGAATTGTCCTTGGGCCCTCCCACCCACCCTTATGTTGTATAAACAGGACATGCACACTTTAACCAACCCATCATTTCAGTGACAGGGTCTGCCACACGACTGTGACTGAAATGACGGGTTGGTTTGGACCCCCACCAAAAAAGAAGCAATTAATCTCTCCTTGCACAAACTGGCTCTACAGAGGCAAGATGTCCACCTCATCATCATCCTCCGATATATCACCGTGTACATCCCCCTCCTCACAGATTATCAATTCGTCCCCACTGGAATCCACCATCTCAGCTCCCTGTGTACTTTGTGGAGGCAATTGCTGCTGGTCAATGTCTCCACGGAGGAATTGATTATAATTCATTTTAATGAACATCATCTTCTCCACATTTTCTGGATGTAACCTCGTACGCCGATTGCTGACAAGGTGAGCGGCGGCACTAAACACTCTTTCGGAGTACACACTTGTGGGAGGGCAACTTAGGTAGAATAAAGCCAGTTTGTGCAAGGGCCTCCAAATTGCCTCTTTTTCCTGCCAGTATAAGTACGGACTGTGTGACGTGCCTACTTGGATGCGGTCACTCATATAATCCTCCACCATTCTTTCAATGGTGAGAGAATCATATGCAGTGACAGTAGACGACATGTCCGTAATCGTTGTCAGGTCCTTCAGTCCGGACCAGATGTCAGCATCAGCAGTCGCTCCAGACTGCCCTGCATCACCGCCAGCGGGTGGGCTCGGAATTCTGAGCCTTTTCCTCGCACCCCCAGTTGCGGGAGAATGTGAAGGAGGAGATGTTGACAGGTCGCGTTCCGCTTGACTTGACAATTTTCTCACCAGCAGGTCTTTCAACCCCAGCAGACTTGTGTCTGCCGGAAAGAGAGATCCAAGGTAGGCTTTAAATCTAGGATCGAGCACGGTGGCCAAAATGTAGTGCTCTGATTTCAACAGATTGACCACCCGTGAATCCTTGTTAAGCGAATTAAGGGCTCCATCCACAAGTCCCACATGCCTAGCGGAATCGCTCCGTGTTAGCTCCTCCTTCAATGTCTCCAGCTTCTTCTGCAAAAGCCTGATGAGGGGAATGACCTGACTCAGGCTGGCAGTGTCTGAACTGACTTCACGTGTGGCAAGTTCAAAGGGCATCAGAACCTTGCACAACGTTGAAATCATTCTCCACTGCACTTGAGACAGGTGCATTCCACCTCCTATATCGTGCTCAATTGTATAGGCTTGAATGGCCTTTTGCTGCTCCTCCAACCTCTGAAGCATATAGAGGGTTGAATTCCACCTCGTTACCACTTCTTGCTTCAGATGATGGCAGGGCAGGTTCAGTAGTTTTTGGTGGTGCTCCAGTCTTCTGTACGTGGTGCCTGTACGCTGAAAGTGTCCCGCAATTCTTCTGGCCACCGACAGCATCTCTTGCACGCCCCTGTCGTTTTTTAAATAATTCTGCACCACCAAATTCAAGGTATGTGCAAAACATGGGACGTGCTGGAATTTGCCCATATTTAATGCACACACAATATTGCTGGCGTTGTCCGATGCCACAAATCCACAGGAGAGTCCAATTGGGGTAAGCCATTCCGCGATGATCTTCCTCAGTTGCCGTAAGAGGTTTTCAGCTGTGTGCGTATTCTGGAAAGCGGTGATACAAAGCGTAGCCTGCCTAGGAAAGAGTTGGCGTTTGCGAGATGCTGCTACTGGTGCCGCCGCTGCTGTTCTTGCGGCGGGAGTCCATACATCTACCCAGTGGGCTGTCACAGTCATATAGTCCTGACCCTGCCCTGCTCCACTTGTCCACATGTCCGTGGTTAAGTGGACATTGGGTACAACTGCATTTTTTAGGACACTGGTGAGTCTTTTTCTGACGTCCGTGTACATTCTCGGTATCGCCTGCCTAGAGAAGTGGAACCTAGATGGTATTTGGTAACGGGGGCACACTGCCTCAATAAATTGTCTAGTTCCCTGTGAACTAACGGCGGATACCGGACGCACGTCTAACACCAACATAGTTGTCAAGGCCTCAGTTATCCGCTTTGCAGCAGGATGACTGCTGTGATATTTCATCTTCCTCGCAAAGGACTGTTGGACAGTCAATTGCTTACTGGAAGTAGTACAAGTGGGCTTACGACTTCCCCTCTGGGATGACCATCGACTCCCAGCAGCAACAACAGCAGCGCCAGCAGCAGTAGGCGTTACACGCAAGGATGCATCGGAGGAATCCCAGGCAGGAGAGGACTCGTCAGAATTGCCAGTGACATGGCCTGCAGGACTATTGGCATTCCAGGGGAAGGAGGAAATTGACACTGAGGGAGTTGGTGGGGTGGTTTGCGTGAGCTTGGTTACAAGAGGAAGGGATTTACTGGTCAGTGGACTGCTTCCGCTGTCGCCCAAAGTTTTTGAACTTGTCACTGACTTATTATGAATGCGCTGCAGGTGACGTATAAGGGAGGATGTTCCGAGGTGGTTAACGTCCTTACCCCTACTTATTACAGCTTGACAAAGGCAACACACGGCTTGACACCTGTTGTCCGCTTTTCTGTTGAAATACCTCCACACTGAAGAGCTGATTTTTTTGGTATTTTCACCAGGCATGTCAACGGCCATATTCCTCCCACGGACAACAGGTGTCTCCCCGGGTGCCTGACTTAAACAAACCACCTCACCATCAGAATCCTCCTGGTCAATTTCCTCCCCAGCGCCAGCAACACCCATATCCTCCTCATCCTGGTGTACTTCAACACTGACATCTTCAATCTGACTATCAGGAACTGGACTGCGGGTGCTCCTTCCAGCACTTGCAGGGGGCGTGCAAATGGTGGAAGGCGCATGCTCTTCACGTCCAGTGTTGGGAAGGTCAGGCATCGCAACCGACACAATTGGACTCTCCTTGTGGATTTGGGATTTCGAAGAACGCACAGTTCTTTGCGGTGCTTTTGCCAGCTTGAGTCTTTTCATTTTTCTAGCGAGAGGCTGAGTGCTTCCATCCTCATGTGAAGCTGAACCACTAGCCATGAACATAGTCCAGGGCCCCAGCCGTTCCTTGCCACTCCGTGTGGTAAATGGCATATTGGCAAGTTTACGCTTCTCCTCCGACAATTTTATTTTAGGTTTTGGAGTCCTTTTTTTACTGATATTTGGTGTTTTGGATTTGACATGCTCTGTACTATGACATTGGGCATCGGCCTTGGCAGACGACGTTGCTGGCATTTCATCGTCTCGGCCATGACTAGTGGCAGCAGCTTTAGCACGAGGTGGAAGTGGATCTTGATCTTTCCCTAATTTTGGAACCTCAACATTTTTGTTCTCCATATTTTAATAGGCACAACTAAAAGGCACCTCAGGTAAACAATGGAGATGGATGGATACTAGTATACTTATGGATGGACTGCCGAGTGCCGACACAGAGGTAGCTACAGCCGTGGACTACCGTACTGTACTGTGTCTGCTGCTAATATAGACTGGATGATAATGAGATGTAGTATGTATAAAGAAGAAAGAAAAAAAAAACCACGGGTAGGTGGTATACAATTATGGATGGACTGCCGAGTGCCGACACAGAGGTAGCTACAGCCGTGGACTACCGTACTGTACTGTGTCTGCTGCTAATATAGACTGGATGATAATGAGATGTAGTATGTATAAAGAAGAAAGAAAAAAAAAACCACGGGTAGGTGGTATACAATTATGGATGGACTGCCGAGTGCCGACACAGAGGTAGCTACAGCCGTGGACTACCGTACTGTACTGTGTCTGCTGCTAATATAGACTGGATGATAATGAGATGTAGTATGTATAAAGAAGAAAGAAAAAAAAACCACAGGTAGGTGGTATACAATTATGGATGGACTGCCGAGTGCCGACACAGAGGTAGCTACAGCCGTGGACTACCGTACTGTACTGTGTCTGCTGCTAATATAGACTGGATGATAATGAGATGTAGTATGTATAAAGAAGAAAGAAAAAAAAACCACAGGTAGGTGGTATACAATTATGGATGGACTGCCGAGTGCCGACACAGAGGTAGCTACAGCCGTGGACTACCGTACTGTACTGTGTCTGCTGCTAATATAGACTGGATGATAATGAGATGTAGTATGTATAAAGAAGAAAGAAAAAAAAAACCACGGGTAGGTGGTATACAATTATGGATGGACTGCCGAGTGCCGACACAGAGGTAGCTACAGCCGTGGAATACCGTACTGTACTGTGTCTGCTGCTAATATAGACTGGATGATAATGAGATGTAGTATGTATGTATAAAGAAGAAAGAAAAAAAAAACCACGGGTAGGTGGTATACAATTATGGATGGACTGCCGAGTGCCGACACAGAGGTAGCTACAGCCGTGAACTACCGTACTGTGTCTGCTGCTACTATAGACTGGTTGATAATGAGATGTAGTATGTATAAAGAAGAAAGAAAAAAAAAAACACGGGTAGGTGGTATACAATTATGGATGGACTGCCGACTGCCGACACAGAGGTAGCTACAGCCGTGGACTACCGTACTGTACTGTGTCTGCTGCTAATATAGGACTGGATGATAATGAGATGTAGTATGTATAAAGAAGAAAGAAAAAAAAAAACACGGGTAGGTGGTATACAATTATGGATGGACTGCCGAGTGCCGACACAGAGGTAGCTACAGCCGTGAACTACCATACTGTGTCTGCTGCTAGTAGACTGGATGATAAATAATGATATAAAAAATATATATATATCACTACTACAGCCGGTCAGGTATATATTATATAATGACGGACCTGCTGGAGTGGACACTGTCTGTCAGCAGAATGAGTTTTTTAATTTTTATAGAATAAAAAAACACCACACAAGTCACACGACGAGTGTACTTTTTCAGGCAGACATTCAATCACAATATACTATACTGGTGGTCAGTGTGGTCAGGTCACTGGTCACAGTGGTCAGTGGTCAGTCACACTGGCAGTGGCACTATGGCAGCAAAAGTGTGCACTGTTTAATATGTACTCCTGGCTCCTGCTATAACCTATAACTGCTCCCCAGTCTCCCCCACAATTAAGCTGTGTGAGCACAGTCAGATATTATACATAGATGATGCAGCACACTGGGCTGAGCACAGATATGGTATGTGAGTGTGACTGAGTCACTGTGTATCGTTTTTTTCAGGCAGAGAACAAGAACAGAACGGATTATTAAATAATAATAAATTATAAAACTGCACTGGTGGTCAGGTCACTGGTCATCAGTCACTAGTATAACTCCTCCTAAGCTCCAGTAAGTAAATGAAGTGTCTCACTCTCACTCTCCTATCTATTTTAATTTCTAAACGGAGAGGACGCCAGCCACGTCCTCTCCCTATCAATCTCAATGCACGTGTGAAAATGGCCGCGACGCGCGGCTCCTTATATAGAATCCGAGTCTCGCGATAGAATCCGAGCCTCGCGAGAATCCGACAGCGTGATGATGACGTTCGGGCGCGCTCGGGTTAACCGAGCAAGGCGGGAAGATCCGAGTCGCTCGGACCCGTGTAAAAAAACATGAAGTTCGGGCGGGTTCGGATTCAGAGAAACCGAACCCGCTCATCTCTAATAGATTTCGGAAGCTTTGTAAACAAGAAGTCATGTGGATGTTTAGGATGAATAGTATTCACCCTGAGGGACTGAATGACTCAGTGGAACTAAATACAGTTATTTGATACATTCTGTTTTTTCTATACTACATAATGATATAAAAGAATAAAGGTAGAGAAATAAAGGGGTTCTTCTCCATTAGGCACTAAGTGCATAATAGGCCATGAGAGATCTTGACAGTTCTATTTTAACCATCTGTGGGATAGCAATATCATCTTTAAGGGTAGGTTTAGGGGGGACATTCTCATCGTGGAATGAGTCTTAACCACTACCTTTAATAATATAAAAGCTATTCTTGAATTGCTTTTGTAGATTGAAGATATATGCATTTGTTTTTGTCTGTATTTGTATATATATCACGAAACAGAGTTGCAATTATGTTACTAACTATGTATGCATTAATTTATCTGTGTGCTATAAATTTCAGATGTGCTGTAGCATCATTAAGCCAAATGTAATTTTCTGACAAATTAAACATCTGTATATCAGTGCACTGTGTTACTAGGTAACAGGGTGTTTTTTTATGGTTTATGTAATCTGGAATAATGACCACGTGACTTATATAAACTAAAGTCCCTAAGAAATAGGTATAATCAACATGTGCTATAAAAGCACTAAATTAAGAACTTTACGTGGGTCAAATAATGAGTCACGTGACTACAATCATTGCTTCCAAGAAATTTTAAAACTTCACATCAAGTGGGAATGTTAGAAGCCAGTCACGTGGGAATACCACGTGACCGCAACCCGTAACTTAGCAATCCATCTTGTTTACTATAAGCGGAAGTTTCGAGGCGAGTCACGTGTTGATATCACGTGACTCGCCTCTCTGTCACCTAGCAACACCTATGCCAGCCCGAGTAAAGATAAGTAACGGTAGCAACCCATCTTGTTTATTATAAGCTGAAGTCCCGAGGCGAGTCACGTGTTGATATCACGTGACCGCTTCTCTGTCACCTAGCAACGCCTATGCCAGCCCGAGTAAAGATAAGCGGAAGCTCTGAGGCTAGTCACGTGTTGCTATCACACGACCGCCTTTTTTGTTACCTAGGAATGCTGATGCCAGTTCGAGTAAAGAGATGCGACAATAAAAAATAAAAAATAAGGTGAAAAGTAACCTTTATTGCAAAATCCCCTAACATTACATTTATACAATAGTGGATGTTGTTTCTACCTATATGATATGAAACAGGAAATAGTGTCCACATAACCCGGAAGTTATTATGCAGTTGCCTAGCAACTGCATACATATCATGGTCACATGGTCATTTACCCAGAAGTAAAATACGAAACAGGAAATAGTGTCCACATAACCCGGAAGTTATTATGCAGTTGCCTAGCAACTGCATACATATCATGGTCACATGGTCATTTACCCAGAAGTAAAATACGAAACAGGAAATAGTGTCCACATAACCCGGAAGTTATTATGCAGTTGCTTAGCAACTGCATACATATCATGGTCACATGGCCATTTACCCGGAAGTAAAATATGAAACAGGAAATAGTGTCCACATAACCCGGAAGTTATTATGCAGTTGCCTAGCAACTGCATACATATCATGGTCACATGGTCATTTACCCAGAAGTAAAATATGAGGAATAATATTGTAAATTGTTTTTATTTGAATTAGGAACAAGTAAAAAGGTTTTTTGCCCTGCTGAGTCTAATATTTATGAAATTGAGATAATAAATATATGAATAACGAAGTGTTTTTATGAAAATTATGGTTAATTGAGATGGATTGTGAGAACAGGTGTGGATTGATCAATGATCACCACAGGTATAAATACTCTGCCTCCACACAAGATAGATCACCTTTGAAAAAGCTGCAGGACCTGCAGCGAAACGCGTCAGGTGCCACCCTGATCACCGTTGCTTTGTTGCTGAACCAGTGCCCGGACCATACTGGATGCCCAGAGTTTGCTATTTGGTGGATTTTAACAGGCGTACTTAGGACCATCCCGCAAGTCAAGCTCCGCATACTGGTGAGGATTGAGAATATGCTACCAACTCCCAGTTGAAGGATCATCTATGGGATATTTCTCCCTCCAGCGGCCTAAGAAGCGGTAATAACCCTTTTCGGGACTGTACAATCAGCTCCTAAGCCTGTATATTCTGCCTAAACGGGTGTCCAGTTATTTAAAAGGAACGGACATTTCTGGTTCACTTATTCTGCCGGTGGTCACATTGACTTTTAATTGGTTATTAATCAGAGTTATTAATAAATTTTTTAATCTGTTTTCATTCAATCCATCTCATTTTTTAATTTTTAGTATTAATTGAATTCAGCGCTGCTATTATTGGTTTTCTTTTTATGTATGCTTAGGTATCAGGATTGACTAATCCTGTTATATAGCAGCAGCATTAGAACAACAGCCCATATTGCGCCCGAGTACCGTTCTTGGTATTTTCCAAATGTTGCTTAGTAACAGATGAATGCGATTTAAATGAAATGTCTTCTACAAACACAGTTTATGAGTTTACTTCCAATCACATAATGTTTTATTTCTAACAAGCATTCCATCGGTTAATACATCTCTTATCAACCACAACAGCAGACTAAAGAAAAAATAATAATATGATCTTTAGATTAATTTACTGTAGCATTGTAAGTGCAAAAATTTATTGAATGTTATAAAGGTTAAATTTGAGTTTTATTTTAAACCTCCTGGATATTCACTGCTGGTTTTAAACCGCATTTTAACCTTCAGAATGTTCACTAATACTTTTCTTAAGTAATCAAGTTGTCAATTACTGTTAATTAAACAATATACTATTCTAACAATGAAACGCCATAGACTGAACTAATTTATTTTTGAAAGGTATCTTAAGTGATTTTATCAAACTTTATTTGCTCTTATTTAAATAGTTAATCAATTTACTTAATTTTAATTATCAGGTGTTACAAGTCTCTGTACAAGGCCTAGACTAGTGATAAATGTCAAGTGCCGTGTGTGCGGACTTTCAATCCCATAAACGGCTGATTATTACTTAATTTCAAGAATGAAAATACAACCCAAAATGACCTTAGCAATTCTACAACACTTTGGAGGTCATTCCGAGTTGATCGCTCGCTAGCTGTTTTTAGCAGCCGTGCAAACGCTAAGCGTCGCTAGACCGCGGCTGTTGTGAAAGTAAGTCGAGCGTGCGCACTGCGCTGCATGCGCAGAAGTGCCAGATTTTTTCCTTAATCGCAGCAAACATTTGTAGCTAGCGATCAACTCGGAATTACCCCCTTTTTCCAAAATGTACCTATATGACCCTATGGGGGTCATTCCGAGTTGATCACTAGCTGCCGTTCGCAGCACAGCAATCAGGCTAAAAATCGGCATTTCTGCGCATTTGTATGCACTGAAATGCACACGCACGACGTACGGGTACAAAGTAGTGATGAGCACCGGAAATTTTTCGGGTTTTGTGTTTTGGTTTTGGGTTCGGTTCCGCGGCCGTGTTTTGGGTTCGAACGCGTTTTGGCAAAACCTCACCGAATTTTTTTTGTCGGATTCGGGTGTGTTTTGGATTCGGGTGTTTTTTTCAAAAAACCCTAAAAAACAGCTTAAATCATAGAATTTGGGGTTAATTTTGATCCCAAAGTATTATTAACCTCAATAACCATAATTTCCACTAATTTTCAGTCTATTCTGAACACCTCACACCTCACAATATTATTTTTAGTCCTAAAATTTGCACCGAGGTCGCTGGATGGCTAAGCTAAGCGACCCAAGTGGCCGACACAAACACCTGGCCCATCTAGGAGTGGCACTGCAGTGTCACGCAGGATGGCCCTTCCAAAAAACACTCCCCAAACAGCACATGACGCAAAGAAAAAAAGAGGCGCAATGAGGTAGCTGTGTGAGTAAGCTAAGCGACCCTAGTGGCCGACACAAACACCTGGCCCATCTAGGAGTGGCACTGCAGTGTCACGCAGGATGGCCCTTCCAAAAAACACTCCCCAAACAGCACATGACGCAAAGAAAAAAAGAGGCGCAATGAGGTAGCTGTGTGAGTAAGCTAAGCGACCCTAGTGGCCGACACAAACACCTGGCCCATCTAGGAGTGGCACTGCAGTGTCACGCAGGATGGCCCTTCCAAAAAACACCCCCCAAACAGCACATGACGCAAAGAAAAATGAAAGAAAAAAGAGGTGCAAGATGGAATTGTCCTTGGGCCCTCCCACCCACCCTTATGTTGTATAAACAGGACATGCATACTTTAACCAACCCATCATTTCAGTGACAGGGTCTGCCACACGACTGTGACTGAAATGATGGGTTGGTTTGGACCCCCACCAAAAAAGAAGCAATTAATCTCTCCTTGCACAAACTGGCTCTACAGAGGCAAGATGTCCACCTCATCATCATCCTCCGATATATCACCGTGTACATCCCCCTCCTCACAGATTATCAATTCGTCCCCACTGGAATCCACCATCTCAGCTCCCTGTGTACTTTGTGGAGGCAATTGCTGCTGGTCAATGTCTCCACGGAGGAATTGATTATAATTAATTTTAATGAACATCATCTTCTCCACATTTTCTGGATGTAACCTCGTACGCCGATTGCTGACAAGGTGAGCGGCGGCACTAAACACTCTTTCGGAGTACACACTTGTGGGAGGGCAACTTAGGTAGAATAAAGCCAGTTTGTGCAAGGGCCTCCAAATTGCCTCTTTTTCCTGCCAGTATAAGTACGGACTGTCTGACGTGCCTACTTGGATGCGGTCACTCATATAATCCTCCACCATTCTTTCAATGGGGAGAGAATCATATGCAGTGACAGTAGACGACATGTCCGTAATCGTTGTCAGGTCCTTCAGTCCGGACCAGATGTCAGCATCAGCAGTCGCTCCAGACTGCCCTGCATCACCGCCAGCGGGTGGGCTCGGAATTCTGAGCCTTTTCCTCGCACCCACAGTTGCGGGAGAATGTGAAGGAGGAGATGTTGACAGGTCGCGTTCCGCTTGACTTGACAATTTTGTCACCAGCAGTTCTTTGAACCCCAGCAGACTTGTGTCTGCCGGAAAGAGAGATCCAAGGTAGGTTTTAAATCTAGGATCGAGCACGGTGGCCAAAATGTAGTGCTCTGATTTCAACAGATTGACCACCGTGAATCCTTGTTAAGCGAATTAAGGGCTCCATCCACAAGTCCCACATGCCTAGCGGAATCGCTCTGTGTTAGCTCCTCCTTCAATGTCTCCAGCTTCTTCTGCAAAAGCCTGATGAGGGGAATGACCTGACTCAGGCTGGCAGTTTCTGAACTGACTTCACGTGTGGCAAGTTCAAAAGGTTGCAGAACCTTGCACAACGTTGAAATCATTCTCCACTGCGCTTGAGACAGGTGCATTCCACCTCCTATATCGTGCTCAGTTGTATAGGCTTGAATGGCCTTTTGCTGCTCCTCCAACCTCTGAAGCATATAGAGGGTTGAATTCCACCTCGTTACCACTTCTTGCTTCAGATGATGGCAGGGCAGGTTCAGGCGTTTTTGGTGGTGCTCCAGTCTTCTGTACGTGGTGCCTGTACGCCGAAAGTGTCCCGCAATTCTTCTGGCCACCGACAGCATCTCTTGCACGCCCCTCTCGTTTTTTAAATAATTCTGCACCACCAAATTCAAGGTATGTGCAAAACATGGGACGTGATGGAATTTGCCCATATTTAATGCACACACAATATTGCTGGCGTTGTCCGATGCCACAAATCCACAGGAGAGTCCAATTGGGGTAAGCCATTCTGCGATGATCTTCCTCAGTTGCCGTAAGAGGTTTTTAGCTGTGTGCGTATTCTGGAAAGCGGTGATACAAAGCGTAGCCTGCCTAGGAAAGAGTTGGCGTTTGCGAGATGCTGCTACTGGTGCCGCCGCTGCTGTTCTTGCGGCGGGAGTCCATACATCTACCCAGTGGGCTGTCACAGTCATATAGTCCTGAGCCTGCCCTGCTCCACTTGTCCACATGTCCGTGGTTAAGTGGACATTGGGTACAACTGCATTTTTTAGGACACTGGTGAGTCTTTTTCTGAGATCTGTGTACATTTTCGGTATCGCCTGCCTAGAGAAATGGAACCTAGATGGTATTTGGTACCGGGGACACAGTACCTCCAACAAGTCTCTAGTTGCCTCTGCAGTAATGATGGATACCGGAACCACGTTTCTCACCGCCCAGGATGCCAAGGCCTCAGTTATCCGCTTTGCAGCAGGATGACTGCTGTGATATTTCATCTTCCTCGCAAAGGACTGTTGGACAGTCAATTGCTTGGTGGAAGTAGTAAAAGTGGTCTTACGAGTACGACTTCCCCTCTGGGATGACCATCGACTCCCAGCAGCAACAACAGCAGCGCCAGCAGCAGTAGGCGTTACACGCAAGGATGCATCGGAGGAATCCCAGGCAGGAGAGGACTCGTCAGAATTGCCAGTGACATGGCCTGCAGGACTATTGGCATTCCTGGGGAAGGAGGAAATTGACACTGAGGGAGTTGGTGGGGTGGTTTGCGTGAGCTTGGTTACAAGAGGAAGGGATTTACTGGTCAGTGGACTGCTTCCGCTGTCGCCCAAAGTTTTTGAACTTGTCACTGACTTATGATGAATGCGCTGCAGGTGACGTATAAGGGAGGATGTTCCGAGGTGGTTAACGTCCTTACCCCTACTTATTACAGCTTGATAAAGGCAACACACGGCTTGACAAATGTTGTCCGCATTTCTGTTGAAATACTTCCACACCGAAGAGCTGATTTTTTTGGTATTTTCACCAGGCATGTCAATGGCCCTATTCCTCCCACGGACAACAGGTGTCTCCCCGGGTGCCTGACTTAAACAAACCACCTCACCATCAGAATCCTCCTGGTCTATTTCCTCCCCAGCGCCAGCAACACCCATATCCTCCTCATCCTGGTGTACTTCAACACTGACATCTTCAATCTGACTATCAGGAACTGGACTGCGGGTGCTCCTTCCAGCACTTGCAGGGGGCGTGCAAATGGTGGAAGGCGCATGCTCTTCACGTCCAGTGTTGGGAAGGTCAGGCATCGCAAACGACACAATTGGACTCTCCTTGTGGATTTGTGATTTCGAAGAACGCACAGTTCTTTGCTGTGCTTTTGCCAGCTTGAGTCTTTTCATTTTTCTAGCGAGAGGCTGAGTGCTTCCATCCTCATGTGAAGCTGAACCACTAGCCATGAACATAGGCCAGGGCCTCAGCCGTTCCTTGCCACTCCGTGTGGTAAATGGCATATTGGCAAGTTTACGCTTCTCCTCTGACAATTTTATTTTAGATTTTTGAGTCCTTTTTTTACTGATATTTGGTGTTTTGGATTTTACATGCTCTGTACTATGACATTGGGCATCGGCCTTGGCAGACGACGTTGCTGGCATTTCATCGTCTCGGCCATGACTAGTTGCAGCAGCTTTAGCACGAGGTGGAAGTCGATCTTGATCTTTCCCTATTTTTGGAACCTCAACATTTTTGTTCTCCATATTTTAATAGGCACAACTAAAAGGCACCTCAGGTAAACAATGGAGATGGATGGATACTAGTATACTTATGGATGGACGAGCGACTGCCGACACAGAGGTAGCTACAGCCGTGGACTACCGTACTGCGTCTGCTGCTAATATAGACTGGATGATAATGATATAAAAAATATATATATATATCACTACTGCAACCGGACAGGTATATATTATATAATGACGGACCTGCTGGACACTGTCAGCAGCACTGCAGACTCCTAAAGTAAGCTACTAGTAGTATCAAGAAGATAGAAAAAAAAAAAACACCACAGGTAGGTGGTATACAATTATGGATGGACGAGCGACTGCCGACACAGAGGTAGCTAAAGGCCGTGGACTACCGTACTGCGTCTGCTGCTAATATAGACTGGATGATAATGATATAAAAAAATATATATATATCACTACTGCAGCCGGACAGGTATATATTATATAATGACGGACCTGCTGGACACTGTCAGCAGCACTGCAGACTCCTAAAGTAAGCTACTAGTAGTATCAAGAAGATAGAAAAAAAAAAAAACACCACAGGTAGGTGGTATACAATTATGGATGGACGAGCGACTGCAGACACAGAGGTAGCTACAGCCGTGGACTACCGTGCTGCGTCTGCTGCTAATATAGACTGGATGATAATGATATAAAAAATATATATATATCACTACTGCAGCCGGACAGGTATATATTATATAATGACGGACCTGCTGGACACTGTCAGCAGCACTGCAGACTACTAAAGTAAGCTACTAGTAGTATAAAGAAGATATAAAAAAAAAACACCACAGGTAGGTGGTATACAATTATGGATGGACGAGCGACTGCCGACACAGAGGTAGCTACAGCCGTGGACTACCGTACTGCGTCTGCCTCTAATATAGACTGGATGATAATGATATAAAAAAATATATATATATCACTACTGCAGCCGGACAGGTATATATTATATAATTAATGACGGACCTGCTGGACACTGTCAGCAGAATGCGTTTATAGAATAAAAACACCACACGACGAGTGTTTAACTTTTTCAGGCAGACAATCACAATATACTGGTGGTCAGACAGTGGTCACTGGTCAGTCACACTGGCAGTGGCACTCTGGCAGCAAAAGTGTGCACTGTTAAATAATATGTACTCCTGCTACTGCTCCCCAGTCTCCCCCACAATTAAGCTGTGTGAGCACTGAGCACTCAGCACAGTCAGATATACATAGATGATGCAGCACACTGAGGCTGAGCACAGATATGGTATACTGTTACTGTGTCACTGTGTATCGTTTTTTTTCAGGCAGAGAACGGATTATATTAAATAATAATATAATAAAAAAACTGCACTGGTGGTCACTGGTCAGTCACTAGTAAACTCTGCACTCTCTGAGTACTCCTAAGCTCCAGTAAATCAAGTGTCTCACTCTCACTCTCTCTCTTCTAATCTAAATGGAGAGGACGCCAGCCACGTCCTCTCCCTATGAATCTCAATGCACGTATGAAAATGGCGGCGACGCGCGGCTCCTTATATAGAATCCGAGTCTCGCGATAGAATACGAGCCTCGCGAGAATCCGACAGCGGGATGATGACGTTCGGGCGCGCTCGGGTTAGCCGAGCAAGAACCCGAACCCGCTCATCACTAGTACAAAGTCCTTTGTGGTTTTGCACAGGTTCTAGCTACGTTTTCATTCACACTGGCGGACGCAAGAAGATTGACAGGAAAGGGGCGTTTCTGAGTGTCAACTGACCATTTTCGGGGAGTGTTAAGAAAAACACAGGCGTGCCAGGGAAAACGCAGGCGCGGCTGGGCGGGTGTGTGATGTCAAGAGCCAACCCACCAACATTAGAATCAACGCACACGTAGAATAACTACAGGGCTGGTCTTGTTTTGCACAACATCTTTTTGCAGGCGCTCTGCTGCACAGGCGTTCACACTTCTGCAAAGCGAAAATACACTCCCCAGTGGGCAGCGACAATGCGTTTGCATGGCTGCTAAAAACTGCTAGTGAGCGATCAACTTGGAATGACCCCTATAATCAGTGACTTGCTCCATCATTACACCACGTGTTATTCAGACTTCCCTCTACTCTTAGATCCCTCAGCTCTCCACTTATCACAAAAGTACCTTCACAAGCCCTCATATCCTACATGCACTAAGAAACTCCTCTACATACCACTCATATACCTTTTCATAAAGCTCCTCTATGCCACTTACAGTTCACCACATGTTCCTATATGCAACTTTATCTCTTCTGATACACCCACATGTCACTCATGCCACCCTACATGCCCCAAACATTTCTATCAATTTTTCCCCACATGCACTATGACCTCCACACATGCCTTCTTACATGTCCTCCATGCCAATCAGACCTGCCAACATCAGTGACACATGGTAAGGTCAGTGGATGGAGAGGCATACAACACCCCCTTTAAAAAAAAGTAGGGTTCACCTTTTTTAACCAAATCCAGCACCATGCTGAGCCAGCAAGGGGCTGGCCCAAATGTATTAAGCCTTAACAAGAGATAAAGTGCAAACGGATAAAGAGTGATAAATGACCAGCCAACCAGCTCCTGTCATTTTTCAAACACAGCCTATGTCATGACAGTTAGGAAGCTGATTGGCTGGTCATTTATCACTCTTTATCCGTCTGCACTTTGGGGCTAATTCAGACCTGATCGCTGCTGTGCGTTTTCGCACAGCAGCAATCAGGTCTGAACTGCGCATGCGCCGGCGCATGCCAGACAGCTGACGACTGTCTCAGCCCTGTGATCGCCTCTGCCTGGGGGCGGACCGGCAGCATGTGGCCACCATTTAGGAGACGTGGTCCAGCCAACGCAGGCATGCCCGGACTGTTGGGGGGATGGGCTGTGGTGCCTGCGTGATGTCACACGCAGCCGCTGCGACCCTCACAGCAACGGGTAGCTCCTTGACAGCGCACAGGAGCTGCGCTGGTGGGGAGCTACTCTTCAAGTACAAAATCAACACCGCTGTACGATCCTTTTGTACTTGTGCAACGGGTCAGGGCCTGACATGCGGGGCAGACTAGCCCTGTGCTGGGCGTCCCCCCACATGCCAAGGAAGCTGATCATAGATGTGCTAAATTTAGCACATCTACAATCAGGTCTGAATTACCCCCATTTTCTCTTGTTAAGGCTTAATACATTTGGGCCATAATTACATAGCAGGGGGACACACTCTGTATGGCGGCCCCCAGCCATCACATTAAACACCCTCCAAACCATCCCAGAACTAGAATTCCTCAGAAAGTGTGGACCCCCCAAAAAATAATCCCCCCCACCCCGCCGAGCAACAATCAGCAGTGCTATGCCCCACACCCTTGGTGGTGGTGGGTGCGGGGTTCATGGTGTGATAATATTGTTCTTTACAGGCAGCCTACAGGTCCCAGCATGTTGGTACTTGTAGTCTGGACATAACGGTCCCGTTGGCACCTGTAGTCCGCTTGTAATGAAAATATTAAAATAAATAAAAGACACAATGTTTCAAAATAAGTTTATTATGCAGGGTCTTCACCCAGTGCTTCAGGCATCTTCTTTCTTCACCTGGGGGCAGCGGCCATTAAGCTCTTTTGCATGACTGTCACCTCTCCAGGGTTTCTGGCGTCTTCACCTGAGGGTGGTGGCCTTTAAGCTGTTTTGCATGCCCGCCACCTCTCCAGTGCTTCTGGCATCTTCTATTTTCTTTCTTCACCCTGGGGGCGGAAGCAATTAAGCTCTTTGCATGGCCGCTACCTCTTCAGGGTTTCCACACCTTCACCTGGGCAGTGACGGCCTTTATGCTCTTTTGCATGGCCACCACCTCCCTAGGGCATACAGGCATTTTCTTTCTTCTGGAACTCTTGTATACTCCCTCCCTGCTGGCAGACTGCCAGCAGCTGCCTCGCGCAGGCTTATATAAGCCAGTCAGATAGGGTGGGGCGATGATATGGCGAGCAGTGATTGTCTCGCGGCAACCATCTCAAATTTCAAAAACTACGCTATGGTGCAATTTTTTAAATTAGAACCACTTCCAAGCTCTAACAGGTACTTGATCCTCTTGGATCTAGGCCTGCTGCCATACCAGCTGTCCCCACCAGTTCCTGTTATTGCTAACCATCGCTACTCCACCATGTTCCAGCTGCGTCACCGCTGCATAAGACTACTACCCACCCAGTGATTACAGTGAATCCATTCCTAAACAGCTGTATCCAATGATTGATTCGTTGTCCAATCACATCTGTCTCATTGAAAGGGGTGTGCTTTTGTGGGTACTGAAAGCATGTCCCATTAAGAAACTTCCATACAGTAGGTGTCACTTTTACAGCTATTTTCAATGGGATTTTACTGCACATGGCTTGACCCCGCTCCCTATTCCACACCTTTCCCACTGTCAATGGGAGGCACCCAAACTCAATTTAAGTGTAAAAATAAATAAAATATAAAGCAGATACTTATGACACAGAATATGTGTCATAAGCAATCTATCTTCTTTGTATTATTTGAATCAGTAATGACTGTCTCCCCTAACTGCCAATGGTGGATTCCCTACTAGGCACGTGGGAACACGGGCCTAGGAGTGACACTTGCTGGAGGGCGGCACAGCATGCTCACTTGCATGGGAGACTTGTAGGCCGATGGCCAGATGAGGCCTGGTAATTCTGTTGCTTGTGTTTGTTATTATAACTTGTGATTTTTATTTTGTAAGTGGTGAGGGAAGGGGGCACAGGTCAGTAAATTGTGCTGGGGAGGGGGTTCTGTGTAGCTTTGGCAGTCAGGATGCCCTAACATAAAGGGGACAGTAATGGGGTCGATGGATAATGTTGTGCTGAGGAGCGGCCAGACCCCTAAATTCGCTCTGCTGACTGCATGTCCCTGCCCAACATGCCCCCATATATAACTCTCACTTCCACATATGCCACTCACACATGCCACCATTGCTGCAACAAGGGTGGTGCTGCCTGTACAGATGACCAGGGTCCAAGGCAGAAGACGATTGCATGTGGACCATCCACCTGCTCACCGGACACACCACCATCCAATCGTTAATAATTAACTAGGTCTACATATTAAAGTTACATATTAAATTGTTATGCCATAATTTAATGTCCAACAAATTTTAGTAAATTAGAATGCAATTAAGTTTATGACTGGTTGGAGGAAGAGGGTCTACTTATTTAGCAAAAATCACTATTTAATTGAGGCTGGCTGGAGGGTAGGGTGCTCTAAAGCAGGTTTGGCAAACCATCCCCATAATAGGGTGCCACTGTGCCCTGTGCTGCACCTGCCCCCTGAATTTCGCTCAAGCTGTCATAACTAATTGCCCCAAAGTGCAGGCAGGCATGGCACTTTGCTCCGGCTCACTAGCCTGCTGCTTAGAGCAAGTTATAGACAAACCAAGTAGCAGAACAGCTCCCACGGCACTAGGGGAGAACACATAACGTCTCTCATAGTGCGGGAGCAGGGCGTGGCCTGCAACCAAGGGTTGGTACGGCTGGTACTGCCCCAAAGCCAACCCAGTCTGTGAGGCCACACTGACCCCTCACCCCTACTTACAGCCCTGTGGCCAACCATTCAAGAACTAAGAACCAAAAACACATGTATAGGTAAAAGTAGTGGCTTCTAACTTTACACTTAAGGGGGCTTACATACAGATTACAGATGTGTGGCAGACACTTTTTGGGTTTTGGGTTTTTTGTTTTGGATCTGGATCTCTGCTCGTGTTTTAGATCTGAATTGGTTTTGCCAAAACCACCCTTTCGGGTTTTGGTTTAGGATCTGGATGATTTTTGGAAAAAAAACCCCATAAAAACAGCTAAAATCACAGAATTTGGGGGTATTTTTGATCCTACTGTATTATTAACCTCAATAACATTCATTTCCACTCATTTCCAGTCTATTCTGAACACCTCACACCTCACAATATTGTTTGTAGGCCAAAGGGTTTCCCCGAGGTAGCTGGATGAGTAAGCTAAGCGACACAAGTGGGTGGCACTAACACCTGGCCCCATCTAGGAGTGGCACTGCAGTGGCAGACAGGTTGGCACTTTTAAAAACTAGGCCCCAAAGAGCACTTAATGGAAAGGAAAAAAAAAGAGGTGCAAGATGGAATTATCCTTGGGCCCTCCCACCCACCTTTATGTTGTTTAAACAGGACATGCACAGTTTAATAAACCCATCATGTCAGCGACATGTGGTTCCCCTGGAAAAAGCTTACCAAGTTCGCAGAATCATAGCTAGCTACAAACATACCACCTCCTCCTTTTACTTTTCACATTATAAGAAGAGGCAAGAGGAAGAGGACAGTGTCAAGAAGGTGATTAAAAATGAGAGCAGCACACACAATCAGGAATACACAGGCTTTCACCTCCACTCCTAAATTAGTGTGAAATGGAAAGGACTTCAACCAAGCAGATATATTATTTACCACATTACTAGACAAACTGAAAAACTAGGGGCCAAAGCCTCCAAATTTGTACCCCCTTCTCCATGTTCAGGGATTAAGATAATCTCAGATTTAATGCTGGGATGCAAATAAACTGGTGTATACCACAGGATCAAGATTGGATATTATCCCCTTCACGGAATCTGGAGATTTATTTTGTGAGAATCTCGTGGGTTTCTTTTTTCCTTTTATTATAATGCAGTTTTATTTACATATTTTGTGGCAGATACCTTATTATTGTTTTTCACAGCTCCCAGTTACATGCATGTGAGCATACCTGTGTGTCCCAGTTACACGCATGTGATCATACATGTGTGTCTTGTTTATTTTTTAATATTTAATTTTTAAATAAAGCAGCCCCTTAGATGTTTTAGCAGCCCCTCCTGAGCCCCACAGCAGCCCTGGATGGGCAAGTTGAGTTCGGGTGGGTTCGGTACAGTACTGAGCAGGACTGTGCAGTGATTTTTTTGTTATTGGAGCTTACCACTCTACAGTTGAAAATCATTTCATACTATAAGTAGGACTGTGGGAGGAAGCAATGCTAACCTCTGTACCAACAGCATACCTCAGCCTGGCAAGCCTGACATCTCCCTGGCTGTAAGCAGGGCTGCAACTGGGGGGGCTAAGGGGGCATGCACCCGAGTGCTGGATTTCAGGGGGTGCAGAGACCTCCATCCGGCTCCCTCAGCCAGGTGCTCCTCCTTCCCATGCCCAGTTTTGGACTCAGGGTTAGTGGCAGATCCATGCAAGCACTTTGTCTTCTCACAGCACTGCACTCCATTCATCCAGACTGTGGCAGACTTTACAGTCATTCTGAAATCCTCACGGTAAAGCGCTTGACAATCAACATTTTAGATTGATTGTATAGTCTGCCACATTCTGATAGAATCAAGTGCTGAACAAAGCACATGATCCTGTAGGGGCAGTGGATTGTTGTGAGTAGAGACCTTCTCCTTGTTCCTGGATCCTGCTTTCTACTGTTGGCATTAGCAGGGCGCTGTGTGCTGTGACTGGTGGCAGCCTGCATCTTCATCAGTGATGTACTGGTAAGTATATGTTTAGTTTGACTGACATTCCAAGCCAGGACTTGCGCACTCTCTTTCCCTCACCTCTCTCTCCCCTCTCTCTCCCCCCTCTACTTCACCACTCTCCCATCTCTCTCCCTCTCCTCTCTCTTCCTTACCCCTCTCTCTCTCTCCCTCTCACCTCCCCATTCTCCCTTTCTCTCTCACCACCTCTGTCGAAGTCAAAAATATTACATAGAGAGAACATCCAAACTCCACACATTATGAGTCGCTATGCTTGCGACTACGCACAGCGAGTACAGCAATATATGGTAACATACGCATTTACACAGACATACCATAAATATATATTCAACACATATTTCATACAGCACATAAATTAAGCATGTCAAGCACCAGACATTATAAGGTTTTAAATGATATAATGGAGTATAACGTCATGTATGTGTATTGTTGGAGTGGAGCAAGATGGACATGTTGTGCTTGGTGTCAAAGTAATCAGATTAATGTGTGGATTCATTTGATGCCTGTGATTAGGTTGTAGCACATTGCAATGAGTAGTTGTTAGGCGACGCGGTCCTTGGCGCCGCTCGGTCCGTTTCCGAGCGACGTCCGCGGCCGCTGCGCCTTCCTCCTTGCCCGCCCGGAGCCTAGCAACTAGGGACGCCGTGCGCGCTGAGCCGCCGGGTCCCTAGCAACGCTAGGACGCCGTGCGCGCTGAGCCGCCGGGTCCCTAGCAATGCTAGGACGCCGTGCGCGCCGAGCCGCCGGGTCCATAGCAACGCCACAGGCGGACCGCGTTCCCCGTTGCAGTTATTGATTCATTAAGTGTTCACACATGTTTCTCTGGTCGTGCAGCAAGGCAGCTACACAACATTTTGTGTAATTAGGCTCTGTGCTCTTATTGGAGGGTTCCCTGTTATATGCTTCCTCAGTGCCTCACACAGACGCCGGTGATAGCTTCCTGCATGCTGCTCATGTTTGGTGAACGTCTGTTCCTGGTCTGCTGTGCCCGGTCCCTCCAGTTCTCTGAGTTCCTGAATCTTGGAGTTCGTCACCCGGTCCCAAGGAGTCCATCTGGTCCTCATTCATCTGTGGCAGTCGATTGAGGTTCTCACTTGGTTTCGTGAGTGGCGGCCCTGCCGCGTGCTGCGGCCTAGGCCGCTTTAGTATTGTTTTCTTGTACTGGAGCATTTGCGGAGGTTTCCGCTTCCATAGTCCTCTCCGGAACTCGGCGGTGCCGTGTAGGAGCGTGGACAAGTGGAATCTTTTGGTTGTTCTTTTCCCTGGCGGTAATCCGCGCATACTTTAAGTTTCAGGTTAGCCAGTAGCCCCTGGCCTTGTTGATTAGTTAGAGGGCCCCTTGTTATTACCCTGTCTCAGTTCACTCTTTGTCTCTCATTAAGACCTGAGGGGGCATCGGAGTTGGGCAGACGTAATCCACCCTTCAAACGCGGCTGCCATGGGCCCAAGAAACCATAGTCTCGCAAGAGTGAACTGACAGCACGGGTAAGACAACGGAGATAGGGTGCCAGGGGCTATTCCCATTCTGTTTCCCTTTCCCAGCATTACGTCCTGGTACTCAGGTCCCACCATATCAGACCTCCCCTGACCTGAGTATCAGGATCATAACAGTAGTTATGATCAAATGAAGGAATATAAATTGTAAGCTTGCGAGCAGGGCCTTCCTACTTCTATGACTGTTTGTTATCACCCAGTTTGTTATTGTTATTTGAAATTGTAAAGCGCAACGGAATTTGCTGAGCTATATAAGAAACTGTTAATAAATAATAAATAAATATTAAGCCACAATTCTGAATATAACAAAAGACATCCTGTTTCTTCAAGGCTGGACATTACTTGCATATGAACTGACCAATGACTCATCATGAATGAGAAAGTTCCCTCCCCTGGACCAATAACAGAAGACCTATACTCCCCCAACATACACAGTGTATAGCTGATCCCACACACAAGAGCTTTCTGCATTTTTATCCTGGGTGCTGTTCAAGAGGCTGTCTGTTCAGTTTGTTTTTGCTGAGAGCGACAAAGATATGGAGCAGAGGGTGCATTGAGTAAATATGGTGATGTATTGCTGGCTGTAATGGATTTGCTTGTAATTACTGCTTCCTGTGTAAATTGTAACCATGTAACTATATATATATATATATATATATATATATATACTGTACATGTGATATATTGTATACATATCCTTTTAATATCAAATATATACATCAATGAGCTTTGGAACTCAGAAATGTGTGCGTATACTTGTTTCCTCTTAAGGGATGTAGTGTTTGCAACATACAGCGCACTTTTATCGTATATGGTAATAAGATGCGCCATGGCATCTGCTGTATATATTAACGCTGGCATCTTAGATATTTATTAGAAATTAATTTGACTCTTACAGATGGGGGTTCGTCCGGGATATCACGTTCTTAATGATTTCACTGTACAAGCATGGCTGTGGTCTACCAGCTAACGATGTACGCATCTTGATGCTGCCGAATCACATCCATTTGTGTTTTTTTGTGTTATCAGTGAGGCGCTGATAAGTAATTCAAGGGACAATATATTTCTTTGTTGTGGGAGTGGGACATGCACAATATTTGAAAATGCTACAGCGTATTTTTATTGTTGCAAAACAAAGTTCAAATAAGTCATATTGTGTTTGACTCAGATTGGATTGTCTATCTGTTAAGTAAATTTAAAATAGCATTTAAATGTTGGTGCATAGGTATAATATAGCTGTGTTAGCATGCTGAGGCCAATTCGCATACTTTTAAACCCAGGCCTAAAGTAACTTTTGGTGCTTGTATAGATTGTGAATTCTTTGTGACAAAGGGCTAGACACATGGAGTCCTCCATTTTGGGCTAGCCACATGGCCTGTCCACCATCTTGTTCAAGCACATGGATGGGAATAAGGGGGAGGAGCAGTGGACATTTTAGGAAGGTCACTTTATCCAACTTAGCTAAATAGCTGACTTTCAGTCTGGTTAAAACAATCAGTTTCCTGTGTCACAGAGAAACAACATATATGTACAAATCCAACACTATTTATAAGCTACCAATGAATTTATTTAACCCATGCCATAGTCAATTACAAATAGTTTCAATTGGGCCAAGTGAGAGTTAATAGTGAAATGAATACTTGATGTAAGAAATTACACACAGATAAAAAAAGTTTTTTTCTCTCTTTCCAGGACTTGTTAACTCACTGTTTGCTAGGGTAGGATAGCCATTGAAATGTTAATTACCTTGTTTATCCACTTTAGTCTCTGAGAGAAACTGTATTCATTCAGTGTGTTTCCGAATACATGTGAAGGGGTGAAGGGTCTCATAGGAGTGCAGTAAATGGTGTGTGTGTGTGTGTGTGTGTGTGTGTGTGTGTGTGTGTGTATATATTAAATTATTATGTGTATATTTATATCAGCGTATGTTTTGCAAGATAGCTATCCACTCTGAATCATAGCATTTAAATTATAGTCAATAGTCATTATAAATCTGCAAAGAATCAGATAGGTTTATTTGTTATATATATTTGATACAGTTCGTTAAGGGTGTAATTATATAAAAGCACAAAACACAGTTCCGGCCTAAACGTTTAGGTAAACACTCAACAGAGAATTACCTTTGGGGGGTAACTTCCAGCGAGTGTAAGGAACAAGTGTGTTGTGTTGTGTAGTGAACAGTAGTATTTTGTTGCTCACATTTATCATGATATAGTGTGGTGTATTTCAGTTGCGAATGCAAGGTGTACACGTGGTATGGTACGTTAAGTAAGCGTACAGGAACGCGTACGTGGTGCAGGGACGCACATGGTTGCGTGCTTTACGCGACGTTGCGTGAAGTAGTGAGCGCAAGTTTAACCACACAATAGAAATACATTTTAAAAGGTTTGGTAAAGCATTTGTAGTTATACCATAGCACGTAACTATCCGATTTCAAAAGCAGATTAATATAATATTTTGTTTAAACTGTACTACCTCTGGAACAAGCTATCAGTCAAAGGGAGTGATATTTTTCTGTACAGAAAAACATTGTGTATTAGTGTGAGCTGAAAGTAGGTGTGGATGTATTGAACCTCGGAAGTCGGGAATCCCGTGGAGGCGCTGAGTTGGCAGGGGGTCAAAACCTTGCGTATTAATCAGGTATTGAAGCACGTAGTGTGTGTTTGTAAAACGTGCAAAGGAGCGTACTAGAGTATAGATTGTGAAGTATTGATTTAAGGTTTTAGTGTTACGCTTCAGCTGTGAAGCGCAGCTTGTGAATTCGACTCTAGTGATCATAGGGCACATAGATAACAAGTATCTATACGCTGTGCGATTGGACCACGCGTTTGTGTGTGCGATACGTGGTGCAACGTGATACATTTGCTTTCTTTTGCACAAATTGCGTCATCATACGCGCTGTGTAAAGCATACGCAAATGCGATTTGTGTATAGTAAAATTACATTTTCGCTGACTCTCTCTCAGGAAAATCTTCCTAGGTAAGACATTCACTGGAAAGGGTGATCGATAAGGTGTTTCACATCCTACAAAACTTCCAGTGGATAGAGACCACAAGCTTGTAGCACGTAACCTCACTGGGTAGGCGGTGGTCACTATTGGAGTGAGTCGTGGTAGATCAGCGGAGAAGGAGTTAGTGAGAGAACTCTGAGGACTTTCACCATCTTCTCGTATTGTTCACTTGGGGATTGTGTTAAAAGGCCTACGATGGGAGCCAAGTGCACAAGCAAGAGGCGTTCTGCAGCCAGGGTTCAGGCTGGAGAGCTGAGGCCCAGGGGGTCAGCTCGGTTGATAATGTGTGGGAAGTACGGTCCCTACACGGAGGCTTTTTGTTACGAATGGATATGTATTACTGCTGATGATAGGGCATCATTTCCTAGGGTTGGTGAGGTTTGATCCTGAGGTATGTCTAACCAAAGTCATATAAGACAAGAACGGAAATATAAGACCTGTTTGAACTTGTAGCAACAATAAATAAATAAAAAAGAGAAAGCAAGTACACCGCCATATGTAGATGAAAAAGCAGTTACAGCCAGCATACAAACTATAGAAAATAATAAAAATTAAAAAAAAAACTATGACTGTAACCTATATATGTACTAATGAATTTATTTACACTGACACAATATTTCGGTATATTACCACTCAGAGCGAAAGAGTTTATATTCCCAGCCACATTAAGCTAGATAGTATTGATATGAATAAATTGTGGTAAAATCCTCAGTCTTTTTGGGTAATGACCAATAATGGTTAATGACCAATAATGACCAATATCAATACCAATACCTTTTTAAAATAGATATTTCTATATAATTCTGACATAGCTAATGCTGACCAGAATTATCAAAGTACCTACACCATTGTTTCCTCATTTATACATTCTGCTCCATCATAGGTACGATTACGGTTATTTGTCCACGTTTTGATGTGATTTAATGAAAAGCTGCTCTACGATCTGTTTTCAATATAATTGGTATGTATGAAAAATATTCCATGGGCCAGTATTTATATGTGCTGTACCCATATAGTATTAGGAATTTGTTTTCCATTATAGGTTCCAATACAATTGCTCTTAGAAACCTCCAAACCAAGTTGGGTTCAGTGGATAAGCATAGAATGAGTCACATCTAATAATCTGTCGAATTGGTATGTATAATTGTATCATACTAATATTATTATGGAATTATATGAAATTACCACATATGAGTAATATGATGTCCCCCATTCCATCCAGCTTATAAATGATGAATATGACAAGTTTCTATAACGATATATTATTATCTTGATTATATATTATTAATAATATTAATGGTAGTACATATCAAATAGGTCAATTTTGATCCATCAAAGAAAAATCCCATTGCTCTTTATTCAGTTTACTCCTCCACCCCTCCTCATACATCCTTTTTTCCTGCCATTATATAAGTGTAACACATGTTATAATTTTACAGATATCCCATGTGGTAAAATCTAGTTCGATATCACTTTTAAGTGTTTTTATTTACCTTTTGAAGAAACGCTAAGTTGCTTGTTCATACTGTGATCTTTTGGTATGTATACATTATAATTACAATTGACATGAGCACATTGCAGATAAACGAAATTATTTATTGATGAAATGTTCTTTACATTGTTTAGATTATAAATAAAAAAAGCCCTGATGAAGTCTGTAAGACGAAACGCGTTGGTTAAGACAGCGATTTTGTCATTCCTTCAAGGAGGATTAATCATCATGTCGATATGTGACTGAAATGAATTGTTACCAACATCAATATCTGTACGAAACATCGTTGATTGTCATTTTGGACATATTGTGATACAGCTCATTTTTACTGTGTTTTATAAAATAAATAAGTCTATTTCTTATGACTATTTTATTGTACAAGTGAAAATATTTTTGACATACCAAAGAATATCACCAGCTCCCTGGGGAAACTTTTTCTTTGATGTACTAATGAATGTCAAAGTTTTATTTGGGAGGAGAAGGTGACCTGACTGGTTTCAGCCATTTCTCATGCACTCAGAGGAGTATCCAACTGGTAAAAGAGGAGCCTGCAGGGGAAGTGGCTGAGACCAGTGGAACTGGTAAGTATGGAGTCATTCGAGTACATACATAGTAAAACACAAAAATAAAATAAAAAATCAAGTAAGTAACGTCATAAATGGAGAATAATCCTGTCCGCATATTAGTATTTGCCAGTAGGAAAGCGGACAGAGATAGGGTAACACCCGGGTGTTTCTTTTAGTTACCATATAAGAAGTATTCATTTCTATTAATGCCCCTAGTCAAGATGTTCTCGGAAATGTTTGTTGGACCATGTACAGACCCCTAATACGGGATGAGAAGGATTGAATGATTACTTTGCATGACCTAGAAGCTTGTTGATTTTTTTTCTTTTGCAGTACTAGAAAATTCTCCGTCTGGATAAGATCACTGGTAAACACTAATTCGGCAAATGGGAGGAATGAGAGAAGTGCAACATTACCCTTTGACAAAACCACTGAAGTTACGATTGGGCCTCTATGATGCTAAGCCCTTTTTATTTTTTTTCCTAGCAGCAGTGGCCCCTGACTAACTTAATCGACAGAGATTTTGTTATGTAAATTGAAATGTGAAATACATATATTGTACTCCTGCTCAGGAAGTACAAGGTATGTTAGATACCCTCAAAGACTAATGTTGCATTCCACTGTTCTAGATTCATGTCCATCACAGGTAGAGGAAATTATCTCAAAAATACCAGGTTCCCTTTGAATTTAGGATGGACAGGACACTGGATTGATGGCTGAGGTAGGCTCAGTAATGACACAGTAAGCACAAGCTTTAAGGGGGGGTAGGCCAAGTAGTTAATCAATTCCCCGTAGTGCCCAATCCAGTTGCCATTTTAATAAAATCCCCTCCACCTCTACAAACTTATCTGTCACCAACCTCTATTCTGTTTATCTTCACAGTTTTCCTCTTCATCCTTTGCGTTCACACAAGGTGGTACAATACATGGACCTGACTCTCCCAAGATTACGAGTGACAGCCTGAGTATTGTCTCCCAAGCCCTGCATGACTGTTTACAATCCTTTCAGCCTGAGAGTGGGTCGGTGCTGATACAATGTGTTGATGACTTGTTTTTGTGCGCTGATTCATTTGAGTTGTCCCTGGCAGATACGAAGCAGTTTCTGTTTCGTCTCTTCCAAACAGGACACCAGGTATCAAGGGATAAACCACAGTTGTGTAGAACAAGGATCAAATACGTGGGACGTAGTACTGGTACATGATTTAACAGTTCATACACCACATGCCGTATTGGTCCTTCAAAGTTCTGCCCGAACCCGGTATGTCATCAGCACAATGGCACCAGTATATTACTGCAGTGTGCCTTGTCATGCACAAAGGGTGGAGGATGAGAATACTAGTGAAGGGAAATTTTGTATAGACACTGATATGCATGATGGTATGGAATATCTGAATCAGACATTTGCTATGAGACCAGACATAAGTGACAGCCCGTTGATGAACGCAGACCTGATATTTTCTTCTTCTTTTTCTCCTCTAGAGATGTTTTTTTTTCTTTTCTTTTTTTTTTAGAGATGCTCATGGTACTCTACATTGCAACACACAACAGTTAAATTAAGATACAAATTTGTGTTCCCTACAGAAAAAGGAGGTCTGGAACGCGAAGGGGTATGGTCAGGAGTCCTCAGGACTCTGGAGAGATGGACAAGGTAAGCCAGTGGCCCCCAGGACGTATCTGCCAGGCCTAGCTGAGGCGGCACATGGTCTGACTCACCTAGGGTAGGGAAGGTATGTGCAAATTGGTAAGAGCTTACTGGCATGTACCAGGGTTCTCTTCTCAGGCAAGCAGGAAAGCAGTGACCTGTCTTACTTGCATGAGGAAGAACATTTGGTAAGGTAGTACTAACAGAGTCATCCCATATCCCTGCTGCAGACGGACCTTTTCAGGTAATACAAATCGACTTCGTACAGTTAACAACCTTTAGGAATTATTGTTATGTATTGGTGTGCACTGATGTTTTCTCAAACTGGGTAGAGGCATTTCCTGCCACCACAAGTACAAAGAAAATTGTGCAGAAATTTGTGTGTAGATATGGTACCTCTAGGAGTAGAAGTAAAGTGATAGCTTGAGACTGGACTACTGTGGTCATAGACACTGCCACTAGTATTATGTAGCATCGGAATTACTCCCAGATCCTCACTTAACTAATCACCCTCTTCGGGGAAAAAAAAAATGTTTTTGTTTTTTGGAAGACAACCTCATGTCATTATTGATCTGCACAATGATCAGAAATACACCAATGAGGTGACAGTACAGTACCTTATCGAGATGAGCCAGCATTTGAGAACTTGACAAAAGAAGTTGAAACTGTTGATTCCTGGTATGCCAAATACTAACTGTCTTGATTGTGAACCAAGAGACTGTGTGATTGTTCTTACGCTCAGGTTGCCTGATAGACAGGTGGGAAGGACCATACCAAGTTTTGTTGACCGCACGATCCCAGTGAAAGTAGCCGAGAGAGAGACTTGGGTCCACGATTCCCATCGCAGGAAAGTTGGTAGTCCGGAAGGAACTCGTAAATAAAGTGAGATCGCAGAAGTATCACCAGAGAGTCTGTTCCGTGAAGACTGAGAGGCGGCACTGTTGAACACTACCCGAGCGTACTAAAAGATTACAGAGAGACCAGTCATTGTAATTGATTTGCTATGGACAAGCATTGTTTTGTTCTTTCTTTTTTCTCCCGCTGACAAACATTTTTTTCAGGACATTCTATTTTTGTGAGGTTTTTCATGAGGAGTCGAGTGTGGGACTGGAACTGGTTCTGGAGGAAGGAGTGATGTCTTTATAGGATCCCAGGATCAGCCTTTTACTTTGTTAAAGCCAGAGAAAATCAAAGGTCTAGTTGTTACGGAGTTCGGAGGTAACGTGATATGCTATTGTCTGATGAATACTGTATTTTGTAGTTATTGTGACCCCATAAATAAAGATGAGTGTATCCAGAGATGTTAGTCTAGCAATAAGGCAGCATTTGACAGACATCCATTGAGTGATTACCACGCACTAGTGGGTAAGGTCTTAAACCAAACGGAATGTTGGCTGTGCTCACAGGTACCCCTAAGACGAAATGATGCAATATTGGTGCCATATTTTTTTAGAGTTAGCTGAGGTACTATTGTTTCTGTGCAGGGTAAATACTGGCTGCTTTATTTTTACACTGCAATTTAGATTGCAGATTGAACACCCCACACCCAAATCTAACTCTCTCTGCACATGTTAAATCTTCCTCCCCTGCACTGCACATGGTTTTGCCCAACTGCTAACAAAATTCCTGCTGCGATCAACTCGGAATTACCCCAATTATAAGGTTTTAAATTATATAATGGAGTATAACGTCATATATGTGTATTGTTGGAGTGGAGCAAGATGGACATGTCGTGCTTGGTGTCAAAGTAATCAGATTATTGTGTGGATTCATTTGATGCCTGTGATTAGGTTGTAGCACATTGCGATGAGTAGTTATGATCAAATGTAGGAATATAAAGCCTCAATTCTGAAGATAACAAAAGACATCCTGTTTCTTCAAGGCTGGACATTGCTTGCATATGAACTGGCCAATGACTCATCATGAATGATAAAGTTCCCTCCCCTGGACCAATAACAGACCTATACTCCCCAAACATACACAGTGTATAGCTGATCCCACACACAAGAGCTTTCTGTGTTTTTTTCCTGGATGCTGCTCGAGAGGCTGTCTGTCCAGTTCCTGTTTCTTTTTGCTGAGAGAGGGAGAGATATGGAGCGGAGGATTACATAGTTACATAGTTGTTGAGGTTGAAAAAAGACAAATGTCTATCGAGTTCAACCTATTGTACATTACATTATTTTATTTTATTATTATTATTTTTTTAAATATTATTTAAATGCTGTATCCCTGGAAAAAAATTTCAGTTAGGAATTTATCTAATCCATTTTTAAACTTATTGATTGTGTCCACCATTAGTACCTTCTCTGGATGAGAATTCCAAATCCTTTCTGCTCTCACTGTGAAGAATCCTTTTCTCCGTTGGGTATGGATTTTTTTTCCCTCTAACCTCAGTGGGTGTCCTCGTGTCCTATGTAGTGTTTTTTTGGTAAACAAATCGTTTGATAGATCCTTGTATTGTCCCTTAATGTATTTATAAATATGAATGATGTCCCCTCTCAGTTGCCTCTTTTCCAGTGTGAACATATCAAGCCTTTTAAGTCTTTCCTCATAGTCCAATGCCTCTAACCCCTTAACCAGTTTGGTGGCTCACCTCTGAACCCTTTCGAGTTCCAAGATATCTTTTTTATAGTATGGTGCCCAAAACTGTACACAATATTCCAGGTGTGGTCGCACCAATGATTTATACAGTGGCAGGATTACATTCTCATCCCTTGTCTCCTTACCCCGTTTTATGCATGATAACACCTTATTAGACTTTGCTGCTGCATTTTGACATTGCAAACTGCTACCAAGTTTATTATCGATGAGCACACCCAGATCCTTTTCAACTACCGTTATCCCTAAATTTTCCTTATTTAGTTTATAGGCTGCCTGACTGTTCTTAGTCCCAAGGTGCTTAACTTTACATTTGTCTATATTGAAACTCATCCCCATTTGTCTGCCCAGGCCTCCAGTCTAGTTAAGTCATTCTGTAGAGACTCAACATCCTTGGCTGAATTAATTATTCTACATAATTTAGTGTCATCTGTGAAAATTGACACTGTGCTTTCCAGTCCCTCACCTAGGTCATTAATGAATATATTAAACAGCAATGGCCCAAGTACTGAGCACTGCGGTATTCCACTGAGTACCGAAGCCTATTCAGTGTACATCCCATTAACCCCCACTCACTGTTCCCTATTAAACAGCCAATTACTCACCCAAGTACAGATAGTATTTCCCACCCCAAGCTCTCTTAGTTTGAGGATTAGTCTCATGTGTGGAACTTTGTCAAAAGCCTTAGAGAAGTCTAAAAAGATCACATCCACTGCTTGACCCTTATCAATATTATTGCTCACTTTCTCGTAGAAGCTTATTAAGTTAGTTTGACATGACCTGTCCTTCACAAATCCATGTTGATTCCTAGTAATAACCTTGCACTCTAGAATGATATCCCTTAATATACCTTCTAGTATTTTCCCCACTATAGATGTCAAGCTAACCGGTCTATAGTTCCCGGGGAGCGTTTTAATACCCTTTTTAAATATTGGGACTACCTCTGCTATATGCCAGTCCTTTGGTAACATTCCTGATCTAATTGACTCGATGAAGATCAAATATAGAGGTTTGGCTATCTCTACGTTGAGTTCCATAAGAACCCTGGGGTGGAGTCCATCCAGCCCAGGAGATTTATTTATCTCAGTCTCTCCCAGATTACTCCCTCATTTAAGCAAGTACCAAGCAGTGGGTCATTATTATTATTTCTGTTATGCTGTATTCTTGTCAACTTGTCCTCTTTCGTGAATACTGATGAAAAGAATTTATTAAATAAATCTGCTTTTTCCCTATCATCATTAATCAAGACATCCAGCTTACCCTTTAAGGGCCCAATATTCTCCCTTTTCAACCTTTTACCATTTATATACTTAAAGAACTTTTTCGGATTTGTTTTACTCTCCTTTGCGATTTGTTTTTCGTTTTCTATTTTAGCTGCTCTAATCGCTTTTTTGCATTTATTGTTACATTCCTTGTAGAACTGGAATGATTCCACCTTTCCGTCAGACTTAAATGCTTTGAAAGCATGCTTCTTTTTATCCATTTTTTCCTTGACCTTTTTATTAAGCCACATCGGTTTGGATTTCCTACTTCTGTTTTTGTTGACTTTGGGAATAAATAGTGTACTTATTGAGCGCAGTTGTAAAAATGTCCCACATTTCAGCAGTATTCTTACCATGAAATACAATTTCCCAATTAATCTCCTTCATCGCTTGTTTCAGCAATGTGAAATTTGCTTTCCTAAAGTTAAAAATCTTGGTTAAACCCTTATATTGTTGTTTTTGAAAGCTGATATCGAATGTGATCATATTGTGATCGTTATTTCCTAGGGTCTCCCCTACTTTAGTATTTGTTAGTATTTCCTCATTATTTGTTAGTACTAGGTCCAGTATAGCCCCTTGCCTAGTTGGCTCCTCAATTACCTGTGACAAGTAATGATCTTTTAGCATGTTTAAAAACCTGTTACCCCTAGCTGTATTTACTGTTTCGGTGTTCCAGTTTATGTCCGGGTAATTGAAGTCCCCAACAATAACGATGTCCCCCATACCTGCAGCTTTTTTGATTTGCTGCAAGAGTAGTAATTTGTCAGCCACACTAATATCTGGCGGTTTATAGCATGTCCCTATTAAAAGTTTTTTTGTATCTTTACCCCCACTCGAAATCTCAACCCATAAAGACTCTACGTTATCTCCAGTCACCTCGTAACTGACCTCCTTTAAATATGGTTTTAAGAATGGTTTAACATAGAGACAAACACCCCCTCCCTTTTTATTAATCCTATCTCTCCTGAAGAGAGTGTATCCCTCGATGTTTTCCGTCCAGTCGTGAGAATCGTCCCACCATGTCTCAGTAATGCCTATTATGTCATAATGGTCATTATGTGCAATTGCCTCTAATTCCCCCATTTTATTTGCTAGGCTTCTTGCATTTGCAATCATACACTTAAGTTTATTAATTCCCTGATCCGCAAGTTTTGTTGTACATGACATCTCCTTAGGAACCATGGTATCCCTTAAATTACCATTGCTGACTCTTTCACTCCGTCCCCCCTCTCCACCCCCATTATACTTTATACATCCCACTATTCTTTGCTCTCTAGTTGTTCCATTAATTCTTTCTTATCCCTTCCCCCAGGCACCTAGTTTAAAATCTCCTCCAAGCTTCTAACCATCCTTCCCCCCAGCAACGCTGCCCCCTCCTCATTCAGGTGCAATCCATCGCATCCAAAAATATGGTGCCTGACTGAGAAGTCCGCCCAGTGTTCTAAGAACACAAACCCCTCCTTCCTACTCCAGTCTCTAAGCCACACATTTGCCTCCCTAATCTTCCTCTGCCATCCTGGACTAGCGCGTGGCACAGGTAATATATCAGAGAATATTACCTTAGATGTACTTGCCTTTAATTTGTGTCCTAGGTCCCTTTAATCTTTCTTAAGGACATCCCACCTTCCACTAACTTTGTCGTTGGTGCCAACGTGCACCAAGACCACCGGGTCGTTCCTGGCCCCTTCCAACAATCTTTCTACCCGGTCCGCAATGTGCCATACCCGAGCACCCGGGAGACAACAGACTGTACGGAGATCGCGGTCCCGGTAGCGGATTGCCCTATCTGTTCTCCTGATAATAGAAACCCCTATCACCACAATTTGCCTAGGTACCTCACTATCTTTTTTTCCTCTTGTCCTTGAGGGACCGCTCCTCTGGTTGCTAGAGGGAGTGGTATCCTCCAGTGCCATCATTTCCTCACTGCAATCCTCAGAATCTTTGTGCAGTCGGGCGAATTTATTGGGGTTTGGCAGGTCGGAGATGTCCTGACTCCCACTCCCCCTCTTCTTCCTTCTAACCATGACCCAGCTTGCTACCTGATTGTACTCGTCCTCCTCTACCAGTGGCCCCCCTGCAACTCCTCCACCGTTCTATCTAAGCTCAGTTCGAGATTGTGAATACTCCTCAGTCTCGTAATGGTTTGCTCTAGATCAGTTACCTGGGCTTCCAGGGCAACCGTTCGCATACACCTTGCGCAGATGTATTCGCACTGGGCCGGTTGCTCCAGTTGTGCATACATCATACACGACATGCACTGAGTGAGATTCCCAACCATGGACTCCCCCATTATGTCTAAAGAGAAACTCTAACTCCCTGTACCTTTATAAAAAAACAATACAATATAATACAGACAATACCGACTATGTATTACAATAAAACTTAGTTCGGACTATGCTACACAACACAATACCAAAGCCTAGCAATTTCCAACACAGTAAGTACTTGGCAATGCAATGTAAATTTACAAACGTATAAGTGTATTAATGGAAAACAGTCAAAAGAATAATAATAATAATAATACAGAAAAAAAAGAAAGGGTAAAAAAAGGAATTTAGTGTTTAAGAGGTGTGATACTTGCATGCCCGGCCCGCGTCTGGCCCGCCTTCAGCGAAGTTCTTCCACTTTGTGATCGTCTTCCTAGTAGCAGCACTGTTTATGGGTTTTCTTATTCATTTTCAAGCACTCACACACAAATAGGACTGCAGTAGTTGCACTCTAACCTGTAACACAATCACAACCTCACCTGCAGCCTGTTCTGCTCAGTCCCAGGCTCACACTCACACTCGGTCCCAGCTCACACTCACACTCAGTTCCCGGATCACACACTAACTCAGTCCCCGGAGCAGCACACTCACTGCTCAGACCTCGGCTCACACTCTCACACACACACGCACGGAGCGGCACACTCCCCTGCTCCTATTTGTCCTGGCTCACAAACACAACACACTGAGCAGCAGCAGCAGCACAATCTCTTGCTGCCTGCTCCGCTTGGCCCCTGCCGCCTGCCCCCAGCTTGGTCCCTGGGTTCAGAGCGAGAGCCCGATCAGCTCTTTGCTCTGGTGCTCCTCCGGCTTCCCGGCCTGCACAAGCGTGTCCTGCTCTTCCCCCTGGCACCCGGCAACCAGATTGCATCACTTCCGGTTCCGGGTCTCACGTGACTACAGGGTGCATTGAGTAAATATGGTGATGTATTGCTGGCTGTAATGGATTTGCTTGTAATAACTGCTTCCTGTGTAAATTGTAACCATGTAACTATATATATATATATATATATATATATATACTGTACATGTGATATATTGTATACATATCCTTTTAATATCAAATATATACATCAATGAGCTTTGGAACTCAGAAATGTGTGCGTATACTTGTTTTCTCTTAAGGGATGTAGTGTTTGCAACGTACAGAGCACATTTATCGTATATGGTAATAATATGCGCCTGGCATCCGCTGTATATATTAACGCTGACATTTTAGATATTTATTAGAAATTAATTTGACTCTTACACCTCTCTTTTTGTTTCCCATCTCTCGCTCACTCCTCTCTCTCCTCTTTACCTCCCCCCTCTCTCCCATCTCTTCCTCTCCACTTCATCTCTTATGCATCCCTCCTCTCTCCTATCGCTATCCTCTCTCCCATGTCTCTCTACCTCCCCCCTCTCTCTCCTCTGTCCCATCTCTTTCTCTCCAAACAACCACCACCTTCCCCCATGGTCCCATATAATGAACTGAAGTCAAAGTTCATTACTACTATGTGGCATTATGTATATAAGGTGCATAAGTAGCATAAGGTGTATAAGAGATACTGTGTTGAAAAATGTGCTATATAGGGCATTACTATTGTGTGACATATTGTGAATAAGAGAACCTATTGTGTGACATAACATGTGTTGTATTGTTTTTGTGTGTGTGTGTGTGTGTGTGTGTGTGTGTGTGTATGTGTGTGTGTGTGTGTGGGGGGAGGGGGTGCCAAATCACTGTCTTGCCCTGGGTGCTCAACATCCTAGTTTTGGCCCTGCTGTAAGCCACCATGAGACTCCATACTGGTCCTTATTCAGTAACTAAGGAATAAAAGATACACAACCCTATAATTCTGCGCACAGCAATTGAAGTTAACAGTCAAATTGTTCATAGATATGAAGTCTCTATATAGGAATGTCCCCAAAGATGAGAGTCAAAGTTTGTATGTCCGTACTGTATAGCCAGATATTTCTTGATATTCCTGATTTTTTCAACTCGTAATCTCAAGGAAAATGACAAAATATACAGAAAAAATACAATATAGTGTAGTAGGTTTTTTCCAACCAGAATAAAATATACGAGAGGTGAGTTCTCTATTAAGCTGTCCTCGCAGAATTGTATAGGAAGAATATCGTACCATACTCACACCAAGGTGAAGTAAGAATCATTCATAAAGGTTTCTTTTGTAGTTCACCAACACCTGTGGTTGTATTGTTCTACCCCATCAATGATTGTGGACACACGTGGATAAGTGACGTACAAAACTTACAGTTTGATTTGCTTCAGCTTGCACATAAAGGTTTCTTTTCTCCTATTTTCACTTCACTTCTGTATGTGGAATCCAAAATACTTCCAATGCCCAGTATTAGGAGGTATATAGAGACAGAGGAAACCCCAATCAGTGTGTTTTGACATTATTCTTATTTCCGAGGTTCTTAAGAGCGGTCCTCAAGGCACCCCATGGTCCAGGTTTTAGGTTTAGTTAAGTTTAGCGTTCTTGCGATAACCCTAAAGCAGCACTTAGGAAAAGAAGATTCTTGTACAACAAATGTGCATCTTCAAAATAAATAATCCCAAAATGTGGAGCATCAATAATAAATCAAAATTAAGGTTGACTAATTGGAGCCATTAATTTCAGTGAGTCCCTAACATAGTAAAACTGAGAAGAACATCTCTCTAATGCTCCGGCAGAAAATCTCACTTTCACTTCTCCGGCAGTTGAACTGGATTATGATTCAGTCTCTTCTGAGTCACACTGACTTTAGTCACAAATGTGGTTTCTCCTCACTTTATTAAAAAAAAACATGTCAAAATAGCAATTTATATTTCCACCTTAGCTATATTTTCACAAATCTGTTTGTGATGTTGAAGCTTGTTTCATATATGCTCTAGGCTTTCATTAAAACCAAGGATCAAGTACAGCAGCACCACTGGAGTTATACGGCAGCACCCCTGGATTTATACAGCATAGGCAGCGCTCCTGGAGAATTACACAGCAAAGCAGACAAGCAACAGCACCCCTGGACTTAAACGGCAAAGGAGCAGCACCCCATATAGGGCAGCACCCCTGGAATGATGTGGCAAAGAAAAGACATGCAAGATGGAATTGTCCTTGGGCCCTCCCACCCACCCTTATGTTGTATAAACAGGACATGCACACTTTAACAACCAATCATTTCAGTGACAGGGTCTGCCACACAACTGTGGCTGAAATGATTGGTTTGTTTGGGCCCCCACAAAAAAAGAAGCAATTAATCTCTCCTTGTACAAACTGACTCTACAGAGGCAAGATGTCATCCTCAGATTCCCACCTCCCCTTTCAGTGTTTACATCCTCAACCTCACAGAGAAATAATATTTAAACAAACCACATCATTTAGGTGTCAGTGGACTGCTTACACTATTACCCAAAGTCTCTGAACTTGATAATGACTTATGATGAATGCGCAGCAGGTGACGTACCCTGTATAAGGGAGGATTTTTCTAGGTGGTTATTGTCATAACCCCTACTTATTATGGATTGAAAAAGGCAACCAATGGCTTGACAGCTGTTGTCTGGATTTGTGGAGAAATAATTCCACACCGTAGAGGTGGCTTTTTTGGTATTTTGCCCAGGCATGTAAATAGGCTTTTTTATCCCATGGCCAACAACTGTACCCACTGGTGTCTTATTCAAACAAACCATAACACCATCAGAATCCTTATCGTCAACATCCTCCTCGTCGCCAGATGCACCAATATCCTCCTCATCCTGGTGTACTTCTACAGTGACATCTTCAATCTCAATATTAGCAACTGAACTGGCAGTGCTCCTCCCAGCACATGCAGAGGATGTTCAAATGATGGTAGGAGTTTCCTCTTCCCATACAGTGTTCTGAAAGTCAGACCTAGACATCGCAACCATGGACAGTGCCAGCACCCCTGTATTTTTACAACACCCCTGTAATTTTACAGCATACAAGACAGGGTCAGTGTACATTTATTTTCACTGCACCCTGTATTTTAAAGCATACAGGGCCAGAGTACCTTTAATTTAAATAGCAGCACCCCTGTATTTTTAAAGCACACAGGGCCAGTGTGCTTTTATTTTAACAGCAGCACCCCTGTATTCTTACAGCATACAGGGCCAGTGTACTTTTATTTTAACAGCAGCACATCTATTTTTTTACAGCATACAGAGCCAGTGTACTTTTAATTTATCAGCAGCACCCCTGTATTTTTACAGCATACAGGACAAGTGTATTTTTATTTTAACAACACCACCCCTGTATTGTTACAGCATACAGTGCCAATGTATATTTATTTTAACAGCAGCACCCCTGTATTCTTACAGCATACAAGACAGGGACAGTGTACATTTACTTAACAGCAGCACCCCTGTATTTTACAGCATACAGGACCAGTGTACATTTATTTTGACAACAGCACCCCCAAATTGTTGCACCATATAAGACAGGGCCAGTGTAGATTTGTTTTCACTGCACCCTAGAATTTTTACAGCATACAAAACATGGCCAGTGTACATTTATTTGAACACCAGCATACCCTGTATTTTTACAGATTACAACACAGGGCAGTGTACATTTATTTTCACTGCACCCCAGATTTTTACAGCATACAAGACAGTAACCAATTATCATCACTGCACCCCATATTTTTTACAGCATATATGACAGGGCCAGTCTACATTTATTTTAACAGCAACACCCCTGAATTTTTACAGCATAAAAGACATGGCCAGTGTACATTTATTTTCACTGCACCCCAGATTTTTTTAAAGCATGAAAGACAGGGCCAGTGTACATTTATCTTCACTGCATCCCATATTTTTTACAGAACACAGGACAGGGCCTGTGTACATTTATCTTAACTGCACCCAAGATTTTTTACAGCATACAAGACAGGTCCAGTGTATTATTATTATTATTATTATTAGTACCAGTTATTTATATAGCGCACACATATTCCGCAGCGCTTTACAGAGAATATTTTGTCATTCACATCAGTCCCTGCCCCAGTGGAGCTTACAATCTATATTCCCTATCACATGTACACGCACACACATTCATGCTAGGGTTAATTTTGATGGGAACCAATTAACCTACCAGTATATTTTTGGATTGTGGGAGGAAACCGGAGTACCCGGAGGAAACCCACGCAAGTACAGGGAGAATATACAAACTCCCCACAGTTAGGGCCATGGTGGGAATCGAACCCATGACCTCAGTGCTGTGAGGCAGTAATGCTAACCATTACACCATCCGTACTGTACTGCCCCTAGTGTACTTTTCTTTTAACAGCAGCACCCCAGACTTTTTACAGCTTAAAAGACAGAGCCAGTGTACATTTATCTTCACTGCACCCCAGATTTTTTACAGCATACAAGACATGGAAAGTGTACATTTATCTTCACTGCACCCCTGAATTTTACAGCATGTAAGACAGGGACAGTGTACATTTATTTTCACTGCAAGCCAGATTTTTTTTACAGCATACAATACTGGGCCAGTGTACATGTATTTTCACTGCACCAGGATTTTTAACAGCATACAAAACAGGGCCAATGTACATTTACTTTAAAAGCAGCACCCCAGAATATTTACAGCATATAAGACATGGCCAGTGTACGTATATTTTAACAGCAGCAACCCTGAATTTTTACAGTATAAAAACAGGGCCAGTGTACATTTATTTTCACTGCATCCCAGATTTTTACAGCATACAAGATATGGTGAGTGTACATTTATCGTTATTGCATCCCAAATTTTTTACATCATACAAGACAGGGCCAGTGTACATTTATTTTAACAGCAGCACTCCTGAATTTTTTACAGCATAAAAGACAGGGCTAGTGTACATTTATTTTCACTGCACCCCAGATATTTTACAGCATAAAAGACAAGGCCAGTGTACATTGATTTTAACAGTGACACCCTTGAATTTTGACAGCATAAAAGGCATGCCCAGTGTACATTTATTTTAACAGCGGCACCCCTCAATTTTACAATATAAAAGACAGGGACAGTGTACATTTATTTTAACAGCAGCATCCCTGAAATTTTACATCATAAAAGATAGGATCAGTGTACTTTTATTTTCACTGCACCCCATATTTTTTTACAGCATACAAGTGTTACGTTCACTATACTCGGTACTCAGGGTACAGGGTGGACAAGCTCCGAGTACAGGAACATAATATTGTAATAAGGACGAAGTTCAGCGGTTACCCCTAAGAAGCCCTGACTCCATTGTCTCACCCTCATGATCTGTCTATGCCTGCGAGACTATGTTTGCTTGGGCCCATGGCAGCCGCGTTTGAAGGGCGGATTAAGTCTGCCCAACTCCTACGCCCCCCGGTCTTAGTTGGAGACAAGGAGTAAACTGAGATGGGGCAATAACAAGGGGAACCTCTAACTAAAAACTAAAACAGAGTTAGGGGCAACTCCAGAACTCAAAACAAAAGTATGTGTGGCTCATCCGCCAAGACAAACTACAACAAAGGCAATGCTGTCCACACACTGACACAATACTGTTGTGTACCGGCGATTACAGCATACACAGAACCCTCTGCAGAAAATCCAAAGCAAATATAACAAGAATCTATGGCCAAGGCCGTAAGATGCGGCAAAGCCACTACTCACAAAACTGGTGTGAATACAGGCGGACGGACAAGAACCCCCAAAGCCGCAGACACAGGCTCACAGAACCTGAGGGCAGGCAGGATTCCGACAACAGGCCAGTGGACACCAAGACACAGGATGACTGGATCAGGAACAGGCAATACCACAGGACTTATGGATCAAAGGTTGACAGAATTACTGGGTTTCATAACAGGAACGCTCCAGGACAGGAAGCAGCTCACAAGAAGCTCCAGACTCTTACAGAGCTGAGTACACAGGATTCCAGTATCAGACAGGGCCGGGACACAGATGCAATACTGGACAAGACACTAATCAGGAACATACAGGTATCTTAACAGAACATCTATCACCAGCTCAGAACAGCAGAGCTAGCTGGGTAATAAGGGAAAACGCCCCAATCAGGAAGGCTGGAGACCAGGCACACTGTAATGGCCAAATACCTGCAGGTGAGAGTAACAGACAAGAGCCAGATTGCAGTACAGAGACTCACCACAATCCACATAATGATCAACTATCTGACAGGTAAGGCTAAACACATAGAAACAGGCTGCAATTACACAGACTCACCACCGGCGGCCAACAAGAGTCTTCTAATCCAGTGTAATGGAATTCCTGGCATGCGAACAGAACTATAATACAAAATACATAAACGGACAGCAAACAGGAGTGAACCACTGCTTGTGGTTCATAACAGTACCCTCTTCTTAAGGGTGGACTCCGGACACCCCACAAAAGCCAAAGGGGACAGAAACAGAAGTACAACATAAAATACATGACCAAAATGCAAAACAGGAATGAGCCACTGCCGTGGCTCATAACAACAAGAAAGGGCCAGTGTATATTCATCTTCACTGCACCCAAAATTTTATACAGCATACAAGGCCAGTGTACTTTTCTGTTAACATCAGCACCCCTGAATTTTTACAACATAAAAGACAGAGCCAGTATACATTTATCTTCACTGCATCCCAGATTTTTTACAGCATACAAGACAGGGCAAGTGTACATTTATCTTCACTGCACCCCAAATTTTTTTACAACATAAAAGACAGGGCCAGTGTACATTTATTTTAACAACAACACCCCTGTATTGTTACACCATACAAGACAGGGCCATTGTACATTTATTTTCACTACACCCCAGACATTTTACAGCATACAAGACAGTACCAGTGTTCATGTATTTTAACAGCATCATCCCTGAATTTTTATTGCACAAAAGACAGAGCCAGTGTACATTTATTTTCACTGCACCCCATATTTTTTACAGCATACAAGACAGGGCCAGTGTACATTTATTTTAACAACAGCACCCTTGTATTGTTACACCATACAAGACAGGGTCATTGTACATTTATTTTCACTGCACCCCAGATTTTTTACAGCATACAAGACAGGACCAGTGTACATTTATCTTTACTCCACCCAAGATTTTTTTACATTATATAAGACAGGGCCAGTGTACATTTATTTTAACATCAGCACCCCAAATGTTTTACATCATACAAGACAGGGCCAGTGTACATTTATTTTAACAGCAGTACTCCTGAATTTTGACAGCATAAAAGACAGGGCTAGTGTACATTTATTTTCAATGCACCCCACATTTTTTACAGCATACAAGACATGATCAGTGTACATTTTTTCTTCACTGCAGCCCAGATTTTTTACAGCATGTAAGACAGGGCCAGTGTACATTTATCTACACTGCACCATAGATTTATTTACAGCATATAAAACAGGGCCAGTGTATTTTTATTTTCACTTCATCCCAGATTTTTTACAGCATACAAGACAGGGCCAGTGTACATTTATTTCTCTAACGTCCTAGTGGATGCTGGGGACTCCGTAAGGACCATGGGGAATAGACGGGCTCCGCAGGAGACTGGGCACTCTAAAGAAAGATTAGGTACTATCTGGTGTGCACTGGCTCCTCCCTCTATGCCCCTCCTCCAGACCTCAGTTAGAATCTGTGCCCGGCCAGAGCTGGGTGCTCCTAGTGGGCTCTCCTGAGCTTACTAGTAAAGAAAGTATTTTGTTAGGTTTTTTATTTTCAGAGAGCTTCTGCTGGCAACAGACTCTCTGCTACGTGGGACTGAGGGGAGAGAAGCAAACCTACTAACTGTGGCTAGGTTGCGCTTCTTAGGCTACTGGACACCATTAGCTCCAGAGGGATTGAACACAGGACCCTAACCTTGATCGTCCGTTCCCGGAGCCGCGCCACCGTCGTCCTCGCAGAGCCAGAAGTACAGAAGCAGCAGAAGCAAGAAGACATCGAAATCGGCGGCAGAAGACTCCTGTCTTCACTACAGGTAGCGCACAGCACTGAAGCTGTGTGCCATTGCTCCCGCAGCACACCCACACACTCCGGTCACTGTAGGGTGCAGGGCGCAGGGGGGGGGGGCGCCCTGGGCAGCAATTAAAATACCTGATGGCAAAAGTATACATATATACAGTCAGGCACTGTATATATGTACGAGCCCCCGCCATTTTTACACATAAGAAGCGGGACAGAAGCCTGCCGCTGAGGGGGCGGGGCCTTCTTCCTCAGCACACCAGTACCATTTTCTCTTCACAGCTCCGCTGGAAGGACGCTCCCCAGGCTTTACCCTGCAGTATACAGGTGCAATAGAGGGTAAAAAAGAGAGGGGGGCACATAAATTTAGGCACAGATATATGTATATAAAAAACAGCAGCTTCTGGGTAAACACTAAGGTACAGTGTAATCCCTGGGTTAATAGCGCTGGGGTGTGTGCTGGCATACTCTCTCTTTCTGTCTCTCCAAAGGGCCTTGTGGGGGAACTGTCTTCAAATAGAGCATCCCCTGTGTGTGTGGTGTGTCGGTACGTGTGTGTCGACATGTCTGAGGTAAAAGGCTCTCCTAAGGAGAAGATAGAGCAAATATGTATGTGAGAGGGTGTCTCCGTCGACAACGCCGACACCTGTTTGGATATGTGTAAGTGCTAAGGTGAATTTATTGCACAAAGGATTAGAGAACAGACAGGAAATCTACCCATGTCTGCCCTATGGCACAGAGACTTTCAGAGTCTCACAATGCTCACTATCCAAAATAATAAACACTGATATCGACACAGGGTTTGACTCCAGTGTCGACTACGATTATGCAAAGTTACAACCAAATGGCAGAAAAGTATTCAATATATGACTATTGTAATATAAGATGATTTGCATATCACTGATGACTCATTTGTCCCTGACACAAGGGTACACATGTTTAAGGGGAAGAAAGCTGAGGTAAATTTCCCTCCTCTCATGAGGAAAAAGAGCGTGAATCTCCAGACAAGAGACTGCAGCTTCCCACAAAGAATTCTCAGGCAGTATCCTTTCCCTACTAGGGCCAGGATGTGATGGGAATCTTCCCCTAGGGTGTCACAAGCTATTCTCGGTGATCCTGCAGATAGCGTACACAGTCTGGTACACTACTCAGACCGGCGATTGTGTCGGCATGGGTTTATAGCGCTGTGGCAGCGTGGACAGGTACCTTATCAGCAGAGACCCCAGTATGCATATAGATATATATATATGTATATATAGAGATATATATATTAAAGATGCTGTCTTAAGAGATATGTGTATATATGTATATAAAACATGCCCAAAGAGACATGAGTATACTGGGTCCTAGAGTCAAAGCTATGTCGATTTCTGCTTGACGTGTCCTGTAGAATATGCAATGGACAGATGATGCCGACTTAAGAGGCATATGCAAGGCTGAGGATTGTGTGGAGAAGGGTTCTCGGACCTGGTCTCCGCATCTATAGCTGGTAATTCTGATATTTTGCCTTATATTCCTGCACAGCCTAGGAAAGCACGGCATTATCAAATGCAGCCTTTCGAATAAAGAAACAAGATTGTACGAGGTGCATCCTTTCTTGCCAGAGGCGGGGACAGAGGAAAGAAGCTGTACAACACAGCTAGTTCCCACGGAACAGAAGTCCTCCCCGGCCTCTACAAAAATCCACCGCATGTCGCTAGGGCTCCACAGGCGGAGCTAGGCCCGGTGGGGGCACGCCTTCGTAAGTTCAGCCACAAGTGGGTTCACTCCCTGTTAGATCCCTGGGCAATAGATATTGTGTCTCAGGGATACAAGCTGGACTTGGAGAATATGCCCCTCACCGACGGCCCTGCCGGCTTCCCCCCACGAGAGGGAAGCAGTGTTAAAAGCAATTCACTAATTGTATCTTCAACAGGTGGTGGTCAAGGTTCCCCTCCTTCGACAAGGAGGGGGTTATTATTCGACCATGTGGTAGTCCCGGAACCAGACTGTTCGGTCAGACCCATATTGAATTTAAAATCCCTGAATTTATACCTGAAAAGGTTCAAGTTCAAGATGGAACCGCTAAGAGCGGTCATGGCAAGCCAGAAAGGGGGAGATTTTATGGTGACTCGGGACATAAAGGATGCATACCTTCATGTCCCCATTTATCCACCTCATCAGGTGTACCTCAGAATTGCGGTACGGATTGTCATTACCAATTTCCGAGTTGCCGTTTGGTCTCTCCATGGCCTGGAGAATATTCACCAAGGTAATGGCGGAAATGATGGTGCTCCTGCGGAAGCAAGGTGTCACTATTATCACGTACTTGGATGATCTCCTCATAAACGCGAGATTAAGAGAGCAGTTGCTGAACAGCGTATCGCTTTCTCTGGAAGTGTAACGGCAACACGGCTGGATTCTGTATGTTCCAAAGTCGCAGTTGGTTCTTAGAGCTCATCTGCCTCTCCTAGGCATGATCCTAGACACAGACCAGAAAAGGGTTTACCTCCCGATAGAGAGAGCTCAGGAGCTCGTGACACTGGTCAGGAATCTATTAAAACCAAAATGGGTGTCAGTGCATCACTGCACTCGAGTCCTGGGAAGGAGGGTGGCATCATATGAGGCCATTCTCTTCGGCAGGTTCCATACGAGGACCGTCCAATGGGACTTACTGGACAAGTGGTCCGGATGACATCTTTAGATGCATCGGTTAATTATCACCCTATCCCCCAGGGTCAGGGTGTCTCTCCTGTGGAGGCTGCAGAGTGCTCACCTTCTCGAAGGTCGCAGTTTCGGCATTCAGGACTGGGTCCTGGTGACCACGGATGCAAGCCTCCAAGGGTGGGGGGCAGTCACACAGGGAAGAAATTTCCAAGGGCTGTGGTCAAGGCAGGAGACTTGCCTTCACATCAATATCCTGGAACTAAGGGCCATATACAACGCCCTAAGTCAAGCGGAGACCCTGCTTCACGACCAACCGGTTCTGATTCAGTCAGACAATATCACCGCAGTGGCTCATGTAAACCGCCAAGGCGGCACAAGGAGCAGGGTGGCGATGGTAGAAGCCACCAGAATTCTTCGCTGGGTGGAGAATCACGTGCAAGCATCTGTCAGCGGTGTTCATTCCGGGAGTGGACAACTGGGAAGCAGACTTCCTCAGCAGACACGACCTCCACCCGGGAGAGTGGGGGCTTCATCACGAAGTCTTCACTCAGATTACAAATTGATGGGAATTGCCACAGGTGGACATGATGGCATCCCGTCTCAAGTATTGTGCCAGGTCAAGAGACCCTCAGGCAATGGCTGTGGACGCACTAGTAACACCGTGGGTGTTCCAGTCGGTCTATGTGTTTCCTCCTCTTCCTCTCATACCCAAGGTGCTAAGAATCGTAAGGAAAAGTGGAGTGAGAACAATACTCATTGTTCCGGATTAGCCAAGAAGGACTTGGTACCCGGTACTGCAAGATATGCTCACAGAGGACCTAGGGCCTCTACCTCTCAGACAGGGCCTGTTGCAACAGTGACCCTGTCTGTTTCAAGACTTACCGCGGCTGCGTTGGAAGGCATGGCGGTTGAACGCCGGATCCTAGCGGAAAAAGGCATTCCAGAGGAGGTTATTCCTACGCTGATAAAGGCTAGGAAGGACGTGACAGCAAAGCATTATCACCGTATATGGCGAAAATATGTTGCTTGGTGTGAGGCCAGGAAGGCCCCTACAGGGGATTTCCAGCTGGGCAGGTTTCTGCACTTGCTACAGTCTGGAGTGACTATGGGCTTGAAGCTGGGATCCGTAAAGGTCCAGATTTCAGCCTATCCATTTTCTTTCAAAAGGAACTGGCTTCTCTTCCTGAAGTTCAGACATTTGTTAAGGGAGTGCTGCATATTCAGCCCCTTTTGTGCCACCAGTGGCACCTTGGGATCTCAACGTGGTGTTGGGTTTCCTGAAATCTCACTGGTTTGAGCCACTTAAGACCGTGGAACTAAAGTATCTCACGTGGAAAGTGGTCATGCTGTTGACCTTAGCATCGGCTAGGCGTGTGTCAGAATTGGCGGCTTTGTCATGTAAAAGCCCCTATCTGATCTTCCATATGGACAGAGCAGAATTGCGGACTCATCCACAATTTCTGCCAAAGGGGGTGTCATCTTTTCATTTAAACCAACTTATTGTGGTGCCTGCGGCCACTCGTGACTTGGAGGACTCCAAGTTGCTGGACGTAGTCCGGGCTTTGAAGATTTATGTCACCAGAACAGCTGGAGTCAGGAAGACGGACTCGCTGTTTATCCTGTATGCATCCAACAAGCTGGGTGCTCCTGCTTCAAAGCAAACTATTGCTCGCTGGATCTGTAACACGATTCAGCAGGCTCATTCTGCGGCTGGATTGCCGCATCCAAAATCAGTAAAGCCCATTCCACAAGGAAGGTGGGCTCTTCTTCTGCAGCTGCCCGAGGGGTCTCGGCTTTACAGCTTTGCCGAGCTGTTACTTGGTCGGGTTCAAACACGTTTGCAAAATTCTACAAGTTTGATACCCTGGCTGAGGAGGACCTTGTGTTTGCCCATTCGGTGCTGCAGAGTCATCCGCACTCTCCCGCCCATTTGGAGGCTTTGGTATAATCCCCATGGTCCTTACGGAGTCCCCAGAATCCACTAGGATGTTAGAGAAAATAAGAATTTACTCACCGGTAATTCTATTTCTCGTAGTCCGTAGTGGATGCTGGGCGCCCGTCCCAAGTGCGGACTTTCTGCAATACGTGTATATAGTTATTGCTTAATAAAGGGTTATTGTTATGAGCCATCCGTTAAGTGATGCTCGGTTGTTGTTCATACTGTTAACTGGGTAAAAGGTTATCACTAGTTGTACGGTGTGATTGGTGTGGCTGGTATGAGTCTTACCCTGGATTCCAAAATCCTTTCCTTGTAATGTCAGCTCTTCCGGGCACAGTTTCCTTAACTGAGGTCTGGAGGAGGGGCATAGAGGGAGGAGCCAGTGCACACCAGATAGTACCTAATCTTTCTTTAGAGTGCCCAGTCTCCTGCGGAGCCTGTCTATTCCCCATGGTACTTACGGAGTATCCAGCATCCACTACGGACTACGAGAAATAGAATTACCGGTGAGTAAATTCTTATTTTTAACAGCGGCACTCCTAAATTTTACAGCATAAAAGGCAGGGACAGTGTACATTTATCTTCACTGCACTTCAGATTTTTTACAGCATAAAAGACAGGGCCAGTGTACATTTATCTTCAGTGCACTGCAGATTTATTTACAGCATGTAAGCCAGGCCCAGTGTACATTTATTTTCACTGCAACCCAGATTTTTTACAGCATACAAGACAGGGCCAGTGTACATTTATTTTCATTGCACCAAGATTTTTCACAGCATAAAAGACAGGACCAGGGTACTTTTATTTTCACTGCACCCCATAGTTTTTTTTACAGCATATAAGTTAGGGTTAGTGTATATTCATCTTCACTGCACCCCATATTTTTTACAGCATACAAGGCCAGTGTACTTTTCTTTTAACAGCAGCACCCCTGAATTTTTACAGCATAAAAGACAGAGCCAGTGTACATTTATCTTCACTGCACCCCAGATTTTTTACAGCATACAAGACAGGGAAAGTATACATTTATCTTCACTGCACCCTAGATTTTTTACAGCATGTAAAACAGGGACAGTGTACATTTATTTTGACTGCACGCCAGATTTTTTACACCATAAAAGACAGGGCCAGTGTACATTTATCTTCACTGGACCTCAGATTTTTTTTACTGCATACAATACAGGGCCAGTGTACATTTATTTTCACTGCACCCCAGACTTTTTACAGCATACAAGACAGGGCCAGTGTACATTTATCTTCACTGCACTCCAGATTTATTTACAGCATACAAGACAGGGCCAGTGTACATTTATTTTCACTGCACCCCAGACTTTTTACAGCATATAAGACAGGGCCAGTGTACATTTATTTTCACTGCACCCCAGATTTTTTACAGCATAAAAGACAGGGCCAGTGTACATTTATTTTAACAGCAGAACCCCTGGATATTTACAGCATAAAAGACAGGACCAGAGTACATTTATTTTAATATCAGCACCCCTGAATTTTTACAGCATAAAGGACAGGGTCAGTGTACATTTATCTTCACTGCACCCCAGATTTTTTACAGCATACAAGACAGGGTAAGTGTGTACATTTATCTTCACTGCACGCCAAGTTTTTTACATCATAGATAGGGCCAGTGTACATTTATTTTAATAGCAGTACTCCTGAATTTTTACAGCATAAAAGTCAGGGCTATTGTACATTTATTTTCGCTGCACCCCGGATTTTTAACAACATACAAGCCATGACCAGTGTACATTTATCTTAACTGCACCCCAGATTTTTTACAGCATATAAGACAGGGCCAGTGTATATTCATCTTCACTGCACCCCATATTTTTTACAGCATACAAGGCCAGTGTACTTTTCTTTTAACAGCAGCACCCCTGAATTTTTACAGCATAAAAGACAGAGCCAGTGTACATTTATCTTCACTGCACCCCAGAATTTTTACAGCATATAAGACAGGGCCAGTGTACATTTATTTTAACAGCTGCACCACTGAATTTTATTTCATAAAAGGCAGGGCCAGTGTACATTTATCTTCACTGCACTTCAGATTTTTTTCAGCGTATAAGACAGGGCCAGTGTACATTTATCTTCAGTGCACTGTAGATTTATTTACAGCATGTAAGCCAGGGCCAGTGTACATTTATTTTCACTGCAACCAGGATTTTTTACAGCATACAAGACAGGGCCAGTGTAAATGTATTTTAACAGCAGCACCCCAAATGTTTTACATCACACAAGACAGGGACAGTGCACATTTATTTTTAACAGCAGTAATCCTGAATTTTTACAGCATAAAAGACAGGGCTAGTGTCCATTTATTTTCACTGCACCCCGGATTTTTTACAGCATACAAGACATGACCAGTGTATATTTATCTTCATTCCACTCCAGATTTTTTTACAGCATAAAAGATAGGGCTATTTTACATTTATCTTCACTGCACTTCAGAATTTTTACAGCATATAAGACAGGGCCAGTGTACATTTATTTACACTGCACCTTAATTTTTTTACAGCATGCAATACAGTGCCAGTGTTCATTTATTTTCATTGCACCCAGATTTTTTACAGCATAAGACAGGACCAGTGTAGTTTTTTTTTTCACTGCACCCCAGATTTTTTACAGCATACAAAACAGGGTAAGTGTTTACATTTATATTCACTGCAAACCAATTTTTTTTTACATCACACAAGACAGGGCCAGTGTACATTTATTTTAACAGCAGCACCCCAAATTTTTTATATCATACAAGGCAGGGCCAGTGTGCATTTATTTTAACAGCAGTACTCCTGATTTTTTTTAGCATAAAAGACAGGGCTATTGTACATTTATTTTCACTGCACCCCGGATTTTTAACAGCATACAAGACATTAACAGTGTACATTTATCTTTACTGCATCCCATATTTTTTACAGCATATAAGACAGGGTCAGTGTACATTTATCTTCACTGCATCGTAGATTTATTTACAGCATATAAGACAGGGCCAGTGTACATTTATTTTCACTGCATCCCAGATTTTATACAGCATACAAGACAGGGCCATTGTACATTTATTTTAACAGTGGCATCACTGAATTTAACAGCATAAAAGGCAGGGCCAGGGTACATTTATCTTCACTGCACTTCAGATTTTTTTACAGCATATAAGACAGGGCCAGTGTACATTTATCTTCAGTGCACTGCAGATTTATTTACAGCATGTAAGCCAGCGCCAGTGTTCATTTATTTTCACTGCAACCCAGATTTTTGACAGCATACAAGACAGGGCCTGTGTACATTTATTTTAACAGCGGCACTGTCACTGACCTGGGTTGGGGGTGTTGTGAACTCTTCCAATGATCGGGAAGAGGAACCACAGTTGGGTCGGAGCAGAGATGGCCGGATATAGGTTTTTCTCATACAGGCCCCTGACAGTTAGATTTGGTGTAAAATGCTGAAAGACTTTATTATGGGAAGGGAGCAATACAGCGACACATAAACAGAAGTGAAGTTGTGGGCAATGTCCAAGGTTACTGAAGAGTTAGTGAGCAATGTCTACAGACACATATGAAGAACCTGTGAGCGATGTTGAGACACTAACAAATGAAGAACTTGAGAGCGATGGTAAAAAGACACTTGATGAATGAAGAACTTGTGAGCGATGGTGAAAGACACTGAAGAATTTGTGAGCGATGTTTAAAGACACGGTTGAATGAAGAACTTGTGAGCGATGGTGAAAGACACTGAAGAATTTGTGAGCGATGTTCAAAGACACTGTTGAATGAAGAACTTGTGAGCGATGGTGAAAGACACTGAAGAATTTGTGAGCGATGTTTAAAGACACTATTAAATGAAGAACTTGTGAGCGATGTTTAAAGACACTGTTGAATGAGGAACTTGTGAGCGATGGTGAAAGACACTGAAGAATTTGTGAGCGATGTTTAAAGACACTGTTGAATGAGGAACTTGTTGAATGAGGTAACCCGTGTAAGCGGAAGTGTTCTCGGATAAATCATAATGCCAACTTGGGAGCCGACGGTAGCCCGGTCAAAGGAACAAAATGTGCCATCTTGGAAAAGCGGTCAACAATCACCCAGACAGTATTGTGACCCCTGGAGAGGGGCAAATTGGTGACGAAGTCCATAGAAATATGGGTCCAGGGCTTCGTAGGAATGGACAGTGGATGAAGCAACCTCACTGTAGGTAGCCGAAGAATTTTGTGCTGAGCACATTGTGGACAAGAGTTGACATAATCTCGTATATCCTTCTTCATGGTGTCCCACCAGTATGACCTTTGTAGAAACTCCCACATTTTCTGAACTCCAGGATGACCGGTGAACTTGGAGACATGAGCCCACTGCAGCAATCTTGGTCGAAATTTAGCTGGTACCGACATTCTCCCAGGGAGAGGACCCAGAGCCGTGGGAGCTGCCGAAATAGAAACTGGACTGAGAATCAAAGCCTTTTCAACAGAATTATCCTCATCCGAAGCCGTTAAGGAACGAGACAGAGCATCAGCCTTAGTGTTGAAAGTCCCGGCCCGGTACTTAATAATGAACGAGAATCGAGTGAAGAAGAGCGCCCATCTAGCTTGACGGGGATTCAGGCACTGGGCCGTCTTGAGGTACAGCAAGTTCTTATGATCAGTGTAAATCGTAATTAGGTGTTTAGCACCTTCCAGTAGGTATCTCCATTCTTCCAGGGCAGATTTTATTGCCAAAAGTTCCTGATCTCCAATGGTGTAGTTTCGTTCAACAGGAGAGAACTTGCGAGAATGGAAACCACATGGATGTAACTTCCCGTCAGAGGAGTACTGAGAAAGCATGGCACCGATGCCTACTGAAGAAGCGTCGACCTCCAAGAAGAATGGTTTGGAAAAATTTGGTTGCTGGAGTACCGGAGCGGACATAAAGGCTGCTTTTAACTGAGTGAACGCTGCCACAGCTTCGGAAGACCAGTGAGTTGGGTCAGACCCCTTCTTGGTTAGGGCAGTAATAGGGGCCACAATGGTAGAGAATCCCTTTATGAATTTCCGGTAGTAGTTTGCAAAACCTAGAAATCTTTGTTCCGCTTTTAAGGAAAGAGGCTGAGTCCAGTCCCGAATGGCAGTAAGTTTTTCTGGATCCATGCAAAGCTCCGCACCTGAGATGACATAACCAAGGAATGGAATTGAAGGGACCTCAAAGGTACATTTGGGAATCTTGCCGTAGAGATGATTCCTTCGTAGACGAAGAAGTACTTCCCTGACCTGTACTCGGTGCTCAGTGAGATTCTTAGAAAATATCAGAATGTCATCCAAGTATACCACTACACTTAGGTTTAACATATCTCGGAAGATTTCATTCACAAATCCCTGGAAGACGGCAGGGGCATTCCTGAGGCCAAAGGGCATTACCAGATATTAGTAATGCCCGTCCCTGGTATTGAAGGCCGTCTTCCATTTGTCCCCCTGTCGGATACATATCAAATTATAGGCTCCCCTTAAGTCGAGCTTGGTGAAGACATGGGCTCCACGAACCCTATCAAATAGCTCCGTGATGAGCGGCAAAGGATATTTGTTCTTAATGGTAATATCATTGAGACCATGATAGTCGATACATGGTCTCAAGCCTCCGTCCTTCTTCTTCACAAAAAAAAAGCCTGCACCCGCCGGGGAGGTAGAAGGGCGGAGGAATCCTTTCAGCAGATTAGACTTGATTTAGTCCGACATAGCTTGGATCTCAGGTAAAGATAAGGGATAATTGCGTCCCCGGGGTGACATTTTCCATGGGATGAGCTCAATGGGACAGTCCCAGGGTCTATGGGGTGGCAACTGATCGGCTGCCTGCTCCGAAAACACGTCTGTGAAATCCCGATAGGCCTCTGGAATGAGCTCCTCATTTGACTTGGAAGATGCACGAAGCGGATAGACAGGGGTGAGACAATTAGAATGATAAAATGAACTCCAGGACATTATTTGTGATGACTTCCAGTCGACATGAGGGTTGTGAGTTTTAAGCCAAGGAAGACCAAGAACCAGATTGTGAGGCATCTCCCGAATCACTAGAAACTCCAGATACTCTTGATGCAGAGCTCCTACCTGCAGCTTGATCGGCACTGTGAGACTTGAAATAAGACCATCAGAAATTTGGGTACCATTGATGGCAGTCAAAGTAATAGGTCGTTCTACAGACTGTAACCGTAAGCCTAGATTCTGGACACAAGAAAGGGAAATGAAATTCCCCACAGCCCCAGAATCCAGCAGAGCCTTAACAGGTTTGGCTATAGACTCAGAAAACAGAGACACGGAGAGTAAACAGTCCACTGTCGGAGAAGATTTAGACGTAACCCCTAATTCGACTCCTCCGGAACCAGCTAGGACTGCCCGTTTCCCGGACGGGACTTGCAGAATTTGAGGAAATGATCCGCGGCTCCACAGTAGAGACAGAGTCTACCCTCACGATGGCGCTGACATTCTTCCGGGGAGAGCCGAGATCGATTGATTTGCATGGGTTCGTCTGGACTTGGGGTAACCATTTGCTTAGCCGGGAAAGACCGGAATCTGGATCGATCTGACCGACTACGCTCGCCACCTCGTTCCTGCATGCGAAGATCCACCTTCACACAAAGTGAGATCAATTGTTCTAAGGAATCTGGCAAATCCCTAGTGATCAGTTCATCCTTAAGACGGTCGGACAGCCCGTTCCAAAAAGCGGCCCGGAGAGCATCATTATTCCAGTGCAGTTCAGAGGCTATGGTTTGAAAATGAATCACATACTGTCCCACTGATCGGGAGCCTTGTCGGACTCAGAGCAAATCTGAAGAAGCAGCGGTCGTTCTGCCGGGCTCATCAAAGATCCTTCGGAAAGACGCAATGAAATTGGTGTAACTGGAAACCAAAGGATCAGATTGCTCCCATGACGAAGATACCAAAACCAACGCTGAACCCTCAAGCAAGGAAATAATGTACGCCACCTTGGACCGATCTGTGGGGAAGTTGTGTGAGAGAAGTTCAAAATGTAACTCGCACTGGTTGAGAAAACCACGGCAATTCTTCGGATTCCCATTATAACGAGAGGGAGTGGGGAGCTGAAGGCGTGACCTGGTTCCGGGCAAAGATTGAACGTTACCAGGGACAACTACTGGAGCGGGTACTGGAGCTGGAGCCGGAACTACTGAAGCCAGGGAAGCCTGAATTTGATCCAGCCGGCCGGATAATTCCTGGAGATACTGCATCACCTGGCTCTGTGCTGCCTCCTGACTCTGAACTCGGGTAACCAGGTCCTGGATGGCACTTGCATCAGGGTTCCAATCCCCTGGGTCCATGTGGCCTGAGTATACTGTCACTGACCTGGGTTGGGGGTGTTGTGAACTCAGGGGTTCTTCCAATGATCGGGAAGAGGAACCATAGTTGGGTCGGAGCAGAGATGGCCGGATATAGGTTTTCCTCATACAGGCCTCTGACAGTTAGATTTGGTGTAAAATGCTAAAAGACTTTATTATGGGAAGAGAGCAATACAGCGACACATAAACAGAAGTAAAGTTGTGGGCAATGTCCAAGGTTACTGAAGAGTTAGTGAGCAATGTCTACAGACACAAATGAAGAACCTGTGAGCGATGTTGAGAGACACTAACAAATGAAGAACTTGAGAGCGATGGTAAAAAGACACTTGATGAATGAAGAACTTGTGAGCGATGGTGAAAGACACTGAAGAAATTGTGAGCGATGTTTAAAGACACGGTTGAATGAAGAACTTGTGAGCGATGGTGAAAGACACTGAAGAATTTGTGAGCAATGTTCAATGACACTGTTGAATGAAGAACTTGTGAGCGATGGTGAAAGACACTGAAGAATTTGTGAGCGATGTTTAAAGACACTATTAAATGAAGAACTTGTGAGCGATGTTTAAAGACTCTGTTGAATGAAGAACTTGTGAGCGATGGTGAAAGACACTGAAGAATTTGTGAGCGATGTTTAAAGACACTATTAAATGAAGAACTTGTGAGCAATGTTTAAAGACACGGTTGAATGAAGAACTTGTGAGCGATGGTGAAAGACACTGAAGAATTTGTGAGCGATGTTTAAAGACACTGTTGAATGAAGAACTTGTGAGCATTGGTGAAAGACACTGAAGAATTTGTGAGCGATGTTTAAAGACACTGTTGAATGAAGAACTTGTGAGCGGTGGTGAAAGACACTGAAGAATGAAGAACTTGTGAGCAATGTTTAAAGACACTGTTAAATGTAGAACTTGTGAGCGATGTTTAAAGACACTGTTAAATGAAGAACTTGTGAGCGATGGTGAAAGACACTGAAGAATTTGTGAGCGATGTTTAAAGACACTATTAAATGAAGAACTTGTGAGCAATGTTTAAAGACACGGTTGAATGAAGAACTTGTGAGCGATGGTGAAAGACTGAAGAATTTGTGAGCGATGTTAAGAGACACTGTTGAATGAAGAACTTGTGAGCGTTGGTGAAAGACACTGAAGAATTTGTGAGCGATGTTTAAAGACACTGTTGAATGAAGAACTTGTGAGCGGTGGTGAAAGACACTGAAGAATGAAGAACTTGTGAGCAATGTTTAAAGACACTGTTAAATGTAGAACTTGTGAGCGATGTTTAAAGACACTGTTAAATGAAGAACTTGTGAGCGATGTTTAAAGACACTGTTGAATGAAGAACTTGTGAGCGGTGGTGAAAGACACTGAAGAATGAAGAACTTGTGAGCAATGGTTAAAGACACTGTTAAATGTAGAACTTGTGAGCGATGTTTAAAGACACTGTTAAATGAAGAACTTGTGAGCGATGTTTAAAGACACTGTTGAATGAGGAACTTGTGAGTGATGATGAAAGACACTGAAGAATTTGAGAGCGGTGTTTGAAGACACCGTTAATTGCACTGCAAAGAACCATGTCGGTTGCTGGGTACTCTGGAAACTCGGCTGCCGAAAGACACCCTGAAACGCTGGAAGCACTGGAGTACAGCCGTTGGGAGACACACGGTGAACAGGAGCACTGGCATCCACCTTAGAGGAAAGACGATACTCAGGCGCCGGGGCTCTGCCCGGCGTCTGGTTTTGAATTCCCCGCCTTTTCGCGATTGGTGGAGCGGGTAGGTGACATCAGCCGCTTTCCACCCCCGTGACGTCGGACGTCATGACGGCGCCCACGCTCCAGGGAACCGCCGGGAGCCACGCCAGCCAGACGCCGGGACCCGGGGACTGCCGGAGGCGAGGGCCGCCGGAGCGACCAGCAGACACGTAAGGGTAAGCGCGGCGGCCGCTGCCCCTGGAGTGTCACAGGCACCCCTTAATTTTACAGCATAAAAGGCAGGGCCAGTGGACATTTAATTTCACTGCACCAAGATTTTTTACAGCATAAAAGACAGGACCAGTGTACTTTTATTTTCACTCCACCCCGTAGTTTTTTTTTACAGCATACAAGATAGGGCCAGTGTATATTAATTTCACTGCACTCCATATTTTTTACAGCATAGAAGGCCAGTGTGCTTTTCTTTTAACAGTAGCACCCATGAATTTTTATAGCATAAAAGACAGAGCCAGTGTACATTTATCTTCACTGCACCCCAGATTTTTTTACAGAATACAAGACAGGGCCAGTGCACATTTATCTTCAGTGCACTGCAGATTTATTTACAGCATGTAAGCCAGGGCCAGTGTACATTTATTTTCACTGCAACCCAGATTTTTTACAGCATACAAGACAGGGCCAGTGTACAGTACATTTATTTTAACATCGGCACCCCTTAATTTTACAGCATAAAAGGAAGGGCCAGTGTACATTTATTTTCATTGCACAAGCGATTTTTTACAGCATAAAAGACAGGACCAGTGTACTTTTATTTTAACTGTACCCCATAGTTTTTTTACAGCATAGAAGAAAGGGCCAGTGTATATTCATCTTCACTGCACCCCATATTTTTTACAGCATACTTTTTACAGCATAAAAGACAAAGCCAGTGTACATTTATCTTCACTGCACCCCAGATTTTTTACAACATACAAGAGAGGGCAAGTGTACATTTATCTTCACTGCAACCCAGATTTTTTACAGCATGTAAAACAGGGACAGTGTACATTTATTTTCAATGCACGCCAGATTTTTTACAGCTTAAAAGACAGTGCTAGTGTACATTTATTTTAACAACAGTATCCCTGAATTTTTACAGTATAAATGACAGGTCCAGTGTATACTTATTTTCACTGCACATCATATTTTTTTTACAGCATACAAAACTGGGCCAGTGTACATTCATTTTCACTTCACCCCAGACTTTTTACAGCATAAAAGATAGGGCCAGTGTACATGTATTTTAACAGCAGCATCCCTGAATTTGTACAGCACAAAAGACAGAGCAAGTGTACATTTATTTTCATTGCACCCCACAAGACAGGGCCAGTGTACATTTATTTTAACAACAGTACCCCTGTATTGTTACACCATACAAGACATGGCCATTGTACATTTTTTTCACTGCACCCTAGATTTTTTACCGCACACAAGACTGGGCCAGTGTAAAGATATCTTCACTGCACCCAGATTTTTTTTACAGCATACAAGACAGGGCCAGTGTACATTTATTTTAACAACAGCACATCTGTATTGTTACACCATAAAAGACAGGGCCAGTTTAAATTTATCTTCACTGCACCCCAGATTTTTTTTTACAGCATGCAAGACAGGGCCAGTGTACATTTATTTTAACAACAGCACCCCTGTATTGTTACACCATACAAGACAGGGCCAGTGTAAATTTATCTTCACTGCACCCCAGATTTTTTTTACAGCATACAATACAGTGACAGTGTACATTTATTTTCATTGCACCAAGCGATTTTTTACAGCTGTTATGAGCCACGGCTGTGGCTCATTCCTGTTTTGCATGTCAGTTAGGTATTTTATGTTATTCTTCTGTTCATGTTCCCCGTGGGTGTCATGGGGTGCTCGGAACTCACCCTTAAGGAGGGGATACTGTTATGAACCACAGGTAGTGGTTCATTCCTATTTTATGTTTATAAGTTGTTTCGCAGGCCAGGATTTCCCGTTGCTCTGTTTAAGAGTACTCTTGGTTGCTGCCGCTGGTGAGTCTGTGTAATTGCAGCTTGTTCCCATGTGTTCAGCCTCACCTGGCTGCTAATTGCATCTTGTCAGTTTGGAGTCATGCAACAGGGCAGCTGCATGAGATTATTAATTAGGCCTCTCTGTTATATGCTGGCTCAGTGCTATTCACAGAAGCTGGTGATATTTCTGGGTTTTCAGTCTGCTTGAGTTCTGAGCTTGGTTCCTGCTAGTTCCTGAGCTTCCTGTGTCGATTCCTGTGTCAGTCCCTGTGTCGATTCCTATGTCTGATCCCGTGTCCTGCCGTGAGGCGTTCCTGTCCTGAGGTCCAGTGCCTTTGCCTATGCCTGGTCAAGTTTCTGGCTTCTTGGTGTCCACCGGTCTGTCGTTTGAGATTCTGCCTGTCCTCCAGTTCTGAGAGTCTGTGTCAGCAGCATTGGGAGTTCCTGTCCGTTTGCCAGTATTCGTACCGGTTCCATGAGTAGCGGCACTGCCGTGTCCGTCGGCCTAGGCCGCTGTATTCCCTTATTATTTCTGTCACTGGTGTTTTGCAGAGGGTTCTGCTTATGCTGTCACCGCCGGTACACAAAAGTATTGTGTCGGCGTGTGGTCAGCATTTCCTTTGTTGTTCTTTTCCTTTGGCGGCAAGCCGCACATGCTTTGGTTTTAGGTTTGTTAGTAGCCCCTGGCCTTGTTGTTTAGTCAGAGGGCCCCTTGTTATCACCCTGTCTCGGTTCACTCTTTGTCTCTCATTAAGACCTGAGGTGGCATCGAAGTTGGGCAGACGTAAGCCGCCCTTCAAACGCGGCTGCCATGGGCTCAAGCAACCATAGTCTCGCAAGAGTGTACTGACAGCACGGGCGAGACAACGGAGATAGGGCGCCAGGGGCTATTCCCTTTCCATTCCCCTTTCCCAGCATTATGTCCTGGTGCTCTGGACTCGCTTCATAACATCTCCCTTGTTCTGAGCACCAGGAACCTAACATTATCACCAGCCATACCACAAAAAAGAAATAAAACTTTTTTTTTTTTTTGGCCCAGTTCAGTGTCTAGTCTAGAATCCAGTCCTGTCTAGAATTCAGTGTGCAGAATCCAATCCGGTGTTTAGAATCCAGTCCTGTCTAGAATCCAGTCCGGTGTTTAGAATCCAGTCCGGTGTTTAGAATCCAGTCCGGTGTTTAGAATCCAGTCCGGTGTTTAAAAAAAAAAGAAGAAAAAAAAGTCTTGTTTTGTTTAGCAAAAATTTAGTCCTGCCTTGTCTAGTCCTGCCTTGTCAAGTCCTGCCTTGTCTAGTCTTGCCTTGTCTTGTCTTGTCTAGTTTTAAATCCTCCTATGTCTACTATGCAAGCCCTGCAGGCATCTCTCGCAGCCCTGAACTCTGTTTTCAGTGCTTTGAGACCAGAGCGACTAGAAGTTTTGCAGCAATCCCTAAAGCAACTGCAAAACCTTCTGACTAAAATCTTGCTCATCTTGCCAGAAGTCGTTGAGAGTACATCTATCTCTAAAGAGACTCTTGTTCACAGTATGGTGACAAGAGAATCCTCTGGTTTAATTGAAGAGAAAAGGTTTAAAAGTTTTCTGCGGCCCAGGCTTTCAGAAGAGGAGCGTCTGCGTCCCAGAAACTTAAACTTATGCCTATATTGGGGGGCGTGGCCAGGACGGGCATGGAGTAGCACACACATCGTGCAACTCTCCAGCCAAAATATCCTGCAACTGTATCCTGTGTTTCCCCCTGGGACTGCTCTGTGGACTGGAGCTGGGTGAATGTCTGGTGCCCCCCCTGGAGTGCCCTGGACCGACCGCTGCTGTTTCCCCGGCCGTTTGGAAGCCATTTACTGCGAGGCCTGGTGAGTGCTGAGGCCGCTCGTGACACTGCGGGCTCACACTTCCTCAACAACCGGAAGTTCGGCTCCGTCACCCCTGACCGCCGCCTGCCGCGGCGAGCGGGTCTACGGAGCAGAGACACACGGCGCATTGCTCCGCTCGACTGTGGGGACATCTGGAACACCCTTGGAGTGGTACCCTCTTCAGCCCGTGGTGCCTGATCCTGATGGCCCACGGACCGCTCCCCGGACCTACACCGCTATATGAGCAGACGCTGCCCACGCCATGACGGTACAGGGGTTGGTTTTCCTTGCTACAGGGGGTGCTCATACTGGGAGTTAGTGCCAGGATTGATACCCTCTCTCCCCCTTCCTCTATCCTGGACACTATAAGTATATATTTCTAAATACATAAACAACACAGGAACTGTGATTCCCCGCCAGGCCCAGGATCATTGTGGGACCTGCCTCACTGCCTTAAAGGGACAGAGACTGTGCAGGTGGGAAATTGCTTACTTCCCTGTCTCAGCCCATAGCTCTCAAAATCCTCCGTGCAAACATCCGGAGATACACCAAAGAACACTGGTCCTTCTATATATATATTTTTCCTGCACTTTCTGGCCCTCTCCCAGTGTACTAGTGCCTGCGCTTCCTCTCTCTGCCGGCATTGCTTTGATATATAACTGGTCAAGTGCTGCAGCAGGGTGTTATCCAAAATGGTGAAAGGCCGCCAGCAGAATGCGGCGGCAGGCGCTATGGAGAAATTTGTTCGCAATCCTGGTCCTCAACAGCAAAGGAGGGAGACTATACAGTCGGATGCGTCGCCCCCATCTCCTGCAAACAGCTCTGCTTCGTCTGAACCGCCCGATGCTGCATTACAGAGAGTGTTGGATGCCGTGACTGCTAGTGAGGCCCGCTTGGCTGATAAAATTGGGCAGGTGCAATCTGACCTCTCCATTATCCATCAAGACCTTCAACGGGTAAGGGAGAGGGTGGGTGAGGCCGAAACCCGCATCTCCAATGTCGAGGATACTATCACCCCATTGAGACGACGCACTGATACTTTGGAGTCTCAAATGACTGATGTGCGCAAAAAACTAACGGATATGGAGGGACGCTTACGGCGCAATAGTGTCCGCTTCATTGGTCTGCCTGAGAAGGAGGAAGGCTCATCTCCTGAAGAATTTCTGGAACACTGGCTCAGGGATGCATTTGGATCCGAAGAATTCTCGCCCCACTTCACAGTGGAACGTGCCCACAGAGTCCCAATGCGCCCATTACCTCCGGGGGCTCCGCCCCGTACATTCATTGCCAAGTTCCTCCACTTCCGTGACCGGGACACTGTTTTGAAGCTTGCTCGCACGAAAGGCCCTTTAAAGTGGAACGGGTCACCGATATCAGTCTTCCCGGATTTTGCGGTAGAGGTGCAGAAGGATAGGGCTCAATTTCTGCCTGTTAAGAGAAGGCTCCGTGAACTTGACCTGCCATACGCTATGCTCTTTCCATCAAGACTGCGAGTAGTGGCTGACGGTGAAACAAAATTTTTTGCGACTCCTCGTGAGGCGTTGATGTGGCTGGATAGACGCTTCCCGGTGGGACGGGCCCTTGCTGATCCTTGATTACGTCCTGAGACTTTAGTTGCAAGAAATTTCCCGTACAGGATATGATTATATGTATATTTACTGGGGGACTGCAGGATATGGAAATGTTGATTACTTATGTGCTGCTTTTGAGGATGTGGGAGTAGAGGGAAAGATAATTCCTTTTTGCCCGATTTCTTCATCTCATATATGCTGATTATATCTCTATTGATGGGCGGCGTGGGGTGGGGAGGCTGGGGGGGGAGGGGGAAGGGATATACATATGTGGTTCAAATATATCCAATAGTATTATGTACTTAAGTCCCGGGGGGAGACTTTATACATTTCGATCCTTCTTTTTTTTTTTACTTTAAGGGGTGATCTGGTCTAATGGCTGAGAGTGTTTTTGTGTGTGTTTGTTTTCTCTTTTCTCAAGGCCATTATATTCTTGGCTCCACCCAGAGTATAACTCGTTGTGTGCTTTGGGTCTGAGTCAGTGTTCTGTTTAGGGATCCAGGTATGCTGCGGGTTGGGAGTAGTGTACAGGGCGGGGGGAGAGGGGATGTTAAAGGCTATGGTTATTTTTTGTATGGATGTTTGAAGTTTGTGTATGTGTGGCTTACGAATCTATTCATTGAGCGGTGGTACCTTGCGATTGTGTGCCGCGAGTGTGGATCTGGCTGGCTGCGGGCTATGGCCCCTATTATTGTAACGACTTCTCATGATTGGACTTAAACTGTTGTCGTGGAATGTGAGGGGACTTAATGATAAAATTAAGCGATCTCTGGTGCTTAGACAAATTAAACAGTATGCTGCTGATGTGGTGTGTCTTATGGAGACTCACCTGGTGGGCAGTAGGACCCTTTCTATTAAGAGACCTTGGGTAGGTTGGGCATTCCACTCTACACACACTTCTGCCTCTCGGGGGGTCTCTGTCCTTGTAAAGAGGAGCGTCCCCTTTATGCTGGACTCTGTACAATCGGATCCATGGGGGAGATATGTGTTTTTAAAGTGTAGAATTCATTGTACCCCTCTGCTTTTATTGGCCGTATATGTGCCTCCCCCGTATTCCTCCGATGTCCTAAAAAAAGCTGCAGGGTTTATGGCCTTGTCACTGGGAACACCTGTGGTTTGTCTGGGGGATTTCAATAATGTATTAGATGTAGTGATGGATAGATTCTCTACTGCTCCCTCGGGTCCATGCTCTGGAAGGAATGGCTTTGCTGATGTTGTGTCGGGGTTGGGCCTGGTCGATCCCTGGAGACTGAGACATTCATCTGTTAAACAATACTCATGTTTCTCACATTCCCATTCCTCGTTCTCTAGGATTGACCTGGCCCTTCTCTCGAGCGACTTGGTTCCCAGGGTTCGGGATAGTAGATATGAGACTAGAGGTATATCGGATCACTCACCTTTAACTTTGATTTTGGATTTTAACGGCTCCAGAGGCCAGACTGTGTGGATGTTCAATCCGTTCTGGCTTGTACATATGGGCGATGGCTCCGAGTTGGTGGCTGCATGGCGGGAATTTTTTGAGTTAAACAAGGCTGGGCAGTCTATCTCTAATTTATGGGATGCGTTTAAGGCCTTTTTGCGGGGAACCTTAATTAAACGAGTGGCTAATCTAAAATCCTTTTTTAGGCACCGGGAGTCCGAACTGGAGACCCTAAGTATTGCTGCAGAAGCACAATATTTACAGGATTGTTTGGATAGTTCCAAATCTGCATGGTTGTCAGCCCAGGGGGAATGGAGGGAATATCTCATGGAAAAGACTCAGCATAGACTCCTCTTCTCCTCCCATGCCTTTTATGCTTCTGGGGATAGGCCGGGGTCGTATTTAGCCTCTCTGGCACGGGGTGAGAGATCCTCTAACACCGTGGTTGAAATTGAGGCCTCAGATGGTACCATCTTATTGCAGAATCCACAGATTGCATCTGAATTTGTGTCCTATTATAGGCGATTATATAGCTCAAAATTAGACTGTACCCCAATGCAGTTAGATGAATATTTACAGTCTATACAGATCCCCTTACTGACTTGTGAGGCGCACGACTTCCTCGAGGCACCGATTTCGTCTGAGGAGATTGTGGCTGCTATCAATGCTGCTCCCAATGGGAAGGCTTCAGGACTAGACGGCATACCGTCTGAGCTCTATAAACGTCACTTAGATTTTTTTGTCCCCCAATTACTTGAGTTATATAATCAGATGTTTACACAGGAATCCCTCCCATTAGCTATGGCGGAGGCATTGATTATTGTCCTTCCGAAGCCAGACAAGGATCACAGGAAGGTTGATTCTTATCGACCTATCTCCCTTTTACCGACCGACATTAAAATTCTGGCCAAAGTCCTGGCATGTAGACTGAATCAAGTCATTACGCAACTTATACACCCCGATCAGACAGGGTTTATGCCCAATAAATCAACCTCCATTAACCTCAGACGTTTATTTACCCATCTACAGATCCCCCGTGAGGCACCCTCCTCCATAGTTGTATCATTGGACGCCGCTAAGGCCTTTGATTCCATGGAGTGGGAATACTTGTGGAGCATCATGCGCAAGTTTGGTATAGGCCCCAACTTTATTAAATTTGTTCGGTTGATGTATTCCTCTCCCCTGGCCAGAGTGGCGGTGAATGGTTTTGTATCACATTCCTTCCCTTTGTCTAGAGGTACACGTCAGGGGTGCCCACTGTCCCCTACCCTGTTTGCTATGGCCATTGAACCCCTTGCTTGCCTTATACGGGCGAACTCTGAGATTTTTGGTTATAAAGTGGGCACTAGGGAGGAGAAAATAGCTTTATATGCCGATGATGTTCTGCTATTTGTGGATCGCTATGCTGGGTCTATGCCTAAGATTTTAGAAATTATTAACAAGTTTGGGTGTTACTCTGGGCTCCTGATTAATTGGGAAAAATCCTCCATTATCCCACTTCAGGGCGAGGTCCCTGTCTCCCCATTGATTACTCTCCCATTAAGATGGGTGAACTCCTTTAAATATCTGGGCATATGGGTATCTAATGACCCTCACAAATTTACCTCCCTCAATGTTACACCGCAAATAACTTATCTTCGCACTAAAGTGAAGGTCTGGGGGAAATTGCCCCTGACAGTTACAGGGAGGTTTAACATGGTGAAAATGGTCTTCCAGCCCAAACTCCTGTATATTCTACAACAATCCCCTGTATACATCCCTCAGAAGATTTTTAAACGAATTGATGGTTTGCTATCTTCTCTGATCTGGGCTAGTAAACGGGCACGGTTGAAACTTAATACTTTGACCAGGTCCAAAACTTCAGGGGGTTTGGCTCTTCCCAATTTTCGTTTTTATTACTTTGCAGCACAATTAGCACATCTTTGGGAATGGGTTAATGATTCTGACACTTCAAGTCTACACTCACAGTTGGTATTGCAGGAATACCCAGGTGGTTCCCCATTGAGACTGCTTCTCTGTGGAAGCGTCAAAATGTCAGCACTACCACTCATAAAACAATATATTACTATTTGGAGGCTGGTACACCGTATACTGCAAGGACAGGGCACTGACCCTGACACTCCACTGGACAATAAATATGGATTGCCCGAGTTATGTCAGCTTCAAGTCAGGAGGGTATGGGAACCATGGGGAGTGATCTCATTGGGACACTTATATACTGACGGGTTTTTTAGATCCTTTCAACAGCTTCAACATGAATTTAATGTCCCCTCTGCATATTTTTTTCGCTTCCTTCAACTGCGACATGCTATGTCTGCCCAATTCCCTGATGGCCCTCCGGCGCTTACTGATTCTCCGGTCAAATTATTATTGAAAACAGTGGGACCTGGACATTTAGTCTCCAAAATATACGGCCGTTTACTTCAAATGCATCATATAGACCCCCTTGTCTCCCTTAAGATTAAGTGGGAGTCTGATCTGGGTCCATTGTCGGATGATATATGGGAGGGTGCTCTGGGATCGTGCCGGCTTTCAACTTCATCTGCCCGGTATCAGCAAATTCAGTTGTTTGTGCTACATAGGGTATATATGACCCCGGTGAGGCAGTCGCATATAGGGGGATCCCATAGCTCAAAATGTCCCAAATGTGGTAGTATGGGAGCAGACTTTTGGCATATGATCTGGCTATGTCCCTTGGTGTCGGTTTTTTGGGAGGAGGTTATGCGTGCTATAGTTAATACAGGTGTCCCCTCTTCCGTACTTACGCCTATCTCCAGTATATTAGCGACTATAGATGAGGAGGTTCTGGATCCGCCCAGTCGACGCTATGTTGTGAACCTCTGTGCTTTGGCCAAGGTTTGCATAGCCAGACTGTGGTTGGCTAATGAAGCCCCAGCCCCACAATCCTGGATTTCTCTGGTTAACACTTCTGTTACACATGAAAAATTTGTATACCTGGCCAGGAATGCGGAAAAAAAGTTTACTGCTATATGGGGAAAGTGGATGAGCTCTTGCTATTTCATTTCACGGATAAGTACTGCTGAGCCCTAGAATTATTTAATCAACTGTCATGAGTGCCTGCTGTGGGAGGTCTGTGGGGTGTGTGGCCCGCGGCCGGCCAGGTTCAAACGAATGTTAATACCGTGGCAACGTGTAATACGCTGTGGATAAAATATATAGTAACGATGGGTCATCACTGCTCTGTTGATATATGACTTTGACTGGGATACGTGTCCACACGTCCCGATATGCGCTCTATACACAACCGTAAGCCTGTTGTTAATTTTATTGCTCTTTATTTGCTTTATTGTTTTAGTTTGTATTTTGTACGTCTGTTATGTATTGTCCTTGGCAATGTTTAAATGTTAAATCAATGTAAAACCCAATAAAAATTTTTATTGAATTTAAAAACTTATGCCTATATTGTGGGGGTTTAGGCCTCTATCTGCAGACCTGTGAGTTGCGCAAGCCAAAGTGTGGTGACGAGTCTTGCCCTCTGGCCAAGTTGAGTCAGGATACAAGACCTACTCCTGTCTCTACTGTGGCAGAGGTACTTGTCACACAACCCACACTAAAAAGCTCTCTGTCCTATAATTGGGGTCCTTGGGCAAGGGAGCCCCATTATAGATTCAGGAATCAAAAGAGAATGTTTCTCTCCTCTCTTGAGGTTCCTGTTGAAGCAGAGTTGCAAGCCCCTGGAGTGGTGCCCGATGCCCAGGGTCCTGGAGTGGTGCCTGTTGCCCAGGGTCCTGGAGTGGTGCCTGTTGCCCAGGGTCCTGGAGTGGTGCCTGTTGCCCAGGGTCCTGGAGTGGTGCCTGTTGCCCAGGGTCCTGGAGTGGTGCCTGTTGCCCAGGGTCCTGGAGTGGTGCCTGTTGCCCAGGGTCCTGGAGTGGTGCCTGTTGCCCAGGGTCCTGGAGTGGTGCCCGTTGCCCAGGGTCCTGGAGTGGTGCCCGTTACCCAGGCTCCTGGAGTGGTGCCCGTTGCCCAGGGTCCTGGAGTGGTGCCCGTTGCCCAGAGTGCTGGAGCGGTACCCGATGCCCAGAGTGCTGGAGCAGTACCCGATGCCCAGAGTGCTGGAGCGGTACCCGATGCCCAGAGTGCTGGAGCGGTACCCGATGCCCAGAGTGCTGGAGCGGTACCCGATGCCCTAGCTTATAGAGGGACATCAAATATTATAGTTTAGGTGTCCATACCAGAAGGGGTCTCAGAAGCTGTTACCCCAGGTAGGGACTTGAAAAGCGCAACCCCAGAAAGGGTATCTAAAACCATAGTTCTAGAAGGGAACTCGAGAAGCAAAACCCCAGAAGGGATATTTGAAGTAATATCCTCAAGTGGGGTCTCGAGAGACGCAGCCTCTAAGAAGGGTCTAGAGGTCGCTTCCCCAGGAAAGAACTTAAGAGGCGTAGCATTAGTGGAGGTGCTGAAGGTTATAGCTTCAGCAAAAGTCCCGGAAGTCATAGTCCCGGGAGAAGTTTCGATAATTATCAACTCAGAGAGGGAGGCCGATGGCTCGGTCCCAGTGGGGGAGACCGACGGCTCGGTCCCAGTAAAAGAATCCGAGGTGCTGACCCCAGCGGGGTTCCCGGAGGCCACTGCCCCAGCGGGGTTCCCGGAGGCCACTGCCCCAGCGGGGTTCCCGGAGGCCACTGCCCCAGCGGGGTTCCCGGAGGCCACTGCCCCAGCGGGGTTCCCGGAGGCCACTGCCCCAGTGGGGTTCCCGGAGGCCACTGCCCCAGGTGGGGTTCAGAAAGTCACTGCCCCGGGTGGGGTTCAGAAAGTCACTGCCCTGGGTGGGGTTCAGAAAGTCACTGCCCCGGGTGGGGTTCAGAAAGTCTCAGCCTCGAGTAAGGTCAATAGTGACCAGGTCCTAGCAAAGCACTCCAGTCAGTCAGATGGGAAGGAAACAGATCCTGACTCTGATATCTCAACATCCATAATCTTTGATGGGGACTTAGCCCAATTTCTGGCACTTTACAAACACTATTACATTATTATGTTGTCTAGACCATTTCTGGGCATCACTTCAGAGAACCTTGTGCTTTATCTGATTTATTCTTTTAGAGGAGAGCCTTTTGAGTGGGTGACCAGCCTAATGAAAGCTGAAGATCCCATTCTTCAGGATCCCCCAGCATTCAGTGATGCATTATTAAAAGATATGGTTCCAAAGAAATTGGTTCAGGTTCCTCTAAGTCACCCGTCTTGTCTGCTGAGAGTCCACCAAATACTGTAAACTCGGCACAAGAGTTCCAGCCCGTTGTTTTGACTGCAGGATGTGCTTTTCTGACTTCTTCTTCTTCTAATAATATTACTTTGCCAGAAAGTTCAGCTCCCAAGGGTAAGAAACCTGTCTCTGATTTGAACGCAGCCTTGCTGGGTGGTACCATCAGTTCAGACAATGTTTGGGGAATTACCTTGGTCAGACCTAAAGAGCTTTGTAAAAAGAAGAAGAAGAAAAAGAAATAATTTTTGACTCTTGCCTTGATATAAAAAAAAAAAGATTTTTTTCCCCTTATCTTGTGTCCAGTGGCCACCGTCAGGGGGAGGGCACTGTTACAAGCTGTGGTTGCAGCTTGTTTCTGTTTTCGTGTCTGTTAGACCAGTGTGTCAGGTTTTTTTTTGTATCCCTTGTTTTGGATAGTCTGTATTTTGGGGTCCTTTGACCCCTCCTCAAGGGGGGGGTACTGTTATGAGCCACGGCTGTGGCTCATTCCTGTTTTGCATGTCAGTTAGGTATTTTATGTTATTCTTCTGTTCATGTTCCCCGTGGGTGTCATGGGGTGCTCGGAACTCACCCTTAAGGAGGGGATACTGTTATGAACCACAGGTAGTGGTTCATTCCTATTTTATGTTTATAAGTTGTTTCGCAGGCCAGGATTTCCCGTTGCTCTGTTTAAGAGTACTCTTGGTTGCTGCCGCTTGTGAGTCTGTGTAATTGCAGCTTGTTCCCATGTGTTCAGCCTCACCTGGCTGCTAATTGCATCTTGTCAGTTTGGAGTCATGCAACAGGACAGCTGCATGAGATTATTAATTAGGCCTCTCTGTTATATGCTGGCTCAGTGCTATTCACAGACGCTGGTGATATTTCTGGGTTTTCAGTCTGCTTGAGTTCTGAGCTTGGTTCCTGCTAGTTCCTGAGCTTCCTGTGTCGATTCCTGTGTCAGTCCCTGTGTCGATTCCAATGTCTGATCCCGTGTCCTGCCGTGAGGCGTTCCTGTCCTGAGGTCCAGTGCCTTTGCCTATGCCTGGTCAAGTTTCTGGCTTCTTGGTGTCCACCGGTCTGTCGTTTGGGATTCTGCCTGTCCTCCAGTTCTGAGAGTCTGTGTCAGCAGCATTGGGAGTTCCTGTCCGTTTGCCAGTATTCGTACCGGTTCCGTGAGTAGCGGCACTGCCGCGTCCGTCGGCCTAGGCCGCTGTATTCCCTTATTATTTCTGTCACTGGTGTTTTGCAGAGGGTTCTGCTTATGCTGTCACCGCCGGCACACAAAAGTATTGTGTCGGCGTGTGGTCAGCATTTCCTTTGTTGTTCTTTTCCTTTGGCGGCAAGCTGCACATACTTTGGTTTTAGGTTTGTTAGTAGCCCCTGGCCTTGTTGTTTAGTCAGAGGGCCCCTTGTTATCACCCTGTCTCGGTTCACTCTTTGTCTCTCATTAAGACCTGAGGGGGCATCGAAGTTGGGCAGACGTAATCCGCCCTTCAAACGCGGCTGCCATGGGCTCAAGCAACCATAGTCTCGCAAGAGTGTACTGACAGCACGGGCGAGACAACGGAGATAGGGCGCCAGGGGCTATTCCCTTTCCATTCCCCTTTCCCAGCATTACGTCCTGGTGCTCTGGACTCGCTTCATAACATCTCCCTTGTTCTGAGCACCAGGAACCTAACAACAGCATAAAAGACAGGACCAGTGTACTTTTATTTTCACTGCACCCCATAGTTTTTTTTTCAGCATAGAAGAAAGGGACAGTGTATATTCATCTTCACTGCACCCCATATTTTTACAGCATACAAGGCCAGTGTACTTTTCTTTTAACAGAAGCACCCCTGAATTTTTACAGCATAAAATACAGAGCCATTGTACATAAATCTTCACTGCACCCCAGATTTTTTATCGCATACAAGCCAGGGCCAGTGTACATTTAATTTAACAGCAGTACCCCTTAGTTTTTCAGCATAAAAGGCAGGGCCAGTGTACATTTATTTTCACTGCACTCTAATTATTTTTTTGCAGCATACAATACAGTGCCAGTGTACATTTATTTTCATTGCACCAAGTGATTTTTTACAGCATAAAAGACAGGACCAGTGTACTTTTATTTTCACTGCACCACATATTTTTTAGAGCATACAAGGCCAGTGTACTTTTCTTTTAACAGCAGCACCCCTGAATTTTTACAGCATAAAAGACAGAGCCAGTGTACATTTATCTTTACTGCACCCCAGATTTTTTACAGTATATAAGACAGGGCCAGTGTACATTTATTTTAACATCATTACCCCAAATTTTTTACAGCATACAAGACAGGGCCAGTGTACATTTATTTTAACAGCAGAACCCCTGGATTTTAACAGCATAAAATACAGGACCAGTGTACATTTATTTTCACTGCACCCCAGATTTTTTACAGCATAAAAGACATGAACAGTGTACATTTATCTTCACTGCACCGTAGATTTATTTACAGCATATAAGACAGTACCAGTGTACATTTATTTTCACTGCATCACAGATTTTTTACAGCATACAAGACAGGGCCAGTGTACATTTATTTTAACAGTGGCACCCATGAATTTTACAGCATAAAAGGCAGGGCCAGTGTACATTTATCTTCACTGCAACCCAGATTTTTTACAGAATATAAGACAGGGCCAGTGTACATTTATCTTCAGTGCACTGCAGATTTATTTACAGCATGTAAGCCAGGGCCAGTGTACATTTATTTTCACTGCAACCCAGATTTTTTACAGCATACAAGACAGGGCCAGTGTACATTTATTTTAACATCGGCACCCCTTAATTTTACAGCATAAAAGGAAGGGCCAGTGTACATTTATTTTCATTGCACCAAGCGATTTTTTACAGCATAAAAGACAGGACCAGTGTACTTTTATTTTCACTGCACCACATAGTTTTTTTAATGCATAGAAGAAAGCGCCAGTGTATATTCATCTTAACTGCACCCCATATTTTTTTACAGCATACAAGGCCAATGTACTTTTAACATCAGTACCCCTGAATTTTTACAGCATAAAAGACAGAGCCAGTTTACACTTATATTCACTGCACCTCATTTTATTTTTACAGCATGCAAAACTGGGCCAGTGTACATTTATTTTCACTGCACCCCAGACTTTTTACTGCATACAAGACAGTGCCAGTGTACATGTATTTTTACAGCAGCAGCCATGAATTTTTACAGCACAAAAGACAGAGCCAGTGTACATTTATTTTCATTGCACCCCAGATATTTTTACAGCATAAAAGACAGGACCACTGTACATTTATTTTTACAACAGTACCCCTGTATTGTTACACCATACAAGACACATTGCACCCCAGATTTTTTACTGCATACAAGACAGGGCCAGTTTAAATTTATCTTTACTCCACCCCAGATTTTTTTACAGCATACAAGACAGGACCAGTTTACATTTATTTTAAAAACAGCACCCCTGTATTGTTACACCATACAAGACAGGGCCAGTTTACATTTATTTTAACATCGGCACCCCTTTGTCAGCGTCCGGAGTCTTACCGGTACGCTGGGGCCGCGGGGCTGGCTTCCTTGGCATTGTGCGGGCAGCGGCGGAGGTGAGTTGCTGCGCCGGATCCGTGGGCAGCAGTAGCGGCGGTGAGGGGGTCCGCTCGTGGCGGCAGGACGCCACTACAGCGGGTCGCTCTTGCTGAACCGTTGCTTGGAGAACAGGGGCAGTGAGCAATGTGGCTTTGCAAAAAGGTCTGCATTACTGGGCGCCGCCATGTTGGAGACCAAGTTTTAAGCATAGTTCCTGTTTCTTCCAGCCAATCCAGGGGAAGCTCTCCCTATAAAAGGGGGCTGGTTTAGGACAGGGATGCCAGTGCTTCAAGTTACAACCCTGTTGTAGGTGCTTTAGCCTGTGCTCCCAGGATTCCTGCTGTATCTTGGTTCCTCCTGATCCTGCTTGGTCGGTTCTCTGTTGCTGCTGCAGCCCTGCCGTTTCTTGCCTGCTACTGCCTGTGGAAGCGCTCCTGGAAAACCTGGTCCAGTAAGACTCTTTGGTCACAGTCGGCCCCGGGTCTTCTGCCTCGTCTTTCAAGCCACACTCCACAGATCTCCTTCACCAGCCACGCCTTTGCACCACTGACCACAGCCTGCAGATTATTATCTTCAAGCCTCATTTTCCAAACCACAGTCCACAGTCCTCGTCTCCAGCCACGTTTTCAACTACCATCCACAGTTCCACAGTTCATCATCTTCAGTCTCGTCTTTCGAATCACAGTCCGCAGTTCTTCACCTCCAGCCACGTCTTTAACCATTGTGCGTCAGCCTCTGTTCTCTACCTCAGCCCTGTACATAATAAATACTTTCCATTGACTCTCAAACCCCGCCTACGTTCTTCATTGCTCCGTGTCCCATGCGGAGGAACTATATCCAGCCCCCTCATCTGGTTCATTCACAGCCTGCTACCTCCTCGGGCAAATCTCAGCTGCCGGATCCTCAAACTCTGCCAGACGTGACAGTAAGCACTGGCCAAATGGATTCGACGGGTGATCAGGCCTCAGGAGGGTATTCAACTGCAGATATCTGGTCTCGCTTAAGTAAGCAGGAGGCCACACAATCTCAAATCGTGCAGTTCATGCAGAGTATGTCCGAACATCTCGATTCTCTCTGTGTTGCCATGACGGCCCCTCAAGTATCTACAGCTGCTCCCACATTGGCACTTCCGGTCCCGCTTCCTCCTGTACCAGTACCACTTCCACGTTTGCATTTGCCACCTCCCAGTAAATTTGATGGGAATCCAAAACAATGCCGTGGGTTTCTTAACCAGTGCGAAATCCAGTTCGAACTACAGTCGGCCAAGTTCCCATCAGCACGAACCAAAGTAGCCTATATAATTTCTTTACTTACCGGGCAAGCGTTGGAATGGGCTTCACCTTTGTAGGAGAGGATGGATCCCATCTTATCTAACTATCCAGAATTCATGGCCACCTTTCGAAGAATCTTTGACGAACCAGGCAGGACTTCTGCCGCCTCATTGGAGATCCTGCGCCTGCGTCAGGGCACGCGTACGTACGTACGTACGTACGTACGTACGTACGGTCAGTCAGTACGTGATCCAGTTTCGCACCCTTGCCTCAGAACTGAACTGGAACGAGGAGGCTCTCATTGTAGCTTTCTGGAGCGGTCTCTCCGAAAAGATCAAAGATGACCTCGCAACTCAGGACGTACCTGATAAGTTGGATAAACAAATTTCTTTATGCAATAAGTTAGATCTGAGGTACAGAGAACACTGTAAGGAGAGGTTGCGGTCAGATCGCCCTAAGCCTAGAGTTGTTCTTCCACCAATACCATCATCACCAACTGTGGAAGAACCCATGCAGATTAATCGCTCCCACCTCTCCAATGAAGAACTTCAGAGATGGCGACAATGGAACCTCTGCCTGTATTGTGGTGCATCTGATCACTTTGTTAAAACTTGCAGTCTACATCCGGGAAACGCCCGCTCCTAGTTTTTGCTGGAGAGGTCAAGCTAGGAGAATTCTCAGAATTACATACCAAGAAAGAGTCTGTCCTGTTAACCCAATTGGAGCTCCCTTCTTCTTCTCTTCTCATCCCTGCATTACTCGACTCCGGAGCCGCCGAAAGCTTCATTACGTCAGCTCTGGTCAAACGATCTGGAATACAAACGGTTCCTTTGGATCGTACCATTTCTGTTACCGCAGTGGATGGAAGTTATATCCCAGAGGGTATTATATCCTTTCGTACTATTCCTCTCAAGATGAAGGTCGGAGTTCTCCATTCAGAAGAAATCTCTTTCCTTGTAATTCCTAAAGCCTCTCATGAACTAATCCTAGGGTTTCCATGGTTAATCAGACACAATCCCCACATTGATTGGCAAACTATGGATGTTCTCTCTTGGGGACAAGACTGCTTTCAGAACTGTTTACCTTCAGTTAGACCTCTCTGTTCTTCCAACCCTTCCAGCCTTCCTGTGGAGTACCAATCTTTTCAAGATGTTTTCAGTAAGCATGGGGCGGACACCTTGCCTCTGCATCGTACTTGGGATTGTCCCATTGAGCTAGTACCTGGTAAGACTCCTCCCCGAGGTCGAATTTACCCTCTCTCACTTCCCGAGACACAGGCCATGTCGGAGTATATACGGGAGAACTTGGAGAAAGGGTTCATCAGGTCTTCTACATCTCCGGCCGGAGCAGGGTTTTTCTTCGTCAAAAAGAAGGATGGGGGGTTGCGGCCCTGTATTGACTATAGAGGTCTCAATGACATAACAATTAAGAACAGATATCCGTTACCTCTGATTCCAGAACTGTTCGACCGTGTTAAAGGAGCTACTGTATTTACTAAGTTGGACTTACGGGGGGCCTACAATCTTATACGTATTCGCCCAGGGGACGAATGGAAGACGGCATTTAATACCCGCGACGGCCATTACGAATACCTGGTAATGCCTTTTGGCCTATGTAATGCCCCAGCCGTCTTTCAAGAGTTCGTTAACGAAATCTTCAGAGATCTCCTCTATGACTGCTTGGTAGTGTATCTGGATGACATCCTCATTTTTTCTAGGGATCTGAAGACCCACCGGGAACAAGTCAAAGCAGTGTTAACTCGTTTACAAAGGAATCAGTTATTCTGTAAATTAGAGAAGTGCACCTTTGAAGTACCCACGATTCCATTCCTCGGTTACATTCTTTCAGGGCAGAGGTTACAGATGGACCCCGCTAAAGTCCAGGCGATTCAGGATTGGGCACTTCCAGCTACCCTTAAAGGAATTCAACGTTTCCTGGGGTTTGCTAACTTCTACCGAAGATTCATTCAAAATTATTCTTCTGTCATAGCTCCTATAACCGCATTAACTAGGAAGGGAGCTGATCCTGCCAAGTGGTCTCCGGAGGCTTTGGAAGCTTTTTCATCTTTAAAGGAGGCCTTCATGACTGCTCCAGTTCTTCGACAACCCGATCTCAGCTGTCTGTTCTTGGTGGAGGTTGATGCCTCTACTGTAGGAGTAGGAGCAGTATTATCCCAGCTTTTCGAGGACAAGAAGGTCCATCCTTGTGCGTTCTTCTCGCGAAGATTCTCCCCCGCTGAACAGAATTACGCTATTGGGGAACAGGAATTACTGGCAATTAAGTTGGCCTTTGAGGAGTGGAGGTATTTGTTGGAGGGAGCTCAGCATCCAATTTCTGTAACCACGGATCACAAGAACCTTCTGTATCTACAGTCAGCCCGATGTCTGAACCCACGCCAAGCAAGATGGGCACTCTTCTTAACCCGTTTTAATTTTAAACTCAGTTAGCGACTAGGTTCCCTCAACAAAAAGGCAGATGCATTATCTCGCTCCCTAAGTTCAGAAAACCCCTCTGACCGTTCAAAAGAGCAATTTATCCTGGAATCCACCTCTTTTTCTGCAACTAATACGTCTCCACTTCCTCCTCCAGGGAAGATCTTCGTTGCACCAAATCTTCGCAAAAAACTTCTTACATGGGCTCACTCCTCCTCCTTTATGGGCCATGCGGGTGGTCATAAGACACTTAAATTCATTCAGCGCTCCTACTGGTGGCCTCATCTCAGGACTGACGTTCAGGAATTTGTAGCTGCCTGTCCAAAATGTGCCCAGCATAAAAGTCCCAAAGGTCCACCAGCCGGGTTACTCCATCCTTTGCCGGTACCACTAAGACCATGGACGCATATTTCTATGGACTTTATTACAGATTTACCTATGTCTGGTGGGCGGAAAACCGTATGGGTCATAGTTGACCGATTCTCTAAAATGGCACACTTTGTTCCTCTGGCTAATCTTCCATCTGCATCCCAGTTGGCAAAATTGTTTATAGCAGAGATCTTTCGACTCCATGGTCTACCCCAGGAAATCGTGTCTGATAGAGGTCCTCAATTTGTGGCCAGGTTTTGGAGATCCCTATGTTCTGCTCTTGGCGTGAAATTAAACTTCTCCTCAGGATATCATCCTCAAACGGATGGTCAAACAGAGAGAGTGAACCAGGATCTGGAGACTTTTCTGCGTTTATTCATGTCCTCCTCACAGGACGACTGGCTGGACTTCCTCCCGTTCGCAGAATTTGCCCATAACAATCTTTATCACTCTGCCACAAAATCTTCTCCATTCTTCATTAATTATGGTTACCATCCAAGAGTTCCTGACTTCCAACTTCTGCCTACGCTCGAGGTTCCGGCGGCAGAGTCAACACTTCGTCAATTTACTGAAGCCTGGAAACAAGTTCACAAGACTTTGCTCAAGACATCCAAGAGATATAAGACCTATGCAGATCTGAAACGAAAAGCTGTACCAAGCCTTAAGTTAGGAGATCGGGTTTGGGTTTCCACACGTAACCTGAGATTAAAGGTTCCTACAAAAAAGTTTGCTCCCAGATTTATTGGGCCTTACCCAATCGAAAGAGTGTTGAATCCTGTGGCTTACAAAGTGAAATTACCTCCGCAGTTAAGAATTCCTAATGCATTTCATATTTCTCTCTTAAAACCACTGGTACTTAATCGGTTCAGAGCCGCTCTGCCTAAATCACCCAAGATCCAATCAGCACATGGAGATGAATTTGAGATTCACAAGATCCTCGATTCTCGCAGACGTTATGGTCGCATCCAGTACCTGGTTGATTGGAAGGGGTATGGGCCAGAGGAAAGATCTTGGGTAGATGCAGAGGATGTCCATGCTCCAAGACTTCTTTGGACATTTCATGCCAAGTTTCCAACTAAACCACATAGGTGTCCGGAGTCCACCCGCAAAAGGGGGGGGTACTGTCAGCGTCCGGAGTCTTACCGGTACGCTGGGGCCGCGGGGCTGGCTTCCTTGGCGTTGTGCGGGCAGTGGCGGAGGTGGGCTGCTGCGCCGGATCCGTGGGCAGCAGTAGCGGCGGTGAGGGGGTCCGCTCGTGGTGGCGGGACGCCGCTACAGCGGGTCACTCTTGCTGAACCGTTGCTTGGAGACCAGGGGCAGTGAGCAATGTGGCTTTGCAAAAAGGTCTGCATTACTGGGTGCCGCCATGTTTGAGACCAAGTTTTAAGCATAGTTCCTGTTTCTTCCAGCCAATCCAGGGGAAGCTCTCCCTATAAAAGGGGGCTGGTTTAGGACAGGGATGCCAGTGCTTCAAGTTACAACCCTGTTGTAGGTGCTTTAGCCTGTGCTCCCAGGATTCCTGCTGTATCTTGGTTCCTCCTGATCCTGCTTGGTCGGTTCTCTGTTGCTGCTGCAGCCCTGCCGTTTCTTGCCTGCTACTGCCTGTGGAAGCGCTCCTGGAAAACCCGGTCCAGTAAGACTCTTTGGGCACAGTCGGCCCCGGGTCTTCTGCCTCGTCTTTCAAGCCACACTCCACAGATCTCCTTCACCAGCCATGCCTTTGTACCACTGACCACAGCCTGCAGATTATTATCTTCAAGCCTCGTTTTCCAAACCACAGTCCACAGTCCTCGTCTCCAGCCACGTTTTCAACTACCATCCACAGTTCCACAGTTCATCATCTTCAGTCTCGTCTTTCGAATCACAGTCCGCAGTTCTTCACCTCCAGCCACGTCTTTAACCATTGTGCGTCAGCCTCTGTTCTCTACCTCAGCCCTGTACATAATAAATACTTTCCATTGACTCTCAAACCCCGCCTACGTTCTTCATTGCTCCGTGTCCCATGCGGAGGAACTATATCCAGCCCCCTCATCTGGTTCATTCACAGCCTGCTACCTCCTTGGGCAAATCTCAGCTGCCGGATCCTCAAACCCTGCCAGACGTGACACCGTTAATTTTACAGCATAATAGGAAGGGCCAGTGTACATTTATTTTCATTGCACCACAGCATAAAAGACAGGACCAGTGTACTTTTATTTTCACTGCACCCCATAGTTTTTTTACAGCATAGAAGAAAGGGCCAGTGTATATTCATCTTCACTGCACACCATATTTTTACAGCATACATGTCCAGTGTACTTTTCTTTTAACAGCAGCACCCCTGAATTTTTACAGCATACAATACAGAGCCAGTGTACATTTATCTTCACTACACCCCAGATTTTTTGCCACATACAAGACAGGGCAAGTGTACATTTATCTCCACTGCACCCCAGATTTTTTACAGCATGTAAGACAGGGCCAGTGTACATCTATTTTCACTGCACCCCAGACTTTTTACAGTGTACAAGACAGGGCCAGTGTACATGTATTTCAACAGCAGCATCCCTGAATTTTTACAGCACAAAAGACAGAGCCAGTGTACATTTTAGTTTCACAGCACCCCAGATTTTTTACATCATACAAGACAGGGCCAGTGTTCATTTATTTTAACAACAGTACCCCTGTATTGTTACACCATACAAGATAGGGCCATTGTCCTTTTTTTTTACTGCACCCCAGAATTTTTACAGCATACAAGACAGGGCCAGTGTACATTTATCTTCACTACACCCCAGATTTTTTTTACATCATTCAATACAAGGCCAGTGTAAATTAATTTTAACAACAGCACCCCTGTATTGTTACACCATTCAAGACAGGGCCATTGTACATTTATTTTCACTGCACCCAAGACTTTTTAAAGCATACAAGACAGGGCCAGTGTTCATGTATTTTAACAGCAGCATCACTGAATTTTTATAGCACAAAAGACAGAGCCAGTGTACATTTATTTTCAGTGCACCCCAGATTTTTTAAAGCATACAAGACAGGGCCAGTGTACATTTATTTTCACTGCACCCCAGACTTTTTAAATCATACAAGACAGGGCCAGTGTTCATGTATTTTAACAGCAGCATCCCTGAATTTTTATAGCAGAAAAGACAGAGTCAGTGTACATTTATTTTCAGTGCACCCCAGATTTTTTAAAGCATACAAGACAGGACCAGTGTACATTTATCTTTACTGCACCCCAGATTTTTCACAGTATATAAGACAGGTCTAGTGCATATTTATTTTCACTGCACCCCAAATTTTTTTACATCATACAAGATAGGGCCAGTGTACATTTATTTTAACAGCAGTACTCCAGAATTTTTACATAATAAAAGACAGGGCTAGTGTACATTTATCTTCACTGCACTGTAGATTTATTTACAGCATATAAGACAGGGACAGTGTACATTTATTTTCACTGCATCCCAGATTTTTTACAGCATACAAGACAGGGCCAGTGTAGATTAATTTTAACAGTGGCACCCATGAATTTTAAAGCATAAAAGGCTGGGCCAGTGTACATTTATCTTCACTGCACTTCAGATTTTTTACAGCATAGAAGACAGTGCCAGTGTACATTTATCTTTAGTGCACTGCAGATGTATTTACAGCATGTAAACCAGGGCCAGTGTACATTTATTGTACATTTATTTTCACTGCAACCCAGATTTTTTACAGCATACAAGACAGGTCCAGTGTACATTTATTTTAACAGCTGTACCCCTTAATTTTACAGCATAAAAGGCAGGGCCAGAGTACATTTATTTTCACTGCACCCTATTTTTTTTCCCAGCATACAATACAGTGCCAGTGTACATTTATTTTCATTGCACCAAGCGATTTTTTACAGCATAAAAGACAGGGCCAGTGTAAATTTATTTTGACTGCACCCCAGATTTTTTACAGCATACAAGACATGAACAGTGTACATTTATCTTCACTGCACCGTAGATTTATTTACAGCATATAAGACAGGGCCTGTGTAAATTTATTTTATCAGTGGCACCCATGAATTTTACAGCATAAAAGGAAAGACCAGTGTACATTTATCTTCACTGCTACCCAGATTGTTTACAGCATATAAGACAGGGCCAGTGTACATTAATCTTCAGTGCACTGCAGATTTATTTACAGCATGTAAGCCAGGGCCAGTGTACATTTATTTTCACTGCAAACCAGCTTTTTACAGCATACAAGACAGGGCCAGTGTACATTTATTTTAACATCGGCACCCCTTAATTTTACAACATAAAAGGGAGGGCCAGTGTACATTTATTTTCATTGCACCAAGCGATTTTTTACAACATAAAAGACAGGACCAGTGTACTTTTATTTTCACTGCACCCCATAGTTTTTTTTACAGCATAGAAGAAAGGGCCAGTGTATATTCATCTTCACTGCACCCCATATTTTTTTACAGCATACAAGGCCAGTGTACTTTTTTTTAACATCAGCACCCCTGAATTTTTACAGCATAAAAGACAGAGCCAGTGTACATTTATCTTCACTGCACCCCAGATTTTTTACAGCATGTAAGACAGGGCCAGTGTACATTTAATTTCACTGCACGCCAGATTTTTTTATAGCATACAAGACAGGGCCAGTGTACATTTATTTTAACAACAGTATCTCTGAATTTTTTCAGCATAAAAGAAAGGGCCAGTGTACATTTATTTTCACTGCACCTCTAATTTTTTTTACAGCAAACAATACTGGGCAAGTGTACATTTATTTTCACTGCACTCCAGACTTTTTACAGTGTACAAGACAGGGCCAGTATACATGTATTTTAACAGCAGCATCCCTGAATTTTTACAGCACAAAAGAGAGGGCCATTGTACTTTATTTTCACTGCACCCCAGAACTTTGACAGCATACAAGACAGGGCCAGTGTACATTTATCTTCACTGCACCCCAGATTTTTTTTACAGCATACAAGAAAGGGCCAGTGTAAATTTATTTTAACAACTGCACCCCTGTATTGTTACACCATTCAAGACAGGGCCATTGTACATTTATTTTCACTGCACCCAGACTTTTTACAGCATACAAGACAGGGCCAGTGTTCATGTATTTTAACAGCAGCATCACTGAATTTTTGTAGCACAAAAGACAGAGCCAGTGTACATTTATTTTCAGTGCACCCCAGATTTTTTAAAGCATACAAGACAGGGCCAGTGTACATTTATTTTCACTGCACCCCAGACTTTTTAAAGCATACAAGACAGGGCCAGTGTTCATGTATTTTAACAGCAGCAACCCTGAATTTTTATAGCAGAAAAGACAGAGTCAGTGTACATTTATTTTCAGTGCACCCCAGATTTTTTAAAGCATACAAGACAGGACCAGTGTACATTTATCTTTACTGCACTCCAGATTTTTCACAGTATATAAGACAGGTCTAGTGTATATTTATTTTCACTGCACCCCAAATTTTTTTACATCATACAAGATAGGGCCAGTGTACATTTATTTTAACAGCAGTACTCCAGAATTTTTACATCATAAAAGACAGGGCTAGTGTACATTTATCTTCACTGCACTGTAAATTTATTTACAGCATATAAGACAGGGACAGTGTACATTTATTTTCACTGCATCCCAGATTTTTTACAGCATACAAGACAGGGCCAGTGTAGATTTATTTTAACAGTGGCACCCATGAATTTTAAAGCATAAAAGGCTGGGCCAGTGTACATTTATCTTCACTGCACTTCAGATTTTTTACAGCATAGAAGAAAGTGCCAGTGTACATTTATCTTTAGTGCACTGCAGATGTATTTACTGCATGTAAGCCAGGGCCAGTGTACATTAATGGTACATTTATTTTCACTGCAACCCAGATTTTTACAGCATACAAGACAGGACGAGTGTACATTTATTTTAACAGTGGTACCCCTTAATTTTACAGCATACAAGACAGGGCCAGTTTCCATTCATTTTAATATCGGCACCCCTTAATTTTACAGCATACAATACAGTGCCAGTGTACATTTATTTTCATTGCACCAAGCGATTTTTCTACAGCATAAAATACAGGACCAGTGTACTTTTATTTTCACTGCACCCCATATTTGTTACAGCATACAAGGCCAGTGTACTTTTCTTTTAACAGCAGCTCCCCTGAAATTTTACAGCATAAAAGACAGAGCCAGCGTACAATTATCTTTACTACACCCCAGATTTTTTACAGTATATAAGACAGGGCCAGTGTACATTTATTTTCACTGCACCCCATATTTTTTACAGCATACAAGACAGGGCCAGTGTACATTTATTTTAACAGCAGAACCCCTGAATTTTTACATCATAAAAGACAGGGCCAGTGTACATTTATTTTCACTGCACCCCATATTTTTTACAGCATACAAGACATGAACAGTGTACATTTATCTTTGCTGCACCGTAGATTTCTTTACAGCATATAAGACAGGGCCAGTGTACATTTATTTTCACTGCATCCCCGATTTTTACAGCATACAAGACAGGGCCAGTGTACATTAATTTTAACAGTGGAACCCATTAATTTTAAAGCATAAAAGGCAGGGCCAGTGTACATTTATCTTCACTGCAACCCAGATTTTTTTACAGCATATAAGACAGGGCCAGTGTACATTTATCTTCAGTGCAATGCAGATTTATTTACAGCATGTAAGCCAGGGCCAGTGTACATTTATTTCGCTGCAACCCTGATCATTTACAGCATACAAGACAGGTCCAGTGTACATTTATTTTAACAACAGAACCCCTTAATTTTACAGCATAAAAGGAAGGGCCAGTGTACATTTATTTTCATTGCACCAAGCTATTTTTTACAGCATAAAAGACAGGACCAGTGTACTTTTATTTTCACTGCACCCCATAGCTTTTTACAGCATAGAAGAAAGGGCCAGTGTATATTCATCTTCACTGCACCCCATATCTTTTACAGCATGCAAGGCCAGTGTACTATTCTTTAAACATCAGCACCCCTGAATTTTCACAGCATAAAAGACAGAGCCAGTGTACATTTATCTTCACTGCACCCCAGATTTTTTACAACATGTAAGACAGAGCCAGTGTACATTTATTTTCACTGCACCCCAGAAATTTTACAGCATATAAGACAGGGCCAGTGTACATTTATTTTAACAGCAGAACCCCTGGATTTTTACAGCATAAAAGATAGGGCCACTGTATATTTATTTTCACTGCACCCCAGATTTTTTACAGCATACAATACAGGGCAAGTGTACATTTATCTTCACTGCACCCCAGACTTTTGACAGCATGTAAGAAAGGGACAGTGTACATTTATTTTCACTGCATGACAGATTTTTTACAGCATAAAAGACAGGGCCAGTGTACATTTATTTTAACAACAGTATACCTGAATTTTTACAGCATAAAAGACAGGGCCAGTGTACATTTATTTTCACTGCACCTCATTTTTTTACAGCATAAAATACAGGGCCAGTGTACATTTATTTTCACTGCACCCCATATTTTTTACAGCATACACAACAGGGTCAGTGTACATTTATTTTAACAGCAGAACCCCTGGATTTTTACTGCATAAAAGACAGGGCCAGTGTACATTTATTTTCACTGCACCCCATATTTTTTACAGCATACAAGACATGAACAGTGTACATTTATCTTCACTGCACCGTAGATTTCTTTACAGCATATAAGACAGGGACAGTGTACATTTATTTTCACTGCATCCCAGATTTTTACAGCATACAAGACAGGGCCAGTGTACATTTATTTTAACAGTGGCACCCATGAATGTTAAAGCATAAAAGGCAGGGCCAGTGAACATTTATCTTCACTGCAACCATGATTTTTTACAGCATATAAGACAGGGCCAATGTACATTTATCTTCAGTGCTCTGCAGATTTATTTACAGCATGTAAGCCAGGGCCAGTGTACATTTATTTGCACTGCAACCCAGATCTTTTACATTTATTTTAACATCGGCACCCCTTAATTTTACAGCATAAAAGGAAGGGCCAGTGTACATTTATTTACATTGCACCAAGCTATTTTTTACAGCATCAAAGACAGGACCAGTGTACTTTTATTTTCACTGCACCCCTAGTTTTTTTTAAAGCATAGAAGAAAGGGCCAGTGTATATTCATCTTCACCACCCCATATTTTTTTACAGCATACAAGACAGGGCCAGTGTACATTTATTTTAACAGCATAACCCCTGGATTTTTACAGCATACAAGACAGGGCCATTGTACATTCATTTTCATTGCAACCCAAATTTATTACAGCATACAAAACAGGGACAGTGTACATTTATTTTAACAGTTGCACCCCTTAATTTTACAGCATAAAAGGCAGGGCCAGTGTACATTTATTTTCACTGCACCCTAATTTTTTTACAGCATACAATACAGTGCCAGTGTACATTTATTTTCATTGCACCAAGATTTTTTACAGCATAAAAGACAGGACCAGTGTACTTTTATTTTCACTGCACCCCATATTTTTTTTTCAGCATACAAGTGTTACCTTCACTGTACTTGGTACTCAGGGTACAGGTTGGACAAGCTCCGAGTACAGGAACGTAATACTGTAATAAGGGCGAAGTTCAGCAGTTACTCCTAAGAAGCCCTGACTCCGTTGTCTCACCCTCGTGGTCAGTCTATGTCTGCGAGACTATGTTTGCTTGGTCCCATGGTAGCTGTGTTTGGAGGGCGGATTAAGTCTGCACAACTCCTATGCCCCCCGGTCTTAGTTGGAGACAAGGCGTAAACTGAGATGGGGTGATAACAAGGGGAACCTCTAACTAAAACCCGAAACAGAGTTAGGGGCAACTCCAGAACTCAAAACAAAAGTATGTGCGGCTCAGCCGCCAAGACAAACTACAACAAAGGCAATGCTGTCCACACGCCGACACAATACTGTTGTGTACTGGCGATGTCAGCATACGCAGAACCCTCTGCAGAAAATCCAAAGCAAATCTAACAAGAAGCTACAGCCAAGGCCGTAAGATGCGGCAAAGCCGCTACTCTCGAGACCGGTGTGAATACAGGCGGACGGTCAAGAACCCCCAAAGCCGCAGTCACAGGCTCACAGAACCGGAGGGCAGGCAGGATTCCGACAACAGGACAGAGGACACCAAGACACAGGATAACTGGATCAGGAACAGGCAAGACCACAGGACTTATGGATCAAAGGTTGACAGAATCACCGGGTTTCAGGACAGGAATGATCCAAGACAGGAAGCAGCTCACAAGAAGCTCCGGACTCTGACAGAGCTGAGTACACAGGATTCCAGTATCAGACAGGGCCGGGACACAGATGCAATACTGGACAAGACACTAATCGGGAACATACAGGTATCTTAACAGAATGTCTATCAACAGCTCAGAACAGCAGAGCTAGCTGGGTAATAAGGGAACACACCCCAATCAGGATGGCTGGAGACCAGGCACACTGTAATGGCCAAATACCTGCAGGTGAGAGTAACACAGACAAGAGCCAGATTGCAGTACAGAGACTCACCACATAATGATCAACTATCTGACAGGTGAGGCTAAACACATAGAAACAGGCTGCAATTACACAGACTCACCACCGGCGGCCAGCAAGAGTCTTCTAAACCAGTGTAATGGAAATCCTGGCATGCGAACAGTACTATAATACAAAATACATAAATGGAAAGCAAACAGGAGTGAACCACTGCTTGTGGTTCATAACAGTACCCTCTCCATAAGGGTGGACTCCGGACACCCCACAAAATCCAAGGGGGACAGAAACAGAAGTACAACATAAAATACACAACGAAAATGAAAAACAGGAATGAGATGCAGCCGTGGCTCATAACAACAAGAAAGGGCCAGTGTATATTCATCTTCACTGCACCACAGAATTTTTACAGCATACAAGGCCAGTGTACTTTTCTTTTAACATCAGAACCCCTGAATTTTTACAACATAAAAGACAGAGCCAGTGTACATTAATCTTCACTGCATCCCAGATTTTTTACAGCATACAAGACAGGACAAGTAAACATTTATCTTCACTGCACCCCAGATTTTTTACAACATACAAGACATGGCCAGTGTACATTTATTTTAAGGACAAAGAAAAAGAATGTAACTCAGCGCTCAGTCCTGTTCCAGCATAAATGTCCAATGAGAAGCAATATCTTCTGTAAGTCGCAAGACCACTGATGAATGGTGTGTCAATGTTCAATCGTCAGTCCATATGATTCTCCGTGATGATAAATGAACCTCAGAATAAACCAAATTGAAAAAACAATGTGTAGTATGTCCACATGAAATGAATGACACCCATGTGAGAATATGAAAAAGATGTGAGGGTCTGCGTACCAGGACTTACACTTTCAGAAGGTGAATGACTCCCATAAAGGTATCTTTAACACCGATAAGCAGAGATGTGGATGTATCAACCGTACACACCTTTACAAGAAATCCCAATGGTAGGACGTACCGTACTCACACAACACACAGTGGAAGTACTCTCATAAAGGTATCTTTTAGCCACCAGTATTCAAACGTGCGAAAGAAGCCGACACAAACACACCTTCATAAATGGTTCCCCTGAGGTGGGACGTACCGTACTCACATGGCACAGAGTAGTTATCCTCATATAATGGTTTCTTTATCTGTGTCCTCCAAACTTTATAGTAGGGACAGTGAGGTGAACAAAAAGTATAAAGCTGATTTGACAATCACACAGAATTCTGCCACTTCCATGCACAGCCAAAACTCCACATCTCTGGTTATCAGTGTTAAAGATACCTTTATGGGAGTCATTCACCTTCTGAAAGTGTTTTCAGTGAAAGTGTGTTACATATATTTTCACTGCACCCCATATTTTTTTACAGCATACAAGACAAGTACAGTGTACATTTATCTAAACTGCACCCCATATTTTTTACAGCATATAAGATAGGGGCAGTGTATATTTAGTTTCACTGCACCCCATATTTTTTTAAAGCATAAAAGACAGGGCCCGTGTACATTTATCTTCACTGCACCCCATATTTTTTACAGCACACAAGACAGGGCCTGTGTACATTTCTTTTACCAGCAGCACCCATGAATTTTTACAGCATAAAAAACAGCCAGAGTACATTTATCTTCACTGCACCCCAGATTTTTTACAGCATACAAGACATTGCAAGTGTACATTTATATTGACTGCACCCCATATTTTTTACAGCATGTAAGACAGGGACAGTGTACATTTTTTTCACTGCATGCTAGATTTTTTTAATAGAATACAATACCTGGCCAGTGTACATTTATTTTCATTGCACCCCAGATGTTTTACAGCATAAAAAAAGGCCAGTGTACACTTATTTTAACAGCAGTACTCCTGATTTTTTACAGCATAAAAGACAGGGCTAGTGTATATTTATTTTCACTGCACTCCAGATATTTTACAGCATACAAGACAGGGCTAGTGCACATTTATTTTAAGAGCAGCACCCCCGGAATTTTACAGCATAAAAGGCAGGGCCAGTCTACATTTATTTTAACGGCACCCCAACATTTTTTACAGCATTTAATACAGGGCCAGTCTACATTTATTTTTATTGCACCCAGATTTTTTACAGCATAAAAAGACAGGACCAATGTACATATATTTTCACTGCACCCCATATTTTTTACAGCATACAAGACAAGTACAGTGTACATTTATCTAAACTGCACCCCAGATTTTTTACAGCATATAAGATAGGGGCAGTGAATATTTAGTTTCACTGCACCCCATATTTTTTTAAAGCATAAAAGACAGGGCCCGTGTACATTTATCTTCAATGCACCCCATATTTTTTACAGCACACAAGACAGGGCCTGTTTACATTTCTTTTACCAGCAGCACCTATGAATTTTTACAGCATAAAAAACAGCCAGAGTACATTTATCTTCACTGCACCCCAGATTTTTTACAGCATACAAGACATTGCAAGTGTACATTTATATTGACTGCACCCCATATTTTTTACAGCATGTAAGACAGGGACAGTGTACATTTTTTTCACTGCATGCTAGATTTTTTTAATAGAATACAATACCTGGCCAGTGTGCATTTATTTTCATTGCACCCCAGATGTTTTACAGCATACAAAAAGGCCAGTGTACACTTATTTTAACAGCAGTACTCCTGATTTTTTACAGCATAAAAGACAGGGCTAGTGTATATTTATTTTCACTGCACCCTGGATTTTTTACAGCATACAAGACAGGGCCAGTGTACATTTATTTTAACAACGGAACCCCTGAATTTTACAGCATAAAAGGCAGGGCCGGTGTACATTTATTTTCATGGCACCCCAACATTTTTTACAGCATTTAATACAGGGCCAGTGTACATTTCTTTTTATTGCACCCAGATTTTTTACAGCATAAAAGACAGGACCAGTGTACGTATATTTTCACTGCATCCCATATTTTTTACAGCATACAAGACAGGGACAGTGTACATTTATCTTAACTGCACCCCAGATTTTTTACAGCATATAAGATATGGGCAGTGTACATTTATTGTCATTGCACCCCAGATTTTTTTAATGCATAAAAGACAAGGCCCATGTACATTTATCTTTACTGCACCCCATATTTTTTACAGCACACAAGACAGGGACCGTGTATGTTTATCTTAACTGCACCCCAGATTTTTTAAAGCATACAAGACAGGGCCAGTGTACCTTTCTTTTAACAGAAGCACCCATGAATTTTTACAGCATAAAAAACATCCAGAGTATATTTATCTTCACTGCACCCCAGATTTTTTACAGCATACAAGACATGGCAAGTGTACATTTATCTTCACTGCACCCCAAATTTTTTACAGTATGGAAGACAGTCACAGTGTACTTTTTTTTACTGCACGCTAGAATTTTTTACAGCATACAATACTGGGCCAGTGTACATTTATTTCAATTGCACCCCAGATTCTTTACAAAATATAAGACAGGGTCAGTGTACATTTATTTTAACAGCAGTACTCCTGAATTTTTACAGCATAAAAGACAGGGCTAGTGTGTGTTTATTTTCACTGCACCCGGAATTTTTTACAGCATATAAGACAGGGCCAGTGTACATTTATCTTCACTGCACCCCAGATCTTTTACAGCATACAAGACAGGGCCAGTGTACTTTTCTTTTAGCAGCAGCACCCATGAATTTTACAGCATAAAAGACAGGGCCAGAGTACATTTATTTTCACTGCACTTTAATTTTTTTTACAACATATAAGACAGGGCCAGTGTACATTTATCTTCAGTGCACTGCAGATTTATTTACAGTATGTAAGCCAAGGCCAGTGTACATTTATTTTTACTGCAACCCAGAATTTTTACAGCATACAAGACATGGCCAGTGTACATTTATTTTAACAGTGGAACCCCTTAATTTTACAGCATAAAATGCAGGGCCAGTGTACATTTATTTTCACTGCACCCTAAAAAAATTTACAGCATGTAAGCCAGGGCCAGAATACATTTATTTTCACTGCAACCCAGATTTTTTACAGCATACAAGACAGGGCCAGTGTACATTTATTTTAACAGCAGAACCCCTGGATTTTTACAGTATATAAGACAGGGCCAGTGTACATTTATCTTCACTGCACCACAGATTTTTTACAGAATACAAGACAGGGTAAGTGTATTCATTTATCTTTACTGCACCCTCATTTTTTTATATCATACAAGACAGGGCTAGTGTACATTTATTTTTACTGCTCCCCGGATTTTTTACAGCATGTAAGACAGGTCCAGTGCACATTTATTTTCACTGCACTCCAGATATTTTACAGCATACAAGACAGGGCTAGTGTACATTTATTTTAACAGCAGCACCCCCAGAATTTTACAGCATAAAAGGCAGGGCCAGTCTACATTTATTTTAAAGGCACCCCAACATTTTTACAGCATTTAATACAGGGCCAGTCTACATTTATTTTTATTGCACCCAGATTTTTTACAGCATAAAAAGACAGGACCAGTGTACATATATTTTCACTGCACCCCATATTTTTTACAGCATACAAGACAAGTACAGTGTACATTTATCTAAACTGCACCCCAGATTTTTTACAGCATATAAGATAGGGGCAGTGTATATTTAGTTTCACTGCACCCCATATGTTTTTAAAGCATAAAAGACAGGGCCCGTGTACATTTATCTTCACTGCACCCCATATTTTTTACAGCACACAAGACAGGGCCTGTGTACATTTATCTTCACTGCACCCCAGATTTTTACAGCATACAAGACAGGGCCAATGTACCTTTCTTTTACCTGCAGCACCCATGAATTTTTACAGCATAAAAAACAGCCAGAGTACATTTATCTTCACTGCGCCCCAGATTTTTTACAGCATACAAGACATTGCAAGTGTACATTTATCTTGACTGCACCCCAGATTTTTTACAGCATGTAAGATAGGGACAGTGTACATTTTTTTCACTGCATGCTAGATTTTTTTAATAGAATACAATACCTGGCCAGTGTACATTTATTTTCATTGCACCCCAGATGTTTTACAGCATAAAAGACAGGACCAGTGTACGTATATTTTCAATGCATCCCATATTTTTTACAGCATACAAGACAAGTACAGTGTACATTTATCTAAACTGCACCCCAGATTTTTAACAGCATATAAGATAGGGGCAGTGTATATTTATTTTCACTGCATCCCAGATTTTTTACAGCATACAAGACAGGGCTAGTGTACATTTATTTTAACAACGGCACCCCTGAATTTTACAGCATAAAATGCAGGGCCAGTGTACCTTTATCTTCACTGCACTTCAGATTTTTTACAGCATATAAGACAGGGCCAGAGTACATTTATCTTCAGTGCACTACACATTTATTTACAGCATGTAAGCCAGGGCCAGTGTACATTTACTGTCACAGCAACCCAGATTTTTTTAAAGCATACAAGACAGGGCCAGTGTACATTTATTTAACAGTGGCACCCCTGAATTTTACAGCATAAAAGGCAGGACCAGTGTACTTTTATTTTCAATGCATCCCATAGTTTTTTTTACAGCATAGAAGAAAGAACCAGCGTATATTCATCTTCACTGCAGCCCAGATTTTTTACAGCATACAAGGCCAGTGTACTTTTCCAACAGTAGCATCCCTGAAATTTTACGGCATAAAAGACAGAGCCAGTGTACATTTATCTTCACTGCACCCCAGATTTTTTACAGCATACAAGACAGGGTAAGTGTACATTTATCGTCACTGCACCCCAGATTTTTTACAGCATGTAAGACAGGGACAGTGTCAATTGATTTTCACTGCACCCCAGATGTTTTACAGCATACAAGACAGGGCCAGTGTACATGTATTTTAACAGCATCATCCCTGAATTTTTACAGCACAAAAGACAGAGCCAGTGTACATTTATTTTCACTGGACCCCAGATTTTTTTTACAGCATACAAGACAAGGCCAGTGTATATTTATCTTCACTGCACCCCAGATATTTTTACAGCATACAAGACAGGACCAGTGTACATTTATCTTTACTGCACCCCAGATTTTTTTACAGAATATAAGACAGGGCCAGTGTACATTTATTTTCACTGCACCCCAGACTTTTTACAGCATACAAGACAGGGCCAGTGTACATTTATTTTAACAGCATAACCCCTGTATTTTTACACCATACAAGACAGGGCTATTGTACATTTATTTTCAATGGACCCCAGCTATTTTTACAGCATACAAGACAGGACCAGTGTACATTTATCTTTACTGCGCCCCAGATTTTTTACAGTATATAAAACAGGGCCAGTGTACATTTATTTTCACTGCACCCCAGATTTTTTACAGCATCCAAGACAGGGCCAGTGTACATTTATTTTAACAGCAGAACCCATGGATTTTTACAGCATACAAGACAGGGCCAGTGTACATTTATTTTAACAGCAGAACCCCTGTATTTTTACAGTATATAAGACAGGGCCAGTGTACATTTATCATCACTGCACCCCAGATTTTTTACAGCATATAAGACAGGGTAAGTGTGTACATTTATCTTTCCTACACACAATTTTTTTTATATCATTCAAGACATGGCTAGTGTACATCTATTTTTACTGCACCCTGGATTTTTTACAGCATGTAAGACAGGGCCAGTGTACATTTATTTTCAGTGCACCCCAGATTTTTTACAGCATACAAGACAGAGACAGTGTACATTTATTTTAACAACAGCATCCCTTAATTTTTAAAGCATGTAAGAGAGGGCCAGTGTACATTTATTTTCAATGCACCCCCGATTTTTTTTTACAGCATACAATACTGGGCCAGTGTACATTTATTTTCACTGCATCCCAGATTTTTTACAGCATACAAGACAGGGCCAGTGTACATTTATTTTAACAGCAGCACCCCTGAATTTTACAGCATTAAAATGCAGGGCCAGTGTACATTTATCTTCACTGCACTTCAGATTTTTTACAGCATATAAGACAGGGCCAGAGTTAATTTATCTTCAGTGCACTACAAATTTATTTACAGCATGTAAGCCAGGGCCAGTGTACATTTAATGTCACTGCAACCCAGATTTTTTTACAGAATCAAGGCAGGGCCAGTGTACATTTATTTAACAGCAGCACCCCTGAATTTTACAGCATAAAAGGCAGGACCAGTGTACTTTTATTTTCAATGCATCCCATAGTTTTTTTTACAGCATAGAAGAAAGGACCAGTGTATATTCATCTTCACTGCAGCCCAGATTTTTTACAGCATACAAGGCCAGTGTACTTTTCTAACAGCAGCATCCCTGAAATTTTACAGCATAAAAGACAGAGCCAGTGTACATTTATCTTCACTGCACCCCAGATTTTTTACAGCATACAAGACAGGGTAAGTGTACATTTATCGTCACTGCACCCCGGATTTTTTACAGCATGTAAGACAGGGATAGTGTCAATTGATTTTCACTGCACCCCAGATGTTTTACAGCATACAAGACAGGGCCAGTGTACATGTATTTTAACAGCAGCATCCCTGAATTTTTACAGCACAAAAGACAGAGCCAGTGTACATTTATTTTCACTGGACCCCAGATTTTTTTTACAGCATACAAGACAAGGCCAGTGTATATTTATCTTCACTGTACCCCAGATTTTTTTACAACATACAAGACAGGACCAGTGTACATTTATTTTAACAACAGCACGCCTGTATTATTACACCAAACAAGACATGGCCATTGTACATTTATTTTCACTGCACCCCAGATATTTTTACAGCATACAAGACAGGGCCAGTGTACATTTATTTTAACAGCGGCACCCCTGAATTTTACAGCATTAAAATGCAGGGCCAGTGTACATTTATCTTCACTGCACTTCAGATTTTTTACAGCATATAAGACAGGGCCAGAGTTAATTTATCTTCAGTGCACTACACATTTATTTACAGCATGTAAGCCAGGGCCAGTGTACATTTAATGTCACTGCAACCCAGATTTTTTTACAGAATCAAGGCAGGGCCAGTGTACATTTATTTAACAGCGGCACCCCTGAATTTTACAGCATAAAAGGCAGGACCAGTGTACTTTTATTTTCAATGCATCCCATAGTTTTTTTTACAGCATAGAAGAAAGGACCAGTGTATATTCATCTTCACTGCAGCCCAGATTTTTTACAGCATACAAGGCCAGTGTACTTTTCTAACAGCAGCATCCCTGAAATTTTACAGCATAAAAGACAGAGCCAGTGTACATTTATCTTCACTGCACCCCAGATTTTTTACAGCATACAAGACAGGGTAAGTGTACATTTATCGTCACTGCACCCCAGATTTTTTACAGCATGTAAGACAGGGACAGTGTAAATTTATTTTCACTGCACCCCAGATGTTTTACAGCATACAAGACAGGGCCAGTGTACATGTATTTTAACAGCAGCATCCCTGAATTTTTACAGCACAAAAGACATGGCCATTGTACATTTATTTTCACTGCACCCCAGATATTTTTACAGCATACAAGACAGGACCAGTGTACATTTATCTTTACTGCACCCCAGATTTTTTTACAGTATATAAGAGAGGGCCAGTGTACATTTATTTTCACTGCACCCCAGATTTTTTACAGCATACAAGACAGGGCCAGTGTACATTTATTTTAACAGCAGAACCCATGGATTTTTACAGCATACAAGACAGGGCCAGTGTACATTTATTTTAACAGCAGAACCCCTGTATTTTTACAGTATATAAGACAGGGCCAGTGTACATTTATCTTCACTGCACCCCAGATTTTTTACAGCATATAAGACAGGGTAAGTGTGTACATTTATCTTTCCTACACACATTTTTTTTTATATCATTCAAGACAGGGCTAGTGTACATCTATTTTTACTGCACCCTGGATTTTTTACAGCATTTAAGACAGGGCCAGTGTACATTTATTTTCACTGCACCCCAGATATTTTACAGCATACAAGACAGGGCCAGTGTACATTTACTTTAACAGCAGAACCCTGAATTTTACAGCATAAAAGGCAGTGCCAGTGTACATTTATTTTCACGGCACCCCAACATTTTTTTACAGCGTTTAATACAGGGCCAGTGTACATTTATTTCTATTGCACCCAGATTTTTTTTACAGCATAAAAGACAGGACCAGTGTACGTATATTTTCACTGCGTCCCATATTTTTTACAGCATACAAGACAAGTACAGTGTACATTTATCTAAACTGCACCCCAGATTTTTTACAGCATATAAGATAGGGGCAGTGTATATTTAGTTTCACTGCACCCTAGATTTTTTTACAGCATAAAAGACAGGGCCCATGTACATTTATCTTCACTGCACCCCATATTTTTTCAGCACACAGGACAGGGCCTGTGTACATTTATCTTCACTGCACCCCAGATTTTTACAGCATACAAGACAGGGCCAGTGTACCTTTCTTTTACCAGCAGCACCCATGAATTTTAACAGCATAAAAAACAGCCAGAGTACATTTATCTTCACTACACCCCAGATTTTTTACAGCATACAAAACAGAGACAGTGTACATTTATTTTAACAACAGCATCCTTTAGTTTTTACAGCATAAACGAAAGGGCCAGTGTACATTTATTTTCACTACACCCCAGATTTGTTACAGCATTGAAGACAAGGCCAGTGTACATTTATTTTAACAACAGCATCCCTGAATTTTTACAGCATAAAAGACAGGGCCAGTGTACATTTATTTTCAATGCACCCCAGATTTTTTTTTACAGCATACAATACTGGGCCAGTGTACATTTATTTTCACTGCATCCCAGATTTTTTACAGCATACAAGACAGGTCCAGTGTACATTTATTTTAACAGCGGCACCCCTGAATTTTACAGCATAAAATGCAGGGCCAGTGTACATTTATCTTCACTGCACTTCAGATTTATTACAGCATATAAGACAGGGCCAGAGTACATTTATCTTCAGTGCACTACACATTTATTTACAGCATGTAAGCCAGGGCCAGTGTACATTTAATGTCACTGCAACCCAGATTTTTTTTACAGAATACAAGACAGGGACAGTGTACATTTATTTAACAGCGGCACCCCTGAATTTTACAGCATAAAAGGCAGGACCAGTGTACTTTTATTTTCAATGCATCCCATAGTTTTTTTACAGCATAGAAGAAAGGACCTGCGTATATTCATCTTCACTGCAGCCCAGATTTTTTACAGCATACAAGGCCAGTGTACTTTTCTAACAGCAGCATCCCTGAAATTTTACAGCATAAAAGACAGAGCCAGTGTACATTTATCTTCACTGCACCCCAGATTTTTTACAGTATACAAGACAGGATAAGTGTACATTTATCGTTACTGCTCCCCAGATTTTTTTACAGCATGTAAGACAGGGCCAGTGTACATTTATTTTCACTGCACCCCAGATGTTTTACAGCATACAATACAGGGCCAGTGTACATGTATTTTAACAGCAGCATCCCTGAATTTTTACAGCACAAAAGACAGAGCTAGTGTACATTTATTTTCACTGGACCCCAGATTTTGTACAGCATACAAGACAGGGCCAGTGTACCTTTCTTTTACCAGCAGCACCCATGAATTTTTACAGCATAAAAAACAGCCAGAGTACATTTATCTTCACTACACCCCAGATTTTTTACAGCATACAAAACAGAGACAGTGTACATTTATTTTAACAACAGCATCCTTTAATTTTTACAGCATAAACGAAAGGGCCAGTGTACATTTATTTTCACTACACCCCAGATTTGTTACAGCATTGAAGACAAGGCCAGTGTACATTTATTTTAGAAACAGCATCCCTGAATTTTTACAGCATAAAAGACAGGGCCAGTGTACATTTATTTTCAATGCACCCCAGATTTTTTTTTGCAGCATACAATACTGGGCCAGTGTACATTTATTTTCACTGCATCCCAGATTTTTTACAGCATACAAGACAGGTCCAGTGTACATTTATTTTAACAGTGGCACCCCTGAATTTTACAGCATAAAATGCAGGGCCAGTGTACATTTATCTTCACTGCACTTCAGATTTATTACAGAATATAAGACAGGGCCAGAGTACATTTATCTTCAGTGCACTACACATTTATTTACAGCATGTAAGCCAGGGCCAGTGTACATTTAATGTCACTGCAACACAGATTTTTTTTACAGAATACAAGACAGGGACAGTGTACATTTATTTAACAGCGGCACCCCTGAATTTTACAGCATAAAAGGCAGGACCAGTGTACTTTTATTTTCAATGCATCCCATAGTTTTTTTACAGCATACAATACTGGGCCAGTGTACATTTATTTTAACAGCATAACCCCTGTATTTTTACACCATACAAGACAGGGCTATTGTACATTTATTTTCAATGGACCCCAGCTATTTTTACAGCATACAAGACAGGGCCAGTGTACATTTATCTTCACTGCACTTCAGATTTATTACAGCATATAAGACAGGGCCAGAGTACATTTATCTTCAGTGCACTACACATTTATTTACAGCATGTAAGCCAGGGCCAGTGTACATTTAATGTCACTGCAACCCAGATTTTTTTTACAGAATACAAGACAGGGACAGTGTACATTTATTTAACAGCGGCACCCCTGAATTTTACAGCATAAAAGGCAGGACCAGTGTACTTTTATTTTCAATGCATCCCATAGTTTTTTTACAGCATAGAAGAAAGGACCTGCGTATATTCATCTTCACTGCAGCCCAGATTTTTTACAGCATACAAGGCCAGTGTACTTTTCTAACAGCAGCATCCCTGAAATTTTACAGCATAAAAGACAGAGCCAGTGTACATTTATCTTCACTGCACCCCAGATTTTTTACAGTATACAAGACAGGATAAGTGTACATTTATCGTTACTGCTCCCCAGATTTTTTTACAGCATGTAAGACAGGGCCAGTGTACATTTATTTTCACTGCACCCCAGATGTTTTACAGCATACAATACAGGGCCAGTGTACATGTATTTTAACAGCAGCATCCCTGAATTTTTACAGCACAAAAGACAGAGCTAGTGTACATTTATTTTCACTGGACCCCAGATTTTGTACAGCATACAAGACAGGGCCAGTGTACCTTTCTTTTACCAGCAGCACCCATGAATTTTTACAGCATAAAAAACAGCCAGAGTACATTTATCTTCACTACACCCCAGATTTTTTACAGCATACAAAACAGAGACAGTGTACATTTATTTTAACAACAGCATCCTTTAATTTTTACAGCATAAACGAAAGGGCCAGTGTACATTTATTTTCACTACACCCCAGATTTGTTACAGCATTGAAGACAAGGCCAGTGTACATTTATTTTAGAAACAGCATCCCTGAATTTTTACAGCATAAAAGACAGGGCCAGTGTACATTTATTTTCAATGCACCCCAGATTTTTTTTTTGCAGCATACAATACTGGGCCAGTGTACATTTATTTTCACTGCATCCCAGATTTTTTACAGCATACAAGACAGGTCCAGTGTACATTTATTTTAACAGTGGCACCCCTGAATTTTACAGCATAAAATGCAGGGCCAGTGTACATTTATCTTCACTGCACTTCAGATTTATTACAGAATATAAGACAGGGCCAGAGTACATTTATCTTCAGTGCACTACACATTTATTTACAGCATGTAAGCCAGGGCCAGTGTACATTTAATGTCACTGCAACCCAGATTTTTTTTACAGAATACAAGACAGGGACAGTGTACATTTATTTAACAGCGGCACCCCTGAATTTTACAGCATAAAAGGCAGGACCAGTGTACTTTTATTTTCAATGCATCCCATAGTTTTTTTACAGCATAGAAGAAAGGACCTGCGTATATTCATCTTCACTGCAGCCCAGATTTTTTACAGCATACAAGGCCAGTGTACTTTTCTAACAGCAGCATCCCTGAAATTTTACAGCATAAAAGACAGAGCCAGTGTACATTTATCTTCACTGCACCCCAGATTTTTTACAGTATACAAGACAGGATAAGTGTACATTTATCGTTACTGCTCCCCAGATTTTTTTACAGCATGTAAGACAGGGCCAGTGTACATTTATTTTCACTGCACCCCAGATGTTTTACAGCATACAATACAGGGCCAGTGTACATGTATTTTAACAGCAGCATCCCTGAATTTTTACAGCACAAAAGACAGAGCTAGTGTACATTTATTTTCACTGGACCCCAGATTTTGTACAGCATACAAGACAGGGCCAGTGTACCTTTCTTTTACCAGCAGCACCCATGAATTTTTACAGCATAAAAAACAGCCAGAGTACATTTATCTTCACTACACCCCAGATTTTTTACAGCATACAAAACAGAGACAGTGTACATTTATTTTAACAACAGCATCCTTTAATTTTTACAGCATAAACGAAAGGGCCAGTGTACATTTATTTTCACTACACCCCAGATTTGTTACAGCATTGAAGACAAGGCCAGTGTACATTTATTTTAGAAACAGCATCCCTGAATTTTTACAGCATAAAAGACAGGGCCAGTGTACATTTATTTTCAATGCACCCCAGATTTTTTTTTGCAGCATACAATACTGGGCCAGTGTACATTTATTTTCACTGCATCCCAGATTTTTTACAGCATACAAGACAGGTCCAGTGTACATTTATTTTAACAGTGGCACCCCTGAATTTTACAGCATAAAATGCAGGGCCAGTGTACATTTATCTTCACTGCACTTCAGATTTATTACAGAATATAAGACAGGGCCAGAGTACATTTATCTTCAGTGCACTACACATTTATTTACAGCATGTAAGCCAGGGCCAGTGTACATTTAATGTCACTGCAACACAGATTTTTTTTACAGAATACAAGACAGGGACAGTGTACATTTATTTAACAGCGGCACCCCTGAATTTTACAGCATAAAAGGCAGGACCAGTGTACTTTTATTTTCAATGCATCCCATAGTTTTTTTACAGCATACAATACTGGGCCAGTGTACATTTATTTTAACAGCATAACCCCTGTATTTTTACACCATACAAGACAGGGCTATTGTACATTTATTTTCAATGGACCCCAGCTATTTTTACAGCATACAAGACAGGGCCAGTGTACATTTATCTTCACTGCACTTCAGATTTATTACAGCATATAAGACAGGGCCAGAGTACATTTATCTTCAGTGCACTACACATTTATTTACAGCATGTAAGCCAGGGCCAGTGTACATTTAATGTCACTGCAACCCAGATTTTTTTTACAGAATACAAGACAGGGACAGTGTACATTTATTTAACAGCGGCACCCCTGAATTTTACAGCATAAAAGGCAGGACCAGTGTACTTTTATTTTCAATGCATCCCATAGTTTTTTTACAGCATAGAAGAAAGGACCTGCGTATATTCATCTTCACTGCAGCCCAGATTTTTTACAGCATACAAGGCCAGTGTACTTTTCTAACAGCAGCATCCCTGAAATTTTACAGCATAAAAGACAGAGCCAGTGTACATTTATCTTCACTGCACCCCAGATTTTTTACAGTATACAAGACAGGATAAGTGTACATTTATCGTTACTGCACCCCAGATTTTTTACAGCATGTAAGACAGGGCCAGTGTACATTTATTTTCACTGCACCCCAGATGTTTTACAGCATACAATACAGGGCCAGTGTACATGTATTTTAACAGCAGCATCCCTGAATTTTTACAGCACAAAAGACAGAGCTAGTGTACATTTATTTTCACTGGACCCCAGATTTTGTACAGCATACAAGACAGGGCCAGTGTACCTTTCTTTTACCAGCAGCACCCATGAATTTTTACAGCATAAAAAACAGCCAGAGTACATTTATCTTCACTACACCCCAGATTTTTTACAGCATACAAAACAGAGACAGTGTACATTTATTTTAACAACAGCATCCTTTAATTTTTACAGCATAAACGAAAGGGCCAGTGTACATTTATTTTCACTACACCCCAGATTTGTTACAGCATTGAAGACAAGGCCAGTGTACATTTATTTTAACAACAGCATCCCTGAATTTTTACAGCATAAAAGACAGGGCCAGTGTACATTAATTTTCAATGCACCCCAGATTTTTTTTTACAGCATACAATACTGGGCCAGTGTACATTTATTTTCACTGCATCCCAGATTTTTTACAGCATACAAGACAGGTCCAGTGTACATTTATTTTAACAGTGGCACCCCTAAATTTTACAGCATAAAATGCAGGGCCAGTGTACATTTATCTTCACTGCACTTCAGATTTATTACAGCATATAAGACAGGGCCAGAGTACATTTATCTTCAGTGCACTACACATTTATTTACAGCATGTAAGCCAGGGCCAGTGTACATTTAATGTCACTGCAACCCAGATTTTTTTTGCAGAATACAAGACAGGGACAGTGTACATTTATTTAACAGCGGCACCCCTGAATTTTACAGCATAAAAGGCAGGACCAGTGTACTTTTATTTTCAATGCATCCCATAGTTTTTTTACAGCATAGAAGAAAGGACCTGCGTATATTCATCTTCACTGCAGCCCAGATTTTTTACAGCATACAAGGCCAGTGTACTTGTCTAACAGCAGCATCCCTGAAATTTTACAGCATAAAAGACAGAGCCAGTGTACATTTATCTTCACTGCACCCCTGATTTTTTACAGTATACAAGACAGGGTAAGTGTACATTTATCGTCACTGCACCCCAGATTTTTTACAGCATGTAAGACAGGGACAGTGTAAATTGATTTTCACTGCACCCCAGATGTTTTACAGCATACAAGACAGGGTCAGTGTACATGTATTTTAACAGCAGCATCCCTGAATTTTTACAGCACAAAAGACAGAGCCAGTGTACATTTATTTTCATTGCACCCCAGATTTTTTTACAGTATATAAGACAGGGCCAGTGTACATTTATTTTCACTGCACCCCAGACTTTTTACAGCATACAAGACAGGGCCAGTGTACATTTATTTTAACAGCATAACCCCTGTATTTTTACACCATACAAGACAGGGCTATTGTACATTTATTTTCAATGGACCCCAGCTATTTTTACAGCATACAAGACAGGACCAGTGTACATTTATCTTTACTGCGCCCCAGATTTTTTACAGTATATAAAACAGGGCCAGTGTACATTTATTTTCACTGCACCCCAGATTTTTTACAGCATCCAAGACAGGGCCAGTGTACATTTATTTTAACAGCAGAACCCATGGATTTTTACAGCATACAAGACAGGGCCAGTGTACATTTATTTTAACAGCAGAACCCCTGTATTTTTACAGTATATAAGACAGGGCCAGTGTACATTTATCATCACTGCACCCCAGATTTTTTACAGCATATAAGACAGGGTAAGTGTACGTGTATTTTAAAAGCAGCATCCCTGAATTTTTACAGCACAAAAGACAGAGCCAGTGTACATTTATTTTCACTGCACCCCAGATATTTTTACAGCATACAAGACAGGACCAGTGTACATTTATCTTTACTGCACCCCAGATTTTTTTACAGTATATAAGACAGGGCCAGTGTACATTTATTTTCACTGCACCCCAGACTTTTTACAGCATACAAGACAGGGCCAGTGTACATTTATTTTAACAGCATAACCCCTGTATTTTTACACCATACAAGACAGGGCTATTGTACATTTATTTTCAATGGACCCCAGCTATTTTTACAGCATACAAGACAGGACCAGTGTACATTTATCTTTACTGCGCCCCAGATTTTTTACAGTATATAAAACAGGGCCAGTGTACATTTATTTTCACTGCACCCCAGATTTTTTACAGCATCCAAGACAGGGCCAGTGTACATTTATTTTAACAGCAGAACCCATGGATTTTTACAGCATACAAGACAGGGCCAGTGTACATTTATTTTAACAGCAGAACCCCTGTATTTTTACAGTATATAAGACAGGGCCAGTGTACATTTATCATCACTGCACCCCAGATTTTTTACAGCATATAAGACAGGGTAAGTGTACGTGTATTTTAAAAGCAGCATCCCTGAATTTTTACAGCACAAAAGACAGAGCCAGTGTACATTTATTTTCACTGCACCCCAGATATTTTTACAGCATACAAGACAGGACCAGTGTACATTTATCTTTACTGCACCCCAGATTTTTTTACAGTATATAAGACAGGGCCAGTGTACATTTATTTTCACTGCACCCCAGACTTTTTACAGCATACAAGACAGGGCCAGTGTACATTTATTTTAACAGCATAACCCCTGTATTTTTACACCATACAAGACAGGGCCAGTGTACATTTATTTTCACTGCACCCCAGATATTTTTACAGCATACAAGACAGGACCAGTGTACATTTATCTTTACTGCACCCCAGATTTTTTTACAGTATATAAGACAGGGCCAGTGTACATTTATTTTCACTGCACCCCAGATTTTTTACAGCATCCAAGACAGGGCCAGTGTACATTTATTTTAACAGCAGAAACCATGGATTTTTACAGCATACAAGACAGGGCCAGTGTACATTTATTTTAACAGCAGAACCCCTGTATTTTTACAGTATATAAGACAGGGCCAGTGTACATTTATCATCACTGCACCCCAGATTTTTTACAGCATATAAGACAGGGTAAGTGTGTACATTTATCTTTCCTACACACAATTTTTTTTATATCATTCAAGACATGGCTAGTGTACATCTATTTTTACTGCACCCTGGATTTTTTACAGCATGTAAGACAGGGCCAGTGTACATTTATTTTCAGTGCACCCCAGATTTTTTACAGCATACAAGACAGAGACAGTGTACATTTATTTTAACAACAGCATCCCTTAATTTTTAAAGCATGTAAGAGAGGGCCAGTGTACATTTATTTTCAATGCACCCCCGATTTTTTTTTTACAGCATACAATACTGGGCCAGTGTACATTTATTTTCACTTCATCCCAGATTTTTTACAGCATACAAGACAGGGCCAGTGTACATTTATTTTAACAGCGGCACCCCTGAATTTTACAGCATTAAAATGCAGGGCCAGTGTACATTTATCTTCACTGCACTTCAGATTTTTTACAGCATATAAGACAGGGCCAGAGTTAATTTATCTTCAGTGCACTACACATTTATTTACAGCATGTAAGCCAGGGCCAGTGTACATTTAATGTCACTGCAACCCAGATTTTTTTACAGAATCAAGGCAGGGCCAGTGTACATTTATTTAACAGCGGCACCCCTGAATTTTACAGCATAAAAGGCAGGACCAGTGTACTTTTATTTTCAATGCATCCCATAGTTTTTTTTACAGCATAGAAGAAAGGACCAGTGTATATTCATCTTCACTGCAGCCCAGATTTTTTACAGCATACAAGGCCAGTGTACTTTTCTAACAGTAGCATCCCTGAAATTTTACAGCATAAAAGACAGAGCCAGTGTACATTTATCTTCACTGCACCCCAGATTTTTTACAGCATACAAGACAGGGTAAGTGTACATTTATCGTCACTGCACCCCAGATTTTTTACAGCATGTAAGACAGGGACAGTGTAAATTTATTTTCACTGCACCCCAGATGTTTTACAACATACAAGACAGGGCCAGTGTACATGTATTTTAACAGCAGCATCCCTGAATTTTTACAGCACAAAAGACAAAGCCAGTGTACATTTATTTTCACTGGACCCCAGATTTTTTACAGCATACAATACAAGGCCAGTGTATATTTATCTTCACTGTACCCCAGATTTTTTTACAACATACAAGACAGGACCAGTGTACATTTATTTTAACAACAGCACGCCTGTATTGTTACACCAAACAAGACATGGCCATTGTACATTTATTTTCACTGCACCCCAGATATTTTTACAGCTTACAAGACAGGACCAATGTACACTTATCTTTACTGCACCCCAGATTTTTTACAGTATATAAGAGAGGGCCAGTGTACATTTATTTTCACTGCACCCCAGACTTTTTACAGCATACAAGACAGGGCCAGTGTACATTTATTTTAACAGCAGAACCCCTGTATTTTTACACCATACAAGACAGGGCCATTGTACATTTATTTTCAATGGACCCTAGCTATTTTTACAGCATACAAGACAGGACCAGTGTACATTTATCTTCACTGCACCCCAGATTTTTTACAGTATATAAAACAGGGCCAGTGTACATTTATTTCCACTGCACCCCAGATTTTTTACAGCATACAAGACAGGGCCAGTGTACATTTATTTTAACAGCAGAACCCATGGATTTTTACAGCATACAAGACAGGGCCAGTGTACATTTATTTTAACAGCAGAACCCCTGTATTTTTACAGTATATAAGACAGGGCCAGTGTACATTTATCTTCACTGCACCCCTGATTTTTTACAGCATATAAGACAGGGTAAGTGTGTACATTTATCTTTCCTACACACATTTTTTTTATATCATTCAAGACAGGGCTAGTGTACATCTATTTTTACTGCACCCTGGATTTTTTACAGCATGTAAGACAGGGCCAGTGTACATTTATTTTCAGTGCACCCCAGATATTTTACAGCATACAAGACAGGGCCAGTGTACATTTATTTTAACAGCAGAACCCTGAATTTTACAGCATAAAAGGCAGTGCCAGTGTACATTTATTTTCACGGCACCCCAACATTTTTTTTACAGCATTTAATACAGGGCCAGTGTACATTTATTTCTATTGCACCCAGATTTTTTTACAGCATAAAAGACAGGACCAGTGTACGTATAGTTTCACTGCGTCCCATATTTTTTACAGCATACAAGACAAGTACAGTGTACATTTATCTAAACTGCACCCCAGATTTTTTACAGCATATAAGATAGGGGCAGTGTATATTTAGTTTCACTGCACCCTAGATTTTTAAACAGCATACAAGACAGGGCCCATGTACATTTATCTTCACTGCACCCCATATTTTTTCAGCACACAGGACAGGGCCTGTGTACATTTATCTTCACTGCACCCCAGATTTTTACAGCATACAAGACAGGGCCAATGTACCTTTCTTTTACCAGCAGCACCCATGAATTTTTACAGCATAAAAAACAGCCAGAGTACATTTATCTTTACTGCGCCCCAGATTTTTTACAGCATACAAGACATTGCAAGTGTACATTTATCTTGACTGCACCCCAGATTTTTTACAGCATGTAAGATAGGGACAGTGTACATTTTTTTCACTGCATGCTAGATTTTTTTTAATAGAATACAATACCTGGCCAGTGTACATTTATTTTCATTGCACCCCAGATGTTTTACAGCATAAAAGACAGGACCAGTGTACGTATATTTTCAATGCATCCCATATTTTTTACAGCATACAAGACAAGTACAGTGTACATTTATCTAAACTGCACCCCAGATTTTTAACAGCATATAAGATAGGGGCAGTGTATATTTATTTTCACTGCATCCCAGATTTTTTACAGCATACAAGACAGGGCCAGTGTACATTTATTTTAACAACGGCACCCCTGAATTTTACAGCATAAAATGCAGGGCCAGTGTACATTTATCTTCACTGCACTTCAGATTTTTTACAGCATATAAGACAGGGCCAGAGTACATTTATCTTCAGTGCACTACACATTTATTTACAGCATGTAAGCCAGGGCCAGTGTACATTTACTGTCACTGCAACCCAGATTTTTTTACAGCATACAAGACAGGGCCAGTGTACATTTATTTAACAGTGGCACCCCTGAATTTTACAGCATAAAAGGCAGGACCAGTGTACTTTTATTTTCAATGCATCCCATAGTTTTTTTTACAGCATAGAAGAAAGAACCAGCGTATATTCATCTTCACTGCAGCCCAGATTTTTTACAGCATACAAGGCCAGTGTACTTTTCCAACAGTAGCATCCCTGAAATTTTACGGCATAAAAGAAAGAGCCAGTGTATATTTATCTTCACTGCACCCCAGATTTTTTACAGCATACAAGACAGGGTAAGTGTACATTTATCGTCACTGCACCCCAGATTTTTTACAGCATGTAAGACAGGGACAGTGTAAATTGATTTTCACTGCACCCCAGATGTTTTACAGCATACAAGACAGGGCCAGTGTACATGTATTTTAACAGCAGCATCCCTGAATTTTTACAGCACAAAAGACAGAGCCAGTGTACATTTATTTTCACTGGACCCCAGATTTTTTTACAGCATACAAGACAAGGCCAGTGTATATTTATCTTCACTGCACCCCAGATATTTTTACAGCATACAAGACAGGACCAGTGTACATTTATCTTTACTGCACCCCAGATTTTTTTACAGTATATAAGACAGGGCCAGTGTACATTTATTTTCACTGCACCCCAGACTTTTTACAGCATACAAGACAGGGCCAGTGTACATTTATTTTAACAGCATAACCCCTGTATTTTTACACCATACAAGACAGGGCTATTGTACATTTATTTTCAATGGACCCCAGCTATTTTTACAGCATACAAGACAGGGCCAGTGTACATTTATTTTAACAGCATAACCCCTGTATTTTTACACCATACAAGACAGGGCTATTGTACATTTATTTTCAATGGACCCCAGCTATTTTTACAGCATACAAGACAGGGCCAGTGTACATTTATCTTCACTGCACTTCAGATTTATTACAGCATATAAGACAGGGCCAGAGTACATTTATCTTCAGTGCACTACACATTTATTTACAGCATGTAAGCCAGGGCCAGTGTACATTTAATGTCACTGCAACCCAGATTTTTTTTACAGAATACAAGACAGGGACAGTGTACATTTATTTAACAGCGGCACCCCTGAATTTTACAGCATAAAAGGCAGGACCAGTGTACTTTTATTTTCAATGCATCCCATAGTTTTTTTACAGCATAGAAGAAAGGACCTGCGTATATTCATCTTCACTGCAGCCCAGATTTTTTACAGCATACAAGGCCAGTGTACTTTTCTAACAGCAGCATCCCTGAAATTTTACAGCATAAAAGACAGAGCCAGTGTACATTTATCTTCACTGCACCCCAGATTTTTTACAGTATACAAGACAGGATAAGTGTACATTTATCGTTACTGCACCCCAGATTTTTTACAGCATGTAAGACAGGGCCAGTGTACATTTATTTTCACTGCACCCCAGATGTTTTACAGCATACAATACAGGGCCAGTGTACATGTATTTTAACAGCAGCATCCCTGAATTTTTACAGCACAAAAGACAGAGCTAGTGTACATTTATTTTCACTGGACCCCAGATTTTGTACAGCATACAAGACAGGGCCAGTGTACCTTTCTTTTACCAGCAGCACCCATGAATTTTTACAGCATAAAAAACAGCCAGAGTACATTTATCTTCACTACACCCCAGTTTTTTTACAGCATACAAAACAGAGACAGTGTACATTTATTTTAACAACAGCATCCTTTAATTTTTACAGCATAAACGAAAGGGCCAGTGTACATTTATTTTCATTACACCCCAGATTTGTTACAGCATTGAAGACAAGGCCAGTGTACATTTATTTTAACAACAGCATCCCTGAATTTTTACAGCATAAAAGACAGGGCCAGTGTACATTTATTTTAACAGCAGAACCCCTGTATTTTTACAGTATATAAGACAGGACCAGTGTACATTTATCATCACTGCACCCCAGATTTTTTTACAGCCTATAAGACAGGGTAAGTGTGTACATTTATCTTTCCTACACACAATTTTTTTTATATCATTCAAGACATGGCTAGTGTACATCTATTTTTACTGCACCCTGGATTTTTTACAGCATGTAAGACAGGGCCAGTGTACATTTATTTTCAGTGCACCCCAGATTTTTTACAGCATACAAGACAGAGACAGTGTACATTTATTTTAACAACAGCATCCCTTAATTTTTAAAGCATGTAAGAGAGGGCCAGTGTACATTTATTTTCAATGCACCCCCGATTTTTTTTACAGCATACAATACTGGGCCAGTGTACATTTATTTTACTTCATCCCAGATTATTTACAGCATACAAGACAGGGCCAGTGTACATTTATTTTAACAGCGGCACCCCTGAATTTTACAGCATTAAAATGCAGGGCCAGTGTACATTTATCTTCACTGCACTTCAGATTTTTTACAGCATATAAGACAGGGCCAGAGTACATTTATCTTCAGTGCACTACACATTTATTTACAGCATGTAAGCCAGGGCCAGTGTACATTTAATGTCACTGCAACCCAGATTTTTTTACAGAATCAAGGCAGGGCCAGTGTACATTTATTTAACAGCGGCACCCCTGAATTTTACAGCATAAAAGGCAGGACCAGTGTACTTTTATTTTCAATGCATCCCATAGTTTTTTTTACAGCATAGAAGAAAGGACCAGTGTATATTCATCTTCACTGCAGCCCAGATTTTTTACAGCATACAAGGCCAGTGTACTTTTCTAACAGCAGCATCCCTGAAATTTTACAGCATAAAAGACAGAGCCAGTGTACATTTATCTTCACTGCACCCCAGATTTTTAGCAGCATACAAGACAGGGTAAGTGTACATTTATCGTCACTGCACCCCAGATTTTTTACAGCATGTAAGACAGGGACAGTGTAAATTTATTTTCACTGCACCCCAGATGTTTTACAACATACAAGACAGGGCCAGTGTACATGTATTTTAACAGCAGCATCCCTGTATTTTTACAGCACAAAAGACAAAGCCAGTGTACATTTATTTTCACTGGACCCCAGATTTTTTACAGCATACAAGACAAGGCCAGTGTATATTTATCTTCACTGTACCCCAGATTTTTTTACAACATACAAGACAGGACCAGTGTACATTTATTTTAACAACAGCACGCCTGTATTGTTACACCAAACAAGACATGGCCATTGTACATTTATTTTCACTGCACCCCAGATATTTTTACAGCATACAAGACAGGACCAGTGTACATTTATCTTTACTGCACCCCAGATTTTTTACAGTATATAAGAGAGGGCCAGTGTACATTTATTTTCACTGCACCCCAGACTTTTTACAGAATACAAGACAGGGCCAGTGTACATTTATTTTAACAGCAGAACCCCTGTATTTTTACACCATACAAGACAGGGCCATTGTACATTTATTTTCAATGGACCCTAGCTATTTTTACAGCATACAAGACAGGACCAGTGTACATTTATCTTCACTGCACCCCTGATTTTTTACAGTATATAAAACAGGGCCAGTGTACATTTATTTCCACTGCACCCCAGATTTTTTACAGCATACAAGACAGGGCCAGTGTACATTTATTTTAACAGCAGAACCCATGGATTTTTACAGCATACAAGACAGGGCCAGTGTACATTTATTTTAACAGCAGAACCCCTGTATTTTTACAGTATATAAGACAGGGCCAGTGTACATTTATCTTCACTGCAACCCAGATTTTTTACAGCATATAAGACAGGGTAAGTGTGTACATTTATCTTTCCTACACACATTTTTTTTTATATCATTCAAGACAGGGCTAGTGTACATCTATTTTTACTGCACCCTGGATTTTTTACAGCATGTAAGACAGGGCCAGTGTACATTTATTTTCAGTGCACCCCAGATATTTTACAGCATACAAGACAGGGCCAGTGTACATTTATTTTAACAGCAGAACCCTGAATTTTACAGCATAAAAGGCAGTGCCAGTGTACATTTATTTTCACGGCACCCCAACATTTTTTTTACAGCATTTAATACAGGGCCAGTGTACATTTATTTCTATTGCACCCAGATTTTTTTACAGCATAAAAGACAGGACGTATAGTTTCACTGCGTCCCATATTTTTTACAGCATACAAGACAAGTACAGTGTACATTTATCTAAACTGCACCCCAGATTTTTTACAGCATATAAGATAGGGGCAGTGTATATTTAGTTTCACTGCACCCTAGATTTTTTACAGCATAAAAGACAGGGCCCATGTACATTTATCTTCACTGCACCCCATATTTTTTCAGCACACAGGACAGGGCCTGTGTACATTTATCTTCACTGCACCCCAGATTTTTACAGCATACAAGACAGGGCCAATGTACCTTTCTTTTACCAGCAGCACCCATGCATTTTTACAGCATAAAAAACAGCCAGAGTACATTTATCTTCACTGCGCCCCAGATTTTTTACAGCATACAAGACATTGCAAGTGTACATTTATCTTGACTGCACCCCAGATTTTTTACAGCATGTAAGATAGGGACAGTGTACATTTTTTTCACTGCATGCTAGATTTTTTTAATAGAATACAATACCTGGCCAGTGTACATTTATTTTCATTGCACCCCAGATGTTTTACAGCATAAAAGACAGGACCAGTGTACGTATATTTTCAATGCATCCCATATTTTTTACAGCATACAAGACAAGTACAGTGTACATTTATCTAAACTGCACCCCAGATTTTTAACAGCATATAAGATAGGGGCAGTGTATATTTATTTTCACTGCATCCCAGATTTTTTACAGCATACAAGACAGGGCCAGTGTACATTTATTTTAACAACGGCACCCCTGAATTTTACAGCATAAAATGCAGGGCCAGTGTACATTTATCTTCACTGCACTTCAGATTTTTTACAGCATATAAGACAGGGCCAGAGTACATTTATCTTCAGTGCACTACACATTTATTTACAGCATGTAAGCCAGGGCCAGTGTACATTTACTGTCACTGCAACCCAGATTTTTTTACAGCATACAAGACAGGGCCAGTGTACATTTATTTAACAGCGGCACCCCTGAATTTTACAGCATAAAAGGCAGGACCAGTGTACTTTTATTTTCAATGCATCCCATAGTTTTTTTTACAGCATAGAAGAAAGGACCAGTGTATATTCATCTTCACTGCAGCCCAGATTTTTTACAGCATACAAGGCCAGTGTACTTTTCTAACAGCAGCATCCCTGAAATTTTACAGCATAAAAGACAGAGCCAGTGTACATTTATCTTCACTGCACCCCAGATTTTTTACAGCATACAAGACAGGGTAAGTGTACATTTATCGTCACTGCACCCCAGATTTTTTACAGCATGTAAGACAGGGACAGTGTAAATTTATTTTCACTGCACCCCAGATGTTTTACAACATACAAGACAGGGCCAGTGTACATGTATTTTAACAGCAGCATCCCTGAAATTTTACAGCACAAAAGACAAAGCCAGTGTACATTTATTTTCACTGGACCCCAGATTTTTTACAGCATACAAGACAAGGCCAGTGTATATTTATCTTCACTGTACCCCAGATTTTTTTACAACATACAAGACAGGACCAGTGTACATTTATTTTAACAACAGCACGCCTGTATTGTTACACCAAACAAGACATTGCCATTGTACATTTATTTTCACTGCACCCCAGATATTTTTACAGCATACAAGATAGGACCAGTGTACATTTATCTTTAATGCACCCCAGATTTTTTACAGTATATACGAGAGGGCCAGTGTACATTTATTTTCACTGCACCCCAGACTTTTTACAGCATACAAGACAGGGCCAGTGTACATTTATTTTAACAGCAGAACCCCTGTATTTTTACACCATACAAGACAGGGCCATTGTACATTTATTTTCAATGGACCCTAGCTATTTTTACAGCATACAAGACAGGACCAGTGTACATTTATCTTCACTGCACCCCAGATTTTTTACAGTATATAAAAAAGGGCCAGTGTACATTTATTTCCACTGCACCCCAGATTTTTTACAGCATACAAGACAGGGCCAGTGTACATTTATTTTAACAGCAGAACCCATGGATTTTTACAGCATACAAGACAGGGCCAGTGTACATTTATTTTAACAGCAGAACCCCTGTATTTTTACAGTATATAAGACAGGGCCAGTGTATATTTATTTTCACTGCATCCCAGATTTTTTACAGCATACAAGACAGGGCCAGTGTACATTTATTTTAACAACGGCACCCCTGAATTTTACAGCATAAAATGCAGGGCCAGTGTACATTTATCTTCACTGCACTTCAGATTTTTTACAGCATATAAGACAGGGCCAGAGTACATTTATCTTCAGTGCACTACACATTTATTTACAGCATGTAAGCCAGGGCCAGTGTACATTTACTGTCACTGCAACCCAGATTTTTTTACAGCATACAAGACAGGGCCAGTGTACATTTATTTAACAGCGGCACCCCTGAATTTTACAGCATAAAAGGCAGGACCAGTGCACCCCAGATTTTTTACAGCATATAAGACAGGGTAAGTGTGTACATTTATCTTTCCTACACACATTTTTTTATATCATTCAAGACAGGGCTAGTGTACATCTATTTTTACTGCACCCTGGATTTTTTACAGCATGTAAGACAGGGCCAGTGTACATTTATTTTCAGTGCACCCCAGATATTTTACAGCATACAAGACAGGGCCAGTGTACATTTATTTTAACAGCAGAACCCTGAATTTTACAGCATAAAAGGCAGTGCCAGTGTACATTTATTTTCACGGCACCCCAACATTTTTTTTACAGCATTTAATACAGGGCCAGTGTACATTTATTTCTATTGCACCCAGAATTTTTTACAGCATAAAAGACAGGACCAGTGTACGTATAGTTTCACTGCGTCCCATATTTTTTACAGCATACAAGACAAGTACAGTGTACATTTATCTAAACTGCACCCCAGATTTTTTACAGCATATAAGATAGGGGCAGTGTATATTTAGTTTCACTGCACCCTAGATTTTTTACAGCATAAAAGACAGGGCCCATGTACATTTATCTTCACTGCACCCCATATTTTTTCAGCACACAGGACAGGGCCTGTGTACATTTATCTTCACTGCACCCCAGATTTTTACAGCATACAAGACAGGGCCAATGTACCTTTCTTTTACCAGCAGCACCCATGAATTTTTACAGCATAAAAAACAGCCAGAGTACATTTATCTTCACTGCGCCCCAGATTTTTTACAGCATACAAGACATTGCAAGTGTACATTTATCTTGACTGCACCCCAGATTTTTTACAGCATGTAAGATAGGGACAGTGTACATTTTTTTCACTGCATGCTAGATTTTTTTAATAGAATACAATACCTGGCCAGTGTACATTTATTTTCATTGCACCCCAGATGTTTTACAGCATAAAAGACAGGACCAGTGTACGTATATTTTAAATGCATCCCATATTTTTTACAGCATACAAGACAAGTACAGTGTACATTTATCTAAACTGCACCCCAGATTTTTAACAGCATATAAGATAGGGGCAGTGTATATTTATTTTCACTGCATCCCAGATTTTTTACAGCATACAAGACAGGGCCAGTGTACATTTATTTTAACAACTACACCCCTGAATTTTACAGCATAAAATGCAGGGCCAGTGTACATTTATCTTCACTGCACTTCAGATTTTTTACAGCATATAAGACAGGGCCAGAGTACATTTATCTTCAGTGCACTACACATTTATTTACAGCATGTAAGCCAGGGCCAGTATACATTTACTGTCACTGCAACCCAGATTTTTTTACAGCATACAAGACAGGGCCAGTGTACATTTATTTAACAGCGGCACCCATGAATTTTACAGCATAAAAGGCAGGACCAGTGTACTTTTATTTTCAATGCATCCCATAGTTTTTTTTACAGCATAGAAGAAAGGACCTGCGTATATTCATCTTCACTGCAGCCCAGATTTTTTACAGCATACAAGGCCAGTGTACTTTTCCAACAGTAGCATCCCTGAAATTTTACGGCATAAAAGACAGAGCCAGTGTACATTTATCTTCACTGCACCCCAGATTTTTTACAGCATACAAGACATGGTAAGTGTACATTTATCGTCACTGCACCCCAGATTTTTTACAGCATGTAAGACAGGGACAGTGTAAATTGATTTTCACTGCACCCCAGATGTTTTACAGCATACAAGACAGGGCCAGTGTACATGTATTTTAACAGCAGCATCCCTGAATTTTTACAGCACAAAAGACAGAGCCAGTGTACATTTATTTTCACTGGACCCCAGATTTTTTTTACAACATACAAGACAAGGCCAGTGTATATTTATCTTCACTGCACCCCAGATATTTTTACAGCATACAAGACAGGACCAGTGTACATTTATCTTTACTGCACCCCAGATTTTTTTACAGTATATAAGACAGGGCCAGTGTACATTTATTTTCACTGCACCCCAGACTTTTTACAGCATACAAGACAGGGCCAGTGTACATTTATTTTAACAGCATAACCCCTGTATTTTTACACCATACAAGACAGGGCTATTGTACATTTATTTTCAATGGACCCCAGCTATTTTTACAGCATACAAGACAGGGCCAGTGTACATTTATCTTCACTGCACTTCAGATTTATTACAGCATATAAGACAGGGCCAGAGTACATTTATCTTCAGTGCACTACACATTTATTTACAGCATGTAAGCCAGGGCCAGTGTACATTTAATGTCACTGCAACCCAGATTTTTTTTACAGAATACAAGACAGGGACAGTGTACATTTATTTAACAGCGGCACCCCTGAATTTTACAACATAAAAGGCAGGACCAGTGTACTTTTATTTTCAATGCATCCCATAGTTTTTTTACAGCATAGAAGAAAGGACCTGCGTATATTCATCTTCACTGCAGCCCAGATTTTTTACAGCATACAAGGCCAGTGTACTTTTCTAACAGCAGCATCCCTGAAATTTTACAGCATAAAAGACAGAGCCAGTGTACATTTATCTTCACTGCACCCCAGATTTTTTACAGTATACAAGACAGGGTAAGTGTACATTTATCGTCACTGCACCCCAGATTTTTTACAGCATGTAAGACAGGGACAGTGTAAATTGATTTTCACTGCACCCCAGATGTTTTACAGCATACAAGACAGGGCCAGTGTACATGTATTTTAACAGCAGCATCCCTGAATTTTTACAGCACAAAAGACAGAGCCAGTGTACATTTATTTTCACTGGACCCCAGATTTTTTTTACAGCATTCAAGACAAGGCCAGTGTATATTTATCTTCACTGCACCCCAGATATTTTTACAGCATACAAGACAGGACCAGTGTACATTTATCTTTACTGCACCCCAGATTTTTTTTACAGTATATAAGACAGGGCCAGTGTACATTTATTTTCACTGCACCCCAGACTTTTTACAGCATACAAGACAGGGCCAGTGTACATTTATTTTAACAGCATAACCCCTGTATTTTTACACCATACAAGACAGGGCTATTGTACATTTATTTTCAATGGACCCCAGCTATTTTTACAGCATACAAGACAGGACCAGTGTACATTTATCTTTACTGCGCCCCAGATTTTTTACAGTATATAAAACAGGACCAGTGTACATTTATTTTCACTGCACCCCAGATTTTTTACAGCATCCAAGACAGGGCCAGTGTACATTTATTTTAACAGCAGAACCCATGGATTTTTACAGCATACAAGACAGGGCCAGTGCACATTTATTTTAACAGCAGAACCCCTGTATTTTTACAGTATATAAGACAGGGCCAGTGTACATTTATCATCACTGCACCCCAGATTTTTTACAGCATATAAGACAGGGTAAGTGTACATGTATTTTAACAGCAGCATCCCTGAATTTTTACAGCACAAAAGACAGAGCCAGTGTACATTTATTTTCACTGGACCCCAGATTTTTTTTACAGCATACAAGACAAGGCCAGTGTATATTTATCTTCACTGCACCCCAGATATTTTTTACAGCATACAAGACAGGACCAGTGTACATTTATCTTTACTGCACCCCAGATTTTTTTTACAGTATATAAGACAGGGCCAGTGTACATTTATTTTCACTGCACCCCAGACTTTTTACAGCATACAAGACAGGGCCAGTGTACATTTATTTTAACAGCATGACCCCTGTATTTTTACACCATACAAGACAGGGCTATTGTACATTTATTTTCAATGGACCCCAGCTATTTTTACAGCATACAAGACAGGACCAGTATACATTTATCTTTACTGCGCCCCAGATTTTTTACAGTATATAAAACAGGGCCAGTGTACATTTATTTTCACTGCACCCCAGATTTTTTACAGCATCCAAGACAGGGCCAGTGTACATTTATTTTAACAGCAGAACCCCTGTATTTTTACAGTATATAAGACAGGGTCAGTGTACATTTATCATCACTGCACCCCAGATTTTTTACAGCATATAAGACAGGGTAAGTGTGTACATTTATCTTTCCTACACACAATTTTTTTAATATCATTCAAGACATGGCTAGTGTACATCTATTTTTACTGCACCCTGGATTTTTTACAGCATGTAAGACAGGGCCAGTGTACATTTATTTTCAGTGCACCCCAGATTTTTTACAGCATACAAGACAGAGACAGTGTACATTTATTTTAACAACAGCATCCCTTAATTTTTAAAGCATGTAAGAGAGGGTCAGTGTACATTTATTTTCAATGCACCCCCGATTTTTTTTTACAGCATACAATACTGGGCCAGTGTACATTTATTTTCACTGCATCCCAGATTTTTTACAGCATACAAGACAGGGCCAGTGTACATTTATTTTAACAGCGGCACCCCTGAATTTTACAGCATTAAAATGCAGGGCCAGTGTACATTTATCTTCACTGCTCTTCAGATTTTTTACAGCATATAAGACAGGGCCAGAGTTAATTTATCTTCAGTGCACTACACATTTATTTACAGCATGTAAGCCAGGGCCAGTGTACATTTAATGTCACTGCAACCCAGATTTTTTTACAGAATCAAGGCAGGGCCAGTGTACATTTATTTAACAGCGGCACCCCTGAATTTTACAGCATAAAAGGCAGGACCAGTGTACTTTTATTTTCAATGCATCCCATAGTTTTTTTTACAGCATAGAAGAAAGGACCAGTGTATATTCATCTTCACTGCAGCCCAGATTTTTTACAGCATACAAGGCCAGTGTACTTTTCTAACAGCAGCATCCCTGAAATTTTACAGCATAAAAGACAGAGCCAGTGTACATTTATCTTCACTGCACCCCAGATTTTTTACAGCATACAAGACAGGGTAAGTGTACATTTATCGTCACTGCACCCCAGATTTTTTACAGCATGTAAGACAGGGACAGTGTAAATTTATTTTCACTGCACCCCAGATGTTTTACAGCATACAAGACAGGGCCAGTGTACATGTATTTTAACAGCAGCATCCCTGAATTTTTACAGCACAAAAGACAGAGTCAGTGTACATTTATTTTCACTGGACCCCAGATTTTTTACAGCATACAAGACAAGGCCAGTGTATATTTATCTTCACTGTACCCCAGATTTTTTTACAACATACAAGACAGGACCAGTGTACATTTATTTTAACAACAGCACGCCTGTATTGTTACACCAAACAAGACATGGCCATTGTACATTTATTTTCACTGCACCCCAGATATTTTTACAGCATACAAGACAAGACCAGTGTACATTTATCTTTACTGCACCCCAGATTTTTTACAGTATATAAGAGAGGGCCAGTGTACATTTATTTTCACTGCACCCCAGACTTTTTACAGCATACAAGACAGGGCCAGTGTACATTTATTTTAACAGCAGAACCCCTGTATTTTTACACCATACAAGACAGGGCCATTGTACATTTATTTTCAATGGACCCTAGCTATTTTTACAGCATACAAGACAGGACCAGTGTACATTTATCTTCACTGCACCCCAGATTTTTTACAGTATATAAAACAGGGCCAGTGTACATTTATTTCCACTGCACCCCAGATTTTTTACAGCATACAAGACAGGGCCAGTGTACATTTATTTTAACAGCAGAACCCATGGATTTTTACAGCATACAAGACAGGGCCAGTGTACATTTATTTTAACAGCAGAACCCCTGTATTTTTACAGTATATAAGACAGGGCCAGTGTACATTTATCTTCACTGCACCCCAGATTTTTACAGCATATAAGACAGGGTAAGTGTGTACATTTATCTTTCCTACACACATTTTTTTTTATATCATTCAAGACAGGGCTAGTGTACATATATTTTTACTGCACCCTGGATTTTTTACAGCATGTAAGACAGGGCCAGTGTACATTTATTTTCAGTGCACCCCAGATATTTTACAGCATACAAGACAGGGCCAGTGTACATTTATTTTAACAGCAGAACCCTGAATTTTACAGCATAAAAGGCAGTGCCAGTGTACATTTATTTTCACGGCACCCCAACATTTTTTTTACAGCATTTAATACAGGGCCAGTGTACATTTATTTCTATTGCACCCAGAATTTTTTACAGCATAAAAGACAGGACCAGTGTACGTATAGTTTCACTGCGTCCCATATTTTTTACAGCATACAAGACAAGTACAGTGTACATTTATCTAAACTGCACCCCAGATTTTTTACAGCATATAAGATAGGGGCAGTGTATATTTAGTTTCACTGCACTCTAGATTTTTTACAGCATAAAAGACAGGGCCCATGTACATTTATCTTCACTGCACCCCATATTTTTTCAGCACACAGGACAGGGCCTGTGTACATTTATCTTCACTGCACCCCAGATTTTTACAGCATACAAGACAGGGCCAATGTACCTTTCTTTTACCAGCAGCACCCATGAATTTTTACAGCATAAAAAACAGCCAGAGTACATTTATCTTCACTGCGCCCCAGATTTTTTACAGCATACAAGACATTGCAAGTGTACATTTATCTTGACTGCACCCCAGATTTTTTACAGCATGTAAGATAGGGACAGTGTACATTTTTTTCACTGCATGCTAGATTTTTTTAATAGAATACAATACCTGGCCAGTGTACATTTATTTTCATTGCACCCCAGATGTTTTACAGCATAAAAGACAGGACCAGCGTACGTATATTTTCAATGCATCCAATATTTTTTACAGCATACAAGACAAGTATAGTGTACATTTATCTAAACTGCACCCCAGATTTTTAACAGCATATAAGATAGGGGCAGTGTATATTTATTTTCACTGCATCCCAGATTTTTTACAGCATACAAGACAGGGCCAGTGTACATTTATTTTAACAACGGCACCCCTGAATTTTACAGCATAAAATGCATGGCCAGTGTACATTTATCTTCACTGCACTTCAGATTTTTTACAGCATATAAGACAGGGCCAGAGTACATTTATCTTCAGTGCACTACACATTTATTTACAGCATGTAAGCCAGGGCCAGTGTACATTTACTGTCACTGCAACCCAGATTTTTTTACAGCATACAAGACAGGGCAAGTGTACATTTATTTAACAGCGGCACCCCTGAATTTTACAGCATAAAAGGCAGGACCAGTGTACTTTTATTTTCAATGCATCCCATAGTTTTTTTTACAGCATAGAAGAAAGGACCTGCGTATATTCATCTTCACTGCAGCCCAGATTTTTTACAGCATACAAGGCCAGTGTACTTTTCCAACAGTAGCATCCCTGAAATTTTACGGCATAAAAGACAGAGCCAGTGTACATTTATCTTCACTGCACCCCAGATTTTTTACAGCATACAAGACAGGGTAAGTGTACATTTATCGTCACTGCACCCCAGATTTTTTACAGCATGTAAGACAGGGACAGTGTAAATTGATTTTCACTGCACCCCAGATGTTTTACAGCATACAAGACAGGGCCAGTGTACATGTATTTTAACAGCAGCATCCCTGAATTTTTACAGCACAAAAGACAGAGCCAGTGTACATTTATTTTCACTGGACCCCAGATTTTTTTTACAACATACAAGACAAGGCCAGTGTATATTTATCTTCACTGCACCCCAGATATTTTTACAGCATACAAGACAGGACCAGTGTACATTTATCTTTACTGCACCCCAGATTTTTTTACAGTATATAAGACAGGGCCAGTGTACATTTATTTTCACTGCACCCCAGACTTTTTACAGCATACAAGACAGGGCCAGTGTACATTTATTTTAACAGCATAACCCCTGTATTTTTACACCATACAAGACAGGGCTATTGTACATTTATTTTCAATGGACCCCAGCTATTTTTACAGCATACAAGACAGGGCCAGTGTACATTTATCTTCACTGCACTTCAGATTTATTACAGCATATAAGACAGGGCCAGAGTACATTTATCTTCAGTGCACTACACATTTATTTACAGCATGTAAGCCAGGGCCAGTGTACATTTAATGTCACTGCAACCCAGATTTTTTTTTTACAGAATACAAGACAGGGACAGTGTACATTTATTTAACAGCGGCACCCCTGAATTTTACAGCATAAAAGGCAGGACCAGTGTACTTTTATTTTCAATGCATCCCATAGTTTTTTTACAGCATAGAAGAAAGGACCTGCGTATATTCATCTTCACTGCAGCCCAGATTTTTTACAGCATACAAGGCCAGTGTACTTTTCTAACAGCAGCATCCCTGAAATTTTACAGCATAAAAGACAGAGCCAGTGTACATTTATCTTCACTGCACCCCAGATTTTTTACAGTATACAAGACAGGATAAGTGTACATTTATCGTTACTGCACCCCAGATTTTTTACAGCATGTAAGACAGGGCCAGTGTACATTTATTTTCACTGCACCCCAGATGTTTTACAGCATACAATACAGGGCCAGTGTACATGTGTTTTAACAGCAGCATCCCTGAATTTTTACAGCACAAAAGACAGAGCTAGTGTACATTTATTTTCACTGGACCCCAGATTTTGTACAGCATACAAGACAGGGCCAGTGTACCTTTCTTTTACCAGCAGCACCCATGAATTTTTACAGCATAAAAAACAGCCAGAGTACATTTATCTTCACTACACCCCAGATTTTTTACAGCATACAAAACAGAGACAGTGTACATTTATTTTAACAACAGCATCCTTTAATTTTTACAGCATAAACGAAAGGGCCAGTGTACATTTATTTTCACTACACCCCAGATTTGTTACAGCATTGAAGACAAGGCCAGTGTACATTTATTTTAACAACAGCATCCCTGAATTTTTACAGCATAAAAGACAGGGCCAGTGTACATTTATTTTCAATGCACCCCAGATTTTTTTTTACAGCATACAATACTGGGCCAGTGTACATTTATTTTCACTGCATCCCAGATTTTTTACAGCATACAAGACAGGTCCAGTGTACATTTATTTTAACAGTGGCACCCCTGAATTTTACAGCATAAAATGCAGGGCCAGTGTACATTTATCTTCACTGCACTTCAGATTTATTACAGCATATAAGACAGGGCCAGAGTACATTTATCTTCAGTGCACTACACATTTATTTACAGCATGTAAGCCAGGGCCAGTGTACATTTAATGTCACTGCAACCCAGATTTTTTTTACAGAATACAAGACAGGGACAGTGTACATTTATTTAACAGCGGCACCCCTGAATTTTACAGCATAAAAGGCAGGACCAGTGTACTTTTATTTTCAATGCATCCCATAGTTTTTTTACAGCATAGAAGAAAGGACCTGCGTATATTCATCTTCACTGCAGCCCAGATTTTTTACAGCATACAAGGCCAGTGTACTTTTCTAACAGCAGCATCCCTGAAATTTTACAGCATAAAAGACAGAGCCAGTGTACATTTATCTTCACTGCACCCCAGATTTTTTACAGTATACAAGACAGGATAAGTGTACATTTATCGTTACTGCACCCCAGATTTTTTACATCATGTAAGACAGGGCCAGTGTACATTTATTTTCACTGCACCCCAGATGTTTTACAGCATATAATACAGGGCCAGTGTACATGTATTTTAACAGCAGCATCCCTGAATTTTTACAGCACAAAAGACAGAGCTAGTGTACATTTATTTTCACTGGACCCCAGATTTTGTACAGCATACAAGACAGGGCCAGTATACCTTTCTTTTACCAGCAGCACCCATGAATTTTTACAGCATAAAAAACAGCCAGAGTACATTTATCTTCACTACACCCCAGATTTTTTACAGCATACAAAACAGAGACAGTGTACATTTATTTTAACAACAGCATCCTTTAATTTTTACAGCATAAACGAAAGGGCCAGTGTACATTTATTTTCACTACACCCCAGATTTGTTACAGCATTGAAGACAAGGCCAGTGTACATTTATTTTAACAACAGCATCCCTGAATTTTTACAGCATAAAAGACAGGGCCAGTGTACATTTATTTTCAATGCACCCCAGATTTTTTTTTTACAGCATACAATACTGGGTCAGTGTACATTTATTTTCACTGCATCCCAGATTTTTTACAGCATACAAGACAGGTCCAGTGTACATTTATTTTAACAGTGGCACCCCTGAATTTTACAGCATAAAATGCAGGGCCAGTGTACATTTATCTTCACTGCACTTCAGATTTATTACAGCATATAAGACAGGGCCAGAGTACATTTATCTTCAGTGCACTACACATTTATTTACAGCATGTAAGCCAGGGCCAGTGTACATTTAATGTCACTGCAACCCAGATTTTTTTTACAGAATACAAGACAGGGACAGTGTACATTTATTTAACAGCGGCACCCCTGAATTTTACAGCATAAAAGGCAGGACCAGTGTACTTTTATTTTCAATGCATCCCATAGTTTTTTTACAGCATAGAAGAAAGGACCTGCGTATATTCATCTTCACTGCAGCCCAGATTTTTTACAGCATACAAGGCCAGTGTACTTTTCTAACAGCAGCATCCCTGAAATTTTACAGCATAAAAGACAGAGCCAGTGTACATTTATCTTCACTGCACCCCAGATTTTTTACAGTATACAAGACAGGGTAAGTGTACATTTATCGTCACTGCACCCCAGATTTTTTACAGCATGTAAGACAGGGACAGTGTAAATTGATTTTCACTGCACCCCAGATGTTTTACAGCATACAAGACAGGGCCAGTGTACATGTATTTTAACAGCAGCATCCCTGAATTTTTACAGCACAAAAGACAGAGCCAGTGTACATTTATTTTCACTGGACCCCAGATTTTTTTTACAGCATTCAAGACAAGGCCAGTGTATATTTATCTTCACTGCACCCCAGATATTTTTACAGCATACAAGACAGGACCAGTGTACATTTATCTTTACTGCACCCCAGATTTTTTTACAGTATATAAGACAGGGCCAGTGTACATTTATTTTCACTGCACCCCAGACTTTTTACAGCATACAAGACAGGGCCAGTGTACATTTATTTTAACAGCATAACCCCTGTATTTTTACACCATACAAGACAGGGCTATTGTACATTTATTTTCAATGGACCCCAGCTATTTTTACAGCATACAAGACAGGGCCAGTGTACATTTATCTTCACTGCACTTCAGATTTATTACAGCATATAAGACAGGGCCAGAGTACATTTATCTTCAGTGCACTACACATTTATTTACAGCATGTAAGCCAGGGCCAGTGTACATTTAATGTCACTGCAACCCAGATTTTTTTTACAGAATACAAGACAGGGACAGTGTACATTTATTTAACAGCGGCACCCCTGAATTTTACAGCATAAAAGGCAGGACCAGTGTACTTTTATTTTCAATGCATCCCATAGTTTTTTTACAGCATAGAAGAAAGGACCTGCGTATATTCATCTTCACTGCAGCCCAGATTTTTTACAGCATACAAGGCCAGTGTACTTTTCTAACAGCAGCATCCCTGAAATTTTACAGCATAAAAGACAGAGCCAGTGTACATTTATCTTCACTGCACCCCAGATTTTTTACAGTATACAAGACAGGATAAGTGTACATTTATCGTTACTGCACCCCAGATTTTTTACATCATGTAAGACAGGGCCAGTGTACATTTATTTTCACTGCACCCCAGATGTTTTACAGCATATAATACAGGGCCAGTGTACATGTATTTTAACAGCAGCATCCCTGAATTTTTACAGCACAAAAGACAGAGCTAGTGTACATTTATTTTCCCTGGACCCCAGATTTTGTACAGCATACAAGACAGGGCCAGTATACCTTTCTTTTACCAGCAGCACCCATGAATTTTTACAGCATAAAAAACAGCCAGAGTACATTTATCTTCACTACACCCCAGATTTTTTACAGCATACAAAACAGAGACAGTGTACATTTATTTTAACAACAGCATCCTTTAATTTTTACAGCATAAACGAAAGGGCCAGTGTACATTTGTTTTCACTACACCCCAGATTTGTTACAGCATTGAAGACAAGGCCAGTGTACATTTATTTTAACAACAGCATACCTGAATTTTTACAGCATAAAAGACAGGGCCAGTGTACATTTATTTTCAATGCACCCCAGATTTTTTTTTTGCAGCATACAATACTGGGCCAGTGTACATTTATTTTCACTGCATCCCAGATTTTTTACAGCATACAAGACAGGTCCAGTGTACATTTATTTTAACAGTGGCACCCCTGAATTTACAGCATAAAATGCAGGGCCAGTGTACATTTATCTTCACTGCACTTCAGATTTATTACAGCATATAAGACAGGGCCAGAGTACATTTATCTTCAGTGCACTACACATTTATTTACAGCATGTAAGCCAGGGCCAGTGTACATTTAATGTCACTGCAACCCAGATTTTTTTTTACAGAATACAAGACAGGGACAGTGTACATTTATTTAACAGCGGCACCCCTGAATTTTACAGCATAAAAGGCAGGACCAGTGTACTTTTATTTTCAATGCATCCCATAGTTTTTTTACAGCATAGAAGAAAGGACCTGCGTATATTCATCTTCACTGCAGCCCAGATTTTTTACAGCATACAAGGCCAGTGTACTTTTCTAACAGCAGCATCCCTGAAATTTTACAGCATAAAAGACAGAGCCAGTGTACATTTATCTTCACTGCACCCCAGATTTTTTACAGTATACAAGACAGGATAAGTGTACATTTATCGTTACTGCACCCCAGATTTTTTACAGCATGTAAGACAGGGCCAGTGTACATTTATTTTCACTGCACCCCAGATGTTTTACAGCATACAATACAGGGCCAGTGTACATGTGTTTTAACAGCAGCATCCCTGAATTTTTACAGCACAAAAGACAGAGCTAGTGTACATTTATTTTCACTGGACCCCAGATTTTGTACAGCATACAAGACAGGGCCAGTGTACCTTTCTTTTACCAGCAGCACCCATGAATTTTTACAGCATAAAAAACAGCCAGAGTACATTTATCTTCACTACACCCCAGATTTTTTACAGCATACAAAACAGAGACAGTGTACATTTATTTTAACAACAGCATCCTTTAATTTTTACAGCATAAACGAAAGGGCCAGTGTACATTTATTTTCACTACACCCCAGATTTGTTACAGCATTGAAGACAAGGCCAGTGTACATTTATTTTAACAACAGCATCCCTGAATTTTTACAGCATAAAAGACAGGGCCAGTATACATTTATTTTCAATGCACCCCAGATTTTTTTTTACAGCATACAATACTGGGCCAGTGTACATTTATTTTCACTGCATCCCAGATTTTTTACAGCATACAAGACAGGTCCAGTGTACATTTATTTTAACAGTGGCACCCCTGAATTTTACAGCATAAAATGCAGGGCCAGTGTACATTTATCTTCACTGCACTTCAGATTTATTACAGCATATAAGACAGGGCCAGAGTACATTTATCTTCAGTGCACTACACATTTATTTACAGCATGTAAGCCAGGGCCAGTGTACATTTAATGTCACTGCAACCCAGATTTTTTTTACAGAATACAAGACAGGGACAGTGTACATTTATTTAACAGCGGCACCCCTGAATTTTACAGCATAAAAGGCAGGACCAGTGTACTTTTATTTTCAATGCATCCCATAGTTTTTTTACAGCATAGAAGAAAGGACCTGCGTATATTCATCTTCACTGCAGCCCAGATTTTTTACAGCATACAAGGCCAGTGTACTTTTCTAACAGCAGCATCCCTGAAATTTTACAGCATAAAAGACAGAGCCAGTGTACATTTATCTTCACTGCACCCCAGATTTTTTACAGTATACAAGACAGGATAAGTGTACATTTATCGTTACTGCACCCCAGATTTTTTACATCATGTAAGACAGGGCCAGTGTACATTTATTTTCACTGCACCCCAGATGTTTTACAGCATATAATACAGGGCCAGTGTACATGTATTTTAACAGCAGCATCCCTGAATTTTTACAGCACAAAAGACAGAGCTAGTGTACATTTATTTTCACTGGACCCCAGATTTTGTACAGCATACAAGACAGGGCCAGTATACCTTTCTTTTACCAGCAGCACCCATGAATTTTTACAGCATAAAAAACAGCCAGAGTACATTTATCTTCACTACACCCCAGATTTTTTACAGCATACAAAACAGAGACAGTGTACATTTATTTTAACAACAGCATCCTTTAATTTTTACAGCATAAACGAAAGGGCCAGTGTACATTTATTTTCACTACACCCCAGATTTGTTACAGCATTGAAGACAAGGCCAGTGTACATTTATTTTAACAACAGCATCCCTGAATTTTTACAGCATAAAAGACAGGGCCAGTGTACATTTATTTTCAATGCACCCCAGATTTTTTTTTACAGCATACAATACTGGGCCAGTGTACATTTATTTTCACTGCATCCCAGATTTTTTACAGCATACAAGACAGGTCCAGTGTACATTTATTTTAACAGTGGCACCCCTGAATTTTACAGCATAAAATGCAGGGCCAGTGTACATTTATCTTCACTGCACTTCAGATTTATTACAGCATATAAGACAGGGCCAGAGTACATTTATCTTCAGTGCACTACACATTTATTTACAGCATGTAAGCCAGGGCCAGTGTACATTTAATGTCACTGCAACCCAGATTTTTTTTACAGAATACAAGACAGGGACAGTGTACATTTATTTAACAGCGGCACCCCTGAATTTTACAGCATAAAAGGCAGGACCAGTGTACTTTTATTTTCAATGCATCCCATAGTTTTTTTACAGCATAGAAGAAAGGACCTGCGTATATTCATCTTCACTGCAGCCCAGATTTTTTACAGCATACAAGGCCAGTGTACTTTTCTAACAGCAGCATCCCTGAAATTTTACAGCATAAAAGACAGAGCCAGTGTACATTTATCTTCACTGCACCCCAGATTTTTTACAGTATACAAGACAGGGTAAGTGTACATTTATCGTCACTGCAACCCAGATTTTTTACAGCATGTAAGACAGGGACAGTGTAAATTGATTTTCACTGCACCCCAGATGTTTTACAGCATACAAGACAGGGCCAGTGTACATGTATTTTAACAGCAGCATCCCTGAATTTTTACAGCACAAAAGACAGAGCCAGTGTACATTTATTTTCACTGGACCCCAGATTTTTTTTACAGCATTCAAGACAAGGCCAGTGTATATTTATCTTCACTGCACCCCAGATATTTTTACAGCATACAAGACAGGACCAGTGTACATTTATCTTTACTGCACCCCAGATTTTTTTTACAGTATATAAGACAGGGCCAGTGTACATTTATTTTCACTGCACCCCAGACTTTTTACAGCATACAAGACAGGGCCAGTGTACATTTATTTTAACAGCATAACCCCTGTATTTTTACACCATACAAGACAGGGCTATTGTACATTTATTTTCAATGGACCCCAGCTATTTTTACAGCATACAAGACAGGACCAGTGTACATTTATCTTTACTGCGCCCCAGATTTTTTACAGTATATAAAACAGGACCAGTGTACATTTATTTTCACTGCACCCCAGATTTTTTACAGCATCCAAGACAGGGCCAGTGTACATTTATTTTAACAGCAGAACCCATGGATTTTTACAGCATACAAGACAGGGCCAGTGCATATTTATTTTAACAGCAGAACCCCTGTATTTTTACAGTATATAAGACAGGGCCAGTGTACATTTATCATCACTGCACCCCAGATTTTTTACAGCATATAAGACAGGGTAAGTGTACATGTATTTTAACAGCAGCATCCCTGAATTTTTACAGCACAAAAGACAGAGCCAGTGTACATTTATTTTCACTGGACCCCAGATTTTTTTTACAGCATACAAGACAAGGCCAGTGTATATTTATCTTCACTGCACCCCAGATATTTTTACAGCATACAAGACAGGACCAGTGTACATTTATCTTTACTGCACCCCAGATTTTTTTACAGTATATAAGACAGGGCCAGTGTACATTTATTTTCACTGCACCCCAGACTTTTTACAGCATACAAGACAGGGCCAGTGTACATTTATTTTAACAGCATGACCCCTGTATTTTTACACCATACAAGACAGGGCTATTGTACATTTATTTTCAATGGACCCCAGCTATTTTTACAGCATACAAGACAGGACCAGTATACATTTATCTTTACTGCGCCCCAGATTTTTTACAGTATATAAAACAGGGCCAGTGTACATTTATTTTCACTGCACCCCAGATTTTTTACAGCATCCAAGACAGGGCCAGTGTACATTTATTTTAACAGCAGAACCCATGGATTTTTACATCATACAAGACAGGGCCAGTGTACATTTATTTTAACAGCAGAACCCCTGTATTTTTACAGTATATAAGACAAGGTCAGTGTACATTTATCATCACTGCACCCCAGATTTTTTACAGCATATAAGACAGGGTAAGTGTGTACATTTATCTTTCCTACACACAATTTTTTTAATATCATTCAAGACATGGCTAGTGTACATCTATTTTTACTGCACCCTGGATTTTTTACAGCATGTAAGACAGGGCCAGTGTACATTTATTTTCAGTGCACCCCAGATTTTTTACAGCATACAAGACAGAGACAGTGTACATTTATTTTAACAACAGCATCCCTTAATTTTTAAAGCATGTAAGAGAGGGTCAGTGTACATTTATTTTCAATGCACCCCCGATTTTTTTTTACAGCATACAATACTGGGCCAGTGTACATTTATTTTCACTGCATCCCAGATTTTTTACAGCATACAAGACAGGGCCAGTGTACATTTATTTTAACAGCGGCACCCCTGAATTTTACAGCATTAAAATGCAGGGCCAGTGTACATTTATCTTCACTGCACTTCAGATTTTTTACAGCATATAAGACAGGGCCAGAGTTAATTTATCTTCAGTGCACTACACATTTATTTACAGCATGTAAGCCAGGGCCAGTGTACATTTACTGTCACTGCAACCCAGATTTTTTTACAGCATACAAGACAGGGCCAGTGTACATTTATTTTCACTGCACCCCAGATGTTTTACAGCATATAATACAGGGCCAGTGTACATGTATTTTAACAGCAGCATCCCTGAATTTTTACAGCACAAAAGACAGAGCTAGTGTACATTTATTTTCACTGGACCCCAGATTTTGTACAGCATACAAGACAGGGCCAGTATACCTTTCTTTTACCAGCAGCACCCATGAATTTTTACAGCATAAAAAACAGCCAGAGTACATTTATCTTCACTACACCCCAGATTTTTTACAGCATACAAAACAGAGACAGTGTACATTTATTTTAACAACAGCATCCTTTAATTTTTACAGCATAAACGAAAGGGCCAGTGTACATTTATTTTCACTACACCCCAGATTTGTTACAGCATTGAAGACAAGGCCAGTGTACATTTATTTTAACAACAGCATCCCTGAATTTTTACAGCATAAAAGACAGGGCCAGTGTACATTTATTTTCAATGCACCCCAGATTTTTTTTTGCAGCATACAATACTGGGCCAGTGTACATTTATTTTCACTGCATCCCAGATTTTTTACAGCATACAAGACAGGTCCAGTGTACATTTATTTTAACAGTGGCACCCCTGAATTTACAGCATAAAATGCAGGGCCAGTGTACATTTATCTTCACTGCACTTCAGATTTATTACAGCATATAAGACAGGGCCAGAGTACATTTATCTTCAGTGCACTACACATTTATTTACAGCATGTAAGCCAGGGCCAGTGTACATTTAATGTCACTGCAACCCAGATTTTTTTTTTACAGAATACAAGACAGGGACAGTGTACATTTATTTAACAGCGGCACCCCTGAATTTTACAGCATAAAAGGCAGGACCAGTGTACTTTTATTTTCAATGCATCCCATAGTTTTTTTACAGCATAGAAGAAAGGACCTGCGTATATTCATCTTCACTGCAGCCCAGATTTTTTACAGCATACAAGGCCAGTGTACTTTTCTAACAGCAGCATCCCTGAAATTTTACAGCATAAAAGACAGAGCCAGTGTACATTTATCTTCACTGCACCCCAGATTTTTTACAGTATACAAGACAGGATAAGTGTACATTTATCATTACTGCACCCCAGATTTTTTACAGCATGTAAGACAGGGCCAGTGTACATTTATTTTCACTGCACCCCAGATGTTTTACAGCATACAATACAGGGCCAGTGTACATGTGTTTTAACAGCAGCATCCCTGAATTTTTACAGCACAAAAGACAGAGCTAGTGTACATTTATTTTCACTGGACCCCAGATTTTGTACAGCATACAAGACAGGGCCAGTGTACCTTTCTTTTACCAGCAGCACCCATGAATTTTTACAGCATAAAAAACAGCCAGAGTACATTTATCTTCACTACACCCCAGATTTTTTACAGCATACAAAACAGAGACAGTGTACATTTATTTTAACAACAGCATCCTTTAATTTTTACAGCATAAACGAAAGGGCCAGTGTACATTTATTTTCACTACACCCCAGATTTGTTACAGCATTGAAGACAAGGCCAGTGTACATTTATTTTAACAACAGCATCCCTGAATTTTTACAGCATAAAAGACAGGGCCAGTGTACATTTATTTTCAATGCACCCCAGATTTTTTTTTACAGCATACAATACTGGGCCAGTGTACATTTATTTTCACTGCATCCCAGATTTTTTACAGCATACAAGACAGGTCCAGTGTACATTTATTTTAACAGTGGCACCCCTGAATTTTACAGCATAAAATGCAGGGCCAGTGTACATTTATCTTCACTGCACTTCAGATTTATTACAGCATATAAGACAGGGCCAGAGTACATTTATCTTCAGTGCACTACACATTTATTTACAGCATGTAAGCCAGGGCCAGTGTACATTTAATGTCACTGCAACCCAGATTTTTTTTACAGAATACAAGACAGGGACAGTGTACATTTATTTAACAGCGGCACCCCTGAATTTTACAGCATAAAAGGCAGGACCAGTGTACTTTTATTTTCAATGCATCCCATAGTTTTTTTACAGCATAGAAGAAAGGACCTGCGTATATTCATCTTCACTGCAGCCCAGATTTTTTACAGCATACAAGGCCAGTGTACTTTTCTAACAGCAGCATCCCTGAAATTTTACAGCATAAAAGACAGAGCCAGTGTACATTTATCTTCACTGCACCCCAGATTTTTTACAGTATACAAGACAGGGTAAGTGTACATTTATCATCACTGCACCCCAGATTTTTTACAGCATGTAAGACAGGGACAGTGTAAATTGATTTTCACTGCACCCCAGATGTTTTACAGCATACAAGACAGGGCCAGTGTACATGTATTTTAACAGCAGCATCCCTGAATTTTTACAGCACAAAAGACAGAGCCAGTGTACATTTATTTTCACTGGACCCCAGATTTTTTTACAGCATTCAAGACAAGGCCAGTGTATATTTATCTTCACTGCACCCCAGATATTTTTACAGCATACAAGACAGGACCAGTGTACATTTATCTTTACTGCACCCCAGATTTTTTTTACAGTTTATAAGACAGGGCCAGTGTACATTTATTTTCACTGCACCCCAGACTTTTTACAGCATACAAGACAGGGCCAGTGTACATTTATTTTAACAGCATAACCCCTGTATTTTTACACCATACAAGACAGGGCTATTGTACATTTATTTTCAATGGACCCCAGCTATTTTTACAGCATACAAGACAGGACCAGTGTACATTTATCTTTACTGCGCCCCAGATTTTTTACAGTATATAAAACAGGACCAGTGTACATTTATTTTCACTGCACCCCAGATTTTTTACAGCATCCAAGACAGGGCCAGTGTACATTTATTTTAACAGCAGAACCCATGGATTTTTACAGCATACAAGACAGGGCCAGTGCACATTTATTTTAACAGCAGAACCCCTGTATTTTTACAGTATATAAGACAGGGCCAGTGTACATTTATCATCACTGCACCCCAGATTTTTTACAGCATATAAGACAGGGTAAGTGTACATGTATTTTAACAGCAGCATCCCTGAATTTTTACAGCACAAAAGACAGAGCCAGTGTACATTTATTTTCACTGGACCCCAGATTTTTTTTACAGCATACAAGACAAGGCCAGTGTATATTTATCTTCACTGCACCCCAGATATTTTTACAGCATACAAGACAGGACCAGTGTACATTTATCTTTACTGCACCCCAGATTTTTTTACAGTATATAAGACAGGGCCAGTGTACATTTATTTTCACTGCACCCCAGACTTTTTACAGCATACAAGACAGGGCCAGTGTACATTTATTTTAACAGCATGACCCCTGTATTTTTACACCATACAAGACAGGGCTATTGTACATTTATTTTCAATGGACCCCAGCTATTTTTACAGCATACAAGACAGGACCAGTATACATTTATCTTTACTGCGCCCCAGATTTTTTACAGTATATAAAACAGGGCCAGTGTACATTTATTTTCACTGCACCCCAGATTTTTTACAGCATCCAAGACAGGGCCAGTGTACATTTATTTTAACAGCAGAACCCATGGATTTTTACATCATACAAGACAGGGCCAGTGTACATTTATTTTAACAGCAGAACCCCTGTATTTTTACAGTATATAAGACAAGGTCAGTGTACATTTATCATCACTGCACCCCAGATTTTTTACAGCATATAAGACAGGGTAAGTGTGTACATTTATCTTTCCTACACACAATTTTTTTAATATCATTCAAGACATGGCTAGTGTACATCTATTTTTACTGCACCCTGGATTTTTTACAGCATGTAAGACAGGGCCAGTGTACATTTATTTTCAGTGCACCCCAGATTTTTTACAGCATACAAGACAGAGACAGTGTACATTTATTTTAACAACAGCATCCCTTAATTTTTAAAGCATGTAAGAGAGGGTCAGTGTACATTTATTTTCAATGCACCCCCGATTTTTTTTTACAGCATACAATACTGGGCCAGTGTACATTTATTTTCACTGCATCCCAGATTTTTTACAGCATACAAGACAGGGCCAGTGTACATTTATTTTAACAGCGGCACCCCTGAATTTTACAGCATTAAAATGCAGGGCCAGTGTACATTTATCTTCACTGCACTTCAGATTTTTTACAGCATATAAGACAGGGCCAGAGTTAATTTATCTTCAGTGCACTACACATTTATTTACAGCATGTAAGCCAGGGCCAGTGTACATTTACTGTCACTGCAACCCAGATTTTTTTACAGCATACAAGACAGGGCCAGTGTACATTTATTTTCACTGCACCCCAGATGTTTTACAGCATATAATACAGGGCCAGTGTACATGTATTTTAACAGCAGCATCCCTGAATTTTTACAGCACAAAAGACAGAGCTAGTGTACATTTATTTTCACTGGACCCCAGATTTTGTACAGCATACAAGACAGGGCCAGTATACCTTTCTTTTACCAGCAGCACCCATGAATTTTTACAGCATAAAAAACAGCCAGAGTACATTTATCTTCACTACACCCCAGATTTTTTACAGCATACAAAACAGAGACAGTGTACATTTATTTTAACAACAGCATCCTTTAATTTTTACAGCATAAACGAAAGGGCCAGTGTACATTTATTTTCACTACACCCCAGATTTGTTACAGCATTGAAGACAAGGCCAGTGTACATTTATTTTAACAACAGCATCCCTGAATTTTTACAGCATAAAAGACAGGGCCAGTGTACATTTATTTTCAATGCACCCCAGATTTTTTTTTTTGCAGCATACAATACTGGGCCAGTGTACATTTATTTTCACTGCATCCCAGATTTTTTACAGCATACAAGACAGGTCCAGTGTACATTTATTTTAACAGTGGCACCCCTGAATTTACAGCATAAAATGCAGGGCCAGTGTACATTTATCTTCACTGCACTTCAGATTTATTACAGCATATAAGACAGGGCCAGAGTACATTTATCTTCAGTGCACTACACATTTATTTACAGCATGTAAGCCAGGGCCAGTGTACATTTAATGTCACTGCAACCCAGATTTTTTTTTACAGAATACAAGACAGGGACAGTGTACATTTATTTAACAGCGGCACCCCTGAATTTTACAGCATAAAAGGCAGGACCAGTGTACTTTTATTTTCAATGCATCCCATAGTTTTTTTACAGCATAGAAGAAAGGACCTGCGTATATTCATCTTCACTGCAGCCCAGATTTTTTACAGCATACAAGGCCAGTGTACTTTTCTAACAGCAGCATCCCTGAAATTTTACAGCATAAAAGACAGAGCCAGTGTACATTTATCTTCACTGCACCCCAGATTTTTTACAGTATACAAGACAGGATAAGTGTACATTTATCGATACTGCACCCCAGGTTTTTTACAGCATGTAAGACAGGGCCAGTGTACATTTATTTTCACTGCACCCCAGATGTTTAACAGCATACAATACAGGGCCAGTGTACATGTGTTTTAACAGCAGCATCCCTGAATTTTTACAGCACAAAAGACAGAGCTAGTGTACATTTATTTTCACTGGACCCCAGATTTTGTACAGCATACAAGACAGGGCCAGTGTACCTTTCATTTACCAGCAGCACCCATGAATTTTTACAGCATAAAAAACAGCCAGAGTACATTTATCTTCACTACACCCCAGATTTTTTACAGCATACAAAACAGAGACAGTGTACATTTATTTTAACAGTGGCACCCCTGAATTTACAGCATAAAATGCAGGGCCAGTGTACATTTATCTTCACTGCACTTCAGATTTATTACAGCATATAAGACAGGGCCAGAGTACATTTATCTTCAGTGCACTACACATTTATTTACAGCATGTAAGCCAGGGCCAGTGTACATTTAATGTCACTGCAACCCAGATTTTTTACAGCATACAAGACAGGTCCAGTGTACATTTATTTTAACAGTGGCACCCCTGAATTTACAGCATAAAATGCAGGGCCAGTGTACATTTATCTTCACTGCACTTCAGATTTATTACAGCATATAAGACAGGGCCAGAGTACATGTATTTTAACAGCAGCATCCCTGAATTTTTACAGCACAAAAGACAGAGCCAGTGTACATTTATTTTCACTGGACCCCAGATTTTTTTTACAGCATTCAAGACAAGGCCAGTGTATATTTATCTTCACTGCACCCCAGATATTTTTACAGCATACAAGACAGGACCAGTGTACATTTATCTTTACTGCACCCCAGATTTTTTTTACAGTATATAAGACAGGGCCAGTGTACATTTATTTTCACTGCACCCCAGACTTTTTACAGCATACAAGACAGGGCCAGTGTACATTTATTTTAACAGCATAACCCCTGTATTTTTACACCATACAAGACAGGGCTATTGTACATTTATTTTCAATGGACCCCAGCTATTTTTACAGCATACAAGACAGGACCAGTGTACATTTATCTTTACTGCGCCCCAGATTTTTTACAGTATATAAAACAGGACCAGTGTACATTTATTTTCACTGCACCCCAGATTTTTTACAGCATCCAAGACAGGGCCAGTGTACATTTATTTTAACAGCAGAACCCATGGATTTTTACAGCATACAAGACAGGGCCAGTGCACATTTATTTTAACAGCAGAACCCCTGTATTTTTACAGTATATAAGACAGGGCCAGTGTACATTTATCATCACTGCACCCCAGATTTTTTACAGCATATAAGACAGGGTAAGTGTACATGTATTTTAACAGCAGCATCCCTGAATTTTTACAGCACAAAAGACAGAGCCAGTGTACATTTATTTTCACTGGACCCCAGATTTTTTTTACAGCATACAAGACAAGGCCAGTGTATATTTATCTTCACTGCACCCCAGATATTTTTACAGCATACAAGACAGGACCAGTGTACATTTATCTTTACTGCACCCCAGATTTTTTTACAGTATATAAGACAGGGCCAGTGTACATTTATTTTCACTGCACCCCAGACTTTTTACAGCATACAAGACAGGGCCAGTGTACATTTATTTTAACAGCATGACCCCTGTATTTTTACACCATACAAGACAGGGCTATTGTACATTTATTTTCAATGGACCCCAGCTATTTTTACAGCATACAAGACAGGACCAGTATACATTTATCTTTACTGCGCCCCCGATTTTTTACAGTATATAAAACAGGGCCAGTGTACATTTATTTTCACTGCACCCCAGATTTTTTACAGCATCCAAGACAGGGCCAGTGTACATTTATTTTAACAGCAGAACCCATGGATTTTTACATCATACAAGACAGGGCCAGTGTACATTTATTTTAACAGCAGAACCCCTGTATTTTTACAGTATATAAGACAGGGTCAGTGTACATTTATCATCACTGCACCCCAGATTTTTTACAGCATATAAGACAGGGTAAGTGTGTACATTTATCTTTCCTACACACAATTTTTTTAATATCATTCAAGACATGGCTAGTGTACATCTATTTTTACTGCACCCTGGATTTTTTACAGCATGTAAGACAGGGCAAGTGTACATTTATTTTCAGTGCACCCCAGATTTTTTACAGCATACAAGACAGAGACAGTGTACATTTATTTTAACAACAGCATCCCTTAATTTTTAAAGCATGTAAGAGAGGGTCAGTGTACATTTATTTTCAATGCACCCCCGATTTTTTTTACAGCATACAATACTGGGCCAGAGTACATTTATTTTCACTGCATCCCAGATTTTTTACAGCATACAAGACAGGGCCAGTGTACATTTATTTTAACAGCGGCACCCCTGAATTTTACAGCATTAAAATGCAGGGCCAGTGTACATTTATCTTCACTGCACTTCAGATTTTTTACAGCATATAAGACAGGGCCAGAGTTAATTTATCTTCAGTGCACTACACATTTATTTACAGCATGTAAGCCAGGGCCAGTGTACATTTAATGTCACTGCAACCCAGATTTTTTTACAGAATCAAGGCAGGGCCAGTGTACATTTATTTAACAGCGGCACCCCTGAATTTTACAGCATAAAAGGCAGGACCAGTGTACTTTTATTTTCAATGCATCCCATAGTTTTTTTTACAGCATAGAAGAAAGGACCAGTGTATATTCATCTTCACTGCAGCCCAGATTTTTTACAGCATACAAGGCCAGTGTACTTTTCTAACAGCAGCATCCCTGAAATTTTACAGCATAAAAGACAGAGCCAGTGTACATTTATCTTCACTGCACCCCAGATTTTTTACAGCATACAAGACAGGGTAAGTGTACATTTATCGTCACTGCACCCCAGATTTTTTACAGCATGTAAGACAGGGACAGTGTAAATTTATTTTCACTGCACCCCAGATGTTTTACAGCATACAAGACAGGGCCAGTGTACATGTATTTTAACAGCAGCATCCCTGAATTTTTACAGCACAAAAGACAGAGCCAGTGTACATTTATTTTCACTGGACCCCAGATTTTTTACAGCATACAAGACAAGGCCAGTGTATATTTATCTTCACTGTACCCCAGATTTTTTTACAACATACAAGACAGGACCAGTGTACATTTATTTTAACAACAGCACACCTGTATTGTTACACCAAACAAGACATGGCCATTGTACATTTATTTTCACTGCACCCCAGATATTTTTACAGCATACAAGACAGGACCAGTGTACATTTATCTTTACTGCACCCCAGATTTTTTACAGTATATAAGAGAGGGCCAGTGTACATTTATTTTCACTGCACCCCAGACTTTTTACAGCATACAAGACAGGGCCAGTGTACATTTATTTTAACAGCAGAACCCCTGTATTTTTACACCATACAAGACAGGGCCATTGTACATTTATTTTCAATGGACCCTAGCTATTTTTACAGCATACAAGACAGGACCAGTGTACATTTATCTTTACTGCACCCCAGATTTTTTACAGTATATAAAACAGGGCCAGTGTACATTTATTTCCACTGCACCCCAGATTTTTTACAGCATACAAGACAGGGCCAGTGTACATTTATTTTAACAGCAGAACCCATGGATTTTTACAGCATACAAGACAGGGCCAGTGTACATTTATTTTAACAGCAGAACCCCTGTATTTTTACAGTATATAAGACAGGGCCAGTGTACATTTATCTTTACTGCACCCCAGATTTTTTACAGCATATAAGACAGGGTAAGTGTGTACATTTATCTTTCCTACACTTTTATATCATTCAAGACAGGGCTAGTGTACATCTATTTTTACTGCACCCTGGATTTTTTACAGCATGTAAGACAGGGCCAGTGTACATTTATTTTCAGTGCACCCCAGATATTTTACAGCATACAAGACAGTGCCAGTGTACATTTATTTTAACAGCAGAACCCTGAATTTTACAGCATAAAAGGCAGTGCCAGTGTACATTTATTTTCACGGCACCCCAACATTTTTTTACAGCATTTAATACAGGGCCAGTGTACATTTATTTCTATTGCACCCAGATTTTTTTACAGCATAAAAGACAGGACCAGTGTACGTATAGTTTCACTGCGTCCCATATTTTTTACAGCATACAAGACAAGTACAGTGTACATTTATCTAAACTGCACCCCAGATTTTTTACAGCATATAAGATAGGGGCAGTGTATATTTAGTTTCACTGCACCCTAGATTTTTTACAGCATAAAAGACAGGGCCCATGTACATTTATCTTCACTGCACCCCATATTTTTTCAGCACACAGGACAGGGCCTGTGTACATTTATCTTCACTGCACCCCAGATTTTTACAGCATACAAGACAGGGCCAGTGTACCTTTCTTTTACCAGCAGCACCCATGAATTTTTACAGCATAAAAAACAGCCAGAGTACATTTATCTTCACTGCGCCCCAGATTTTTTACAGCATACAAGACATTGCAAGTGTACATTTATCTTGACTGCACCCCAGATTTTTTACAGCATGTAAGATAGGGACAGTGTACATTTTTTTCACTGCATGCTAGATTTTTTTTAATAGAATACAATACCTGGCCAGTGTACATTTATTTTCATTGCACCCCAGATGTTTTACAGCATAAAAGACAGGACCAGTGTACGTATATTTTCAATGCATCCCATATTTTTTACAGCATACAAGACAAGTACAGTGTACATTTATCTAAACTGCACCCCAGATTTTTAACAGCATATAAGATAGGGGCAGTGTATATTTATTTTCACTGCATCCCAGATTTTTTACAGCATACAAGACAGGTCCAGTGTACATTTATTTTAACAGTGGCACCCCTGAATTTTACAGCATAAAATGCAGGGCCAGTGTACATTTATCTTCACTGCACTTCAGATTTATTACAGCATATAAGACAGGGCCAGAGTACATTTATCTTCAGTGCACTACACATTTATTTACAGCATGTAAGCCAGGGCCAGTGTACATTTAATGTCACTGCAACCCAGATTTTTTTTACAGAATACAAGACAGGGCCAGTGTACATTTATTTAACAGCGGCACCCCTGAATTTTACAGCATAAAAGGCAGGACCAGTGTACTTTTATTTTCAATGCATCCCATAGTTTTTTTACAGCATAGAAGAAAGGACCTGCGTATATTCATCTTCACTGCAGCCCAGATTTTTTACAGCATACAAGGCCAGTGTACTTTTCTAACAGCAGCATCCCTGAAATTTTACAGCATAAAAGACAGAGCCAGTGTACATTTATCTTCACTGCACCCCAGATTTTTTACAGTATACAAGACAGGATAAGTGTACATTTATCATTACTGCACCCCAGATTTTTTTACAGCATGTAAGACAGGGACAGTGTACATTTATTTTCACTGCACCCCAGATGTTTTACAGCATACAATACAGGGCCAGTGTACATGTATTTTAACAGCAGCATCCCTGAATTTTTACAGCACAAAAGACAGAGCTAGTGTACATTTATTTTCACTGGACCCCAGATTTTGTACAGCATACAAGACAGGGCCAGTGTACCTTTCTTTTACCAGCAGCACCCATGAATTTTTACAGCATAAAAAACAGCCAGAGTACATTTATCTTCACTACACCCCAGATTTTTTACAGCATAGAAAACAGAGACAGTGTACATTTATTTTAACAACAGCATCCTTTAATTTTTACAGCATAAACGAAAGGGCCAGTGTACATTTATTTTCACTACACCCCAGATTTGTTACAGCATTGAAGACAAGGCCAGTGTACATTTATTTTAACAACAGCATCCCTGAATTTTTACAGCATAAAAGACAGGGCCAGTGTACATTTATTTTCAATGCACCCCAGATTTTTTTTTACAGCATACAATACTGGGCCAGTGTACATTTATTTTCACTGCATCCCAGATTTTTTACAGCATACAAGACAGGTCCAGTGTACATTTATTTAACAGCGGCACCCCTGAATTTTACAGCATAAAAGGCAGGACCAGTGTACTTTTATTTTCAATGCATCCCATAGTTTTTTTACAGCATAGAAGAAAGGACCTGCATATATTCATCTTCACTGCAGCCCAGATTTTTTATAGCATACAAGGCCAGTGTACTTTTCTAACAGCAGCATCCCTGAATTTTTACAGCACAAAAGACAGAGCCAGTGTACATTTATTTTCACTGGACCCCAGATTTTTTTTACAGCATACAAGACAAGGCCAGTGTATAATTATCTTTACTGCACCCCAGATTTTTTTACAGTATATAAGACAGGGCCAGTGTACATTTATTTTTACTGCACCCCAGACTTTTTACAGCATACAAGACAGGGCCAGTGTACATTTATTTTAACAGCATAACCCCTGTATTTTTACACCATACAAGACAGGGCTATTGTACATTTATTTTCAATGGACCCCAGCTATTTTTAAAGCATACAAGACAGGACCAGTGTACATTTATCTTTACTGCGCCCCAGATTTTTTACAGTATATAAAACAGGGCCAGTGTACATTTATTTTCACTGCACCCCAGATTTTTTACAGCATCCAAGACAGGGCCAGTGTACATTTATTTTAACAGCAGAACCCATGGATTTTTACAGCATACAAGACAGGGCCAGTGTACATTTATTTTAACAGCAGAACCCCTGTATTTTTACAGTATATAAGACAGGGCCAGTGTACATTTATCATCACTGCACCCCAGATTTTTTACAACATATAAGACAGGGTAAATGTACATGTATTTAAACAGCAGCATCCCTGAATTTTTACAGCACAAAAGACAGAGCCAGTGTACATTTATTTTCACTGGACCCCAGATTTTTTTTACAGCATACAAGACAAGGCCAGTGTATATTTATCTTCACTGCACCCCAGATATTTTTACAGCATACAAGACAGGACCAGTGTACATTTATCTTTACTGCACCCCAGATTTTTTTTACAGTATATAAGACAGGGCCAGTGTACATTTATTTTCACTGCACCCCAGACTTTTTACAGCATACAAGACAGGGCCAGTGTACATTTATTTTAACAGCATAACCCCTGTATTTTTACACCATACAAGACAGGGCTATTGTACATTTATTTTCAATGGACCCCAGCTATTTTTACAGCATACAAGACAGGACCAGTGTACATTTATCTTTACTGCGCCCCAGATTTTTTACAGTATATAAAACAGGGCCAGTGTACATTTATTTTCACTGCACCCCAGATTTTTTACAGCATCCAAGACAGGGCCAGTGTACATTTATTTTAACAGCAGAACCCATGGATTTTTACAGCATACAAGACAGGGCCAGTGTACATTTATTTTAGCAGCAGAACCCCTGTATTTTTACAGTATATAAGACAGGGCCAGTGTACATTTATCATCACTGCACCCCAGATTTTTTACAGCATATAAGACAGGGTAAGTGTGTACATTTATCTTTCCTACACACAATTTTTTTTATATCATTCAAGACATGGCTAGTGTACATCTATTTTTACTGCACCCTGGATTTTTTACAGCATGTAAGACAGGGCCAGTGTACATTTATTTTCAGTGCACCCCAGATTTTTTACAGCATACAAGACAGAGACAGTGTACATTTATTTTAACAACAGCATCCCTTAATTTTTAAAGCATGTAAGACAGGGCCAGTGTACATTTATTTTCAAGGCACCCCCGATTTTTTTTTACAGCATACAATACTGGGCCAGTGTACATTTATTTTCACTTCATCCCAGATTTTTTACAGCATACAAGACAGGGCCAGTGTACATTTATTTTAACAGCAGAACCCTGAATTTTACAGCATAAAAGGCAGTGCCAGTGTACATTTATTTTCACGGCACCCCAACATTTTTTTTACAGCATTTAATACAGGGCCAGTGTACATTTATTTCTATTGCACCCAGATTTTTTTACAGCATAAAAGACAGGACCAGTGTACGTATATTTTCACTGCATCCCATATTTTTTACAGCATACAAGACAAGTACAGTGTACATTTATCTAAACTGCACCCCAGATTTTTTACAGCATATAAGATAGGGGCAGTGTATATTTAGTTTCACTGCACCCTAGATTTTTTACAGCATAAAAGACAGGGCCCATGTACATTTATCTTCACTGCACCCCATATTTTTTCAGCACACAGGACAGGGCCTGTGTACATTTATCTTCACTGCACCCCAGATTTTTACAGCATACAAGACAGGGCCAATGTACCTTTCTTTTACCAGCAGCACCCATGAATTTTTACAGCATAAAAAACAGCCAGAGTACATTTATCTTCACTGCGCCCCAGATTTTTTACAGCATACAAGACATTGCAAGTGTACATTTATCTTGACTGCACCCCAGAGTTTTTACAGCATGTAAGATAGGGACAGTGTACATTTTTTTCACTGCATGCTAGATTTTTTTAATAGAATACAATACCTGGCCAGTGTACATTTATTTTCATTGCACCCCAGATGTTTTACAGCATTAAAGACAGGACAAGTGTACGTATATTTTCAATGCATCCCATATTTTTTACAGCATACAAGACAAGTACAGTGTACATTTATCTAAACTGCACCCCAGATTTTTAACAGCATATAAGATAGGGGCAGTGTATATTTATTTTCACTGCATCCCAGATTTTTTACAGCATACAAGACAGGGCCAGTGTACATTTATTTTAACAACGGCACCCCTGAATTTTACAGCATAAAATGCAGGGCCAGTGTACATTTATCTTCACTGCACTTCAGATTTTTTACAGCATATAAGACAGGGCCAGAGTACATTTATCTTCAGTGCACTACACATTTATTTACAGCATGTAAGCCAGGGCCAGTGTACATTTACTGTCACTGCAACCCATATTTTTTTACAGCATACAAGACAGGGCCAGTGTACATTTATTTAACAGCGGCACCCCTGAATTTTACAGCATAAAAGGCAGGACCAGTGTACTTTTATTTTCAATGCATCCCATAGTTTTTTTTACAGCATAGAAGAAAGGACCAGTGTATATTCATCTTCACTGCAGCCCAGATTTTTTACAGCATACAAGGCCAGTGTACTTTTCTAACAGCAGCATCCCTGAAATTTTACAGCATAAAAGACAGTCAGTGTACATTTATCTTCACTGCACCCCAGATTTTTTACAGCATACAAGACAGGGTAAGTGTACATTTATCGTCACTGCACCCCAGATTTTTTACAGCATGTAAGACAGGGACAGTGTAAATTTATTTTCACTGCACCCCAGATGTTTTACAACATACAAGACAGGGCCAGTGTACATGTATTTTAACAGCAGCATCCCTGAATTTTTACAGCACAAAAGACAAAGCCAGTGTACATTTATTTTCACTGGACCCCAGATTTTTTACAGCATACAAGACAAGGCCAGTGTATATTTATCTTCACTGTACCCCAGATTTTTTTACAACATACAAGACAGGACCAGTGTACATTTATTTTAACAACAGCACGCCTGTATTGTTACACCAAACAAGACATGGCCATTGTACATTTATTTTCACTGCACCCCAGATATTTTTACAGCATACAAGACAGGACCAGTGTACATTTATCTTTACTGCACCCCAGATTTTTTACAGTATATAAGAGAGGGCCAGTGTACATTTATTTTCACTGCACCCCAGACTTTTTACAGCATACAAGACAGGGCCAGTGTACATTTATTTTAACAGCAGAACCCCTGTATTTTTACACCATACAAGACAGGGCCATTGTACATTTATTTTCAATGGACCCTAGCTATTTTTACAGCATACAAGACAGGACCAGTGTACATTTATCTTCACTGCACCCCAGATTTTTTACAGTATATAAAACAGGGCCAGTGTACATTTATTTCCACTGCACCCCAGATTTTTTACAGCATACAAGACAGGGCCAGTGTACATTTATTTTAACAGCAGAACCCATGGATTTTTACAGCATACAAGACAGGGCCAGTGTACATTTATTTTAACAGCATAACCCTTGTATTTTTACACCATACAAGACAGGGCTATTGTACATTTATTTTCAATGGACCCCAGCTATTTTTACAGCATACAAGACAGGGCCAGTGTACATTTATTTTAACAGCATAACCCCTGTATTTTTACACCATACAAGACAGGACTATTGTACATTTATTTTCAATGGACCCCAGCTATTTTTACAGCATACAAGACAGGGCCAGTGTACATTTATCTTCACTGCACTTCAGATTTATTACAGCATATAAGACAGGGCCAGAGTACATTTATCTTCAGTGCACTACACATTTATTTACAGCATGTAAGCCAGGGCCAGTGTACATTTAATGTCACTGCAACCCAGATTTTTTTTACAGAATACAAGACAGGGACAGTGTACATTTATTTAACAGCGGCACCCCTGAATTTTACAGCATAAAAGGCAGGACCAGTGTACTTTTATTTTCAATGCATCCCATAGTTTTTTTACAGCATAGAAGAAAGGACCTGCGTATATTCATCTTCACTGCAGCCCAGATTTTTTACAGCATACAAGGCCAGTGTACTTTTCTAACAGCAGCATCCCTGAAATTTTACAGCATAAAAGACAGAGCCAGTGTACATTTATCTTCACTGCACCCCAGATTTTTTACAGTATACAAGACAGGATAAGTGTACATTTATCGTTACTGCACCCCAGATTTTTTACAGCATGTAAGACAGGGCCAGTGTACATTTATTTTCACTGCACCCCAGATGTTTTACAGCATACAATACAGGGCCAGTGTACATGTATTTTAACAGCAGCATCCCTGAATTTTTACAGCACAAAAGACAGAGCTAGTGTACATTTATTTTCACTGGACCCCAGATTTTGTACAGCATACAAGACAGGGCCAGTGTACCTTTCATTTACCAGCAGCACCCATGAATTTTTACAGCATAAAAAACAGCCAGAGTACATTTATCTTCACTACACCCCAGATTTTTTACAGCATACAAAACAGAGACAGTGTACATTTATTTTAACAACAGCATCCTTTAATTTTTACAGCATAAACGAAAGGGCCAGTGTACATTTATTTTCATTACACCCCAGATTTGTTACAGCATTGAAGACAAGGCCAGTGTACATTTATTTTAACAACAGCATCCCTGAATTTTTACAGCATAAAAGACAGGGCCAGTGTACATTTATTTTCAATGCACCCCAGATTTTTTTTGCAGCATACAATACTGGGCCAGTGTACATTTATTTTCACTGCATCCCAGATTTTTTACAGCATACAAGACAGGTCCAGTGTACATTTATTTTAGCAGTGGCACCCCTGAATTTTACAGCATAAAATGCAGGGCCAGTGTACATTTATCTTCACTGCACTTCAGATTTATTACAGCATATAAGACAGGGCCAGAGTACATTTATCTTCAGTGCACTACACATTTATTTACAGCATGTAAGCCAGGGCCAGTGTACATTTAATGTCACTGCAACCCAGATTTTTTTTACAGAATACAAGACAGGGACAGTGTACATTTATTTAACAGCGGCACCCCTGAATTTTACAGCATAAAAGGCAGGACCAGTGTACTTTTATTTTCAATGCATCCCATAGTTTTTTTACAGCATAGAAGAAAGGACCTGCGTATATTCATCTTCACTACAGCCCAGATTTTTTACAGCATACAAGGCCAGTGTACTTTTCTAACAGCAGCATCCCTGAAATTTTACAGCATAAAAGACAGAGCCAGTGTACATTTATCTTCACTGCACCCCAGATTTTTTACAGCATACAAGACAGGGTAAGTGTACATTTATCGTCACTGCACCCCAGATTTTTTACAGCATGTAAGACAGGGACAGTGTAAATTTATTTTCACAGCACCCCAGATGTTTTACAGCATACAAGACAGGGCCAGTGTACATGTATTTTAACAGCAGCATCCCTGAATTTTTACAGCACAAAAGACAGAGCCAGTGTACATTTATTTTCACTGGACCCCAGATTTTTTACAGCATACAAGACAGGGCCAGTGTACATTTATTTTAACAGCAGAACCCCTGTATTTTTACACCATACAAGACAGGGCTATTGTACATTTATTTTCAATGGACCCTAGCTATTTTTACAGCATACAAGACAGGACCAGTGTACATTTATCTTTACTGCACCCCAGATTTTTTACAGTATATAAAACAGGGCCAGTGTACATTTATTTCCACTGCACCCCAGATTTTTTACAGCATACAAGACAGGGCCAGTGTACATTTATTTTAACAGCAGAACCCCTGTATTTTTACAGTATATAAGACAGGGCCAGTGTACATTTATCTTCACTGCACCCCAGATTTTTTACAGCATATAAGACAGGGTAAGTGTGTACATTTATCTTTCCTACACACATTTTTTTATATCATTCAAGACAGGGCTAGTGTACATCTATTTTTACTGCACCCTGGATTTTTTTACAGCTTGTAAGACAGGGCCAGTGTACATTTATTTTCAGTGCACCCCAGATATTTTACAGCATACAAGACAGGGCCAGTGTACATTTATTTTAACAGCAGAACCCTGAATTTTACAGCATAAAAGGCAGTGCCAGTGTACATTTATTTTCACGGCACCCCAACATTTTTTTTACAGCATTTAATACAGGGCCAGTGTACATTTATTTCTATTGCACCCAGATTTTTTTACAGCATAAAAGACAGGACCAGTGTACGTATAGTTTCACTGCGTCCCATATTTTTTACAGCATACAAGACAAGTACAGTGTACATTTATCTAAACTGCACCCCAGATTTTTTACAGCATATAAGATAGGGGCAGTGTATATTTAGTTTCACTGCACCCTAGATTTTTTACAGCATAAAAGACAGGGCCCATGTACATTTATCTTCACTGCACCCCATATTTTTTCAGCACACAGGACAGGGCCTGTGTACATTTATCTTCACTGCACCCCAGATTTTTACAGCATACAAGACAGGGCCAATGTACCTTTCTTTTACCAGCAGCACCCATGAATTTTTACAGCATAAAAAACAGCCAGAGTACATTTATCTTCACTGCGCCCCAGATTTTTTACAGCATACAAGACATTGCAAGTGTACATTTATCTTGACTGCACCCCAGATTTTTTACAGCATATAACATAGGGACAGTGTACATTTTTTTCACTGCATGCTAGATTTTTTTTATAGAATACAATACCTGGCCAGTGTACATTTATTTTCATTGCACCCCAGATGTTTTACAGCATAAAAGACAGGACCAGTGTACGTATATTTTCAATGCATCCCATATTTTTTTACAGCATACAAGACAAGTACAGTGTACATTTATCTAAACTGCACCCCAGATTTTTAACAGCATATAAGATAGGGGCAGTGTATATTTATTTTCACTGCATCCCAGATTTTTTACAGCATACAAGACAGGGCCAGTGTACATTTATTTTAACAACGGCACCCCTGAATTTTACAGCATAAAATGCAGGGCCAGTGTACATTTATCTTCACTGCACTTCAGATTTTTTACAGCATATAAGACAGGGCCAGAGTACATTTATCGTCAGTGCACTACACATTTATTTACAGCATGTAAGCCAGGGCCAGTGTACATTTACTGTCACTGCAACCCAGATTTTTTTACAGCATACAAGACAGGGCCAGTGTACATTTATTTAACAGCGGCACCCCTGAATTTTACAGCATAAAAGGCAGGACCAGTGTACTTTTATTTTCAATGCATCCCATAGTTTTTTTTACAGCATAGAAGAAAGAACCAGCGTGTATTCATCTTCACTGCAGCCCAGATTTTTTACAGCATACAAGGCCAGTGTACTTTTCCAACAGTAGCATCCCTGAAATTTTACGGCATAAAAGACAGAGCCAGTGTACATTTATCTTCACTGCACCCCAGATTTTTTACAGCATACAAGACAGGGTAAGTGTACATTTATCGTCACTGCACCCCAGATTTTTTACAGCATGTAAGACAGGGACAGTGTAAATTGATTTTCACTGCACCCCAGATGTTTTACAGCATACAAGACAGGGCCAGTGTACATGTATTTTAACAGCAGCATCCCTGAATTTTTACAGCACAAAAGACAGAGCCAGTGTACATTTATTTTCACTGGACCCCAGATTTTTTTTACAGCATACAAGACAAGGCCAGTGTATATTTATCTTCACTGCACCCCAGATATTTTTACAGCATACAAGACAGGACCAGTGTACATTTATCTTTACTGCACCCCAGATTTTTTTACAGTATATAAGACAGGGCCAGTGTACATTTATTTTCACTGCACCCCAGACTTTTTACAGCATACAAGACAGGGCCAGTGTACATTTATTTTAACAGCATAACCCCTGTATTTTTACACCATACAAGACAGGGCTATTGTACATTTATTTTCAATGGACCCCAGCTATTTTTACAGCATACAAGACAGGGCCAGTGTACATTTATCTTCACTGCACTTCAGATTTATTACAGCATATAAGACAGGGCCAGAGTACATTTATCTTCAGTGCACTACACATTTATTTACAGCATGTAAGCCAGGGCCAGTGTACATTTAATGTCACTGCAACCCAGATTTTTTTTACAGAATACAAGACAGGGACAGTGTACATTTATTTAACAGCGGCACCCCTGAATTTTACAGCATAAAAGGCAGGACCAGTGTACTTTTATTTTCAATGCATCCCATAGTTTTTTTACAGCATAGAAGAAAGGACCTGCGTATATTCATCTTCACTGCAGCCCAGATTTTTTACAGCATACAAGGCCAGTGTACTTTTCTAACAGCAGCATCCCTGAAATTTTACAGCATAAAAGACAGAGCCAGTGTACATTTATCTTCACTGCACCCCAGATTTTTTACAGCATACAAGACAGGGTAAGTGTACATTTATCGTCACTGCACCCCAGATTTTTTACAGCATGTAAGACAGGGACAGTGTAAATTTATTTTCACAGCACCCCAGATGTTTTACAGCATACAAGACAGGGCCAGTGTACATGTATTTTAACAGCAGCATCCCTGAATTTTTACAGCACAAAAGACAGAGCCAGTGTACATTTATTTTCACTGGACCCCAGATTTTTTACAGCATACAAGACAGGGCCAGTGTACATTTATTTTAACAGCAGAACCCCTGTATTTTTACACCATACAAGACAGGGCCATTGTACATTTATTTTCAATGGACCCTAGCTATTTTTACAGCATACAAGACAGGACCAGTGTACATTTATCTTTACTGCACCCCAGATTTTTTACAGTATATAAAACAGGGCCAGTGTACATTTATTTCCACTGCACCCCAGATTTTTTACAGCATACAAGACAGGGCCAGTGTACATTTATTTTAACAGCAGAACCCCTGTATTTTTACAGTATATAAGACAGGGCCAGTGTACATTTATCTTCACTGCACCCCAGATTTTTTACAGCATATAAGACAGGGTAAGTGTGTACATTTATCTTTCCTACACACATTTTTTTATATCATTCAAGACAGGGCTAGTGTACATCTATTTTTACTGCACCCTGGATTTTTTTACAGCTTGTAAGACAGGGCCAGTTTACATTTATTTTCAGTGCACCCCAGATATTTTACAGCATACAAGACAGAGCCAGTGTACATTTATTTTAACAGCAGAACCCTGAATTTTACAGCATAAAAGGCAGTGCCAGTGTACATTTATTTTCACGGCACCCCAACATTTTTTTTACAGCATTTAATACAGGGCCAGTGTACATTTATTTCTATTGCACCCAGAATTTTTTACAGCATAAAAGACAGGACCAGTGTACGTATAGTTTCACTGCGTCCCATATTTTTTACAGCATACAAGACAAGTACAGTGTACATTTATCTAAACTGCACCCCAGATTTTTTACAGCATATAAGATAGGGCCCATGTACATTTATCTTCACTGCACCCCATATTTTTTCAGCACACAGGACAGGGCCTGTGTACATTTATCTTCACTGCACCCCAGATTTTTACAGCATACAAGACAGGGCCAATGTACCTTTCTTTTACCAGCAGCACCCATGAATTTTTACAGCATAAAAAACAGCCAGAGTACATTTATCTTCACTGCGCCCCAGATTTTTTACAGCATACAAGACATTGCAAGTGTACATTTATCTTGACTGCACCCCAGATTTTTTACAGCATATAAGATAGGGACAGTGTACATTTTTTTCACTGCATGCTAGATTTTTTTTATAGAATACAATACCTGGCCAGTGTACATTTATTTTCATTGCACCCCAGATGTTTTACAGCATAAAAGACAGGACCAGTGTACGTATATTTTCAATGCATCCCATATTTTTTTACAGCATACAAGACAAGTACAGTGTACATTTATCTAAACTGCACCCCAGATTTTTAACAGCATATAAGATAGGGGCAGTGTATATTTATTTTCACTGCATCCCAGATTTTTTACAGCATACAAGACAGGGCCAGTGTACATTTATTTTAACAACGGCACCCCTGAATTTTACAGCATAAAATGCAGGGCCAGTGTACATTTATCTTCACTGCACTTCAGATTTTTTACAGCATATAAGACAGGGCCAGAGTACATTTATCGTCAGTGCACTACACATTTATTTACAGCATGTAAGCCAGGGCCAGTGTACATTTACTGTCACTGCAACCCAGATTTTTTTACAGCATACAAGACAGGGCCAGTGTACATTTATTTAACAGCGGCACCCCTGAATTTTACAGCATAAAAGGCAGGACCAGTGTACTTTTATTTTCAATGCATCCCATAGTTTTTTTTACAGCATAGAAGAAAGAACCAGCGTGTATTCATCTTCACTGCAGCCCAGATTTTTTACAGCATACAAGGCCAGTGTACTTTTCCAACAGTAGCATCCCTGAAATTTTACGGCATAAAAGACAGAGCCAGTGTACATTTATCTTCACTGCACCCCAGATTTTTTACAGCATACAAGACAGGGTAAGTGTACATTTATCGTCACTGCACCCCAGATTTTTTACAGCATGTAAGACAGGGACAGTGTAAATTGATTTTCACTGCACCCCAGATGTTTTACAGCATACAAGACAGGGCCAGTGTACATGTATTTTAACAGCAGCATCCCTGAATTTTTACAGCACAAAAGACAGAGCCAGTGTACATTTATTTTCACTGGACCCCAGATTTTTTTTACAGCATACAAGACAAGGCCAGTGTATATTTATCTTCACTGCACCCCAGATATTTTTACAGCATACAAGACAGGACCAGTGTACATTTATCTTTACTGCACCCCAGATTTTTTTACAGTATATAAGACAGGGCCAGTGTACATTTATTTTCACTGCACCCCAGACTTTTTACAGCATACAAGACAGGGCCAGTGTACATTTATTTTAACAGCATAACCCCTGTATTTTTACACCATACAAGACAGGGCTATTGTACATTTATTTTCAATGGACCCCAGCTATTTTTACAGCATACAAGACAGGGCCAGTGTACATTTATCTTCACTGCACTTCAGATTTATTACAGCATATAAGACAGGGCCAGAGTACATTTATCTTCAGTGCACTACACATTTATTTACAGCATGTAAGCCAGGGCCAGTGTACATTTAATGTCACTGCAACCCAGATTTTTTTTACAGAATACAAGACAGGGACAGTGTACATTTATTTAACAGCGGCACCCCTGAATTTTACAGCATAAAAGGCAGGACCAGTGTACTTTTATTTTCAATGCATCCCATAGTTTTTTTACAGCATAGAAGAAAGGACCTGCGTATATTCATCTTCACTGCAGCCCAGATTTTTTACAGCATACAAGGCCAGTGTACTTTTCTAACAGCAGCATCCCTGAAATTTTACAGCATAAAAGACAGAGCCAGTGTACATTTATCTTCACTGCACCCCAGATTTTTTACAGTATACAAGACAGGATAAGTGTACATTTATCGTTACTGCACCCCAGATTTTTTACAGCATGTAAGACAGGGCCAGTGTACATTTATTTTCACTGCACCCCAGATGTTTTACAGCATACAATACAGGGCCAGTGTACATGTATTTTAACAGCAGCATCCCTGAATGTTTACAGCACAAAAGACAGAGCTAGTGTACATTTATTTTCACTGGACCCCAGATTTTGTACAGCATACAAGACAGGGCCAGTATACCTTTCTTTTACCAGCAGCACCCATGAATTTTTACAGCATAAAAAACAGCCAGAGTACATTTATCTTCACTACACCCCAGATTTTTTACAGCATACAAAACAGAGACAGTGTACATTTATTTTAACAACAGCATCCTTTAATTTTTACAGCATAAACGAAAGGGCAAGTGTACATTTATTTTCACTACACCCCAGATTTGTTACAGCATTGAAGACAAGGCCAGTGTACATTTATTTTAACAACAGCATCCCTGAATTTTTACAGCATAAAAGACAGGGCCAGTGTACATTTATTTTCAATGCACCCCAGATTTTTTTTTGCAGCATACAATACTGGGCCAGTGTACATTTATTTTCACTGCATCCCAGATTTTTTACAGCATACAAGACAGGTCCAGTGTACATTTATTTTAACAGTGGCACCCCTGAATTTTACAGCATAAAATGCAGGGCCAGTGTACATTTATCTTCACTGCACTTCAGATTTATTACAGCATATAAGACAGGGCCAGAGTACATTTATCTTCAGTGCACTACACATTTATTTACAGCATGTAAGCCAGGGCCAGTGTACATTTAATATCACTGCAACCCAGATTTTTTTTTACAGAATACAAGACAGGGACAGTGTACATTTATTTAACAGCGGCACCCCTGAATTTTACAGCATAAAAGGCAGGACCAGTGTACTTTTATTTTCAATGCATCCCATAGTTTTTTTACAGCATAGAAGAAAGGACCTGCGTATATTCATCTTCACTGCAGCCCAGATTTTTTACAGCATACAAGGCCAGTGTACTTTTCTAACAGCAGCATCCCTGAAATTTTACAGCATAAAAGACAGAGCCAGTGTACATTTATCTTCACTGCACCCCAGATTTTTTACAGTATACAAGACAGGATAAGTGTACATTTATCGTTACTGCACCCCAGATTTTTTACAGCATGTAAGACAGGGCCAGTGTACATTTATTTTCACTGCACCCCAGATGTTTTACAGCATACAATACAGGGCCAGTGTACATGTGTTTTAACAGCAGCATCCCTGAATTTTTACAGCACAAAAGACAGAGCTAGTGTACATTTATTTTCACTGGACCCCAGATTTTGTACAGCATACAAGACAGGGCCAGTGTACCTTTCTTTTACCAGCAGCACCCATGAATTTTTACAGCATAAAAAACAGCCAGAGTACATTTATCTTCACTACACCCCAGATTTTTTACAGCATACAAAACAGAGACAGTGTACATTTATTTTAACAACAGCATCCTTTAATTTTTACAGCATAAACGAAAGGGCCAGTGTACATTTATTTTCACTACACCCCAGATTTGTTACAGCATTGAAGACAAGGCCAGTGTACATTTATTTTAACAACAGCATCCCTGAATTTTTACAGCATAAAAGACAGGGCCAGTGTACATTTATTTTCAATGCACCCCAGATTTTTTTTACAGCATACAATACTGGGCCAGTGTACATTTATTTTCACTGCATCCCAGATTTTTTACAGCATACAAGACAGGTCCAGTGTACATTTATTTTAACAGTGGCACCCCTGAATTTTACAGCATAAAATGCAGGGCCAGTGTACATTTATCTTCACTGCACTTCAGATTTATTACAGCATATAAGACAGGGCCAGAGTACATTTATCTTCAGTGCACTACACATTTATTTACAGCATGTTAGCCAGGGCCAGTGTACATTTAATGTCACTGCAACCCAGATTTTTTTTACAGAATACAAGACAGGGACAGTGTACATTTATTTAACAGCGGCACCCCTGAATTTTACAGCATAAAAGGCAGGACCAGTGTACTTTTATTTTCAATGCATCCCATAGTTTTTTTACAGCATAGAAGAAAGGACCTGCGTATATTCATCTTCACTGCAGCCCAGATTTTTTACAGCATACAAGGCCAGTGTACTTTTCTAACAGCAGCATCCCTGAAATTTTACAGCATAAAAGACAGAGCCAGTGTACATTTATCTTCACTGCACCCCAGATTTTTTACAGTATACAAGACAGGATAAGTGTACATTTATCGTCACTGCACCCCAGATTTTTTACAGCATGTAAGACAGGGACAGTGTAAATTGATTTTCACTGCACCCCAGATGTTTTACAGCATACAAGACAGGGCCAGTGTACATGTATTTTAACAGCAGCATCCCTGAATTTTTACAGCACAAAAGACAGAGCCAGTGTACATTTATTTTCACTGGACCCCAGATTTTTTTACAGCATTCAAGACAAGGCCAGTGTATATTTATCTTCACTGCACCCCAGATATTTTTACAGCATACAAGATAGGACCAGTGTACATTTATCTTTACTGCACCCCAGATTTTTTTTACAGTATATAAAACAGGGCCAGTGTACATTTATTTTCACTGCACCCCAGACTTTTTACAGCATACAAGACAGGGCCAGTGTACATTTATTTTAACAGCATAACCCCTGTATTTTTGCACCATAGAAGACAGGGCTATTGTACATTTATTTTCAATGGACCCCAGCTATTTTTACAGCATACAAGACAGGACCAGTGTACATTTATCTTTACTGCGCCCCAGATTTTTTACAGTATATAAAACAGGACCAGTGTACATTTATTTTCACTGCACCCCAGATTTTTTACAGCATCCAAGACAGGGCCAGTGTACATTTATTTTAACAGCAGAACCCATGGATTTTTACAGCATACAAGACAGGGCCAGTGTACATTTATTTTAACAGCAGAACCCCTGTATTTTTACAGTATATAAGACAGGGCCAGTGTACATTTATCATCACTGCACCCCTGATTTTTTAGAGCATATAAGACATGGTAAGTGTACATGTATTTTAACAGCAGCATCTCTGAATTTTTACAGCACAAAAGACAGAGCCAGTGTACATTTATTTTCACTGGACCCCAGATTTTTTTTTACAGCATACAAGACAAGGCCAGTGTATATTTATCTTCACTGCACCCCAGATATTTTTACAGCATACAAGACAGGACCAGTGTACATTTATCTTTACTGCACCCCAGATTTTTTTACAGTATATAAGACAGGGCCAGTGTACATTTATTTTCACTGCACCCCAGACTTTTTACAGCATACAAGACAGGGCCAGTGTACATTTATTTTAACAGCATGACCCCTGTATTTTTACACCATACAAGACAGGGCTATTGTACATTTATTTTCAATGGACCCCAGCTATTTTTACAGCATACAAGACAGGACCAGTGTACATTTATCTTTACTGCGCCCCAGATTTTTTACAGTATATAAAACAGGGCCAGTGTACATTTATTTTCACTGCACCCCAGATTTTTTACAGCATCAAAGACAGGGCCAGTGTACATTTATTTTAACAGCAGAACCCATGGATTTTTACAGCATACAAGACAGGGCCAGTGTACATTTATTTTAACAGCAGAACCCCTGTATTTTTACAGTATATAAGACAGGGTCAGTGTACATTTATCATCACTGCACCCCAGATTTTTTACAGCATATAAGACAGGGTAAGTGTGTACATTTATCTTTCCTACACACAATTTTTTTTATATCATTCAAGACATGGCTAGTGTACATCTATTTTTACTGCACCCTGGATTTTTTACAGCATGTAAGACAGGGCCAGTGTACATTTATTTTCAGTGCACCCCAGATTTTTTTACAGCATACAAGACAGAGACAGTGTACATTTATTTTAACAACAGCATCCCTTAATTTTTAAAGCATGTAAGAGAGGGTCAGTGTACATTTATTTTCAATGCACCCCCGATTTTTTTTTTACAGCATACAATACTGGGCCAGTGTACATTTATTTTCACTGCATCCCAGATTTTTTACAGCATACAAGACAGGGCCAGTGTACATTTATTTTAACAGCGGCACCCCTGAATTTTACAGCATTAAAATGCAGGGCCAGTGTACATTTATCTTCACCGCACTTCAGATTTTTTACAGCATATAAGACAGGGCCAGAGTTAATTTATCTTCAGTGCACTACACATTTATTTACAGCATGTAAGCCAGGGCCAGTGTACATTTAATGTCACTGCAACCCAGATTTTTTTTACAGAATCAAGGCAGGGCCAGTGTACATTTATTTAACAGCGGCACCCCTGAATTTTACAGCATAAAAGGCAGGACCAGTGTACTTTTATTTTCAATGCATCCCATAGTTTTTTTTACAGCATAGAAAAAAGGACCAGTGTATATTCATCTTCAATGCAGCCCAGATTTTTTACAGCATGCAAGGCCAGTGTACTTTTCTAACAGCAGCATCCCTGAAATTTTACAGCATAAAAGACAGAGCCAGTGTACATTTATCTTCACTGCACCCCAGATTTTTTACAGCATACAAGACAGGGTAAGTGTACATTTATCGTCACTGCACCCCAGATTTTTTACAGCATGTAAGACAGGGACAGTGTAAATTTATTTTCACTGCACCCCAGATGTTTTACAGCATACAAGACAGGGCCAGTGTACATGTATTTTAACAGCAGCATCCCTGAATTTTTACAGCACAAAAGACAGAGCCAGTGTACATTTATTTTCACTGGACCCCAGATTTTTTACAGCATACAAGACAAGGCCAGTGTATATTTATCTTCACTGTACCCCAGATTTTTTTACAACATACAAGACAGGACCAGTGTACATTTATTTTAACAACAGCACGCCTGTATTGTTACACCAAACAAGACATGGCCATTGTACATTTATTTTCACTGCACCCCAGATATTTTTACAGCATACAAGACAGGACCAGTGTACATTTATCTTTACTGCACCCCAGATTTTTTACAGTATATAAGAGAGGGCCAGTGTACATTTATTTTCACTGCACCCCAGACTTTTTACAGCATACAAGACAGGGCCAGTGTACATTTATTTTAACAGCAGAACCCCTGTATTTTTATACCATACAAGACAGGGCCATTGTACATTTATTTTCAATGGACCCTAGCTATTTTTACAGCATACAAGACAGGACCAGTGTACATTTATCTTTACTGCACCCCAGATTTTTTACAGTATATAAAACAGGGCCAGTGTACATTTATTTCCACTGCACCCCAGATTTTTTACAGCATACAAGACAGGGCCAGTGTACATTTATTTTAACAGCAGAACCCATTGATTTTTACAGCATACAAGACAGGGCCAGTGTACATTTATTTTAACAGCAGAACCCCTGTATTTTTACAGTATATAAGACAGGGCCAGTGTACATTTATCTTCACTGCACCCCAGATAGATTTTTTACAGCATATAAGACAGGGTAAGTGTGTACATTTATCTTTCCTACACACATTTTTTTTTATATCATTCAAGACAGGGCTAGTGTACATCTATTTTTACTGCACCCTGGATTTTTTACAGCATGTAAGACAGGGCCAGTGTACATTTATTTTCAGTGCACCCCAGATATTTTACAGCATACAAGACAGGGCCAGTGTACATTTATTTTAACAGCAGAACCCTGAATTTTACAGCATAAAAGGCAGTGCCAGTGTACATTTATTTTCACGGCACCCCAACATTTTTTTACAGCATTTAATACAGGGCCAGTGTACATTTATTTCTATTGCACCCAGATTTTTTTACAGCATAAAAGACAGGACCAGTGTACGTATATTTTCACTGCGTCCCATATTTTTTACAGCATACAAGACAAGTACAGTGTACATTTATCTAAACTGCACCCCAGATTTTTTACAGCATATAAGATAGGGGCAGTGTATATTTAGTTTCACTGCACCCTAGATGTTTTACAGCATAAAAGACAGGGCCCATGTACATTTATCTTCACTGCACCCCATATTTTTTCAGCACACAGGACAGGGCCTGTGTACATTTATCTTCACTGCACCCCAGATTTTTACAGCATACAAGACAGGGCCAGTGTACCTTTCTTTTACCAGCAGCACCCATGAATTTTTACAGCATAAAAAACAGCCAGAGTACATTTATCTTCACTGCGCCCCAGATTTTTTACAGCATACAAGACATTGCAAGTGTACATTTATCTTGACTGCACCCCAGATTTTTTACAGCATGTAAGATAGGGACAGTGTACATTTTTTTCACTGCATGCTAGATTTTTTTTAATAGAATACAATACCTGGCCAGTGTACATTTATTTTCATTGCACCCCAGATGTTTTACAGCATAAAAGACAGGACCAGTGTACGTATATTTTCAATGCATCCCATATTTTTTACAGCATACAAGACAAGTACAGTGTACATTTATCTAAACTGCACCCCAGATTTTTAACAGCATATAAGATAGGGGCAGTGTATATTTATTTTCACTGCATCCCAGATTTTTTACAGCATACAAGACAGGTCCAGTGTACATTTATTTTAACAGTGGCACCCCTGAATTTTACAGCATAAAATGCAGGGCCAGTGTACATTTATCTTCACTGCACTTCAGATTTATTACAGCATATAAGACAGGGCCAGAGTACATTTATCTTCAGTGCACTACACATTTATTTACAGCATGTAAGCCAGGGCCAGTGTACATTTAATGTCACTGCAACCCAGATTTTTTTTACAGAATACAAGACAGGGACAGTGTACATTTATTTAACAGCGGCACCCCTGAATTTTACAGCATAAAAGGCAGGACCAGTGTACTTTTATTTTCAATGCATCCCATAGTTTTTTTACAGCATAGAAGAAAGGACCTGCGTATATTCATCTTCACTGCAGCCCAGATTTTTTACAGCATACAAGGCCAGTGTACTTTTCTAAAAGCAGCATCCCTGAAATTTTACAGCATAAAAGACAGAGCCAGTGTACATTTATCTTCACTGCACCCCAGATTTTTTACAGTATACAAGACAGGATAAGTGTACATTTATCATTACTGCACCCCAGATTTTTTACAGCATGTAAGACAGGGCCAGTGTACATTTATTTTCACTGCACCCCAGATGTTTTACAGCATACAATACAGGGCCAGTGTACATGTATTTTAACAGCAGCATCCCTGAATTTTTACAGCACAAAAGACAGAGCTAGTGTACATTTATTTTCACTGGACCCCAGATTTTGTACAGCATACAAGACAGGGCCAGTGTACCTTTCTTTTACCAGCAGCACCCATGAATTTTTACAGCATAAAAAACAGCCAGAGTACATTTATCTTCACTACACCCCAGATTTTTTACAGCATAGAAAACAGAGACAGTGTACATTTATTTTAACAACAGCATCCTTTAATTTTTACAGCATAAACGAAAGGGCCAGTGTACATTTATTTTCACTACACCCCAGATTTGTTACAGCATTGAAGACAAGGCCAGTGTACATTTATTTTAACAACAGCATCCCTGAATTTTTACAGCATAAAAGACAGGGCCAGTGTACATTTATTTTCAATGCACCCCAGATTTTTTTTTACAGCATACAATACTGGGCCAGTGTACATTTATTTTCACTGCATCCCAGATTTTTTACAGCATACAAGACAGGTCCAGTGTACATTTATTTAACAGCGGCACCCCTGAATTTTACAGCATAAAAGGCAGGACCAGTGTACTTTTATTTTCAATGCATCCCATAGTTTTTTTACAGCATAGAAGAAAGGACCTGCGTATATTCATCTTCACTGCAGCCCAGATTTTTTACAGCATACAAGGCCAGTGTACTTTTCTAAAAGCAGCATCCCTGAAATTTTACAGCATAAAAGACAGAGCCAGTGTACATTTATCTTCACTGCACCCCAGATTTTTTACAGCATACAAGACAGGGACAGTGTAAATTGATTGTCACTGCACCCCAGATGTTTTACAGCATACAAGACAGGGCCAGTGTACATGTATTTTAACAGCAGCATCCCTGAATTTTTACAGCACAAAAGACAGAGCCAGTGTACATTTATTTTCACTGGACCCCAGATTTTTTTACAGCATACAAGACAAGGCCAGTGTATAATTATCTTCACTGCACCCCAGATATTTTTACAGCATACAAGACAGGACCAGTGTACATTTATCTTTACTGCACCCCAGATTTTTTTACAGTATATAAGACAGGGCCAGTGTACCTTTATTTTCACTGCACCCCAGACTTTTTACAGCATACAAGACAGGGCCAGTGTACATTTATTTTAACAGCATAACCCCTGTATTTTTACACCATAAAAGACAGGGCTATTGTACATTTATTTTCAATGGACCCCAGCTATTTTTACAGCATACAAGACAGTACCAGTGTACATTTATCTTTACTGCGCCCCAGATTTTTTACAGTATATAAAACAGGGCTAGTGTACATTTATTTTCACTGCACCCCAGATTTTTTACAGCATCCAAGACAGGGCCAGTGTACATTTATTTTAACAGCAGAACCCATGGATTTTTACAGCATACAAGACAGGGCCAGTGTACATTTATTTTAACAGCAGAACCCCTGTATTTTTACAGTATATAAGACAGGGCCAGTGTACATTTATCATCACTGCACCCCAGATTTTTTACAACATATAAGACAGGGTAAGTGTACATGTATTTAAACAGCAGCATCCCTGAATTTTTACAGCACAAAAGACAGAGCCAGTGTACATTTATTTTCACTGGACCCCAGATTTTTTTTACCTCATACAAGACAAGGCCAGTGTATATTTATCTTCACTGCACCCCAGATATTTTTACAGCATACAAGACAGGACCAGTGTACATTTATCTTTACTGCACCCCAGATTTTTTTACAGTATATAAGACAGGGCCAGTGTACATTTATTTTCACTGCACCCCAGACTTTTTACAGCATACAAGACAGGGCCAGTGTACATTTATTTTAACAGCATAACCCCTGTATTTTTACACCATACAAGACAGGGCTATTGTACATTTATTTTCAATGGACCCCAGCTATTTTTACAGCATACAAGACAGGACCAGTGTACATTTATCTTTACTGCGCCCCAGATTTTTTACAGTATATAAAACAGGGCCAGTGTACATTTATTTTCACTGCACCCCAGATTTTTTACAGCATCCAAGACAGGGCCAGTGTACATTTATTTTAACAGCAGAACCCATGGATTTTTACAGCATACAAGACAGGGCCAGTGTACATTTATTTTAGCAGCAGAACCCCTGTATTTTTACAGTATATAAGACAGGGCCAGTGTACATTTATCATCACTGCACCCCAGATTTTTTACAGCATATAAGACAGGGTAAGTGTGTACATTTATCTTTCCTACACACAATTTTTTTTATATCATTCAAGACATGGCTAGTGTACATCTATTTTTACTGCACCCTGGATTTTTTACAGCATGTAAGACAGGGCCAGTGTACATTTATTTTCAGTGCACCCCAGATTTTTTACAGCATACAAGACAGAGACAGTGTACATTTATTTTAACAACAGCATCCCTTAATTTTTAAAGCATGTAAGAGAGGGCCAGTGTACATTTATTTTCAATGCACCCCCGATTTTTTTTACAGCATACAATACTGGGCCAGTGTACATTTATTTTCACTGCATCCCAGATTTTTTACAGCACACAAGACAGGGCCAGTGTACATTTATTTTAACAGCGGCACCCCTGAATTTTACAGCATTAAAATGCAGGGCCAGTGTACATTTATCTTCACTGCACTTCAGATTTTTTACAGCATATTAGACAGGGCCAGAGTTAATTTATCTTCAGTGCACTACACATTTATTTACAGCATGTAAGCCAGGGCCAGTGTACATTTAATGTCACTGCAACCCAGATTTTTTTACAGAATCAAGGCAGGGCCAGTGTACATTTATTTAACAGCGGCACCCCTGAATTTTACAGCATAAAAGGCAGGACCAGTGTACTTTTATTTTCAATGCATCCCATAGTTTTTTTTACAGCATAGAAGAAAGGACCAGTGTATATTCATCTTCACTGCAGCCCAGATTTTTTACAGCATACAAGGCCAGTGTACTTTTCTAAAAGCAGCATCCCTGAAATTTTACAGCATAAAAGACAGAGCCAGTGTACATTTATCTTCACTGCACCCCAGATTTTTTACAGCATACAAGACAGGGTAAGTGTACATTTATCGTCACTGCACCCCAGATTTTTTACAGCATGTAAGACAGGGACAGTGTAAATTTATTTTCACTGCACCCCAGATGTTTTACAGCATACAAGACAGGGCCAGTGTACATGTATTTTAACAGCAGCATCCCTGAATTTTTACAGCACAAAAGACAGAGCCAGTGTACATTTATTTTCACTGGACCCCAGATTTTTTACAGCATACAAGACAAGGCCAGTGTATATTTATCTTCACTGTACCCCAGATTTTTTTACAACATACAAGACAGGACCAGTGTACATTTATTTTAACAACAGCACGCCTGTATTGTTACACCAAACAAGACATGGCCATTGTACATTTATTTTCACTGCACCCCAGATATTTTTACAGCATACAAGACAGGACCAGTGTACATTTATCTTTACTGCACCCCAGATTTTTTACAGTATATAAGAGAGGGCCAGTGTACATTTATTTTCACTGCACCCCAGACTTTTTACAGCATACAAGACAGGGCCAGTGTACATTTATTTTAACAGCAGAACCCCTGTATTTTTACACCATACAAGACAGGGCCATTGTACATTTATTTTCAATGGACCCTAGCTATTTTTACAGCATACAAGACAGGACCAGTGTACATTTATCTTTACTGCACCCCAGATTTTTTACAGTATATAAGACAGGGCCAGTGTACATTTATTTCCACTGCACCCCAGATTTTTTACAGCATAAAAGACAGGGCCAGTGTACATTTATTTTAACAGCAGAACCCATGGATTTTTACAGCATACAAGACAGGGCCAGTGTACATTTATTTTAACAGCAGAACCCCTGTATTTTTACAGTATATAAGACAGGGCCAGTGTACATTTATCTTCACTGCACCCCAGATTTTTTACAGCATATAATACAGGGTAAGTGTGTACATTTATCTTTCATACACACATTTTTTTTTATATCATTCAAGACAGGGCTAGTGTACATCTAGTTTTACTGCACCCTGGATTTTTTACAGCATGTAAGACAGGGCCAGTGTACATTTATTTTCAGTGCACCCCAGATATTTTACAGCATAAAAGACAGGGCCAGTGTACATTTATTTTAACAGCAGAACCCCTGTATTTTTACAGTATATAAGACAGGGTCAGTGTACATTTATCATCACTGCACCCCAGATTTTTTACAGCATATAAGACAGGGTAAGTGTGTACATTTATCTTTCCTACACACAATTTTTTTTATATCATTCAAGACATGGCTAGTGTACATCTATTTTTACTGCACCCTGGATTTTTTACAGCATGTAAGACAGGGCCAGTGTACATTTATTTTCAGTGCACCCCAGATTTTTTTACAGCATACAAGACAGAGACAGTGTACATTTATTTTAACAACAGCATCCCTTAATTTTTAAAGCATGTAAGAGAGGGTCAGTGTACATTTATTTTCAATGCACCCCCGATTTTTTTTTTACAGCATACAATACTGGGCCAGTGTACATTTATTTTCACTGCATCCCAGATTTTTTACAGCATACAAGACAGGGCCAGTGTACATTTATTTTAACAGCGGCACCCCTGAATTTTACAGCATTAAAATGCAGGGCCAGTGTACATTTATCTTCACCGCACTTCAGATTTTTTACAGCATATAAGACAGGGCCAGAGTTAATTTATCTTCAGTGCACTACACATTTATTTACAGCATGTAAGCCAGGGCCAGTGTACATTTAATGTCACTGCAACCCAGATTTTTTTTACAGAATCAAGGCAGGGCCAGTGTACATTTATTTAACAGCGGCACCCCTGAATTTTACAGCATAAAAGGCAGGACCAGTGTACTTTTATTTTCAATGCATCCCATAGTTTTTTTTACAGCATAGAAGAAAGGACCAGTGTATATTCATCTTCAATGCAGCCCAGATTTTTTACAGCATGCAAGGCCAGTGTACTTTTCTAACAGCAGCACCCCTGAAATTTTACAGCATAAAAGACAGAGCCAGTGTACATTTATCTTCACTGCACCCCAGATTTTTTACAGCATACAAGACAGGGTAAGTGTACATTTATCGTCACTGCACCCCAGATTTTTTACAGCATGTAAGACAGGGACAGTGTAAATTTATTTTCACTGCACCCCAGATGTTTTACAGCATACAAGACAGGGCCAGTGTACATGTATTTTAACAGCAGCATCCCTGAATTTTTACAGCACAAAAGAGAGCCAGTGTACATTTATTTTCACTGGACCCCAGATTTTTTACAGCATACAAGACAAGGCCAGTGTATATTTATCTTCACTGTACCCCAGATTTTTTTACAACATACAAGACAGGACCAGTGTACATTTATTTTAACAACAGCACGCCTGTATTGTTACACCAAACAAGACATGGCCATTGTACATTTATTTTCACTGCACCCCAGATATTTTTACAGCATACAAGACAGGACCAGTGTACATTTATCTTTACTGCACCCCAGATTTTTTACAGTATATAAGAGAGGGCCAGTGTACATTTATTTTCACTGCACCCCAGACTTTTTACAGCATACAAGACAGGGCCAGTGTACATTTATTTTAACAGCAGAACCCCTGTATTTTTATACCATACAAGACAGGGCCATTGTACATTTATTTTCAATGGACCCTAGCTATTTTTACAGCATACAAGACAGGACCAGTGTACATTTATCTTTACTGCACCCCAGATTTTTTACAGTATATAAAACAGGGCCAGTGTACATTTATTTCCACTGCACCCCAGATTTTTTACAGCATACAAGACAGGGCCAGTGTACATTTATTTTAACAGCAGAACCCATTGATTTTTACAGCATACAAGACAGGGCCAGTGTACATTTATTTTAACAGCAGAACCCCTGTATTTTTACAGTATATAAGACAGGGCCAGTGTACATTTATCTTCACTGCACCCCAGATTTTTTACAGCATATAAGACAGGGTAAGTGTGTACATTTATCTTTCCTACACACATTTTTTTTTATATCATTCAAGACAGGGCTAGTGTACATCTATTTTTACTGCACCCTGGATTTTTTACAGCATGTAAGACAGGGCCAGTGTACATTTATTTTCAGTGCACCCCAGATATTTTACAGCATACAAGACAGGGCCAGTGTACATTTATTTTAACAGCAGAACCCTGAATTTTACAGCATAAAAGGCAGTGCCAGTGTACATTTATTTTCACGGCACCCCAACATTTTTTTTACAGCATTTAATACAGGGCCAGTGTACATTTATTTCTATTGCACCCAGATTTTTTTACAGCATAAAAGACAGGACCAGTGTACGTATATTTTCACTGCGTCCCATATTTTTTACAGCATACAAGACAAGTACAGTGTACATTTATCTAAACTGCACCCCAGATTTTTTACAGCATATAAGATAGGGGCAGTGTATATTTAGTTTCACTGCACCCTAGATGTTTTACAGCATAAAAGACAGGGCCCATGTACATTTATCTTCACTGCACCCCATATTTTTTCAGCACACAGGACAGGGCCTGTGTACATTTATCTTCACTGCACCCCAGATTTTTACAGCATACAAGACAGGGCCAGTGTACCTTTCTTTTACCAGCAGCACCCATGAATTTTTACAGCATAAAAAACAGCCAGAGTACATTTATCTTCACTGCGCCCCAGATTTTTTACAGCATACAAGACATTGCAAGTGTACATTTATCTTGACTGCACCCCAGATTTTTTACAGCATGTAAGATAGGGACAGTGTACATTTTTTTCACTGCATGCTAGATTTTTTTTAATAGAATACAATACCTGGCCAGTGTACATTTATTTTCATTGCACCCCAGATGTTTTACAGCATAAAAGACAGGACCAGTGTACGTATATTTTCAATGCATCCCATATTTTTTACAGCATACAAGACAAGTACAGTGTACATTTATCTAAACTGCACCCCAGATTTTTAACAGCATATAAGATAGGGGCAGTGTATATTTATTTTCACTGCATCCCAGATTTTTTACAGCATACAAGACAGGTCCAGTGTACATTTATTTTAACAGTGGCACCCCTGAATTTTACAGCATAAAATGCAGGGCCAGTGTACATTTATCTTCACTGCACTTCAGATTTATTACAGCATATAAGACAGGGCCAGAGTACATTTATCTTCAGTGCACTACACATTTATTTACAGCATGTAAGCCAGGGCCAGTGTACATTTAATGTCACTGCAACCCAGATTTTTTTTACAGAATACAAGACAGGGACAGTGTACATTTATTTAACAGCGGCACCCCTGAATTTTACAGCATAAAAGGCAGGACCAGTGTACTTTTATTTTCAATGCATCCCATAGTTTTTTTACAGCATAGAAGAAAGGACCTGCGTATATTCATCTTCACTGCAGCCCAGATTTTTTACAGCATACAAGGCCAGTGTACTTTTCTAAAAGCAGCATCCCTGAAATTTTACAGCATAAAAGACAGAGCCAGTGTACATTTATCTTCACTGCACCCCAGATTTTTTACAGTATACAAGACAGGATAAGTGTACATTTATCATTACTGCACCCCAGATTTTTTACAGCATGTAAGACAGGGCCAGTGTACATTTATTTTCACTGCACCCCAGATGTTTTACAGCATACAATACAGGGCCAGTGTACATGTATTTTAACAGCAGCATCCCTGAATTTTTACAGCACAAAAGACAGAGCTAGTGTACATTTATTTTCACTGGACCCCAGATTTTGTACAGCATACAAGACAGGGCCAGTGTACCTTTCTTTTACCAGCAGCACCCATGAATTTTTACAGCATAAAAAACAGCCAGAGTACATTTATCTTCACTACACCCCAGATTTTTTACAGCATACAAAACAGAGACAGTGTACATTTATTTTAACAACAGCATCCTTTAATTTTTACAGCATAAACGAAAGGGCCAGTGTACATTTATTTTCACTACACCCCAGATTTGTTACAGCATTGAAGACAAGGCCAGTGTACATTTATTTTAACAACAGCATCCCTGAATTTTTACAGCATAAAAGACAGGGCCAGTGTACATTTATTTTCAATGCACCCCAGATTTTTTTTTACAGCATACAATACTGGGCCAGTGTACATTTATTTTCACTGCATCCCAGATTTTTTACAGCATACAAGACAGGTCCAGTGTACATTTATTTAACAGCGGCACCCCTGAATTTTACAGCATAAAAGGCAGGACCAGTGTACTTTTATTTTCAATGCATCCCATAGTTTTTTTACAGCATAGAAGAAAGGACCTGCGTATATTCATCTTCACTGCAGCCCAGATTTTTTACAGCATACAAGGCAAGTGTACTTTTCTAAAAGCAGCATCCCTGAAATTTTACAGCATAAAAGACAGAGCCAGTGTACATTTATCTTCACTGCACCCCAGATTTTTTACAGCATACAAGACAGGGTAAGTGTACATTTATCGTCACTGCACCCCAGATTTTTTACAGCATGTAAGACAGGGACAGTGTAAATTGATTGTCACTGCACCCCAGATGTTTTACAGCATACAAGACAGGGCCAGTGTACATGTATTTTAACAGCAGCATCCCTGAATTTTTACAGCACAAAAGACAGAGCCAGTGTACATTTATTTTCACTGGACCCCAGATTTTTTTACAGCATACAAGACAAGGCCAGTGTATAATTATCTTCACTGCACCCCAGATATTTTTACAGCATACAAGACAGGACCAGTGTACATTTATCTTTACTGCACCCCAGATTTTTTTACAGTATATAAGACAGGGCCAGTGTACCTTTATTTTCACTGCACCCCAGACTTTTTACAGCATACAAGACAGGGCCAGTGTACATTTATTTTAACAGCATAACCCCTGTATTTTTACACCATACAAGACAGGGCTATTGTACATTTATTTTCAATGGACCCCAGCTATTTTTACAGCATACAAGACAGTACCAGTGTACATTTATCTTTACTGCGCCCCAGATTTTTTACAGTATATAAAACAGGGCTAGTGTACATTTATTTTCACTGCACCCCAGATTTTTTACAGCATCCAAGACAGGGTCAGTGTACATTTATTTTAACAGCAGAACCCATGGATTTTTACAGCATACAAGACAGGGCCAGTGTACATTTATTTTAACAGCAGAACCCCTGTATTTTTACAGTATATAAGACAGGGCCAGTGTACATTTATCATCACTGCACCCCAGATTTTTTACAACATATAAGACAGGGTAAGTGTACATGTATTTAAACAGCAGCATCCCTGAATTTTAACAGCACAAAAGACAGAGCCAGTGTACATTTATTTTCACTGGACCCCAGATTTTTTTTACCTCATACAAGACAAGGCCAGTGTATATTTATCTTCACTGCACCCCAGATATTTTTACAGCATACAAGACAGGACCAGTGTACATTTATCTTTACTGCACCCCAGATTTTTTTACAGTATATAAGACAGGGCCAGTGTACATTTATTTTCACTGCACCCCAGACTTTTTACAGCATACAAGACAGGGCCAGTGTACATTTATTTTAACAGCATAACCCCTGTATTTTTACACCATACAAGACAGGGCTATTGTACATTTATTTTCAATGGACCCCAGCTATTTTTACAGCATACAAGACAGGACCAGTGTACATTTATCTTTACTGCGCCCCAGATTTTTTACAGTATATAAAACAGGGCCAGTGTACATTTATTTTCACTGCACCCCAGATTTTTTACAGCATCCAAGACAGGGCCAGTGTACATTTATTTTAACAGCAGAACCCATGGATTTTTACAGCATACAAGACAGGGCCAGTGTACATTTATTTTAGCAGCAGAACCCCTGTATTTTTACAGTATATAAGACAGGGCCAGTGTACATTTATCATCACTGCACCCCAGATTTTTTACAGCATATAAGACAGGGTAAGTGTGTACATTTATCTTTCCTACACACAATTTTTTTTATATCATTCAAGACATGGCTAGTGTACATCTATTTTTACTGCACCCTGGATTTTTTACAGCATGTAAGACAGGGCCAGTGTACATTTATTTTCAGTGCACCCCAGATTTTTTACAGCATACAAAACAGAGACAGTGTACATTTATTTTAACAACAGCATCCCTTAATTTTTAAAGCATGTAAGAGAGGGCCAGTGTACATTTATTTTCAATGCACCCCCGATTTTTTTTACAGCATACAATACTGGGCCAGTGTACATTTATTTTCACTGCATCCCAGATTTTTTACAGCACACAAGACAGGGCCAGTGTACATTTATTTTAACAGCGGCACCCCTGAATTTTACAGCATTAAAATGCAGGGCCAGTGTACATTTATCTTCACTGCACTTCAGATTTTTTACAGCATATTAGACAGGGCCAGAGTTAATTTATCTTCAGTGCACTACACATTTATTTACAGCATGTAAGCCAGGGCCAGTGTACATTTAATGTCACTGCAACCCAGATTTTTTTACAGAATCAAGGCAGGGCCAGTGTACATTTATTTAACAGCGGCACCCCTGAATTTTACAGCATAAAAGGCAGGACCAGTGTACTTTTATTTTCAATGCATCCCATAGTTTTTTTTACAGCATAGAAGAAAGGACCAGTGTATATTCATCTTCACTGCAGCCCAGATTTTTTACAGCATACAAGGCCAGTGTACTTTTCTAAAAGCAGCATCCCTGAAATTTTACAGCATAAAAGACAGAGCCAGTGTACATTTATCTTCACTGCACCCCAGATTTTTTACAGCATACAAGACAGGGTAAGTGTACATTTATCGTCACTGCACCCCAGATTTTTTACAGCATGTAAGACAGGGACAGTGTAAATTTATTTTCACTGCACCCCAGATGTTTTACAGCATACAAGACAGGGCCAGTGTACATGTATTTTAACAGCAGCATCCCTGAATTTTTACAGCACAAAAGACAGAGCCAGTGTACATTTATTTTCACTGGACCCCAGATTTTTTACAGCATACAAGACAAGGCCAGTGTATATTTATCTTCACTGTACCCCAGATTTTTTTACAACATACAAGACAGGACCAGTGTACATTTATTTTAACAACAGCACGCCTGTATTGTTACACCAAACAAGACATGGCCATTGTACATTTATTTTCACTGCACCCCAGATATTTTTACAGCATACAAGACAGGACCAGTGTACATTTATCTTTACTGCACCCCAGATTTTTTACAGTATATAAGAGAGGGCCAGTGTACATTTATTTTCACTGCACCCCAGACTTTTTACAGCATACAAGACAGGGCCAGTGTACATTTATTTTAACAGCAGAACCCCTGTATTTTTACACCATACAAGACAGGGCCATTGTACATTTATTTTCAATGGACCCTAGCTATTTTTACAGCATACAAGACAGGACCAGTGTACATTTATCTTTACTGCACCCCAGATTTTTTACAGTATATAAGACAGGGCCAGTGTACATTTATTTCCACTGCACCCCAGATTTTTTACAGCATAAAAGACAGGGCCAGTGTACATTTATTTTAACAGCAGAACCCATGGATTTTTACAGCATACAAGACAGGGCCAGTGTACATTTATTTTAACAGCAGAACCCCTGTATTTTTACAGTATATAAGACAGGGCCAGTGTACATTTATCTTCACTGCACCCCAGATTTTTTACAGCATATAATACAGGGTAAGTGTGTACATTTATCTTTCATACACACATTTTTTTTTATATCATTCAAGACAGGGCTAGTGTACATCTAGTTTTACTGCACCCTGGATTTTTTACAGCATGTAAGACAGGGCCAGTGTACATTTATTTTCAGTGCACCCCAGATATTTTACAGCATACAAGACAGGGCCAGTGTACATTTATTTTAACAGCAGAACCCTGAATTTTACAGCATAAAAGGCAGTGCCAGTGTACATTTATTTTCACGGCACCCCAACATTTTTTTTACAGCATTTAATACAGGGCCAGTGTACATTTATTTCTATTGCACCCAGATTTTTTTACAGCATAAAAGACAGGACCAGTGTACGTATATTTTCACTGCACCCCATATTTTTTCAGCACACAGGACAGGGCCTGTGTACATTTATCTTCACTGCACCCCAGATTTTTACAGCATACAAGACAGGGCCAGTGTACCTTTCTTTTACCAGCAGCACCCATGAATTTTTACAGCATAAAAAACAGCCAGAGTACATTTATCTTCACTGCGCCCCAGATTTTTACAGCATACAAGACATTGCAAGTGTACATTTATCTTGACTGCACCCCAGATTTTTTACAGCATGTAAGATAGGGACAGTGTACATTTTTTTCACTGCATGCTAGATTTTTTTAATAGAATACAATACCTAGCCAGTGTACATTTATTTTCATTGCACCCCAGATGTTTTACAGCATAAAAGACAGGACCAGTGTACGTATATTTTCAATGCATCCCATATTTTTTACAGCATACAAGACAAGTACAGTGTACATTTATCTAAACTGCACCCCAGATTTTTAACAGCATATAAGATAGGGGCAGTGTATATTTATTTTCACTGCATCCCAGATTTTTTACAGCATACAAGACAGAGCCAGTGTACATTTATTTTAACAACGGCACCCCTGAATTTTACAGCATAAAATGCAGGGCCAGTGTACATTTATCTTCACTGCAATTCAGATTTTTTACAGCATATAAGACAGGGCCAGAGTACATTTATCTTCAGTGCACTACACATTTATTTACAGCATGTAAGCGAGGGCCAGTGTACATTTACTGTCACTGCAACCCAGATTTTTTTACAGCATACAAGACAGGGCCAGTGTACATTTATTTAACAGCAGCACCCCTGAATTTTACAGCATAAAAGGCAGGACCAGTGTACTTTTATTTTCAAGGCATCCCATAGTTTTTTTTACAGCATAGAAGAAAGAACCAGCGTATATTCATCTTCACTGCAGCCCAGATTTTTTACAGCATACAAGGCCAGTGTACTTTTCCAACAGTAGCATCCCTGAAATTTTACGGCATAAAAGACAGAGCCAGTGTACATTTATCTTCACTGCACCCCAGATTTTTTACAGCATACAAGACAGGGTAAGTGTACATTTATCGTCACTGCACCCCAGATTTTTTACAGCATGTAAGACAGGGACAGTGTAAATTGATTTTCACTGCACCCCAGATGTTTTACAGCATACAAGACAGGGCCAGTGTACATGTATTTAAACAGCAGCATCCCTGAATTTTTACAGCACAAAAGACAGAGCCAGTGTACATTTATTTTCACTGGACCCCAGATTTTTTTTACAGCATACAAGACAAGGCCAGTGTATATTTATCTTCACTGCACCCCAGATATTTTTACAGCATACAAGATAGGACCAGTGTACATTTATCTTTACTGCACCCCAGATTTTTTTACAGTATATAAGACAGGGCCAGTGTACATTTATTTTCACTGCACCCCAGACTTTTTACAGCATACAAGACAGGGCCAGTGTACATTTATTTTAACAGCATAACCCCTGTATTTTTACACCATACAAGACAGGGCTATTGTACATTTATTTTCAATGGACCCCAGCTATTTTTACAGCATACAAGACAGGACCAGTGTACATTTATCTTTACTGCGCCCCAGATTTTTTACAGTATATAAAACAGGGCCAGTGTACATTTATTTTCACTGCACCCCAGATTTTTTACAGCATCCAAGACAGGGCCAGTGTACATTTATTTTAACAGCAGAACCCATGGATTTTTACAGCATACAAGACAGGGCCAGTGTACATTTATTTTAACAGCAGAACCCCTATATTTTTACAGTATATAAGACAGGGCCAGTGTACATTTATCATCACTGCACCCCAGATTTTTTACAGCATATAAGACAGGGTAAGTGTGTACATTTATCTTTCCTACACACAATTTTTTTTTATATCATTCAAGACATGGCTAGTGTACATCTATTTTTACTGCACCCTGGATTTTTTACAGCATGTAAGACAGGGCCAGTGTACATTTATTTTCAGTGCACCCCAGATTTTTTACAGCATACAAGACAGAGACAGTGTACATTTATTTTAACAACAGCATCCCTTAATTTTTAAAGCATGTAAGAGAGGGCCAGTGAAAATGTATTTTCAATGCACCCCCGATTTTTTTTTACAGCATACAATACTGGGCCAGTGTACATTTATTTTCACTGCATCCCAGATTTTTTACAGCATACAAGACAGGGCCAGTGTACATTTATTTTAACAGCGGCACCCCTGAATTTTACAGCATTAAAATGCAGGGCCAGTGTACATTTATCTTCACTGCACTTCAGATTTTTTACAGCATATAAGACAGGGCCAGAGTTAATTTATCTTCAGTGCACTACACATTTATTTACAGCATGTAAGCCAGGGCCAGTGTACATTTAATGTCACTGTAACCCAGATTTTTTTACAGAATCAAGGCAGGACCAGTGTACATTTATTTAACAGCGGCACCCCTGAATTTTACAGCATAAAAGGCAGGACCAGTGTACTTTTATTTTCAATGCATCCCATAGTGTTTTTTACAGCATAGAAGAAAGGACCAGTGTATATTCATCTTCACTGCAGCCCAGATTTTTTACAGCATACAAGGCGAGTGTACTTTTCTAACAGCAGAATCCCTGAAATTTTACAGCATAAAAGACAGAGCCAGTGTACATTTATCTTCACTGCACCCCAGATTTTTTACAGCATACAAGACAGGGTAAGTGTACATTTATCGTCACTGCACCCCAGATTTTTTACAGCATGTAAGACAGGGACAGTGTAAATTTATTTTCACTGCACCCCAGATGTTTTACAGCATACAAGACAGGGCCAGTGTACATGTATTTTAACAGCAGCATCCCTGAATTTTTACAGCACAAAAGACAGAGCCAGTGTACATTTATTTTCACTGGACATCAGATTTTTTTACAGCATACAAGACAAGGCCAGTGTATATTTATCTTCACTGTACCCCAGATTTTTTTACAACATACAAGACAGGACCAGTGTACATTTATTTTAACAACAGCACGCCTGTATTGTTACACCAAACAAGACATGGCCATTGTACATTTATTTTCACTGCACCCCAGATATTTTTACAGCATACAAGACAGGACCAGTGTACATTTATCTTTACTGCACCCCAGATTTTTTACAGTATATAAGAGAGGGCCAGTGTACATTTATTTTCACTGCACCCCAGACTTTTTACAGCATACAAGACAGGGCCAGTGTACATTTATTTTAACAGCAGAACCCCTGTATTTTTACACCATACAAGACAGGGCCATTGTACATTTATTTTCAATGGACCCCAGCTATTTTTACAGCATACAAGACAGGACCAGTGTACTTTTATCTTTACTGCACCCCAGATTTTTTACAGTATATAAAACAGGGCCAGTGTACATTTATTCCACTGCACCCCAGATTTTTTACAGCATACAAGACAGGGCCTGTGTACATTTATTTTAACAGCAGAACCCATGGATTTTTACAGCATACAAGACAGGGCCAGTGTACATTTATTTTAACAGCAGAACCCTTGTATTATTACAGTATATAAGACAGGGCCAGTGTACATTTATCTTCACTGCACCCCAGATTTTTTACAGCATATAAGACAGGGTAAGTGTGTACATTTATCTTTCCTACACACATTTTTTTTTTATATCATTCAAGACAGGGCTAGTGTACATCTATTTTTACTGCACCCTGGATTTTTTTACAGCATGTAAGACAGGGCCAGTGTACATTTATTTTCAGTGCACCCCAGATATTTTACAGCATACAAGACAGGGCCAGTGTACATTTATTTTAACAGCAGAACCCTGAATTTTACAGCATAAAAGCCAGTGCCAGTGTACATTTATTTTCACGGCACCCCAACATTTTTTTTACAGCATTTAATACAGGGCCAGTGTACATTTATTTCTATTGCACCCAGATTTTTTTACAGCATAAAAGACAGGACCAGTGTACGTATATTTTCACTGCATCCCATATTTTTTACAGCATACAAGACAAGTACAGTGTACATTTATCTAAACTGCACCCCAGATTTTTTACAGCATATAAGATAGGGGCAGTGTATATTTAGTTTCACTGCACCCTAGATTTTTTACAGCATAAAAGACAGGGCCCATGTACATTTATCTTCACTGCACCCCATATTTTTTCAGCACACAGGACAGGGCCTGTGTACATTTATCTTCACTGCACCCCAGATTTTTACAGCATACAAGACAGGGCCAATGTACCTTTCTTTTACCAGCAGCACCCATGAATTTTTACAGCATAAAAAACAGCCAGAGTACATTTATCTTCACTGCGCCCCAGATTTTTTACAGCATACAAGACATTGCAAGTGTACATTTATCTTGACTGCACCCCAGATTTTTTACAGCATGTAAGATAGGGACAGTGTACATTTTTTTCACTGCATGCTAGATTTTTTTAATAGAATACAATACCTGGCCAGTGTACATTTATTTTCATTGCACCCCAGATGTTTTACAGCATAAAAGACAGGACCAGTGTACGTATATTTTCAATGCATCCCATATTTTTTACAGCATACAAGACAAGTACAGTGTACATTTATCTAAACTGCACCCCAGATTTTTAACAGCATATAAGATAGGGGCAGTGTATATTTATTTTCACTGCATCCCAGATTTTTTACAGCATACAAGACAGGGCCAGTGTACATTTATTTTAACAACGGCACCCCTGAATTTTACAGCATAAAATGTAGGGCCAGTGTACATTTATCTTCACTGTACTTCTGATTTTTTACAGCATATAAGACAGGGCCAGAGTACATTTATCTTCAGTGCACTACACATTTATTTACAGCATGTAAGCCAGGGCCAGTGTACATTTACTGTCACTGCAACCCAGATTCTTTTACAGCATACAAGACAGGGCCAGTGTACATTTATTTAACAGCGGCACCCCTGAATTTTATAGCATAAAAGGCAGGACCAGTGTACTTTTATTTTCAATGCATCCCATAGTTTTTTTTACAGCATAGAAGAAAGAACCAGCGTATATTCATCTTCACTGCAGCCCAGATTTTTTACAGCATACAAGGCCAGTGTACTTTTCCAACAGTAGCATCCCTGAAATTTTACGGCATAAAAGACAGAGCCAGTGTACATTTATCTTCACTGCACCCCAGATTTTTTACAGCATACAAGACAGGGTAAGTGTACATTTATCGTCACTGCACCCAAGATTTTTTACAGCATGTAAGACAGGGACAGTGTAAATTGATTTTCACTGCACCCCAGATGTTTTACAGCATACAAGACAGGGCCAGTGTACATGTATTTTAACAGCAGCATCCCTGAATTTTTACAGCACAAAAGACAGAGCCAGTGTACATTTATTTTCACTGGGCCCCAGATTTTTTTTTACAGCATACAAGACAAGTCCAGTGTATATTTATCTTCACTGCACCCCAGATATTTTTACAGCATACAAGACAGGACCAGTGTACATTTATCTTTACTGCACCCCAGATTTTTTTACAGTATATAAGACAGGGCCAGTGTACATTTATTTTCACTGCACCCCAGACTTTTTACAGCATACAAGACAGGGCCAGTGTACATTTATTTTAACAGCATAACCCCTGTATTTTTACACCATACAAGACAGGGCTATTGTACATTTATTTTCAATGGACCCCAGATATTTTTACAGCATACAAGACAGGACCAGTGTACATTTATCTTTACTGCGCCCCAGATTTTTTACAGTATATAAAACAGGGCCAGTGTACATTTATTTTCACTGCACCCCAGATTTTTTATAGCATCCAAGACAGGGCCAGTGTACATTTATTTTAACAGCAGAACCCATGGATTTTTACAGCATACAAGACAGGGCCAGTGTACATTTATTTTAACAGCAGAACCCCTGTATTTTTACAGTATATAAGACAGGGCCAGTGTACATTTATCATCACTGCACCCCAGATTTTTTTACAGCATATAAGACAGGGTAAGTGTGTACATTTATCTTTCCTACACACAATTTTTTTTATATCATTCAAGACATGGCTAGTGTACATCTATTTTTACTGCACCCTGGATTTTTTACAGCATGTAAGACAGGGCCAGTGTACATTTATTTTCAGTGCACCCCAGATTTTTTACAGCATACAAGACAGAGACAGTGTACATTTATTTTAACAACAGCATCCCTTAATTTTTAAAGCATGTAAGAGAGGGCCAGTGTACATTTATTTTCAATGCACCCCCGATTTTTTTTTACAACATACAATACTGGGCCAGTGTACATTTATTTTCACTGCATCCCAGATTTTTTACAGCATACAAGACAGGGCCAGTGTACATTTATTTTAACAGCGGCACCCCTGAATTTTACAGCATTAAAATGCAGGGCCAGTGTACATTTATCTTCACTGCACTTCAGATTTTTTACAGCATATAAGACAGGGCCAGAGTTAATTTATCTTCAGTGCACTACACATTTATTTACAGCATGTAAGCCAGGGCCAGTGTACATTTAATGTCACTGCAACCCAGATTTTTTTACAGAATCAAGGCAGGGCCAGTGTACATTTATTTAACAGCGGCACCCCAGAATTTTACAGCATAAAAGGCAGGACCAGTGTACTTTTATTTTCAATGCATCCCATAGTTTTTTTTTACAGCATAGAAGAAAGGACCAGTGTATATTCATCTTCACTGCAGCCCAGATTTTTTTACAGCATACAAGGCCAGTGTACTTTTCTAACAGCAGCATCCCTGAAATTTTACAGCATAAAAGACAGAGCCAGTGTACATTTATCTTCACTGCACCCCAGATTTTTTACAGCATAAAAGACAGGGTAAGTGTACATTTATCGTCACTGCACCCCAGATATTTTACAGCATGTAAGACAGGGACAGTGTAAATTTATTTTCACTGCACCCCAGATGTTTTACAGCATACAAGACAGGGCCAGTGTACATGTATTTTAACAGCAGCATCCCTGAATTTTTACAGCACAAAAGACAGAGCCAGTGTACATTTATTTTCACTGGACCCCAGATTTTTTACAGCATACAAGACAAGGCCAGTGTATATTTATCTTCACTGTACCCCAGATTTTTTTACAACATACAAGACAGGACCAGTGTACATTTATTTTAACAACAGCACACCTGTATTGTTACACCAAACAAGACATGGCCATTGTACATTTAATTTCACTGCACCCCAGATATTTTTACAGCATACAAGACAGGACCAGTGTACATTTATCTTTACTGCACCCCAGATTTTTACAGTATATAAGAGAGGGCCAGTGTACATTTATTTTCACTGCACCCCAGACTTTTTACAGCATACAAGACAGGGCCAGTGTACATTTACTTTAACAGCAGAACCCCTGTATTTTTACACCATACAAGACAGGGCCATTGTACATTTATTTTCAATGGACCCTAGCTATTTTTACAGCATACAAGACAGGACCAGTGTACATTTATCTTTACTGCACCCCAGATTTTTTACAGTATATAAAACAGGGCCAGTGTACATTTATTTCCACTGCACCCCAGATTTTTTACAGCATACAAGACAGGGCCAGTGTACATTTATTTTAACAGCAGAACCCATGGATTTTTACAGCATACAAGACAGGGCCAGTGTATATTTATTTTAACAGCAGAACCCCTGTATTTTTACAGTATATAAGACAGGGCCAGTGTACATTTATCTTCACTGCACCCCAGATTTTTTACAGCATATAAGACAGGGTAAGTGTGTACATTTATCTTTCCTACACACATTTTTTTTATATCATTCAAGACAGGGCTAGTGTACATCTATTTTTACTGCACCCTGGATTTTTTACAGCATGTAAGACAGGGCCAGTGTACATTTATTTTCAGTGCACCCCAGATATTTTACAGCATACAAGACAGGGCCAGTGTACATTTATTTTAACAGCAGAACCCCTGTATTTTTACTGTATATAAGACAGGGCCAGTGTACATTTATCTTCACTGCACCCCAGATTTTTTACAACATATAAGACAGGGTAAGTGTGTACATTTATCTTTCCTACACACATTTTTTTTTTATATTATTCAAGACAGGGCTAGTGTACATCTATTTTTACTGCACCCTGGATTTTTTACAGCATGTAAGACAGGGCCAGTGTACATTTATTTTCAGTGCACCCCAGATATTTTACAGCATACAAGACAGGGCCAGTGTACTTTTATTTTAACAGCAGAACCCTGAATTTTACAGCATAAAAGGCAGTGCCAGTGTACATTTATTTTCACGGCACCCCAACATTTTTCTTACAGCATTTAATACAGGGCCAGTGTACATTTCTTTCTATTGCACCCAGATTTTTTTACAGCATAAAAGACAGGACCAGTGTACGTATATTTTCACTGCGTCCCATATTTTTTACAGCATACAAGACAAGTACAGTGTACATTTATCTAAACTGCACCCCAGATTTTTTACAGCATATAAGATAGGGGCAGTGTATATTTAGTTTCACTGCACCCTAGATTTTTTACAGCATAAAAGACAGGGCCCATGTACATTTATCTTCACTGCACCCCATATTTTTTCAGCACACAGGACAGGGCCTGTGTACATTTATCTTCACTGCACCCCAGATTTTTACAGCATACAAGACAGGGCCAGTGTACCTTTCTTTTACCAGCAGCACCCATGAATTTTTACAGCATAAAAAACAGCCAGAGTACATTTATCTTCACTACACCCCAGATTTTTTACAGCATACAAAACATACATTTATTTTAACAACAGCATCCTTTAATTTTTACAGCATAAACGAAAGGGCCAGTGTACATTTATTTTCACTACACCCCAGATTTGTTACAGCATTAAAGACAAGGCCAGTGTACATTTATTTTAACAACAGCATCCCAGAATTTTTACAGCATAAAAGACAGGGCCAGTGTACATTTATTTTCAATGCACCCCAGATTTTTTTTTTACAGCATACAATACTGGGCCAGTGTACATTTATTTTCACTGCATCCCAGATTTTTTACAGCATACAAGACAGGTCCAGTGTACATTTATTTTAACAGTGGCACCCCTGAATTTTACAGCATAAAATGCAGGGCCAGTGTACATTTATCTTCACTGCACTTCAGATTTATTACAGCATATAAGAAAGGGCCAGAGTACATTTATCTTCAGTGCACTACACATTTATTTACAGCATGTAAGCCAGGGCCAGTGTACATTTAATGTCACTGCAACCCAGATTTTTTTTACAGAATACAAGACAGGGACAGTGTACATTTATTTAACAGCGGCACCCCTGAATTTTACAGCATAAAAGGCAGGACCAGTGTACTTTTATTTTCAATGCATCCCATAGTTTTTTTTACAGCATAGAAGAAAGGACCTGCGTATATTCATCTTCACTGCAGCCCAGATTTTTTACAGCATACAAGGCCAGTGTACTTTTCTAACAGCAGCATCCCTGAAATTTTACAGCATAAAAGACAGAGCCAGTGTACATTTATCTTCACTGCACCCCAGATTTTTTACAGTATACAAGACAGGATAAGTGTACATTTATCGTTACTGCACCCCAGATTTTTACAGCATGTAAGACAGGGCCAGTGTACATTTATTTTCACTGCACCCCAGATGTTTTACAGCATACAATACAGGGCCAGTGTACATGTATTTTAACAGCAGCATCCCTGAATTTTTACAGCACAAAAGACAGAGCCTGTGTACATTTATTTTCACTGGACCCCAGATTTTGTACAGCATACAAGACAGGGCCAGTGTACCTTTCTTTTACCAGCAGCACCCATGAATTTTTACAGCATAAAAAACAGCCAGAGTACATTTATCTTCACTACACCCCAGATTTTTTACAGCATACAAAACAGAGACAGTGTACATTTATTTTAACAACAGCATCCTTTAATTTTTACAGCATAAACGAAAGGGCCAGTGTACATTTATTTTCACTACACCCCAGATTTGTTACAGCATTGAAGACAAGGCCAGTGTACATTTATTTTAACAACAGCATCCCTGAATTTTTACAGCATAAAAGACAGGGCCAGTGTACATTTATTTTCAATGCATCCCAGATTTTTTACAGCATACAAGACAGGTCCAGTGTACATTTATTTTAACAGTGGCACCCCTGAATTTTACAGCATAAAATGCAGGGCCAGTGTACATTTATCTTCACTGCACTTCAGATTTATTACAGCATATAAGACAGGGCCAGAGTACATTTATCTTCAGTGCACTACACATTTATTTACAGCATGTAAGCCAGGGCCAGTGTACATTTAATGTCACTGCAACCCAGATTTTTTTTACAGAATACAAGACAGGGACAGTGTACATTTATTTAACAGTGGCACCCCTGAATTTTACAGCATAAAAGGCAGGACCAGTGTACTTTTATTTTCAATGCATCCCATAGTTTTTTTACAGCATAGAAGAAAGGACCTGCGTATATTCATCTTCACTGCAGCCCAGATTTTTTACAGCATACAAGGCCAGTGTACTTTTCTAACAGCAGCATCCCTGAAATTTTACAGCATAAAAGACAGAGCCAGTGTACATTTATCTTCACTGCACCCCAGATTTTTTACAGTATACAAGACAGGATAAGTGTACATTTATTGTTACTGCATCCCAGATTTTTTACAGCATGTAAGACAGGGCCAGTGTACATTTATTTTCACTGCACCCCAGATGTTTTACAGCATACAATACAGGGCCAGTGTACATGTATTTTAACAGCAGCATCCCTGAATTTTTACAGCACAAAAGACAGAGCTAGTGTACATTTATTTTCACTGGACCCCAGATTTTGTACAGCATACAAGACAAGGCCAGTGTATATTTCTCTTCACTGCACCCCAGATTTTTTTTACAGCATACAAGACAGGACCAGTGTACATTTATTTTAACAACAGCACCCCTGTATTGTTACACCATACAAGACAGGGCCATTGTACATTTATTTTCACTGGACCCCAGATAATTTGACAGCATACAAGACAGGACCAGTGTACATTTATCTTTACTGCACCCCAGATCTTTTACAGTATATAAGACAGGGCCAGTGTACATTTATTTTCACTGCACCCCAGACTTTTTACAGCATACAAGACAGGGCCAGTGTACATTTATTTTAACAGCAGAACCCCTGTATTTTTACACCATACAAGACAGGGTCATCGTACATTTATTTTCAATGGACTCCAGCTATTTTTACAGCATACTAGACAGGACCAGTGTACATTTATTTTCACTGCACCCCAGATTTTTTACAACATACAAGACAGGGCCAGTGTACATTTATTTTAACAGCAGAACCCATGAATTTTTACAGCATACAAGACAGAGCCAGTGTACATTTATTTTAACAGCAGAACCCCTGTATTTTTACAGTATATAAGACAGGTCCAGTGTACATTTATCTTCACTGCGCCCCAGATTTTTTACAGCATACAAGACATTGCAAGTGTACATTTATCTTGACTGCACCCCAGATTTTTTACAGCATGTAAGATAGGGACAGTGTACATTTTTTTCACTGCATGCTAGATTTTTTTAATAGAATACAATACCTGGACAGTGTACATTTATTTTCATTGCACCCCAGATGTTTTACAGCATAAAAGACAGGACCAGTGTACGTATATTTTCAATGCATCCCATATTTTTTACAGCATACAAGACAAGTACAGTGTACATTTATCTAAACTGCACCCCAGATTTTTAACAGCATACAAGATAGGGGCAGTGTATATTTATTTTAACAACGGCACCCCTGAATTTTACAGCATAAAATGCAGGGCCAGTGTACATTTATCTTCACTGCACTTCAGATTTTTTACAGCATATAAGACAGGGCCAGAGTACATTTATCTTCAGTGCACTACACATTTATTTACAGCATGCAAGCCAGGGCCAGTGTACATTTACTGTCACTGCAACCCAGATTTTTTTTACAGCATACAAGACAGGGCCAGTGTACATTTATTTAACAGTGGCACCCCTGAATTTTACAGCATAAAAGGCAGGACCAGTGTACTTTTATTTTCAATGCATCCCATAGTTTTTTTTACAGCATAGAAGAAAGAACCAGCGTATATTCATCTTCACTGCAGCCCAGATTTTTTACAGCATACAAGGCCAGTGTACTTTTCCAACAGTAGCATCCCTGAAATTTTACGGCATAAAAGACAGAGCCAGTGTACATTTATCTTCACTGCACCCCAGTTATTTTACACCATACAAGACAGGGTAAGTGTACATTTATCATCACTGCACCCCAGATTTTTTACAGCATGTAAGACAGGGACAGTGTAAATTGATTTTCACTGCACCCCAGATGTTTTACAGCATACAAGACAGGGCCAGTGTACATGTATTTTAACAGCAGCATCCCTGAATTTTTACAGCACAAAAGACAGAGCCAGTGTACATTTATTTTCACTGGACCCAAGATTTTTTTTACAGCATACAAGACAAGGCCAGTGTATATTTATCTTCACTGCACCCCAGATATTTTTACAGCATACAAGACAGGACCAGTGTACATTTATCTTTACTGCACCCCAGATTTTTTTACAGTATATAAGACAGGGCCAGTGTACATTTATTTTCACTGCACCCCAGACTTTTTACAGCATACAAGACAGGGCCAGTGTACATTTATTTTAACAGCATAACCCCTGTATTTTTACACCATACAAGACAGGGCTATTGTACATTTATTTTCAATGGACCCCAGCTATTTTTACAGCATACAAGACAGGACCAGTGTACATTTATCTTTACTGCGCCCCAGATTTTTTACAGTATATAAGACAGGGTAAGTGTGTACATTTATCTTTCCTACACACATTTCTTTTTTATATCATTCAAGACAGGGCTAGTGTACATCTATTTTTACTGCACCCTGGATTTTTTACAGCATGTAAGACAGGGCCAGTGTACATTTATTTTCAGTGCACCCCAGATATTTTACAGCATACAAGACAGGGCCAGTGTACATTTATTTTAACAGCAGAACCCTGAATTTTACTGCATAAAAAGGCAGTGCCAGTGTACATTTATTTTCACGGCACCCCAACATTTTTTTTACAGCATTTAATACAGGGCCAGTGTACATTTATTTCTATTGCACCCAGATTTTTTTACAGCATAAAAGACAGGACCAGTGTACGTATATTTTCACTGCGTCCCATATTTTTTACAGCATACAAAACAAGTACAGTGTACATTTATCTAAACTGCACCCCAGATTTTTTACAGCATATAAGATAGGGGCAGTGTATATTTAGTTTCACTGCACCCTAGATTTTTTACAGCATAAAAGACAGGGCCCATGTACATTTCTCTTCACTGCACCCCATATTTTTTCAGCACACAGGACAGGGCCTGTGTACATTTATCTTCACTGCACCCCAGATTTTTACAGCATACAAGACAGGGCCAGTGTACCTTTCTTTTCCCAGCAGCACCCATGAATTTTTACAGCATAAAAAACAGCCAGAGTACATTTATCTTCACTACACCCCAGATTTTTTACAGCATACAAAACAGAGACAGTGTACATTTATTTTAACAACAGCATCCTTTAATTTTTACAGCATAAACGAAAGGGCCAGTGTACATTTATTTTCACTACACCCCAGATTTGTTACAGCATTGAAGACAAGGCCAGTGTACATTTATTTTAACAACAGCATCCCTGAATTTTTACAGCATAAAAGACAGGGCCAGTGTACATTTATTTTCAATGCACCCCAGATTTTTTTTTACAGCATACAATACTGGGCCAGTGTACATTTATTTTCACTGCATCCCAGATTTTTTACAGCATACAAGACAAGTCCAGTGTACATTTATTTTAACAGTGGCACCCCTGAATTTTACAGCATAAAATGCAGGGCCAGTGTACATTTATCTTCACTGCACTTCAGATTTATTACAGCATATAAGACAGGGCCAGAGTACATTTATCTTCAGTGCACTACACATTTATTTACAGCATGTAAGCCAGGGCCAGTGTACATTTAATGTCACTGCAACCCAGATTTTTTTTACAGAATACAAGACAGGGACAGTGTACATTTATTTAACAGCGGCACCCCTGAATTTTACAGCATAAAAGGCAGGACCAGTGTACTTTTATTTTCAATGCATCCCATAGTTTTTTTACAGCATAGAAGAAAGGACCTGCGTATATTCATCTTCACTGCAGCCCAGATTTTTTACAGCATACAAGGCCAGTGTACTTTTCTAACAGCAGCATCCCTGAAATTTTACAGCATAAAAGACAGAGCCAGTGTACATTTATCTTCACTGCACCCCAGATTTTTTACAGTATACAAGACAGGATAAGTGTACATTTATCGTTACTGCACCCCAGATTTTTTACAGCATGTAAGACAGGGCCAGTGTACATTTATTTTCACTGCACCCCAGATGTTTTACAGCATACAATACAGGGCCAGTGTACATGTATTTTAACAGCAGCATCCCTGAATTTTTACAGCACAAAAGACAGAGCCTGTGTACATTTATTTTCACTGGACCCCAGATTTTGTACAGCATACAAGACAGGGCCAGTGTACCTTTCTTTTACCAGCAGCACCCATGAATTTTTACAGCATAAAAAACAGCCAGAGTACATTTATCTTCACTACACCCCAGATTTTTTACAGCATACAAAACAGAGACAGTGTACATTTATTTTAACAACAGCATCCTTTAATTTTTACAGCATAAACGAAAGGGCCAGTGTACATTTATTTTCACTACACCCCAGATTTGTTACAGCATTGAAGACAAGGCCAGTGTACATTTATTTTAACAACAGCATCCCTGAACTTTTACAGCATAAAAGACAGGGCCAGTGTACATTTATTTTCAATGCACCCCAGATTTTTTTTTACAGCATACAATACTGGGCCAGTGTACATTTATTTTCACTGCATCCCAGATTTTTTACCGCATACAAGACAGGTCCAGTGTACATTTATTTTAACAGTGGCACCCCTGAATTTTACAGCATAAAATGCAGGGCCAGTGTACATTTATTTTCACTGCACTTCAGATTTATTACAGCATATAAGACAGGGCCAGAGTACATTTATCTTCAGTGCACTACACATTTATTTACAGCATGTAAGCCAGGGCCAGTGTACATTTAATGTCACTGCAACCCAGATTTTTTTTACAGAATACAAGACAGGGACAGTGTACATTTATTTAACAGCGGCACCCCTGAATTTTACAGCATAAAAGGCAGGACCAGTGTACTTTTATTTTCAATGCATCCCATAGTTTTTTTACAGCATAGAAGAAAGGACCTGCGTATATTCATCTTCACTGCAGCCCAGATTTTTTACAGCATACAAGGTCAGTGTACTTTTCTAACAGCAGCATCCCTGAAATTTTACAGCATAAAAGACAGAGCCAGTGTACATTTATCTTCACTGCACCCCAGATTTTTTACAGTATACAAGACAGGATAAGTGTACATTTATCGTTACTGCACCCCAGATTTTTTACAGCATGTAAGACAGGGCCAGTGTACATTTATTTTCACTGCACCCCAGATGTTTTACAGCATACAATACAGGGCCAGTGTACATGTATTTTAACAGCAGCATCCCTGAATTTTTACAGCACAAAAGACAGAGCTAGTGTACATTTATTTTCACTGGACCCCAGATTTTGTACAGCATACAAGACAAGGCCAGTGTATATTTCTCTTCACTGCACCCCAGATTTTTTTACAGCATACAAGACAGGACCAGTGTACAATTATTTTAACAACAGCACCCCTGTATTGTTACACCATACAAGACAGGGCCATTGTACATTTATTTTCACTGGACCCCAGATAATTTGACAGCATACAAGACAGGACAAGTGTACATTTATCTTTACTGCACCCCAGATCTTTTACAGTATATAAGACAGGGCCAGTGTACATTTATTTTCACTGCACCCCAGACTTTTTACAGCATACAAGACAGGGCCAGTGTACATTTATTTTAACAGCAGAACCCCTGTATTTTTACACCATACAAGACAGGGTCATTGTACATTTATTTTCAATGGACCCCAGCTATTTTTACAGCATACAAGACAGGACCAGTGTACATTTATTCTCACTGCACCCCAGATTTTTTTACAACATACAAGACAGGGCCAGTGTACATTTATTTTAACAGCAGAACCCATGAATTTTTACAGCATACAAGACAGAGCCAGTGTACATTTATTTTAACAGCAGAACCCCTGTATTTTTACAGTATATAAGACAGGGCCAGTGTACATTTATCTTCACTGCACCCCAGATTTTTTACAGCATATAAGACAGGGTAAGTGTGTACATTTATCTTTCCTACACACAATTTTTTTTCTATCATTCAAGGCAGGGCTAGTGTACATCTATTTTTACTGCACCCTGGATTTTTTACAGCATGTAAGACAGGGCCAGTGTACATTTATTTTCAGTGCACCCCAGATATTTTACAGCAAACAATACAGGGCCAGTGTACATGTATTTTAACAGCAGCATCCCTGAATTTTTACAGCACAAAAGACAGAGCCAGTGTACATTTATTTTCACTGGACCCCAGATTTTTTACAGCATACAAGACAAGGCCAGTGTATATTTATCTTCACTGTACCCCAGATTTTTTTACAACATACAAGACAGGACCAGTGTACATTTATTTTAACAACAGCACGCCTGTATTGTTACACCAAACAAGACATGGCCATTGTACATTTATTTTCACTGCACCCCAGATATTTTTACAGCATACAAGACAGGACCAGTGTACATTTATCTTTACTGCACCCCAGATTTTTACAGTATATAAGAGAGGGCCAGTGTACATTTATTTTCACTGCACCCCAGACTTTTTACAGCATACAAGACAGGGCCAGTGTACATTTACTTTAACAGCAGAACCCCTGTATTTTTACACCATACAAGACAGGGCCATTGTACATTTATTTTCAATGGACCCTAGCTATTTTTACAGCATACAAGACAGGACCAGTGTACATTTATCTTTACTGCACCCCAGATTTTTTACACTATATAAAACAGGGCCAGTGTATATTTATTTCCACTGCACCCCAGATTTTTTACAGCATACAAGACAGGGCCAGTGTACATTTATTTTAACAGCAGAACCCATGGATTTTTACAGCATACAAGACAGGGCCAGTGTATATTTATTTTAACAGCAGAACCCCTGTATTTTTACAGTATATAAGACAGGGCCAGTGTACATTTATCTTCACTGCACCCCAGATTTTTTACAGCATATAAGACAGGGTAAGTGTGTACATTTATCTTTCCTACACACATTTTTTTTATATCATTCAAGACAGGGCTAGTGTACATCTATTTTTACTGCACCCTGGATTTTTTACAGCATGTAAGACAGGGCCAGTGTACATTTATTTTCAGTGCACCCCAGATATTTTACAGCATACAAGACAGGGCCAGTGTACATTTATTTTAACAGCAGAACCCCTGTATTTTTACAGTATATAAGACAGGGCCAGTGTACATTTATCTTCACTGCACCCCAGATTTTTTACAGCATATAAGACAGGGTAAGTGTGTACATTTATCTTTCCTACACACATTTTTTTTTATATTATTCAAGACAGGGCTAGTGTACATCTATTTTTACTGCACCCTGGATTTTTTACAGCATGTAAGACAGGGCCATTGTACATTTATTTTCAGTGCACCCCAGATATTTTACAGCATACAAGACAGGGCCAGTGTACATTTATTTTAACAGCAGAACCCTGAATTTTACAGCATAAAAGGCAGTGCCAGTGTACATTTATTTTCACGGCACCCCAACATTTTTTTTACAGCATTTAATACAGGGCCAGTGTACATTTCTTTCTATTGCACCCAGATTTTTTTACAGCATAAAAGACAGGACCAGTGTACATATATTTTCACTGCGTCCCATATTTTTTACAGCATACAAGACAAGTACAGTGTACATTTATCTAAACTGCACCCCAGATTTTTTACAGCATATAAGATAGGGGCAGTGTATATTTATTTTCACTGCACCCTAGATTTTTTTACAACATACAAGACAGGGCCAGTGTACATTTATTTTAACAGCAGAACCCATGAATTTTTACAGCATACAAGACAGAGCCAGTGTACATTTATTTTAACAGCAGAACCCCTGTATTTTTACAGTATATAAGACTGGGCCAGTGTACATTTATCTTCACTGCACCCCAGATTTTTTACAGCATATAAGACAGGGTAAGTGTGTACATTTATCTTTCCTACACACAATTTTTTTTCTATCATTCAAGGCAGGGCTAGTGTACATCTATTTTTACTGCACCCTGGATTTTTTACAGCATGTAAGACAGGGCCAGTGTACATTTATTTTCAGTGCACCCCAGATATTTTACAGCAAACAATACAGGGCCAGTGTACATTTATTTTAACAGCAGAACCCCTGAATTTTACAGCATAAAAGGCAGGGCCAGTGTACAATTATTTTCATGGCACCCCAAAAATTTTTTACAGCGTTTAATACAGGGCCGGTGTACCTTTATTTTTATTGCACCCAGATTTTTTACAGCATAAAAGACAGGACCAGTGTACGTATATTTTCACTGCATCCCATATTTTTTACAGCATACAAGACAGGGACAGTGTACATTTATCTTAACTGCACCCCAGATTTTTTACAGCATATAGGATAGGGGCAGTGTACATTTATTTTCATTGCACCCCAGATTTTTTTAAAGAATAAAAGACAAGGCCCATGTACATTTATCTTTACTGCACCCCATATTTTTACAGCACACAAGACAGGGCCCGTGTACTTTTATCTTAACTACACCCCAGATTTTTTAAAGCATACAAGATAGGGCCAGTGTACATTTATTTTAACAGTGGAACCCCTTAATTTTACAGCATAAAATGCAGGGCCAGTGTACATTTATTTTCACTGCACCCTAAATATTTTTACAGCATGTAATCCAGGGCCAGTATACATTTATTTTCACTGCAACCTAGATTTTTTACAGCATACAAGACAGGGCCAGTGTACATTTATTTTAACAGCATAACCCCTGGATTTTTACTGTATATAAGACAGGGCCAGTGTACATTTATCTTCACTGCACCCCAGATTTTTTACAGCATACAAGACAGGGTAAGTATGTACATTTATCTTTACTGCACCCTCGTTTTTTATATCATACAAGACAGGGCTAGTGTACATTTATTTTAACAGCAGCACCCCTGGAATTTTACAGCATAAAAGGCAGGGCCAGTCTACATTTTTTTTAACGGCACCCCAACATTTTTTACAGCATTTAATACAGGGCCAGTCTACATTTATTTTTATTGCACCCAGATTTTTTACAGCATAAAAAGACAGGACCAGTGTACATATATTTTCACTGCACCCCATATTTTTTACAGCATACAAGACAAGTACAGTGTACATTTATCTAAACTGCACCCCAGATTTTTTTACAGCATATAAGATAGGGGCAGTGTATATTTAGTTTCACTGCACCCGATATTTTTTAAAGCATAAAAGACAGGGCCCGTGTACATTTATCTTCACTGCATCCCATATTTTTTACAGCACACAAGACAGGGCCTGTGTACATTTATCTTCACTGCACCCCAGATTTTTACAGCATACAAGACAGGGCCAGTGTACCTTTCTTTTACCAGCAGCACCCATGAATTTTTACAGCATACAAGACATTGCAAGTGTACATTTATCTTGACTGCACCCCAGATATTTTACAGCATGTAAGACAGGGACAGTGTACATTTTTTTCACTGCACGCTAGATTTTTTTAATAGAATACAATACTGGGCCAGTGTACATTTATTTTCATTGCACCCCAGATGTTTTACAGCATAAAAAAGGGCCAGTGTACACTAATGTTAACAGCAGTACTCGTGAATTTTTACAGCACAATAGACAGGGCTAGTGTATATTTATTTTCACTGCACCCTGGATTTTTTTTACAGCATACAAGACAGGACCAGTGTACATTTTTTTTCATGGCACCCCAACATTTTTTTACAGCATTTAATACAGGGCCAGTGTACATTTCTTTTTATTGCACCCAGATTTTTTACAGCATAAAAGACAGGACCAGTGTACGTATATTTTCACTGCATCCCATATTTTTTATAGCATACAAGACAGGGACAGTGTACATTTATCTGAACTGCACCCCAGATTTTTTACAGCATATAAGATTGGGGCAGAGTACATTTATTTTCACTGCACCCCAGATTTTTTTAAAGTATAAAAGGCAGGGCCCGTGTACATTTATCTTCACTGCACTCCATAATTTTTACAGCACACAAGACAGGGCCAGTGTACATTTCTTTTAACAGAAGCACTCACGAATTTTTACTGCATAAAAAACAGTCAGAGTTAATGTATCTTCACTGCACCCCAGATATTTTACAATATGTAAGAAAGGGTCAGTGTACTTTTTTTTCAATGCATGCTAGATTTTTTTTACAGCATACAATACTGGGCCAGTGTACATTTATTGTCATTGCACCCCAGATGTTTTACAGCATACAAAACAGGGCCAGTGTACATTTACTTTAACAGCAGTATTCCTGAATTTTTACAGCATAAAAGACAGGGCTAGTGTATTTTTATTTTGACTGTACCCCAGATTTTTTTACAGCATACAAGACAGGGCCAGTGTACATTTATCTTCACTACACCCCAGATTTTTTACAGCATACAAGACAGAGACAGTGTACATTTATTTTAACAACAGCATCCCTTAATTTTTACAGCATAAAAGAAAGGGCCAGTGTACATTTATTTTCACTGCACCCCAGATTTGTTACAGCATTGAAGACAAGGCCAGTGTACATTTATTTTAACATCAGCATCCCTGAATTTTTACAGCATAAAAGACAGGGCCAGTGTACATTTCTTTTCACTGCACCCCAGATTTTTTTTTACAGCATACAATACTGGGCCAGTGTACATTTATTTTCACTGCATCCGAGATTGTTTACAGCATACAAGACAGGGCCAGTGTACATTTATTTTAACAGCGGCACCCCTAAATTTTACAGCATAAAATGCAGAGCCAGTGTACATTTATCTTCACTGCACTTCAGATTTTTTACAGCATATAAGACAAGGCCAGAGTACATTTATCTTCAGTGCACTACACATTTATTTACAGCATGTAAGACAGGGCCAGTGTACATTTAATGTCACAGCAACCCTGATTTTTTTTATAGCATACAAGACAGGGCCAGTGTACATTTATTGTCACTGCACCCCAGATTTTTTACAGCATGTAAGACAGGGACAGTATATTTATCTTCGCTGCACCCCAGATTTTTTTAAAGCATACAAGACAGGACCAGTGTACATTTATTTTAACAACAGCACCCCTGTATTGTTACACCATACAAGACAGGGCCATTGTACATTTATTTTCACTGGACCTCAGATATTTTTACAGTATACAAGACAGGACCAGTATACATTTATCTTTACTGCACCCCAGATTTTTTACAGTATATAAGACAGGGTCAGTGTACATTTATTTTCACTGCACCCCAGATTTTTTACAGCATAAAAAGACAGGACCAGTGTACATATATTTTCACTGCACCCCAGATTTTTTTTACAACATACAAGACAAGTACAGTGCACATTTATCTAAACTGCACCCCAGATTTTTTTACAGCATATAAGATAGGGACAGTATATATTTAGTTTCACTGCACCCCAGATTTTTTACAGCATAAAAGACAGGGCCCGTGTACATTTATATTCACTGCACCCCATATTTTTTTACAGCACACAAGACAGGGCCTGTGTACATTTATCTTCACTGCACCTCAGATTTTTACTGCATACAAGACAATGTACCTTTCTTTTACCAGCAGCACCCATGAATTTTTACAGCATAAAAAACAGCCAGAGTACATTTATCTTCACTGCACCCCAGATTTTTTACAGCATACAAGACAGGGCCAGTGTACATTTATTTTAACAGTAGCACCCCTTAATTTTACAGCATAAAAGGCAGGCCCAGTGTACATTTATTATCACTGCACGCTAAACATTTTTACAGCATGTAAGCCAAGGCCACTGTATATTTATTTTCACTGTAACCCAGATTTTTTACAGCATAAAAGACAGGGCCAGTGTACATTTATTTTAACGGTGGCACCCCTTAATTTTACAGCATAAAAGACAGGACCAGTGTACTTTTAATTTCACTGCACCCCATATATTTTACAGCATACAAGAAAGGGTCAGTGTATATTTATCTTCACTGCACACCAGATTTTTTACAGCATACAAGACAGGGCCAGTGTACCTTTCTTTTAACAGCAGCACCCATGAATTTTTACAGCATAAAAGACAGGGCCAGTGTACATTTATTTTAACAGCAGTACTCCTGAATTTTTATGCCATAAAGACAGGGCTAGTGTATATTTATTTTCACTGCACCCGGGATTTTTTACATCATATAATACAGGGCCAGTGTACATTTATCTTCACTGCACCCCAGATTATTTACAGCATACAAGACAGGGCCAGTGTCCATTTATTTTAATGGTGGCGCCCCTTAATCTTACAGCATAAAAGACAGGACCAGTGTACTTTTATTTTCACTGCACCCCATATTTTTTACAGCATACAAGAAAGGGTCACTGTATATTTATCTTCACTGCACACCAGATTTTTTACAGCATACAAGACCAGTGTACTTTTATTTTAACAGCAGCACCCCTGAATTTTTACAGCATAAAAGACAGAGCCAGTGTACATTTATCTTCACTGCACCACAGATGTTTTACAGCATACAAGACAGAGACAGTGTATATTTATTTTCACTGCATGCCAGATTTTTTACAGTATATAAGATATTGCCAGTGTACATTTATTTTAACAACAGCATCCCTGAATTTTGACAGCATAAAAGACAGGGCCATTGTACATTTATTTTCACTGCACCCCAGATTTTTTTACAGCGTACTATACTGGGCCAGTGTACATTTATTTTCACTGCACTCCAGACTTTTTACAGCATACAAGACAGTGCCGGTGTACATGTATTTTGACAGCAGCATCCCTGAATTTTTACTGCACAACAGACAGGGCCATTGTACATTTTTTTTCACTGCACACCAGATTTTTTTACAGCATACAAGACAGGACCAGTGTACATTTATCTTTACTGCACCCCAGATTTTTTTACAGTATATAAAACAGGGCCAATGTACATTTATTTTCACTGCACCCCAGATTTTTTACAGCATACGAAACAGGGACAGTGTATATTTATCTTCACTGCACCCCTGATTTTTTACAGCTTACAAGACAAGGAAAGTGTGTACATTTATCTTCACTGCACTCAATTTTTTTTACATCATACAAGACAGGGCCAATGTACATTTATTTTAAAAGCAGCACTCCTGAATTTTTACAGCATAAAAGACAGGGCTAGTGTACATTTATTTTCACTGCACCCCATTTTTTTTACAGCATGTAAGACAGGGCCATTGTACATTTATTTTCACTGCACCCCAGATTTTTTACAGCATGTAAGACAGGGCCATTGTACATTTATTTTCACTACACTCCAGATATTTTACAGCATACAAGACAGGGCCAGTGTACATTTATTTTAAAAGCAGCACTCCTGAATTTTTACATCATAAAAGACAGGGCCAGTGTACATTTATTTTCACTGCACCCCAGATATTTTACATCATACAAAACAGGGCCAGTGTACATACTGTATATTTTAACAGCGGCATTCCTGAATTTTACAGCATAAAAGGCATGGCCAGTGTACATTTATTTTCATTGCACCCCAGATATTTTACAGCATACAAGGCAGGGCCAGTGTACATTTATTTTCATGGCACCCCAACATTTTTTATAGCGTTTAATACAGGGCCAGTGTACATTTATTTTTATTGCACCCAGATTTTTTACAGCATAAAAGACAGGACCAGTGTACGTATATTTTCATTGCATCCCATATTTTTTACAGCATACAAGACAGGGACAGTGTACATTTATCTTAACTGCACCCCAGATTTTTTAAAGCATAAAAGACAGGGCCAGTGTACCTTTCTTTTAATAGAAGCACCCATTAATTTTTACAGCATAAAAAAACATCCAGAGTACATTTATCTTCACTGCACCCCAGATTTTTTTTACAGCATACAAGACATGGCAAGTGTACATTTATCTTCACTGCACCCCAAATTTTTTACAGTATGGAAGACAGGCACAGTGTACTTTTTTTTTTACTGAACGCTATAATTTTTTTTACAGCATACAATACTGGGCCAGTGTACATTTATACCAATTGCACCCCAGATTCTTTACAGCATATAAGACAGGTCCAGTGTACATTTATTTTAACAGCAGTACTCCTGAATTTTACAGCATAAAAGACAGGGCTAGTGTGTATTTATTTTCACTGCACCCGGAATTTTTTTACAGCATATAAGACAGGGCCAGTGTACATTTATCTTCACTGCACCCCAGACCTTTTTACAGCATAAAAGACAGGGCCAGTGTACTTTTTTTTAGCAGCAGCACCCATGAATTTTACAGCATAAAAGGCAGGGCCAGAGTACATTTATTTTCACTGCACTTTCATTTTTTTTACAACATATAAGACAGGGCCAGTGTACATTTATCTTCAGTGCACTGCAGATTTATTTACAGTATGTAAGCAAAGGCCAGTGTACATTTATTTTCACAGCAACACAGAATTTTTACAGCATACAAGACAGGGCCAGTGTACATTTATTTTAACAGCAGAACCCCTGTATTTTTACAGCATAAAATGCAGGGCCAGTGTAGATTTATTTTCACTGCACCCTAAAGTTTTTTACAGCATGTAAGCCAGGGCCAGTATACATTTATTTTCACTGCAACCCAGATTTTTTAGAGCATACAAGACAGGGCCAGTGTACATTTATTTTAACAGCAGAACCCCTGGATTTTTACAGTATATAAGACAGGGCCAGTGTACATTTATCTTCACTGTGCCCCATATTTCTTACAGCATACAAGACAGGGTAAGTGTGTACATTTATCTTTACTGCACCCTCTTTTTTTTATATCATACAAGACAGGGCTAGTGTACATTTGTTTTTACTGCACCCCGGATTTTTTACAGCATGTAAGACAGGTCCAGTGTACATTTATTTTCACTGCACTCCAGATATTTTACAGCATACAAGACAGGGCTACTGTACATTTATTTTAACAGCAGCACCCCTGAATTTTACAGCATAAAAGGCAGGGCCAGTCTACATTTATTTTAATGGCACCCCAACATTTTTTGCAGCATTTAATACAGGGCCAGTCTACATTTATTTTTATTGCACCCAGATTTTTTACAGCATAAAAAGACAGGACCAGTGTACATAAATTTTCACTGCCCCCCAGATTTTTTTTACAGCATACAAGACAAGTACAGTGCACATTTATCTAAACTGCACCCCAGATGTTTTTACAGCATATAAGATAGGGACAGTATATATTTAGTTTCACTGCACCCCAGATTTTTTACAGCATAAAAGACAGGGCCCGTGTACATTTATCTTCACTGCACCCCATATTTTTTACAGCACACAAGACAGGGCCTGTGTACATTTATCTTCACTGCACCCCAGATTTTTACTGCATACAAGACAGTGTACCTTTCTTTTACCAGCAGCACCCATGAATTTTTACAGCATAAAAAACAGCCAGAGTACATTTATCTTCACTGCACCCCAGATTTTTTACAGCATACAAGACAGGGCCAGTGTACATTTATTTTAACAGCAGCACCCCTTAATTTTACAGCATAAAAGACAGGCCCAGTGTACATTTATTATCACTGCACCCTAAACATTTTTACAGCATGTAAGCCAAGGCAACTGTATATTTATTTTCACTGCAACCCAGATTTTTTACAGCATACAAGACAGGGCCAGTGTACATTTATTTTAACGGTGGCACCCCTTAATTTTACAGCATAAAAGACAGGACCAGTGTACTTTTAATTTCACTGCACCCCATATATTTTACAGCATACAAGAAAGGGTCAGTGTATATTTATCTTCACTGCACACCAGATTTTTTACAGCATACAAGACAGGGCCAGTGTACCTTTCTTTTAACAGCAGCACCCATGAATTTTTACAGCATAAAAGACAGGGCCAGTGTACATTTATTTTAACAGCAGTACTCCTGAATTTTTATGCCATAAAGACAGGGCTAGTGTATATTTATTTTCACTGCACCCGGGATTTTTTACATCATATAATACAGGGCCAGTGTACATTTATCTTCACTGCACCCCAGATTTTTTACAGCATACAAGACAGGGCCAGTGTCCATTTATTTTAATGGTGGCGCCCCTTAATCTTATAGCATAAAAGACAGGACCAGTGTACTTTTATTTTCACTGCACCCCATATTTTTTACAGCATACAAGAAAGGGTCACTGTATATTTATCTTCACTGCACACCAGATTTTTTACAGCATACAAGACCAGTGTACTTTTATTTTAACAGCAGCACCCCTGAATTTTTACAGCATAAAAGACAGAGCCAGTGTACATTTATCTTCACTGCACCACAGATGTTTTACAGCATATAAGATAGGGCCAGTGTACATTTATTTCACTGCATGCCAGATTTTTTAAAGCATAAAAGACAGGGCTCGTGTAAAATTATCTTCACTGCACCGCATATTTTTTACAGCACACAAGACAGGGCCTGTGTACATTTATCTTCACTGCACCCCAGATTTTTACAGCATACAAGACAGGGCCAGTGTACCTTTCTTTTAACAGCAGCACCCATGAATTGTTACCGCATAAAAGACAGAGCCAGTCTACATTTATCTTCACTGCACCCCATATTTTTTACAGCATACAAGATATGGCAAGTGTACATTTATCTTCACTGCAACCCAGATTTTTTACAGCATGTAAGTCAGTGACAGTGTACTTTTTTTTTTTTACTGCATGCTAGATTTTTTTTACAGCATAAAATACTGGGCCAGTGTACATTTATTTTCATTGCATCCCAGATTTTTTACAGCATACAAGACAGGGCCAGTGAACATTTATTTTAACAGCAGTACTCCTGAATTTTTACAGCATAAACGAAAAGGCTAGTGTACATTTATTTTCACTGCACCCTGGATTTTTTACAGCATACAAGACATGACCAGTGTACATTTATCTTCACTGCACCCCAGATTTTTTACAGCATATAAGACAGGGCCAGTGTACATTTATCTTCAGTGCACCCCAGATATTTTACAACATACAAGACAGGGCCAGTGTACTTTTCTTTTAACAGCAGCACCTATGAATTTTACAGCATAAAAGGCAGGGCCAGTGTACATTTATTTTCACTGCACTTCAGATTTTTTACAGCATGTAAAACAGGCCCAGTGTACATTTATCTTCAGTGCACTGCAGATTTATTTACAGTATGTAAGCCAGGACCAGTGTACATTTATTTTCATTGCACCCAGATTTTTTACAGCATAAGACAGGACCAGTGTACTTTTATTTTCACTGCACCCCATATTTTTTACAGCATAAAAGACAGGACCAGTGTACTTTTATCTTTACTGCACCCAAGATTTTTTTTACAGCATACAAGGTCAGATTACATTTATTTTAACAACAGAATCCCTGAATTTTTACAGCATAAAAGACAGGGCCAGCGTACATTTATCTTCACTGCACCCCATATTTTTTTACAGCATACAAGACAAGGCCAGTGTACATTTATTTTAACAACAGCACCCCTGTATTGTTACACCTTACAAGACAGGGCCATTGTACATTTACTTTCACTGCACCCCAGATTTTTTTTACAGTATACAAGACAAGGCCAGTGTATGTTTATTTTCACAGCATACAAGACAGTGCCAGTGTATGTTTATTTTCACTGCACCCCCATATTTTTTACAGCACAACAGACAGGGCCAGTGTACATTTATTTTCACTGTATGCCTGGTTTTTTACAGCATACAAGACAGGGCCATTGTACATTTATCTTCACTGCACCCCAGATTTTTTACAGCTAACAAGACAGGGCCAGTGTACATTTATCTTCACCTCACCCCAGATTTTTTACAGCATGTAATACAGGACCAGTGTACATTTATGTTCACTGCATGCCAGATTTTTTACAGCATACAAGACAGAGCCAGTGTACATTTATTTTGACAGCAGCACCCCTACATTTTGACAGCATAATAGACAAGGCCAGTGTACATTTATTTTCACTACAACCCAAATTTTTTACAGCCAGCACCCCAATATTTTCACATCATACAGGAGGACAGTGCCCCTGCCACTTGTACAACACAGTAACAGCCAGGACAGCAACACCCATGTACACCTGCAGCACCCCTAACAGCAAATGAAAAACCAGTGACAGCCAGGACAGAACCCCTAACAGCACAGGTACACCGCAATGACAGGAACAGCACCCCAACAGAGCACACACTGACCCCACTTGATGCCACCACCCACAGAAAGACTGTCCCCCTCACTCCCCAAGTCCGCTGGGAAAATGGTGGTGATGCACTGCTGTTTATATGGAATCCAAATCCCGAGAGAATCCGACAGCGGGGTCATGACATTTTGCCTCATTCTGTCAGGAATTCACTAGCCGGACACAGATACTGGTTTGGAACGGGATGTTCGGGGGAGTTTGCTTCTCTAAGAGCTGAAACCGCTCATCTCTAATGCAGATCTACTTTAAATCACTTTTAGCTGTGGCATTGTGCAACACTCACATAACACGCCCACAGGACAGTCCATCTACAACATCCAGGAATGCATCAATACATTTCCAACATATTTCCGAGACAGTATAATCATATACACCTAGCTATGCAGAGACGGAGAGTTTGCAGAAAGGACACCAGAGCTGTTAATGACTCACTGAGCTGTGTCTGTAATTGCTATAATACAAAGTGCAGTTGCTATGGATGAAGCTCTGAAGGTGAATTTATTTCTCTAGAGCAGGCATTCCCAACCACGGTCCTCAAGGCACACTAACAGTGCAGGTTTTAGTGATATCCAGGCTGCAGCACAGATGGTTAAATCAAAATAACTGAGCTACTAATTAACTGACCTGTGCTGAAGCCTGGATATCACTAAAACCTGCACTGTTAGTGTGCCTTGAGGACCGTGGTTGGGAATGCCTGCTCTAGAGGCTTGTGCTCCAAGGAGTTTGCTCTGGGCTTCATTATTATTATTTAGACTACACAAACCATAGTGTCAGTGTTTGGCCAATAAAGTGATGGTCATAGATGTCTACAGAATTTTTTCAACTGATCCTGCTGCTGTCCTCCATACTGTCAACTTTATAAGCAAGAAAAATATTTATCAATATGTATGTAATTATCAATAGTGAGAAGGTATAAATAATTGAAAAACAGTAGTAATTTACGATGTTGGCAACAACTAAAATAATGCTGTACAATGGGCCTAATTCAGAACTGTTCGCTCGCTAGTGTTTCTGCTGCACAGCGATCAGGTAACAACTGCGCATGTGTATGCACCACAATGCGCAGGCACGCCGTACGGCTACAAAGCGGATTGTTGTTGTGCATTGGTTCTATCAAAGAAACCATTTGCACAGCCATTCGCAAGGAGATTGACAAGAAGAGGGCGTTTGTGGGTGGCAACTGACCATTTTCTGGGAGCGGTTGGAAAAACGCAGGCGTGCCAAAGCAATTGCAGGGTGGGTGTCTGATGTAAATTCCAGGTTCAAATAGGCTGAAGTGATCGCAGCGGCTGAGTAAGGTTAGAGCTACTGAGAAACTGCACAGACTGTTTTTGTACAGGGCGGCTGCACATGCGATCGCATACTTGCACAGATAAAATACACTCCCCTATAGGCGGTGACTATCTGATCACAGCGCTGCAAAAACTAGCTAGCAAATGATCAGATCTGAATTAGGCCCAATACCTTGTATTTTTTTCAATGATCATCATACAGTTCCACCAGATCAGTACATATATTTTATAGGATAAGCCAGTGGTTTCCAATCTTTTTTTGAATCACTGTGCCCTAGAGTGTCAGAATTTTTTTCAAGGCACCCCTAGGCCAAAAGTTTCTTATTTAGAAATGTAGAAAAAAATATTAAATTAAGTAAATTGTGTTTATCTTAGGTTACGTTATGTGGTGACGGCCAAGATTTTACGTTATGTGGTGACTTCTGTTTGTCCACATTTTTTATAATTGGCAGACACCAGCACTGGTTTTGCCTATTACAGTGACCATAAATAATTTGAATTGGCCCTGGGCCGCCAAGCAAAGGCACCACAGCAAGTGTCCCTAGGTACCCCAGTGTGCGCCAGCACACAGTTTGAGAACCACTGGGCTAAGCAATTTTTTGGTGAGAGCAACTACTCAGTGACAACATCAGTTTTGATGGTTCAGGTGTCATTTGATAGGATATGTGATGTAGATATGCAATAAGGTCGCATCATTTTGGTAAGTGGTCAGGTACAGATAGTTGAGGAATAACGTGTCAAAGTCATGATTTTTTTCCCATAAGAAAATCATTGAGGGCGGGATGTATTAACATACATCGCCGCCCCTCGCCGGTTACCGCAGCGAAGTTGATCGCATATGTACTAACATATGCGAGCAGTGACGGAGGCCCCCCGCGATACCTGTTAGGTGGTCTGCGGGGGGTCTCCGTCACCTCCATGGGGTCCCCACACAGGCTAGATGCCGGGAAGCAGCAGCAGGCTGCCCCCGGCGCCTCCTCCTCCCCCCTGCTGCCGGAAGGACGTCCGGCTGCGTTGCTAGGGGGAGGAGGAGACTATCTTCCGGGTCCAGGGCAGCCTGGAGGAAGGTAAGCTGGGGGGGAGGCGGGTTGTGGCGGTCGGCGAAAAGAAGCCCATAGGCTTCTATAGGGTATCGCCATCCAGAGATGGCGATACCCTGGATGCCGAAAACGCGGCGGTAGGGTGTTAGTAAATATCAAAATATAAAAATGCGGTATTTTTGCTTTAGTACATCCCGCCCTGAGTGAGGAACGCACGTGCTTTCCCTTAGGGTTGTATATTGCAGTGAAGCCGTTGCCATAGTTTTTTGCACTAAACTCAGATGATATAATGACAATTTTCTAACACTTACAGTATACAGTAAGCTTTCAGGATACGGTAAACTGTCTTGATACAGTGAACTTGAGATGAGTGCATTGTAGAACACACAATAATTTTTTCTTTTGCTTGAGTTTAAGCAACGCGGTTGACTAGAAAATAGTAATAGTATATGTACTACATACATAGTAACATAGTATTTGAGGTTGATTGAGGCAAATTGCCCATCGTGTTCAACCTGTTTTAAGTTGTGATGATTCTACATACTTGCTGAATAATGTTTTATGACTAGTTAGCTACTATAACTCATGTTACCCCCGGATTAACCACCTTGATATTTTAAGTATTATAACCTTGGATAGCTTTTTTATTCAGAAATTTATCCATTCCTTTTTTAAATCCAATTACAGAGTCCGCCATTACCACCTTCCCTGGCAGGGAATTCCACATCCTGATTGCCCTAACAGTGAAGAACCCTTTCCTCCGTTGCATTTGGAACTTTCTCTCCTCTAGTCGCAGCAAGTGCTCACGTGTCATAAACGGTGTTCTTTTAATAAATAATTCCTCTGATAACTCTTTGTGATGTCCCTTTGAAGATATTAATAATATCTCCTCTTAGGCGCCTCTTTTCTAGTGTATACATATTCAGCCTAGTAAGTCTTTCCTTATAGTCCAGTCCTTCTAGGCCTTTAATCAATTTAGTAGCTCGCCTTTGAACACTTTCGAGTTCACTGATGTCTTTTTTATACAATGGTGCCCAAAACTGAACACAATATTCCAGGTGCGGACGTACCAATGCTTTATACAGCGGCATGATTACATCCGAGTCCCTTGTCTCAATTCCCATTTCTCTATCGTCCTAAGTGGATGCTGGGGTTCCTGAAAGGACCATGGGGAATAGCGGCTCCGCAGGAGACAGGGCACAAAAGTAAAGCTTTTACAGGTCAGGTGGTGTGTACTGGCTCCTCCCCCTATGACCCTCCTCCAGACTCCAGTTAGATTTTTGTGCCCGGCCGAGAAGGGTGCAATTCTAGGTGGCTCTCATAAAGAGCTGCTTAGAGAGTTTAGCTTAGGTTTTTTATTTTACAGTGATTCCTGCTGGCAACAGGATCACTGCAACGAGGGACAGAGGGGAGAAGAAGTGAACTCACCTGCGTGCAGGATGGATTGGCTTCTTGGCTACTGGACATGAAGCTCCAGAGGGACGATCACAGGTACAGCCTGGATGGTCACCGGAGCCACGCCGCCGGCCCCCTCACAGATGCTGAAGCAAGAAGAGGTCCAGAATCGGCGGCTGAAGACTCCTGCAGTCTTCTTAAGGTAGCGCACAGCACTGCAGCTGTGCGCCATTTTCCTCTCAGCACACTTCACACGGCAGTCACTGAGGGTGCAGGGCGCTGGGGGGGGGCGCCCTGGGAGGCAAATGTAAACCTTTAAAAAGGCTAAAAATACCTCACATATAGCCCCAGAGGCTATATGGAGATATTTACCCCTGCCTAAATGTACTAAATAGCGGGAGACGAGCCCGCCGGAAAAGGGGCGGGGCCTATCTCCTCAGCACACGGCGCCATTTTCTGTCACAGCTCCGCTGGTCAGGAAGGCTCCCAGGTCTCTCCCCTGCACTGCACTACAGAAACAGGGTATAACAGAGAGGGGGGGCAAAATAAATGGCAATATATTAATATAAAAGCAGCTATAAGGGAGCACTTAATCATAAGGCTATCCCTGTCATATATAGCGCTTTTTGGTGTGTGCTGGCAGACTCTCCCTCTGTCTCCCCAAAGGGCTAGTGGGTCCTGTCTTCGTATAGAGCATTCCCTGTGTGTCTGCTGTGTGTCGGTACGTGTGTGTCGACATGTATGAGGACGTTATTGGTGTGGAGGCGGAGCAATTGCCAAATATGAGGATGTCACCTTCTAGGGGGTCGACACCAGAATGGATGCCTTATTTGTGGAATTACGGGATAGCGTCAACTCGCTTAAGCAGTCGTTTGCCGACATGAGGCGGCCGGACACTCACTTAGTGCCTGTCCAGGCGCCTCAAACACCGTCAGGGGCTGTAAAACGCCCCTTGCCTCAGTCGGTCGACACAGACCCAGACACAGGCACTGATTCCGGTAGTGAAGGTGACGAATCAACCGTATTTTCCAAAAGGGCCACACGTTATATGATTTTGGCAATAAAGGAGATGTTACATTTAGCTGATACTACAGGTACCACTAAACAGGGTATTATGTGGGGTGTGAAAAAACTACCAGTAGTTTTTACCGAATCAGAAGAATTAAATGACGTGTGTGATGAAGCGTGGGGTGCCCCGATAAAAAACTGCTAATTTCAAAGAAGTTATTGGCTTTATACCCTTTCTCGCCAGAGGTTAGGGAGCGCTGGGAAACACCTCCTAGGGTGGACAAAGCGCTAACACGCTTATCAAAACAAGTGGCGTTACCCTCTCCTGAGACGGCCGCACTTAAAGATCCATCAGATAGGAGGATGGAAAATATCCAAAAAGGTATATACACACATGCAGGTGTTATACTACGACCAGCTATTGCGACTGCCTGGATGTGCAGTGCTGGGGTAGTTTGGTCAGAGTCCCTGATCGAAAATATTGATACCCTGGACAGGGACAATATTTTACTGTCGTTAGAACAAATAAAGGATGCATTTCTTTATATGCGTGATGCACAGAGAGATATCTGCACACTGGCATCACGGGTAAGTGCTATGTCCATTTCGGCCAGAAGAGCTTTATGGACACGACAGTGGACAGGCGATGCGTAGAGGAGTTATTTGGGGTCGGTCTATCGGATTTGGTGGCCACGGCTACGGCCGGGAAATCCACCTTTCTACCTCAAGTCACTCCCCAACAGAAAAAGGCACCGACATTTCAACCGCAGCCTTTTCGTTCCTTTAAAAATAAGAGAGCAAAGGGCTATTCATATCTGCCACGAGGCAGAGGACGAGGGAAGAGACAGCAACAGGCAGCTCCTTCCCAGGAACAGAAGCCCTCCCCGGCTTCTACAAAAGCCTCAGCATGACGCTGGGGCTTCGCAAGCGGACTCGGGGGCGGTAGGCGGTCGTCTCAAGAATTACAGCGCGCAGTGGGCTCACTCGCAGGTAAATCCCTGGATCCTGCAGATAATATCTCAGGGGTACAGGTTGAAATTAGAGACAGAGCCACCTCGCCGTTTCCTGAAGTCTGCTTTACCAACGTCCCCCTCAGAAAGGGAGACGGTTTTGGAAGCCATTCACAAGCTGTATTCTCAGCAGGTGATAGTCAAGGTACCTCTTCTACAACAAGGGAAGGGGTATTATTCCACTCTTTTTGTGGTACCGAAGCCGGATGGCTCGGTAAGGCCTATTCTAAATCTGAAGTCCTTGAACCTGTACATAAAGAAGTTCAAGTTCAAGATGGAGTCACTCAGAGCAGTGATAAGCGAACCTGGAAGAAGGGGATTTTATGGTATCCTTGGACATCAAGGATGCGTATCTCCACGTTCCAATTACCCCTCACACCAGGGGTACCTCAGGTTCGTTGTACAAAACTGTCACTATCAGTTTCAGACGCTGCCGTTTGGTTTGTCCACGGCACCTCGGGTCTTTACAAAGGTAATGGCCGAGATAACATTTCTTCTTCGAAGAAAAGGCGTATTAATTATCCCATACTTGGACGATCTCCTAATAAGGGCAAGGTCCAGAGAACAGCTAGAGATGGGTTTAGCACTATCTCAAGAGGTGCTAAAGCAGCACGGATGGATTCTGAATATTCCAAAATCCCAATTAATGCCGACAACTCGTCTGCTGTTCCTGGGGATGATTCTGGACACAGTTCAGAAAAGGTTTTTCTTCCCGAAGAAAAAGCCAAGGAGTTATCTGACCTGGTCAGGAACCTCCTAAAACCAGGAAAGGTGTCTGTACATCAATGCACAAGAGTCCTGGGAAAAAATGGTAGCTTCTTCCGAAGCAATCCCTTTCGGCAGATTCCATGCAAAGGGATCTGTTGGACAAATGGTCAGGGTCGCATCTTCAGATGCACCTGCGGATAACCCTGTCGCCGAGGACAAGGGTATCCTTTCTGTGGTGGTTGCAGGAGGCTCATCTATTGGAGGGCCGCAGATTCGGCATGCAGGATTGGATCCTGGTGACCACGGGTGCCAGCCAGAGAGGCTGGGGAGCAGTCACACAGGGAAGAAATTTCCAGGGAGTGTGGTCGAGCCTGAAAAAGTCTCTTCACATAAGCATTCTGGAACTAAGAGCAATCTACAATGCTCTAAGCCAGGCGGAACCTCTGCTTCAAGGAAGACCGGTGTTGATCCAGTCGGACAACATCACGGCAGTCGCCCATGTAAACAGACAGGGCGGCACAAGAAGCAGGAGGGCAATGGCAGAAGCTGCCAGGATCCTTCGCTGGGCGGAGAATCACGTGATAGCACTGTCAGCAGTATTCATCCCGGGCGTGGACAACTGGGAAGCAGACTTCCTCAGCAGACACGACCTTCACCCGGGAGAGTGGAGACTTCATCCAGAAGTTTTCCACATGCTATTAAACCGTTGGGTAAAACCAATGGTGGACATGATGGCGTCTCGCCTCAACAAAACACTGGACAGGTATTGCGCCAGGTCAAGAGATCCGCAGGCAATAGCTGTGGACGCGCTGGTAACACCTTGGGTGTACCAGTCGGTATATGTGTTTCCTCCTCTGCCTCTCATACCAAAGGTATTGAGGATTATACGGCAAAGTGGAGTAAGACTAGTGGCTCCGGATTGGCCAAGAAGGACTTGGTACCCGGAACTTCAAGAGATGGTCACGGACGATCCGTGGCCTCTACTTCTGAGAAGGGACCTGCTTCAGCAGGGTACTTGTCTTTTTCAAGACTTACCGCGGCTGCGTTTGACGGCATGGCGTTTGAATGCCAGATCCTAAAAGGAAAAGGCATTCCAGAAGAAGTCATTCCTACCTTGATAAAGGCAAGGAAGGAAGTCACCGCGAAGCTTTATCGCCATATTTGGCGAAAATATGTTGCGTGGTGTGAGCAGCGGAGTGCTCCGATGGAGGAATTTCAACTGGGTCGTTTTCCTACATTTCCTGCAATCAGGATTGTCTATGGGTCTCAAATTGGGATCTATTAAGGTTCAAATTTCGGCCCTATCAATATTCTTCCAAAAAGAATTGGCCTCAGTCCCTGAGGTCCAGATTTTTATCACAGGAGTACTGCATATACAGCCTCCTGTGGTGCCTAAAGTGGCACCGTGGGATCTAAATGTAGTTTTAGATTTCCTCAAATCAAATTGGTTTGAACCACTAAAGAAGGTGGATTTGAAATATCTCACATGGAAAGTGACTATGTTACTGGCCCTGGCTTCGGCCGGGAGAGTAGCTGAACTGGCGGCTTTGTTTTATAAAAGCCCTTATTTAATTTTCCATTCGACATAGGGCAGAGCTGCGGACGCGTCCGCATTTTCTCCCTAAGGTGGTATCAGCGTTTCACCTGAACCAGCCTATTGTAGTGCCTGCGGCTACAGACGACTTGAAGGACTCCAAGTTGTTGGACGTTGTCAGAGCCTTAAAAATATACATTTAAAGGACGGCTGGAGTCAGAAAATCTGACTCGCTGTTTATACTGTATGCACCCAACAAGTTGGGTGCACCTGCTTCTAAGCAGTCGATTGCTCGTTGGATTTGTAACAAAATTCAACTTGTACATTCTGTGGCAGGCCTGCCACAGCCTAAATCTGTTAAGGCCCATTCCGCAAGGAAGGTGGGCTCATCTTGGGCGGCTGCCCGAGGGGTCTCGGCATTACTACTCTGCCGAGCAGCTACGTGGTCAGGGGAGAACACGTTTGTAAATTTTTACAAATTTGATACCCTGGCAAAGGAGGACCTGGAGTTCTCTCATTCGGTGCTGCAGAGTCATCCGCACTCTCCCGCCCGTTTGGGAGCTTTGGTATAATCCCCATGGTCCTTTCAGGAACCCCAGCATCCACTTAGGACGATAGAGAAAATAAGAATTTACTTACCGATAATTCTATTTCTCGGAGTCCGTAGTGGATGCTGGGCGCCCATCCCAAGTGCGGATTATCTGCAATACTTGTACATAGTTATTGTTAACTAATTCGGGTTATTGTTTAGGAAGCCATCTTTCAGAGGCTCCTCTGTTATCATACTGTTAACTGGGTTTAGATCACAAGTTGTATGGTGTGATTGGTGTGGCTGGTATGAGTCTTACCCGGGATTCAAAATCCTCCCTTATTGTGTACGCTCGTCCGGGCACAGTACCTAACTGGAGTCTGGAGGAGGGTCATAGGGGGAGGAGCCAGTACACACCACCTGACCTGTAAAAGCTTTACTTTTGTGCCCTGTCTCCTGCGGAGCCGCTATTCCCCATGGTCCTTTCAGGAACCCCAGCATCCACTACGGACTCCGAGAAATAGAATTATCGGTAAGTAAATTCTTATTTTTTATGCACGCTAGCACCTTACTTGCCTTTACTGCGTTTTGACATTGTGTACGGTTATTAAGCCTATTATCAATGAATACCCCCAAATCTTTTTCCAATTCTGTTTCCCCTAGGCGTTCCCCATTTAATATGTAGGATGCAAGTTTGTTTTTAGTCGCAAAATGCATAACCTTGCATTTGTCTGTATTGAACCTCATTTTCCATTTAGATGCCCAGAGTTCAAGTTTAGATAGATCATTCTGTAAGGACTCCACATCCAATTCTGAATTAATTACCTTACACAGTTTAGTATCATCCGCAAAGATTGACACTGTGCTTTCCAGGCCTTTTTCTAGGTCATTGATAAATATGTTGAACAGTAGTGGTACTGTAAGTAATAAAACCAAAAACTATTATACAACAAATTAGATGGCATATTTTTTAAAACATTTAAAGACCTCATTAAGTTTTAGAAATATATCCAGCTAGACTATGCAAATTTACACATGAACAAACTATGTTGACATGCAAGGATTGCAAATATAGGGGCAGATGTACGAATCCTTGGAGAGAGATAAACTGCTAGCCAATCAGTTCCTGTCATTTTCCAAACACAGCCTGTAAGATGGCAGTTACGAGCTGATTGGCTAAAAAGTTTCTCTCTCCATTGTATCACTCTCCAAGGTTTAGTACATTTGGTCCATAATTTATTTGTCCTTGTTAGGAGAACACTGGCTGCTTTTGGATGTAGCACACAAATACTGGGTAGCTTTATTATAATACTGCAATTTACAAGACACTTTCTCTAAAACCTAATTTGTAAACACATTTGAACCCCAACTGTGCATTGCAACATGGTTTTATCAAGGTGGACTATTTCATCATCTGTTTGAAATTAAGCCTAGATATAAGGCCAGGGGCGTTTTAAGAGACGAAGGGACTCACGTGCAGCTTCCATTGTGGAACCCCTCATCTCCAGCATCTAGTAGACTCTGGCATAGTGTCAGAGTCTACTGCACATGCGCAGGTCTCCAGGAACATGGCACGGAGGCCATTTTCCAAGTGATTTGTGCTCGCAGTGCAGGATTGTCGCCGCGGGACTCCGGAGAGGTAAGTATACTCTAGGGGTGCAGTGTGTGCGGTGTGGGCCCCCCCAGACCCAGGGGGCCATGTGCACTGCACACTCTGCACCCATTATAGAAATGCCTATGTATAAGGCCCATAATGTACCTCTCTCTGCTCTTGTTTTCCAATGTATTTAACAACAATCATAGGATGGCAAATAACTTTAAATGAGCATTCCTTTGTTAACAGTAGTACATTTTTTTAAAGTTATTGTTAAGTTGTTTTTGATCAAGGGGGCATGCTGGAAGCACTATCCAAGTCATTGTGATTCTGTGGTAGTAAATCTAAAATATCTAACCGCAGTACCAGTAATTAACAAGGTATTAAAGGCAGATAAAAGTAATTTTATCTTCAAGTTGTCAGATTGAAGTTGATGGATGAAACAGGAGATTTAGAAGTGCTGTATTTTGTCATCTCCTGCCAAACCTTCACCTGCTAAATCCTCTTCACTATCGTATTCATTGTCTACTTTTTAAATTTTAATAAGGGTTGTACTTGGAACGGACAACAAGCTAATGACTCTAAATACATATTTTTAAATCACGATTCAGTGCTCTATAATAACACTGAGCAAGGTTTTGTTAGTATCTCTCAAGGAAATTCAATTTAATATTATCCAGAGCTGCACACAGTAAATCACTTCCAGATGTGAAATGAATACAAAAAGCTGTGGGTTTGTGATGAGATATATACAATATTTTCTCAGCTACAGTAGGACCTTTTCTTGGAGGTACTTAGTGTCAGCAAAAATATAAATTTTTTGGGCTCCATAGCAGAATTTTGGGGATGGGGCTATAAGGGCTGCCCATAAGAATTATGGGTCCCCTGACAAATTTTGAAGCTAGGCCTCTCCTCAAGCAATGAGTTTGAAAATGTTGTATCACACAACAAAATAAAGTTTAGAACTAACAGTGAGGAGGGACTGAGAAAGGGGTATATGGTGTGCGGTCAGGGGATGGAGAGTGAAGGCTGGTCGTCCAAGCATTGAAAGCTTCTTTGTTGGCTGCACCAACTACAACCCTGTCTATCCTCAGCTCTCAACCCTTACAGTCAGTGGTCTACAGCAACTGCTTACTCCAGTGGTCTACAACAGTTATTAGCAGGGCCCGATCATAGTTTCTGGTTACCCTAGGCAACATATCTCTCTACCGCCACTGCTCCCTCCAATTCATAATATGCCATACATCTGTGTCTCCATGTTATAATATGCCACACAGCATTGTCCCAAAATTAATTCTATACTATCTAGAAATGCCCCAGCTGAGCTCCAAAATCATAATTTGCTTCATAACCTTGCCCCCAATTCATATTTTGCCATCAATCTGTGCCACAAATTCCTCATATGCCGCACAGCTGTATCCCAAATTCATAAATGTTACACATCAGTGCCTCCAATACATAATATGCCACCCATTTGTGCCCCAGTACATAATATGCCACACAGCTATTCCCCAAATTAATTGTATGCCATATAGCTGTGACTCCAATTCATAATTATGCCACATAATGCCTTAGTACATATGTCACACTTCAGTCCCCAAAACTATTGGGGCTATGCCCTAATGCAATATGCCATACATCAGTGTCTTAATACATATTTAGACCACTGTCGGTGACCCAAATTCTTTATATGCCATGCAGCTGTGCCCTAATACATTATGTCACATATTAGTGCTCCAATACTTGAAATCCTGGCATCTAAATGGAGAATGAGTTTCAATATAGAAAAATGCATTTTGGGACTAAAAACAAGCTTTCATCCTACATATTAAATGGGGGAAATATAGGGGTAACAGTATTGGAAAAAAGATTTGGGGGTACCCATTGATAATAGGCTTAATAACCGTATACAATGTCAAAATGCAGCAAAGAAGGCAAGTAAGGTGCTAGCGTGCATAAAATGGGGAATTGAGACAAGGTACGAGGATGTAATTCTGCCGCTGTACAAATCATTGGTACGTCCGCACCTGGAATTTTGTGTTCAATTTTTGGCACCACATTATAAAAAAGATATCTGTGACCTCAAAAGGGTTCAAAGGCCTGCTACTAAATTGATTAAAGGGCTAGAGGGACTGGATTATGAGGAAAGGCTTACTAGGTTGAATACACTGGAAAAGAGGCGTCTAAGAGGAGACATTATTAATATCTTCAAATATGTAAAGGGACATTACAAAGAGTTATCAGAGGAACTGTTTATTAAAAGAACTCTGTATAGGACACAAGGGCACTCGCTGAGACTAGAGGAGAGAAAATTCTGTACGTAACGTAGGAAAGGGTTCTTCACTGCTAGGGCAATAAGGATTTGGAAATCCCTGCCAGAGAAAGGTGGTAATGGCGGACTCGGCAAATGTATTTAAAAATGAATTGGATACATTTCTGACTGAAAAAGATATCCAAGGTTATAGCATTTAAAATATTGACATTGATAATCCAGGAGGATCATGAATTATAGTTGTTAACTAGATATAAAACATTACTTCAGCAATGAACAATGAACTCAGTTTAGTACAGAAAACAGGTTGAACCCAATGGGCATTTTGTCTCTTTTCAACCTCATTAACTATGTTACTATGTTAATACAAATTTAGGCCACAAATACGTGCCACAAATACAACTGTGCCCCTAATACATAATGCCACATAACAGTCCCCCAAATTCGTTATATGTCACACAGCTGTGCTCCTAATACATTATCCCATACATCAGTGCCCAATAAAAATATAGGCCATACATCTATGCCCCAAATGCATTATATGCCACACATCTATGTCCCAATATATGTCAGCACTCCACAAAAACACACACATACTCTGCCAGCACTCATTAACCCCCTGCACACACACATCAAGCACTCATTAACCCACATACACTCACCCTGTCAGCACTCATTAAGCCCCCCTTCCCCACATAAACTTTCTTCTCACAAAAAGTCATAACAGATGTACCTTACCAGGCTCCATTCAGCTGCAGCAGCTTCTCATGTTGTCTGGTGGTGGTGGTGGTTGGGGACAGTGGGGGGGGAGGGCGAGGGCTTCTTGTGTGAGTGACAGCCGTCACCCAGGGGACTGGAGGAAAGGGAAGAATGGCCACCACTGCTGTTGACTCTACAACGTTTAATTTCATTGACAGGTGAGAATGCAGTGCAAGGGGTAAGGGGATTTCTGGAGGCTTGCCACCTAGGCAGTGTTGGCCCTGGTCATCAGTAATCAGGGCTGTACTGTAGCTGGTAGAAAAAGCACCACTGTTGCAATTGGCATCTTTCACCTCTATGCTATTGGTAATGAAGTGCATTCCTGCGCTATATCTATATTACATTTACTGAAACATAAAGTCCTTTTACCAAGATGGCCACCGACTCTGCTACTGCGCATGTGCTGCACCATCTTGCCAGAGCCAGCCCTAGGCATAGGCAAACTATGCAAATGCCTAGGGCATTTGGAATGCCTAGGGGCACAAGCAGCTTCTGCTGATTAAAATGATATGTGGCGTGCCTATATTCTGTGTGTGACTGCAGCTGTTGCTGCATACAAAATGCTATGTTACAGTGTATTCCTGGAAATCACTGTAACATAGCATTTCATATGCAGGTACAGTCACACACAGAATATAGGCATGCCACATATAATTTTAATCAGCAGAAGCTGCTAGAGGGCACCAGCCAAAAACTTGCCTAGGGCATCATATAGGTTAAGGCCAGCTCTGCTTCTTGCCACTGTGTTTTAACGCTATGGTACTACATGGATGTATTTGTACTCGGCTCCAGGGAGACTCTGTATTATTCTGCATACTACCACCGCATATACATGAACAGACGGTCTTCTGGATATACCGCTTACCTCTGCTACCAGTCATTGTTACTGTGAGTATGGCTGCATATCTGCACACTGCAATAAACCTGAAACCCTTGTTAAGTCTCACTTTGTGATCCACTGCATATGCTGATTCCGCTGATGTCTACTAATATCCCTCTTGTGTATGCCACAAATTGTATACACATATAAGCAGGAGCGGTTCTTGGTGCGGGCAAGCAGTGCCTGTGCCCGGGCGCTGCGGCCTGGGGGAGTGGCCGCAGTCACCCCTCAGGTGCCCGCCGCCTACCCGCACCCTGCTCCCCGGTGGCAGCAGATGCCGTGGGCTGTGTGGGTGTCCGCTGCAGCCAGCGCACCTGTCAGATGCTAGAGGTGTCTGTGCGGCGCTCCTATGGGAGAGACGTCATGACGTCTCTCCCATAGAGAAGAGCCGCGGGGGCGGCAAGATGGAGCAGCAGCAGCGGTCGGGAAGCAGGAGAGGGGCTGGTAAGTATTTTTTTTTTATGTGTGTGTAAGCGGCTACTAAGGGGCACAGCAACAGGGGGCACAACTACTGGGGACAGAATGACAGGGGGCACAACTACTGGGGGAAATCTACTTGGGGCATAGCTATAGGGGCAAATCTACTTGGGGCAAATCTACTTGGGGCATAGCTACATGGGGCAAATCTACTGGGGGGAAATCTACTGGGGGCATAGCTACAGGAGGCAAATCTACTGGGGGCACAACTACTTGGGGCAAATCTACTGGGGGCTCGGCTACAGGGGGCACAGCTACAGGGGGCACAACTACTGGGGGCATAACTGTGGCCACACCCCTCCCCTATGAAGCCACACTCCTATCTTTTGCTGCGCGCCTTTGGCGTGCACAAACTGTTTTACCCCTGGGGGGGGACAGTGGAAACTTTCGCACTGGGCGCCACAAGGTGCAGAACCAGCACTGCATATAAGTATATGCCATGTAGCTGCTGCATCCCCTGAAATGGCAGTAGTTCTGTCACAGAGTATCAGCATTTATTAATTTCACTATCAAACCAAAATTATATAGTAAGCAAACACCTAGGGATTACCTATTGGTTTTAGCAGCAGATTAGGATTACCTTGGGCGCTGGGCAGTAATTAAAACATGGTCCCAATTTGAAGCACACATTTACACTAATTTGCCTATGGTGCATATAGATTGGACACCATCTCCATCATGCCACTATTTATAAAATATTGCTCTCTAGTATGTGTGGATTGGGGGAAGTCCATGTTTTGCCGGCTGTCTTGGAGGCGCCCGTGCCCTATCTCTACCACAGGGAGGGATGCTGTTCCAGGGAGGTGCACAGAGTAAAACACACAATCTCCAGCTGCGGCATCTTGCCTCTTGCAGTTTGGTCTATAGTGCCTGGTGGGCAACAGGTTGCCAGCTACATATACATGTATATACAGTATGTGTGTGTTTAGTGAATGTTTTTGACCTGACAGTTCTGGAAAACTCGGGACAATTGGCAACTATGCATTTTGCAGGTTTCATGGAAAGTCAAAGTTACATAGACAATGAAAACAAAATACTTCAGTCACATAAAATAGGCTTACAAGAAATGTATCAATAAGTGAAAAATGAAGCGGCATCTATGAGTGTCAGAACAGAAATATAAGTTCTGGTGATTCCTGTTCTGGTAAGGTATAATACAGTTAGGGACCCACGTTAATGACATGACTCCATTTTAGGTTTGTTCAAATTTAGAAACTATTTAGTGCAATTAAGAACACTCTGCTTCTAATATTCACATTCTCTGCAAGGTTTTGATTCTCATGAAACATAACTAAGGTTTTGTACATCCTGTTATATCTTGCAGCTGTCCAGTGCCTATCTTTGTGGACAATTAACAATAGGTCCTTGTTAATTAACTTCTCCAGAACTTTTAGAAATCTGTAGTTATTAATTTAGACAATGCTGCCTGGACCAAACTGGCCTAGTAGCAGTTGGAGGTGCGCCACCACCAATGTTCCAATGTGAGCGCATCATGGCCAAGCAGATGATGGCTGTTTTTGTGGCCAAGACTGGTCATGTAGCTATTGTGCCAGTCGTGCAACATGGCACCGCCGTCACTGGGGAGTGGTTCCGTCCAAGAACTTGAACTCATAGTGCCCTTCTCCTTCACAACAATGCATCTGCCAATAAGTCCAGGAAAGAGGTGGATTATCTGGCCCATGAACACATCCAGGTGCTCGGTCATTCATCTTACAGTCCAGAATTAGCACCCTGTGACTTCTTCACATTCCCACAAATCATGCAGAAGATGCATAGGATTGGATTTGAGTCACCAGAGGGTGCAGTGGAGACCTTTATCCAGCATGTGGAAGACATACCTGCTTCGGACTAGTGCAGCTGCTTCACCAAGTATTTGAGCGCATGCAACTTTGCATAGACTACTGGGGCAAATACTTTGAAAAACTGTAAAGTTCACATTGTTTGTAAATGAAAAACTTTTTGTGCATCCACAAACTTAATGCACACCCCTCGTAAATATACTGTGCTATGCTTAACAAGGCACAAGAATATAATCTTGTGGATGAAAGCAACAGCTAGCAGCTCATTTTACTGTTAACATTAGAGATGTGCAGAGCCGGCCCTAACTAATATGATGCCCTAGGCAAGATTTTGGCTGGTGCCCCCGAGCACCGCCGCTAGTTCTGCAGGAGATGTCTGGCATGAGTCAGCTGGTAGCTCTGCTAACGTCAGGCGTCTTTTGTTTATGAAAATGCATCTTATTTGCATTACTGTGTAGCTTCTGCTGGTTTAAATGATATGCAGCATGCCTATATTCTGTATGACTGCGGCTGTATCTGCATACGAAATGCTATATTACAGTGATTTCCAAGAATACACTGCAACGTAGCAATTAATATGCAGATACAGCCGCAGTCACACACAGAATATAGGCATGCCGCATATCATTTTAATCAGCAGAAGCTGCTGGTGCCCCTAAGCATACCAAATGCCCTAGGCATTTGCCTAGTTTGCCTATGCCTAAGGCCGGCTCTGGAGATGTGCACCAGACACTTTTCGTGTTGTGTGTTTTCGGTTTTGGATCTGGACCTCCTTTAATGTTTTGGATGTGGATTGGTTTTGCCAAAACCACCCTTTCGGATTTTGGTTTTGGATCTGGATTAAAAAAAAAATTAAAAAAATACCCATAAAAACAGCTAAAATCCCAGAATTATTATTATTATTTTTTTGGTTCCCACAGTATTATTAAGCTCAATAACATTCATTTCCACTCATTTCCAGTCTATTCTGAACACCTTACACCTTACAATGACTAACTTAAGCGACACAAGTGGGCCGCACAAACATGTGCCCCTTATAGGATGGCAGACAGGATGGCAGTTTTAAAAACTAGGCCCCAAAGAGCACATAATGCAAAGAAAAAAATGAGGTGCAAGATGGAATTGTCCTTGGGTCCTCCCACCCACCCTTATGTTGTTTAAACAGGACATACGCAGTTTAATAAACCAATTATTTAAGCAACAGGTGGTCCCCCTGGGAAAAGCTCGCCAAGTTTTCCGAATCATAGCAAGCTACAAACATACAGTACCACCTCCATATATGATGACTTTTCTTTTTTTTATCTGAAGAAATTTTATTAGATACATTTTTCAATACAGAGCATACACATCAGATTAAAGACAAAGTCAATATCATAGTAGTAGTACGTCTGTAAACTGTGATACAGGGTAACAATACTAGAAAGTATAAAAAACAGGAACACAAGGAAAATAGGGAAAAGGAAGAAGAGAGAAGATAAAAGAAGAAAGAAACATAAAATAAGGGTGATGCTGGCCGTCAATATTCAAGGGAAAATGTAGAGAGCTTGCGCATATATAGAACCTAAACTAAACAGTGGGCAGATACTTAGGAGGCCAGAAACGGCTCATGTATATGATCTATCCTATGATATTCGGTACTACCGGGACTGTGTCAAAAGGGCTCGACCTCATCGATTCAATGGTTCATAGAAACGGAAAAGTAAAACATTCACACAATTCAAGACGGAGCGTTGCGGGGAGCAATAGAAGAGGAATAATAATCAGACCAAGGCAACCATTTGAGCAAAGGGGATTGAGGAGCCAAGAAATATTTAACACTCATAGTTTCCATTTCAAAATTGCGCTGGATTGACGCTATAATTTTGGACAAATGCGGTGGGTTTTTTCTTTTCCAATATTGCGCTATGGCGGATCTAGTGGCTATGAGAATAAGTCCCACAACATAAGAGTGTTCAGAGGATACAGAGGGGGGGAAATAATGCAAAAAGACAATCTCAGGACGAGGAGGAAGGGGCACCTTTGTAACTTTTCCAATCAGTCCAAAAACGTCCGTCCAAAGTGGCCTAATAATCGGGCATGTCCAGAATATGTGTATTAAGGTACCATCGAATCCACAATGTCTCCAACAGAATTTAGAGGAATCAGGCCAGATCCTATTGAGTTTATGCTAATCCATGGCCTTTATCACACACCAGATAAACATCATTTCAGTGTGATTAATGCACCGAGACATTTAAAAAATATTCATGAACATTTTGTTCCATTCATGATCTGCCAGAGGGATATTAAATTCGGTCTCCCATCGTGTTTGAATATGTAGTTTCACATCGTTATGCGGAGAAAGGAGAGTAACATACCACTGAGATATACCGCCTTTGTGGTTTATGGTGGAATACTTAGCCAAGATATATGGTGGGGGAGTAGGGGAGGAGAGAGGAGCAGGTATGTTCGTCATTATCCAATGTCGAATGCGTAGATATTTATAAAAGTCCTTTGCCGGTATTGAGTGTTGGGATTGTAACTGTTGGAATGTTTTAAGCCCTGAATCATCGTATAAGTCCTTGATCAGTCGAATGCCAAGCTCCCACCAGCTCCGCAAAGAGAGATCCGGGAGTCATTTAGAAATCGCTAAAAGGGATAAATGTGAGGAAGGCAAAGGACAGTCACCCAAATTAGTGACCAGTCTGTCCCAGACTTTAAGAGAATTAGTTACACTCCTCATAATTTTAGCACAAGGGGGTCTATGTGAAGGTTTGACCCAATTTAAATCTGGGAGAGGAAAGTCAGAGCATATATGCCTTTCAATGTCAACCCAGGGTTTTACAGAATCTGTACGAAGCCAGTCCTTCAACTGATCAAGGAGACACGCATGTTGATAAAGTTCAAGATTAGGGAAAGCAAGACCGCCGCTACCTTTGGATCTAAACAAGCGAGTTCTAGCTATCCTGGATTTTTTACCCTTCCAAATATAAATAGACATAACAGAGTAAAATTTGTTAAGTAGAGCAAGCGGGACTAAATAAGGTATGGCTCTGAACAAATAAAGAATTTTAGGGAGGAGCATCATTTTATTCGAGGAAAGCCGTCCTAACCAAGAAATATCATAATTTGTCCACTGTTTAGTGAGGGCTTTGAACTGGCCTAAGAGAGGGAGGTAATTACAATCAACCGCGGAATGGAATATGGAGGGGATCCTGATCCCAAGATATTGAAGGGAAGAGTCTTGCCAAGCATAATTATATGTAGATTGTAGGGATTGAAATGGGATTGAATCAATATCGAAGGCTAGCGCCTCTGTTTTAGTCATGTTTAGTTTGTAGTAGGAGACTTCAGAGTAGGCCTGAAGAATATCGTGAATAGCTGGGAGAGAGGATTCAGGTTTAGTTATAAACAATAGGACGTCATCTGCAAACAGGCAAATCTTATGTTGTGTAGGACCTATATGAACCCCACTAACAAGAGTAGAAGACCTAATCTTCTCTGCCAGAGGTTCCATTGCTAGGATGAAAATGAGTGGCGACAGTGGACATCCCTGGCGAGTGCCGTTGGTGATATGGAAGAGATCAGATAGAAACCCATTACTAAAAACACGCGCTGAGGGTTGTGTGTATAGACGCAGAAAATTTTGTAAGAACTGTCCCGAGAACCCAAACCTGGCAAGATCTTTGGACATGTATATCCAATGAATCCTGTCGAAAGCTTTCTCCGCGTCAAGAGAGAGCAGCAGTAGGGGCTCCCGAAGTGTGGAATGAGCTTCTAGAAGAGAGAATACTCTCCTAGTATTATCAGGGGCTTGGCGACCGACAGTGAAGCCCACCTGATCTTGATGTATCAAAGTGGGGATCAACGGATTCAGTCTATTTGCAAGCAGTTTGGCATACAGCTTAATATCCGTGTTTAAAAGTGCTATGTGTCTATAATTTGCGCAGATAGACGGGTTCTTGCCAGGCTTGAGGATCGTGACTACCTGTGCCTCCAACATTTCTTCAGGGAAAGGGTTAGAGGAAGCATCATTATACAAATTAAGAAGAAGTGGGGAGAATGAATCTTGGAATGTAGTATAAAAGAGATTAATAAACCCATCTGGGCCGGGGGCTTTGTCCTTTTTGAGGGCTTTCAAAGAGGTATGGATTTCATTCTCAGTCCAGGGTGTGCAAAGTGTGGAGGCGTCATCGGGGGAAATAGAAGGCAAATAATGGAATCCAGGAAAGACCGTATAAGCTGTAAGAAAGGTTGAGGGGTGAGGGGGTCATGTTTAAGGTTATATAGTTTCCTATAGTAAGAAGCAAATTGGTTTGCAATATCTTTAGGGTTCAAGGTCAGTGTTCCATCCGGGTTAGTCAAATTTTTAATTCTATTGATAAGATTTTTTCCTCTAAGTTTCCGCGCCAATAGTTTACCAGCTCTAATGCCTAACGTGTAGTATTTTTGATTTCATTTGGAGACCGCTCTTTGGACGTGTGAAAGGTACAGACTATTCAGTTTCCTCTTCGCTTCAGTCAGGGACGTAAGAATGAGATTATCTGTAGGGGACTGTTTATGTTTAGTTTCTAAAGTCATCACCGCCAACTCATAGGCCAATTGGACCTCCCTATCACGGCGCGCTATATGAGCCGAAGCATGTATAGCTGCTCCTCTCAGGACTGCCTTAAGGGCACACCAATGATTGGAGATAGAAGTATCAGTAGGGCTATTGGTGTCCAGATAAGAGGACAAGGCCTCCCGTAATATAGAGACTCCGTCCTCATCTTTCAAAATGTAATCCCGCAACCTCCAAGTGCGAGGAGGGGAGGTAGATGGTTTGTATGACCTGGACCAAATTAAAGGTGCATGGTCGGACCACGAGATCGGCAATATTTTAATGGTGGGGATCGATTGCAATGTCCATTTATCCATCAGGAGCAAATCGATCCTAGAATAGGATCTGTGCACTGCCGAATAAAACATGTAATCTCTGGCACCAATGTTCCTGACTCTCCAAGCGTCATATAAATCAAATTCAGTCAGTAAGTGTGAGAAGGAGGAGGCTAGAGATTTGGCTGCATTGGAAGACTGTTTATCAAGTTTCGAAGATTTATCTAAATGAGGGTCAGGAGCTAAGTTAAAGTCACCCATAAGAAAAGTCGCACCTTTCCTAACACTATACAACTTTTGGAAAAAAGATTTTAGGAACCGGGGTTGATTGGAATTAGGGACGTAAAGGGAAACCAAAGTAACATACCTAGTTCGCAATTTCCCCACTAGCATCAGATATCTGCCATTGCCGTCTACCCACTTACCCTCCAATTGAAAGGAGCACGATTTATGAAATAGAATAGCGACTCAATTTCTTTTAAATGGTCCACAAGAGACATAATGAACTGGGTAATTGGTATTGGAGAATTGTGGAGGTGAGTGTAAGGGAAAGTGGGATTCCTGTATAGCCACTACGTCCGCCTTTTGGTCAGCAAAATATTTCAGAGCCAAACGCCTCTTGCGGGGTGAGTTGAGCCCTTTGACATTAAGACTTAAAAAAGTGGCCATGGGGGAAGGTATGACAGAGTGGTACATAGCACAGCGAAAAGCATCAGTAGCAATTGTGTCAAAATACAATACATATCGACATAGCTCTCCAAAAAAAAAAGAAACAAAGTCAGCATCAGTAAAGTAAAGGACATAAGAAAAGAAAACATAACAAAAAATAAAACAGGGGAAGAAAACAGAAATAGCATCCATAGAGGAGCTAGAGATACCGTCACACGGGTTTCGTGATGGGCAAATACGGGTGGGTGGCATGCTGGCCAAAAATTCCGACCACCGCTTCCAAACCAGAGCACAAGTAACAGTTAATAATCAATAAAAAAAAGTAAATAAATAAATGAAAGTAAGGTCATCCCAAAATGAGAAAAAAGGGACATTTGCTATGCAGTTAAAACAAGGAAACAAGAGCAATTCTACCTTGGCCTAAGAATAACGAGAACATTGGAATATCAGGCAAATACCAAAGCCTATAAGATAATAAACATGTAAACATAGATAAACCTGTGAAGAAAAAAAGCTAAACAATAGCTATCATAAGAATAGCACAAGGCAAGCTTCAACCCGGAACTAATGTCCATTCTTGGGCGATTCGTTTCGGTGATGCAGCGGAGGGAGTGGGTTGTATATCAAGAAGGATGTCCCATTTTTCCAGGATTTTAGGCCCATCCTCAGGGGTGTTGATAATAGTGGTAGTACCATTACGTAGTACTATCAGCTTAGTAGGGAATCCCCACTTACATTGAACCGCAGCTTTCCTTAAGGCTGACGTAATAGCGGAAAATTAACGTCTTTTTGCCAAAGTCGCTGGGGATAGGCCCGGGAAGAGTTGAAGAGAGTCCAGGCAAGTCGCCATAGGTGAGGAGGGCATTGCTGCATGCAAAATTTTCTCTTTAATGTGAAAATAGTGAACTCTGAGAAGGGTATCACGGGAGGCTTGAACAGGAGCTTGTCTTGACTTTGGAAGTCTATGAATTCTGTCTATCAGAAGATCAGGTAGCGGAGCATCTGGTAACAATTTATGAAAAAGACCAGTGGCGTAGTCATATAGGTCAGCATTAGAAACAGCATCAGGGATGCCTCTTATTTTGATATTGTTTCTACGGGAGCGGTCCTCTAAATCCGTAGTATTCTCGCGGATGTAGGAGACTTCCTCTAGGAGAGAGTCATGTGCAGTGATTAGATCATTATGCGATGCGACCAGCTCCTCCATCTTGTGCTCAATATGATCCATCCTGTTACCAATTTCAGAGATGTCAGAGCGAAGAGATTGGATGTTAGATTTAAGCTCGGACGAAATATCAGACTTGAAAGAGGCTAATAAGGAGTGGATAGAACGTAGCGTGACCGGACCATCCAGGGAATCCATATCAGCCTGTGCGGCGGTAGCCGGGTTATGTAGTGTTGATGAAGTTGTTTGAGACGATTGAGCCGGAGTTGACGAGGGAAGGGATGAGCGGGCCATAGAACCGGAGGAGGAGGGCCCAAAGAAATTCACTTGCGGAAAAGATTTAGACCCCTTTGTCTTCTTTGGAGGCATGTCGAGAAGACCCAAGGGGGATTAGTAGATCATACAGGTGAATGGAGGATGACATTAGCAAATGATTACTCAGGCAGGAAGCGGCGGTGAGGTAGACATGATGTTAGAAGGACATATCCTCACGGTGAAGTCGCACCATAGGCACTGTATTTGTTAACAGTGGTCGCAAAGATCAGATTATATATATGAAAGCAAAGTGGAGGCACAGGTGCTATGAGCCTTCCCCAGCTCCACACCTCAAAACTCCCAGCTTGGACCAGCCAGCAGCCAGGGTCTGCAGTGTAGAGGCTCACAAATATCCAGGGAGGCACTGAGGAGTGTGTTATCTGAAGGATAGTAAATGTACAAAAGATGGTGTTTCTTACCCTGTTGTAATAACAGGAGATGTAACAAGCAGCAGCAGCAGCACTATCCAGCCAGAACTTCCTTACCACCTCCAAGATGGCCGCCGTCACTGAGCCCCTGTAATTGCAGATAATTGCCCAGGGGTCCCCATTCCTGGGGTATGTTGCTGACCCCCCAGGCTACTCTGAGGCATTCACAGTGGGTGATTCAGAGGTCAGACGAGCCGTTTATATAGGTGCGGCGTCCGTGCGTCCTCCACTGCCCCCACCAAGATGGCCGCCGGCACGGGACACTCGCGGGTGCCTCCGCGGCTTCACCCGGCGCTCGGCGCCCGGTTCCAGGGAGACAGCCGCTGTTCTTTGGCTCCCGTCAGCGGCTTGCAGGAGGGGTGAGTGGCGGCGGTGAGTGGCGGATGCAAGGGCCGTTCGCGCCCGCACGGCCCGCGGAGGATTCAGGTGCCCGACCGGGGGGATGTCCAAATTTAGTTCCCGGCTTTGATGCAGGGGGGAAGGCCGCAACCCGCAAGAGCAGGAAAAACCTGCTCCGCAGCACCCCTCTTAAGGCGGGTAAGCTCAGGGAAGGGTTAATAAGGCGCTGGGTGAGTATGAGTCCCAGATGGGCAGCCAATAAGGGGTTTAAAGTGCAAGGAACAGCACGAGCTGCCCTGGGACACGTCCAGTCACTCAGGCAGCAAGCCACGCCCCCCATATGATGACTTTTCACATTATGAGAAAAAGCAAGAGGGAAAGGACAGAGGTGGTCATTCCGAGTTGTTCGCTCGCTAGCTGCTTTTAGCAGCATTGCAAACGCTAGGCCGCCACCCACTGGGAGTGTATCTTAGTTTAGCAGAATAGCGAACAAAAGATTAGCAGAACTGCTAATAAACAATTCCTTGCAGTTTTTGAGTAGCTCCAGACCTACTCTTAGATTGCGATCACCTCAGTCCGTTTAGTTCCTGGTTTGACGTCACAAACACACCCTGCATTCAGCCAGCCACTCCCCCGTTTCTCCAGCCACTCCTGCGTTTTTACCTGGCACGCTTGTATTTTTTAGCACACTCATGGAAAACGCTCAGTTACCTCCCAGAAACGCCCCTTACCTGTCAATCACTCACCGATCAGCAGTGCGACTGAAAAGCGTCGCACGAACACCAGCAAATCTACAAAGTTTTGTGTTTTGCGCATTTTCCACCTAATCGCTGCATTGCGAAAAACGGCAACGAGCAAACAACTCGGAATGACCACCAGCGTGAAGAAGGTGATTAAAAAATTAGAGAGGCACACACAATCAGGAACAACACAACAGCTTTCACCTCCACTCCTATCTTAGTGTGGAACAGAAAGGACTTTAACCAAGGTAAATGTATAATTACCACATTACTGGTATAACCGTCGGTTTACTTACAGGACTAAAAGCACTACTTTAAAAAGACATTTAATACACTTGAAATGGAGCCGCTGCGGCAGCTGTAATCAATCCTTAGCCTACGTACTTTTTACACCATTAGCGTACAGGCCCCGTACAGTGTACGTACTTTGCGTACAAATGCTGCGCTGGCCGTACAAAGTACACTCAGTGCGTACACACCCAAAGATACACGGTGAGCACTTAGCAGCTGCACATGTGACTGTAATACACTTATAACCTTAGCAAGGAAAGGAGACACGACACCAGATTGTACTTAAAATGCCGGGTTCCGACACACCAACATGTAATTACTGAAAGGGGGTTAAAATAACAATACAATACAATACAATAGAATAATGGCTACAATTAATGGTACATACGTGTTTGATTTCGCCTGCACTTCCCAGTCTGGTCCTCAGTCATCAAGGTAGATGACCTTCAGAGTCTGTGTCTGACCGGGCATGAAGCTGGCTCTTTTATACAATAGTCCAAAACCTAACACAATGGATACTGTAATCTCTTTGTCCATTGGACACAGGGATGGTCATTTACAGTACAGGAGAGGTCATAGGTTGGTTTGAATAGGTGGGCGATGTCTGTTCCAGGTGCATTTGCAGGTGGTCTCCTCTGGGTTCCCGCCGCATTACAAATGTACAGTAAATACAGTTAATATTTATATTCTGCTCCTGCACATAACTATTCGCAGGAACGTGTGATCTTCTGCAAACCAACACCAGAATATTGCTCTTAATATACCCTACAGCTGGATACCAAACACCACCTTATAACCTAGTTCTGTCCCCTCCTATCCTGTAAAGGTGAATCCCTTTGTTCTGATACCATTTAAACTATTGTAACTTGCTGGTGTGGTGCAGGGAGACTATGTGTACATTGTGCACTATTTGGATTAAATATGTAATGTGTTTTTATAGCTTTCCCATGCAATCACAAACTCTACCGTAATTACCCATACCACGCGTGCGAATATGTGCACGCACGGCAGAACAAGTACGCGCACGGAGGCCATCTGTGTGTAGTTTGTACGTGATGTGTGCACTGCAATTCGACAGTCCACCCTTTGGCAGTCACCAATAACTGCCACTAACTAATCAATAAACAGAAAAATATCTATACAATATATACATATAGGAGCTTGGAGGATCGGGGAAGAGTTGTAGGTGGGAAATGTATGACCTAGTGGGATAGTAAAAAGCATCTATGTATGAATCAATGTCTGAGGGGCATGTATCATCGTGCTGTATATGTTCTAAATAAGCTTTGAGGTATATGCGAAGTATACATTAAATCCTTCTCATCCAGTATTAAGGGTCTGTAAATGGGCCAACAAACACTACCGAGCTCTTTTCGGCTTCTTGTTCCAACAAATGGGGTGCACATTTAGTTGATGATACATGGAGGGGGAACATATGTGAGTGCTAGTATATGTGGATATCACCTGTCGACCATGTGTGCCATTAACTGGAGGTTGCAAAGATGAAGATAAGACACATATATAAAAATACATTCACATAAACATTTTGGGTAGGGCTGACGTCTTTTCCGGTTGGATGTATCTGGGCAGAGGGGGACACAAAGAAAAACGGGCGAAAGAAGCAGGCCATGAAATTCATTGGCAATCCTTGTCATAACGCTGTCTCTATGGATGGATCATAAATTAAATCTGCTGCTATTACAGCGCCCGCGCTCCTTAGACTCATCAAATTTGTGCTGTGCTTGCGCCGCGTTAGAATTTGAACACACCTAAATATCAAACCAATAATTATGATGACTCCCAGGATACAAAGGAGAAACTTCCCCACACTCATAATGACATTTTGAGCCAACTCTTCTAAACCTGAGAACCATTTGCGTGGGTTCAACCATGAGACCCAGCCGGTCAGTTCATTACCCACAGTCGGTAAGGTTGTGCTTCCTCCTGAACTCCCACTTCAACTGCAAGATCTCGTCCATCTTCTGATCAATGATCTCCGTGGGGTCGTCAGTGCTGTTCGTAATATATGTACAGCACCTCACACCATATTGAGTTGCCAGAGTAACACAGTACCCACCTGTCACGGCTGTGACGTAATTAAGGACCATCCTGTGCTGGATCAGTTCCTTCTTGTAGGCTTGTAACTCCCTTCCCATATACCTGAAGGTGTCATCATACATCTCAGTGATATTATCTATCAAGTTTGCTAGCGCATGGCTATACCTATAATTTATAGTTCCTCTGGCAGTACGGGTGATGTCTAATGCGAGAAGGAACTGAATCCCGGTGGATTCGTGGATCAGATCAGAGGCTGCGTGCTCTGCCCTATCTATGAGGTGTCTCTTGATGATGTGTTCATAGTGAGTATGAGTATAAGGAGCCTGAGCACTGCGGTGAATGTCTTTCATTTTATCATGGGTTATGGTCATGACCTCCGGTAGTACTCTCCCAATATAACACAATCCCTCTGAGCTCGGGGCAAGCCACTTGTACGCTTTCCTACCACATATGAAATAGGCATCATCTGGGAGAACATAGGGGACAAAATGTAACATCACCATATTGCAAACTTTCCAAGTAAAGAAACCAATCCCTAGTTCTCCCATTTGCTCAGTACAAATATCGGGCTGGATGATATGGGCACAATACCCTGACGATACTTTTCCAACCCACATGGTCTTGCTTCCACAGGTATATCTATACCGAAAATACCTCCCACTGTTGGCTATTTGGCGTACAAGTTCAGAGTCTATGGGTATCCTATCAGCTCTGTGTGAAAAGGTCATTGTCTGGTTATTCCACGTCACTTCCCAATTTCCTGGTTTTCGGTAATTGGAAATATTAAAACACAATAAGGACCTGTCTACATGATACTGGTGGAGCTTCAAACTAGGGGGCCTAGAGATATTGAATTTCTTTTCCACCGGTCTCCCACCCCGTAATTCGAGTACCTCATCTATTGCTAAAGGGTATGGTACTAATCCTGACTTACTCTGACCTTGAGGTACCTGTGAGCACACCCAGCATTATGTCTGGTTTAAGACCTTACCCACTAGTGAGTGGTAATCACTCAATGGATGGCGGTCCATGTCGATATTAAGGTTGGACTGACATCTCTGGATGCACCCATCCTCTACTATGTTCTCACAATTCCTACAAATACAATATTCATCAGACAATAACCCTTCACAGTGCCTCCAAGCTCCATGACTACCAGAGAGCATACTGATACCAGCCTTTACTTGAGTGATGTGCTGCTCCTGAGATCTTACAAATTCATACTCGCCATCAGAACCCATTCCAGATCCCCGCTCGACCTCTCTGGGACCCTCACCAAAACAAATTGTCCTAATCAAAAACAGAATTACTAGCAGAACCCGAAAAGCAGTCTTTTGTTATAGATCCCTTTCGTTAGGGGAAAGAAGGAAAATGAGAAGGAGAAAAGAAAGGAAAATGCAGGGGGAGGTGAAAAAAGAAAATGGTGCGACAACCGTTCTAGATCTTGTTGCTCTCCCTGCTCAGATGCCTTTCAACAGTCCTTCCTCTCAACTTTCCCAGAACAAACACTCCAGTAATATGAGGTTCTCCACACCCTGCTCTTTGTCACGAGTTCTCTCCGGGTCAGCGACCTTCTTGCAGTGGAACGAGTAAACCCAAGTCTCTCTTTCGGCGACCTTCAATGCTGTCGTGGTGGTTAACAAGACTTGGTATGGTCCTTCCCACCTGTCTATGAGGCAACCTGAGCGTAAGAAATTTCGAATCATCACATAATCCCTAGGCTCAATGTCATAACAATTACTGTTTGGTAGGTCAGGAATCGCCAGCTTTAGATTTCTTTGTTGATTTCTCAGCTGATGGCTCATCCCAACCAAATATTTCACAGTCACTTCATTATTGCATTTCAAATCATCCTGGGGGTCTATCATAACATGAGGTTGTCGACCAAAAAGAACTTCAAAGGGTGATAAGTTAAGTGGAGACCTGGGAGTGGTTCTGATGCTGTACAACCCTAGTGGCAAAGTTTCTGGCCACAACAATCCAGTTTCAGCCATTAATTTGCTCTGCTTGTTCTTAATAGTGCTGTTCACTCTCTCTACCTTTGCACTCGCCTGTGGCAGGTATGAAGTATGCAGCTTGCTATTAATTCCCATCAGTTTGCACATGACCTGAAAGACTTCACCTGTAAAATGGGTACCCCTTTCACTTTCAATCATTCTAGGGATACCATATCTACACACAAATTCCTGCACAATTTTCTTTGCAGTGAACGTAGCAGTATTTGTGGCAGCAGGAAACACTTCTACCCAGTTGGAAAATACATCAATACAAACTAACACATATTTCAAATTCCTACAGGGTGGTAACTGTATGAAATCGATTTGTATTACCTGAAAAGGTCCATCTGTAGGAGGGATATGGGATGGCTCTGTTGGTATTGTCTTTCCAATATTCTTCCTCAAGCAAGTAAAACATGTCATTGCTCTCTTACCTGCATGAGAAGAGAATCCTGGCGCACACCAGTAGGCTCTTACCAACTTGCACATACCCTCTTTGCCCAGATGAGTCAGACCGTGTGCCGCCTCAGCTAGACTTGGAAGATATGCTCTGGGGGCCACCGGCTTACCGTGTCCACCTGTTCAAAGTCCTGAGGACTCCTGGCCATATCCCTCCAGACTGCCTTTTCCTGTAAGGAACACAAATTTTGCATTTCAATTAACTGTCGTGTGTTGATCGTGTTAAATGTCATCAGTGATGTGATGTTCGTTTGTATGGGGGTGCTTGCTGCTGATTTAGCAGCTTCTTCTGCCCGGCTGTTACCAAGTGAAATTGGGTCTTGGTTGTAAGTGTGTGCTTTGCACTTGATAACAGCCACTCTGTTTGGTTCCTGTATTGCTGTCAAAAGCCTTTTGATGTGGGACGCATGCGCTACAGGTGTGCCAGCTGCCGTCATGAAATTTCTGAGGCGCCATAGGGCCCCAAAATCATGCACCACTCCAAAGGCATACCTAGAATCTGTGTATATATTAGCTGACTTACCCTTGGCCAATTCACACGCTCTGGTTAGGGCGACCAACTCAGCAACTTGTGCTGAGTGCGGTGGGCCAAGGGGTTCAGCTTCTATGACACCTTCGTCATCTACAACTGCATATCCAGTGCACAAGTCTCCCGATTCCGTCTGTCTGTGGCAACTACCGTCAGTGTAGAAGGTAAAGTCTACTCCTTCCAGCGGGTTGTCACTGATGTCAGGTCTCGAAATTCTGATTCAGGTACTCCATACAATCATGCATATCAGTGTCTGCACTAAATCCTCCTTCACCGTCATTCTCATCCTCCACCCTTTGTGCCTGTCCAGGCACACTTGGCAAGTAGGTTGCAGGATTTAGTGAGCTGCATCTCTTAATGGTTATGTTTACCGGGGCCATCAGTGATAATTCCCACTTTGTAAACCAAGCAGATGAGACATGTCTGGTTTGGGCGGAGTTCAGTAAGGCTGATACTGCATGAGGTGTATGGATGGTCAGGTCATGTCCTAACACTACGTCCTTGCTTTTACTTACCAGCAAAGCTATCGCTGCAGCACTTCGCAAGCAAGTGGGGAGAGACCGCACTACAGTGTCCAACTGTGCACTGTAGTAAGCTACCGGTCTGCTGGCATCACCATGTCTCTGTGTTAAGACACCTGCCGCACACCCAGCACTTTCAGTACCGTACAATTCAAAGAGCTTCTCATAATCTGGCATACCTAATGCAGGTGCCTGTGATAGACACTGTTTGAGTCTCTCAAACGCCAGTTCAGACTCATCTGTGTGAGAGATCCGTTCCAGTTTGCTTGAAGAGACCATTTCTTGCAATGGTAAAGCCAGTATAGAGTACCCTGGTATCCAGTTTCGACAGTACCCACACATTCCAAGGAAAGTGCGGATCTGTTGCTGAGTTTGTGGCAGAGTCATGTCGCGAATCAATCGCCTGTATTCTATCAGCGGTGAGGTGTCTAAGTCCTTGAGTCAAGCAGTGTCCCAAATATTTGACCCTGGTCCGGCACAACTGCAACTTATCCTTTGAAACCTTGTGTCCTGTATGGGAAAGATGAAACAGAAGCTGTTTCATATATTTCAAAGATGATTCCAGTGAGTCAGAACACAGCAATAAGTCATCGACATACTGTATTAGTACTGATCCACTCTTAGGTTGAAAGGATTGTAAACAGTCATGCAAGGCCTGGGAGAAAATACTCGGGCTGTCAATGAAACCTTGGGGGAGACGAGTCCAGGTGTACTGTACTCCCCTGTATGTAAAGGCAAAAAGGTATTGGCTGTCAGAGTGAAGAGGGACAGAAAAGAAAGCAGAACAGAGGTCAATGACAGTGAAGAATTTTGCAGTAGAGGGAATTTGCATGAGGATGACAGCTGGATTGGGCACTACGGGGAATTGGCTCTCAACTATCTTGTTTATCCCCCTTAGATCCTGCACTAGCCTGTAACCCCTCCCCCCACTCTTTTTCACAGGGAAGATTGGACTATTGGCAGTGCTGGACGTCCTGACTAGGATGCCCTGCTGTAACAGCCTCTCTATGACAGGGTACACTCCTAACTCTACCTCTGGCTTCAGAGGATACTGAGGGATTTTTGGAGCTATCCTACCATCTTTTACTTGTACTGCTACTGGAGCTACATTTGCCATCAATCCAGTGTCCTGTCCATCTTTGGTCCAAAGGGAACCCGGTATTTGCGAGATCATTTCCTCTACCTTTGATGGACACTTGTCTATAACAGTAGAATGCGACATTAGCCTTTGAGGGGTGTCAAGTATATCTTGTACTTCTTGAGCATGGTTCTCAGGTATATCTAAAAAGACACCCTCAGGAGTACAGTATATGACACACCGCATTTTACACAATAAGTCTCTGCCGAGTAGATTAGTCGGAGCCGATGCAGCCAGCAGAAAAGAATGTTTGGTTTGCAAGGGTCCTATCGTAATCTCTGCAGGTCTACTCAAAGGGTATTGTTGCACTGTTCCTGTTACTCCCATTGCCAAAATAATTTTTCCCATGGTCTTTACACCTGATGTGGAATTCAACACTGACCTGGCCGCCCCTGTATCTACAAGAAATGGTAATGGTACACCAGCTACATCAACCGTGACCTCAGGTTCACTACCAAGGCTAGCAATCAACTTCACTGGCTGCAGACTACAGGTGTGGCCCAACCCCTATTGTGTAGTGGAACCTCCCCACGGCGCGCTGGCAGCTACGATATGTGAGGGAGATAGCTGAGAATTTTAGGAGGTCTGCCAGTCTCTCCTTGGTGGGTACCTCCTTGTTTCCCCTGTATGTGGCTCGTAATTTCTCCTATGTGGTCCGTGATCCCAATTATGTGAATTGTAGTGTGGTTCGTATCCTGGTCTAGGGGGTCGGTATACATTATGTGTACCTTTATGCATACATTCCCTTGCGTAATGTCCTTCCTTTCGACAAATATAGCATATTACTACACGTGACTTACCATCAGGGGTCTGGAGTCTTGGCTGATGTGATTTTGTTGTAAGAGCATGTATACTTACTGTCATCAGCTTATCCCCCTGTGACTCCCTGTGCTTACTGATGTTCCTATTGTGCTCGATAGCGGACTCTCTCAATGCAGCCACCGAGATACCTCTCCAGTTAGGTAGAGAGGTCTGCACTCTTGTGCCAGTCAGTGCCTCTTTTAACCCGTCCATTAATACTGAAACAGCTACCTCCCTATGATGTGCATTATCTTTAATGTCCTCAATCCCAGTGTATCTAGCTATTTCCTGCAGTGCCCGATGGAAATATTCAGATGCCATTTCACCTTCCTTTTGTCTTATGGAGAAGATTTTATTCCATTTGACAATAGTAGGGAAATACACTCCTAACTGCAGATTGATTTGCCGTACATTCTCCTGATTGTATTCAACAGTGAGAGGTACCTCTGCGTCTAACTTACAATCTGTTATGAATTTTGTGGTGTCAATATTTGAGGGTAAACACACCCGTAGCACTGTTTGCCAATCTTTATTTGTGGGCTCATGGGCGTCACCTAACTCTAACAAATTTCTGGCATCCGACTAGATCTTTTCTGGGATCAGGAAATTCTGACATAATTGACCTTAACTCTGCTAGGGACCAAGGACAATACATGGCAATGTTCCTGATGGGAGTTACTCCCTGAGCGTCAGTATTCCCATTGGGGACTGCAATCACCCTGATAGGATTTAATTAAATTACATCATTCTGGTTTGACTCTATAATGTGAGGAGCTATTGTTTCTGCATAGTGTATGGTACCGTACTTACCTGTGGACATGACCTCACTTATCCCTCCGCTAGGGGGCCTTGCTACAACTCTTGGTGGTTGGGCCGTGCCCACCTGGGTGTCCTATATGGTGGCTGCTAGAGAGAGTGCCGATATCATGCTGGGCTCATCTTCCTGCTCACAATCCTGGGGAAAATTAAAAATGGGATACAGCTGGCAAGGGTTAGCGTTACTACATTTATCAATCACATTCCTATCCTGTACCAATGCACCATTGCTTGTAGCTACTTTCTCACCATCAATATATGGTGGTGGTGGTGGTGCGGTCGCCATTATTTTCCCGCTAGGTTTGGAACCTGCTGTGCGAGCTAATTCCCTTTGCACATCCCCCTCTTGCTGCCATAGATTTAAGCAATCTGTATGTCTGATCCTTTGTTTTCTAGATTTTATCAGACATATCCTTATCCTTAAGTTCTGTAATACCTCTGGTTCAAAGCTGCCCACCCTAGGGAATGATAGCCTATCATTGTCAGTCATACGTACCCATTCGTCACAATAAACTTCAGCGTGTGGACCATATTTCTCACACATTATAAATCTCACGGACCCCTTGGGCCGCAACTCTTCTGCCTGAACCCTGGCTAGCATACGTCCCTTAGTTGAGCAACTGGCTCCCATAATTGTGGGCCTTTTCCCACAAACACCAAAATACTCAATATAAGCCGACGGTGAAAGTTTTCCGAGCGCTTTCACCCACTCTCGCCCACGTTGGCTGGTACTACCATACACTGTCGATAGCGAAGGCAATGTACCCAACTTAGGGCCCCTAATTGACCTATATTTACTGGAAGTTTTTAGGAGTAACTTACCTTTTCCAGTAAATATCTGCCGTTGGAGATTTTCCTGAGAGACCAGCGAAAACTCCCTTTATGCACTTGTACACAAATCACGCTTGCGTATGCTCTATACAGCGATAATAATACCTTGATTTTACGCAGAAGCTCGTAAAGGGGTATCAAGTTGCGCTATGTATTGCACCCACAAACATGCGGTCCAATCGCACAGCGTATAGGTACTTGTTACCTATCCGCCCTACGACCACTGGAATCAAACCACAAGCTGCAAAACCTCAGCCGGAGCGTATAAAAAAACTATATGGGTCACCAAGTTCACAATTCCCTACCAAGCTCCTGTGTAAGTCTCCTCACGACTTACGTATTCCAATCTATACTAATGTGAGTCAGCCACCTCACGCCGCCAAGCCTCCACTCACTTGGTGTACTAACTACGGGATCCCGAACTCCCGGGGTTCAATACGTTCACTCCTACTTTCACTCACTCAAATATGCTTTGTTTTTCTGTACAGAAAATTTTCAGTCGTTCTGATTGGAAGCTTTACCCCCAGAGGCAATACAGTTTAAACAAAAGTCTTATACTAATCTGCTTTTGAAACCGGATAGTTATGTGCTATTTTAGCATGGCTACTGTCCCACCTTTTAACTGAATGAAACTATTGTGTAATTTGTACTTAGCGTCCGCACTCTTACGCACTTTGTGTAAACACGTGACCGTGAGTGTCCTTTACGCCACGTGCGCGGTCCTGTACTTTGTCCGAGACACGTGTACAAAACCGTGTGTCCGCAATAAAACAAATCACACAACCTCTATATATGTGAGCAATGCTAACTATAATCACTCACAAACACAATCCCGCTTGTTCTGTCTAACACTTTACGACAGGGCCAGACTTGCGTGTTGTGCTTTATATTTACTTCCTTAAATACTTTTATTTTAAATTTAACTATATAGCAACAAATGTATCCGATTTCACACAGATCTAAACAAATCTAGCAATCTAAATCGGCAACAATGTGAGAGAGTATGCAAAGTATCGGTGCCCTTTGTGTACACTTTGGACACCAAAAAAATTCACAGATTTTTTAAAAATAGCTTTTTTCCTGTTTTACGGGTTCTACCAGCACCTCTGCAGACCAGACAGAGCAGACGCAATCTAACAGCACACAAATAGGGTTTTCAGAACATCCACCGACCAGGAAAAGGTTACGTAGGATAACTTTCCACCCTTTGCTGCTAGATTAAGTCTGCTATGACCTGTTAGGCTGTGAGCATGTGAAAACCGTATCGAGCCCCCAATTGTAAACGTCGGTTTACTTACAGGACTAAAAGCACTACTTTAAAAAGACATTTAATACACTTTAAATGGAGCCGCTGCGGCCGCTGTAATCAATCCTTAGCCTACGTACTTTTTATGCCATTAGCGTACAGGCCCCGTACAGTGTACGTACTTTGCGTACAAACACCGCGCTGGCCGTACAAAGTACACTCAGTGCGTACACACCCAAAGATACACCGTGAGCACTTAGCAGCTGCACGTGTGACTGTAATACACTTATAACCTTAGCAAGGAAAGGAGACACGACACCAGATTGTACTTAAAATGCCGGGTTCCAACACACCAACATGTAATTACTGAAAGGGGGTTAAAATAACAATACAATACAATACAATAGAATAATGGCTACAATCAATGGTACATACGTGTTTGGTTTCGCCTGCGCTTCCCAGTCTGGTCCTCAGTCATCAAGGTAGATGACCTTCAGAGTCTGTGTCTGACCGGGCATGCAGCTGGCTCTTTTATACAATAGTCCAAAACCTAACACAATGGATAGTGTAATCTCTTTGTCCATTGGACACAGGGATGGTCATTTACAGTATAGGAGAGGTCATATGTTGGTTTGAATAGGTGGGCAATGTCTGTTCCAGGTGCACTTGCAGGTGGTCTCCTCTGGGTTCCCGCCGCATAACAAATGTACAATAAATACAGTTAATATTTATATTCTGCTCCTGCACATAACTATTCGCAGGAACGTGCGATCTTCTGCAAACCAACACCGGAATATTGCTCTTAATATACCCTACAGCTGGATACCAAACACCACCTTATAACCTAGTTCTGTCCCCTCCTATCCTGTAAAGGTGAATCCCTTTGTTCTGATACCATTTAAACTATTGTAACTTGCTGGTGTGGTGCAGGGAGACTATGTGTACATTGTGCACTATTTGGATTAAATATGTAATGTGTTTTTATGGCTTTCCCATGCGATCACAAACTCTACCGTAATTACCCATACCACACGCTAATACGCAGAACCGCGGGAGCGACCATACGCAAATTGCGAATATGTGCACGCACGGCAGAACAAGTACGCGCACGGAGGCCATCTGTGTGTAGTTTGTACGTGATGTGTGTACTGCAATATTTTTCGACTTCGACACTGGACAAACTGAAAAACTAGGGGCCAAAGCCTCCGAATTTGTACCCCCTTCTCCATTTTCAGGATTACGATAATCTCTGATTTAATGCTGAGATGCAAATAAACTGGTTCATACCACAGGATATAGGGGGTAATTCCAAGTTGGTCGCAGCAGGAATTTTGTTAGCAGTTGGGCAAAACCATGTGCACTGCAGGGGAGGCAGATTTAACATGTGCAGAGAGAGTTAGATTTGGGTGTGGTGTGTTCAATCTGCAATCTAATTTGCAGTGTAAAACTAAAGCATCCAGTATTTACCCTGCACAGAAACAAAATAACCCACCCAAATCTAACTCTTTCTGCACATGTTATATCTGCCTCCCCTGCAGTGCACATGGTTTTGCCCAACCGCTAACAAAATTCCTGCTGCGATCAACTTGGAATAACCCCCCAAGATTGGATATTTTCCCCTCACGGAGTGTGGAGACTTATTTTGTGAAAATCTTGTGCGTTTCTTTTTTTCCATTTACTTTATTGCATTTTTATTTACATATTTTGTGGCAGATGCCTTATTTTTGTTTTTCACAGCTCCTAGTTACATGCATGTGAGCATACCTGTGTGTCCCAGTTACACGTATGTGAGCATAACTGTGTGTTTTGTTTATTTTATTCATATTTTATTTTGTGCAATGGAAAGCTGATGCAATGTAAGATCATTGAAACTCTGTTCTTCTAACACCGCCTGGTCTTGCAATAACCCTATGCAGCCCTTACACTGTACAATTATTAAGGAGAAAACATTTACAAAATAAAGGAAAAGAACCCTGTACAACAAATGCGCATTTTCTAAATAATTCCAAAATGTGGAACATTAATAATAAATCAAAATTAATGTTGACTAATTGGAGTCATTCGAGTCCCTAACATGAAATAATTGAGAAGAACCTCTCTCTAATGCTGGGTACACAGTGCACACTAGAAGATGTAGATGAGCGGGTTCAGGCAGGGCACCCCTGGAATTATATGGCAGACATATAGGCATATTGTAGGTGTGTTTGGAAAATGTAGTTTTCTCCGGCAGTAGCCAGAGAAAATGAAGTAGGAGATGTTGCCATGTCACATTCTCCTGGATTATGATTCTGTCTCTTCTGAGTGTGACTGACTTTAGCCACAAATGTATTTTCTCCCCACTTTATGGGAAAACACTTCATCAAACTTGGAATTTCCATTGCAACCTTTGCGGCTATTTGTTTTCACAAATCTGGTTGTGATGTTGAAACTTGTTTCATATTCTGTATTAGGCTTTAGTTTAAACCTAGGATCTAGTACAGCATTGCCCCTGGAATTATACAGCAGTGCCTCAGGACTTATACAGCAGCACTCTTAGACTTATACAGCAGATAGGCAACACCCCTGGACGTATACGGCATAGGCAGCACACATGGAGAATTACACAGCACAGCAGACAGACAGCAGCACCCTTGGACTTAAACGGCAGTAGAGCAGCAACCCTGGACTGATAAGGCAGAGGGGCAGCACCCCATATAAAGCAGCACCCCTGGAATGATGTGGCAGACAAATAAAAGACGTGAAAGATGGACATGTCCTTGGTCCCTCCCACCCACCCATGCACTGACCCTTATGTTGTATTTAGAGGACATGCACACTTTAACAAACCAATCATTTCAGTGACAGGGTCTGTCACACAACTGTGGCTGAAATTATTGGTTTGTTTGGGTCCCCACCAAAAAATAAGCAATTAATCTCTCCTTGCACAAACTGGCTCTACAGAGGCAAGCTGTTGTCCTCATCCTCCGATTCCTCACCCCCTTCAGTGTTTACACCCTCATCCTAATCCTCTCAGAGAAATAATTCTACACCGAAGAGGGGGATTTTTTGTTATTTTGCCCAGGCATGACAATGGGCTTTTTCATCCCATGGCCACTGGTCTCCACTGGTGCCTTATTTAAACAAACCACATCACCATCAGAATCCTCATCGTCAACTTCTTTCTCAGTGCCAGTTACACTAATATCCGCCTCATCCTGTTGTACTTCTACAGTGACATCCTCAATCTCAGCAAGTGGAGTGGTGGTGCTCCTCCCAGCACTTGCAGAGGGCGTGCAAAGGTGGTAGAAGCCTCCTCTTCCCATACAGTGTTGTGAAGGCCAAGCCTAGACATCGCAACCGCGGACAGACTTGGACTCTCCTTGGGGATTTGTGATATCTCTGAACCTACATTTGTTTCCTGTGCTTTAACAAGCTTTATTTTTTTAACTTTTTTAAGAGGTAGGAAGGCTTTCATCTTCATGAGAAGCTGAACCACCAGTCATGAAAATAGGCTAAGGCCTTAGCCTTTCATTGCCACTTCATGTCGTGTATAGCATATTGGGAATTTTACGTTTCTCATCAGATAATTTCTATTTTTTATTTGGTTATTAATTTTTGCTTCTTGGATCTTACATGCCTTCTATGACATCGGGCATCGGCCTTAGCAGACGTTGATGGAATTGCATCATCAATGTCATGACTGGTGGCAGCAGATTCAGTACTAGTACTAGTACTAGGAAGTGGTTCCTGATCTTTCACTATTTTTTCCTACAAATTTTTGGTCTCCATTTCACAGGACTGTGCCCCTTTATTATTACAAAACACAGAACATTGCCCCTTTATTTTTTACAGCAAACAGAACAGCGTTCCTTTATTTTTACAGCAACCATGTTTATTTTTACAACATACAGGACAGGGCTATAGTGTTCTATTATTTTTACAGCATCCCTATATTTTTACAACATACAGGACAAGGCCACAGCATTCCTTTATTTTTATAGCACCCGAGAGGCCACAGTGTTTCTTTATTTTTACAGCACCCCTGTATTTTTACAGCATACAGGACAGGGCCACAGTGTTACTTTATTTTTACAGCACCCAATAGGGCCACACTGTTCCTTTATTTTCACAGCACCCCTGTATTTTTACAGCATACAGGACAGGGCCACAGCATTCCTTTATTTTTACAGCACCCGACAGGGCCACAGCATTCCTTTATTTTTACAGCACCCCTGTATTTTTACAGGATAAGGCCACAGCATTTCTTTATTTTTACAGCACCCCTGTTTTTTTACAGTACACAGAACAGTACCCCTTTATTTTTAGAGCACACAGAACAGTGCCTCTGTACAGCACAGGGCTGGAGCACCCTTGTACAACACTCCTCTACAGCACCCCAAACAGCAGAGGATACTCCAGAAAGCACCCCTGTACAGCACAGGACAGTAGCACCCCTAACAGCACAGGACAGCACCCCTGTACAGCACAGGACAGCAGCACCCCTAACAGCACAGGACGCCACCCCAGAACAGTACACCAGCACAGGACACAACACCAGAACAGTACAGGACCAGCAAGATCCGACAGTGGGATGATGACGTTTTGCCTCGATCTGAGTTCCACGTCTGACGGGAAGACCCGAGCCGGACTCGGATCCGTACTTAGAGAGCCGAACCCGCTCATCCCTAGTTAACATTGGGGGTAATTCAGACCTGATCGTACCAGCAAATTTGTTAGCAGTTGTGCAAAACCATGGGGGTCATTCCGACCTGATCGCACACTAGCTATTTTTTGCAGCGCTGCGATCAGGTCAAAACTCGTCAAAACTGCGCATGCATGTGTACCGCAATGCACAGGTGCATCATACTGGTACAAAGTGGATCGTTGCTGGGCGATGGATTTAACGAAGAATCCATTTGCACAGCCAATCGCAAGAAGATTGACAGGAAGAAGGCGTTTATGAGTGTCACTGACCGTTTTCAGGTAGTGGTTGGAAAAACGCAGGCATGTCCAAGCGTTTGCAGGGCGGGTGTCTAACGTCAATTTCGGGATCAGACAGGCTGAAGTGATCGCAGTGGCTGAGTAACTTCAGACCTACTCAGAAACTGCACAAAACTTATTTGTACTGCACGACTGCACAAGCGTTCGCACACTTGCAAAGCTAAAATACACTACCCTATAGGCGGCGACTATCTGATCGCAGCGCTGCAAAAAATAGCTAACGTGAGATCAGGTCGGAATGACCCTCCATGTGCACTGCATGGACGGGGGCAGATATAACATGTACAGAGAGAGTTAGATTTGGGTGCGGTGTGTTCAAACTGAAATCTAAATTTGATGCTATGATCAGGTCTGAATTACCCCCTCTATCATAAAGTTCCATGTTTGTTTTTGACAATAAATATTTAGTTGTGTACTACATGTGAGCACCAAAAATACGTATTCATACTATTTGTCACAACTTACACTTACAATGCATTATCTTGGGGAGATGCAACATGGGTTAGGCAAACATACACCAAGTATAAGTAATTGCGACTGTGATAAACAGGGACTCACATATACCTGACAGAAACCTTGCTGAAGGGCTGATGTAAAAAGATGTTACTGATGAAGGTTGAGGTTACCAAAAGGTAAAAAAAGGGCACACTAGATGTGCCAAGTGGTTTTTATGCACCATCAAATTCTATGTTTCTATTATAACGATCTGCAGCACTAGCTAGCACTTCTGATTGGATGATTTTGTCTTTGGCCTCCCAAAGAGTGTTCTTTGGCTTAATTTTATGAAGTTGCGGTCATCTATTCTCATTACCTAATTGATACTTTCACATGGACTGTGGTAGGAAACATTATTCCTATTTTACTTTTAATGGAGAAAAATTATACTTATGGTAAATTATTTATTTCCGGATATTAATAACACTGTTCAGCCATTATTCTATTTATTTATTTATTTTTGTACATGTTCAATACATTCTTATATTGTGTCAGGTCACATCTGTAATCCCTATACTTTCTGTATGCTATCATGAAGCATAAGTATACATTTCTCATAAATGAATGATATCAATTCAACGCAACATTCATATAGTTTACAATGCCGCCTTTTATTAATGCATGCATAATGGCGGAAATCTTTCATCTGTACTGAAAAACAAGCGTCACATAGTTATTGCTTAGTAATTCTTCCAGCACCCACCTAGATGCCATAAAGGTAGAGGTTCATATTATTCATCCAGATTTGCGTTGGATTAAATGTATTGGCCGGAACAGGAAAAGATGGGTGTAAATATTTTTTAGTCTCTATGTGGTAGATTCAATTGTTGCACGGACCACCTGCTGGCCATTTAAAAGAATTGTCTATTGAAACTATTCAATTGTTGATCCGATATACGCCCATTATCCGTGGCAGTCATATTTTTTTATCGCAACCCTCGGAAGGTGCAAGAAAAAAAGTGTTAAAAAGTCCGTAGATTGGGCACCCAAAGCGCCAGATAGACACCCACTGCTATAAACGCCCAGCAGGGGACGCAGGAAACAATTGAATCGGACCCTCTCGGTGTAATTACTGTTGGGTAAAAGAAAGTATGTCACCAGGTGATGATTCATGAAAGAGCTATTCCTTTGGATAAATATAGGTTAACACTGACATCTTTTTAATATTAGACTTGATAAATCCCAAACATCTATATGCAACATACATCTATGCTTGCAGCCTCTGCACTTTTAAGTGTAAGGCAGTCTGCGGCTAAAGCAAAATACGTTTATATTTTTGTTGTCATTTTATCATTAAAAATATTTTTTATCAAATTAATTTGCTCTGTCATCCAATACAGATAATTAATATAGCTTTGCTGTGAGACACTAGCCTTAATTCAAAGCAGTCAGTCTGCAGACACTAGAATGAATCAGTATTCCTAAACCACATCTTGTTTGCCAGCACTTTCCATTCAATGTTTCAGAAGCAGCAGTTACCATGGTGACTCAGCTTCAGGGTAAAAAGACCTCTGTCAGATCAAGCCACTTCTTACAGGTAGGAGATGACGAAGGCCCAATTGGAGCTTAATGGATGTCACAGAGTTCAGCAGTACATGCCAAACATTTGGAAATCTGTAATCCTTTTTACAATTACACAAATTAAAAAATAAATAAATAAACAATAAACGTTATGGGCATTAATCAATACAATAATCTGTAACATTGTACAATATCCCTTATGTAATTAATTACAGTGGTTGAAATTCATTTTTAATTATTAATGTAATTGTAAAATGATATTTGTAATTAGTAAGTTATTTTAATAAGGCAACCACATTGCAGCATAGTTAAATAGGTGTTATTATAATTTTCCAACTTGTGTGCCTTTCCTTCTCAAAAAAAAAAAATGTCAAGAGGAAAAGTAAGTGTAAAAAATAAACACCCTGCCAGTGTGACCTACACAGTACACCCCAGATGGTGGCCTAAGATGGTTCCTACATGAGCAGAATGTTCTTCATGTGGATCTTTCCATACAGGGTATATCATACGACTACTACTACTACTACTACTACTACTACTACTACTACTACTACTACTACTACTACTACTACTACTACTATTACTACTACTACTACTACAGGTTGAGTATCCCATATCCAAATATTCCGAAATACGGACTTTTTTGTGTGAGAGTGAGATAGTGAAGCCTTTGTTTTTTGATGGCTCAATGTACAGAAACTTTGTTTAATGCACAAAGTTATTAAAAATATTGTATTAAATGACCTTCAGGCTGTGTGTATAAGGTGTATATGAAACATAAATGAATTGCGTGAATGTACACACACTTTGTTTAATACACAAAGTTATAAAAAATATTGGCTAAAATGACCTTCAGGCTGTGTGTATAAGGTGTATATGTAACATAAATACATTCTGTGCTTAGATTTAGGTCCCATTACCATGATATCTCATTATGGTATGCAATTATTCCAAAATACAGAAAAATCCGATATCGAAAATACCTCTGGTCCCAAACATTTTGGATAAGGGATACTCAACCTGGTACTACTACTACACAAGTGTCAGTTTTCCCATATATGCATTGGCCTTGTATGACTCATCTCCCACAGTGTAACCTTTGTAGTGCACCTAACATGGCTGCCTCGTCTGGTACGCTTGTGGGTGGGATGAAAAATAGATGGACTTGGTGGTTTTGTTGGGACCCCACTCTGAGCATTAAGATGTTACAATATCCCCATTTTGTGTCATCTCTTCTAGGGGTAGACTATTCCACCCTGGGTAATCCTACGTAGTGCACACAAGATAGCTGCCTCATCTGGTAACTTGTGAGGGTGAAATACACAACCCTTGGAAGCTGTTACCCAATATGCCTACACCAATCCTGCATTTTGCTTACTCTGTGCTTATGGTTTTCTATTTATGTCTGTGTGGCTTCTCAATTGCTTCTGTATTATGTGTATTGTTTTTGATGTCTGTAAAGCACCTTGAGTCCTGTTGGAGAAAGAGCGCTATATAAATAAAATTATTATTATTATTATTATTATTATTATTATTATTATCATATAGTGCAATATGCTTAAAAAAGGGATTTATAAAAAAAAATAAGTTAAGAGCACATAAAAAATGTGCAAAGTTTTAATCAGTGTGAAATAAGCTTATCTGAGACAAAAGGAACAGCAGCAATCTATACAGGTCCCAAAGTAGGAGTCTATTACACCCTCAACGCGTTTCGTCCATCTGTTATGAAGTTCTGGTAATAACAGATAGATGAAATGTGCTGAGGCTGTAATATACTATATGTTATTTTACTTTGTATATTAGCACCTTCTTGTGAAAACTCCTGGGAGAACCATGTAAGCTGGGAATTGATTCAAGGATGTTAGGATCTCCTGCTCTGTGCTGCCACATCGCCATGGCAACCGAGAGGCAAGTGTTAGCGAAGTAACCTGAGCGCAGCTGATACTCCGGTCCGGGTTTTTACTGTGTAGTGGTTACAGGCTCTGTGCACGGCAGGGAATCCGGCGCTGGTTTTGTGCTCACAGTCTGTGAGGTCTGAGTGGGGCGTGGACAGCACCTGCTATATAAACCATCCTCTCAGGCTAGGCAAATGCTGCTGAATCTTTGTTTGTTAGTCAGTTCCAGAGAGTTAGCTAGTACTGTGTGACTTTGTATTTACTTGTTGCTTACTGCGAATAGGCCTTGGGATTCGGTACTTCATTCTGCCAATCCGGACCTAGCAGTAAGACTGGAGTCAGTTGTTTGACCTGCTGGGGTTCTTTGGCTATTCTGTGAACCCAGCAGTTTGCGGCTGTACTCTCAGACCTGCTTGCTTAATCCTCCCTCACTGTGCAGGGCGTCCAGGTGTCAGTTTAGTGGCAGTAAGCTGAACCTGTGCCCTGCAAGTGGGGGTTAGGATTGTGGATACTCTCCTTGTGTCTATATTTCTATCTCTGACCAAGGAGTTTATTCCTACACCCGTTGGTAACCCTTTGGGGTTTTTTCTGTTGCTCTTAGCAACATCATTTCAGGTGCTCCACATGTTAAATCACTACACATCGCTTCATTGTCCGCTCTATTCCATCTGAGCATTCCTGACACTAGGGAGACACCCAATTCCTGCGCCTTTGGGCTTCTCCGTTCACTTTGTGTTTATTAGTTATTCCATCACCTCCTGTGTATGTTATGTTATACTGTCTGTGAGTTCGTTTGCTTCGCTTCCCTCTCTGTTCATACACCGGTATACTCCTGTTAGCACTGGTGTGCGTAACATATTCAGTAGCCACTACTCCTGTTGAAATTTTGTGGGAATATGGAGCATACCCCTTAAAATACTTTGCAACAGGTGGTCGATCAGGTGCAGGTCCTGACTCGACAATTTAATGAGATGTCCATTAAAATGAACACCCCGCAGGCCGCTAGCGGAGCTCCCGCAGCAGCAGCGGCAAGTTCAGGGGTTAAGGAGCCGAAAGTAAATCTCCCGGATCGTTTTTCTGGAGATCGCTCACAGTTCTTTTGTTTCAAGGAGAGCTGTATACTATATTTCAGGCTTAGGCCCCAGTCTTCTGGGTCGGAGATTCAGCGGGTGGGCATATTGATTTCCTTGCTACAAGGAGACCCACAGGTCTGGGCATATGGGTTACAGCCTGACTGTCCGTTGCTTAAAAGTGTTGATGCTTTTTTTACGGCACTGGGCATTTTGTATGATGTCCCTGACAAGATGGCTTCAGCCGAGGCTCAGATTACGGTTCTTAAGCAATGGCGACGGCCAGCTGAGGTTTATAGTACGGAGTTTCGGAGGTTGGCTCATGATACCCAGTGGAATGACCCAGCCCTGAGAAACCAGTACCGAAGGGGCCTTTCTGACCAGATAAAGGACCAACTGGTACAATATACCTCGCCTGATAGCCTAGATCAGCTCATGCAGTTATCCATCCGGGTGGATAGACGGCTGAGAGAGCGTAGGCTTGAAAGGGAGACCGCAGTTTCCTTTTTTCCCAAGGGAACCTCAGACTCTGAGGAATATTCCGAGGAGCCTATGCAGATTGGGGCTACCCGCCTCTCCTCGCGTGAGAAGACACGGAGGAGACAGCAGGGTTTGTGTTTGTACTGTGGGAATAAAGGTCATGTTGTAGTATCATGCCCAGAAAAACCGGAAAACTTCAGGGCCTGAGGGTGATGGGAAATATCCTGTCAGGCCAGAAGTCAGAAATTCCTAAAAAGACTTTTCTCATTCCGGTGACTTTGGAGATCCTCGGTCAAACTGTCAAGACTGAGGCCTTTGTTGACAGTGGGACCGATGGGGTTTTCATGGACCGTCAATTCACCCTGGAACACTCTGTTCCCTCAGTACCTTTGGCATCAGAGATTGAGATCTGTGGGTTAAACGGGGAACCATTGTCCCAGGGTAAAATTACCTCCTGCACCAGCCAAATTCCTTTGTTTATTGGAGCCACACACTCTGAAAAATTGTCTTTTTATGTGACTGTCTGTTCTTTTGCCCCATTGGTTTTGGGGTTACCCTGGTTAAGGGCCCATAACCCTCTATTTGACTGGGTCTCTGGGGAGATTCTTAGTTGGGGTAGTGATTGTTTCAGGAGTTGCTTGAGCCTTCCAGTCAGGCTCTCGCAGCTAAGTTTGCCAGGATTGCCAGGATGTTATGCAGATTTTGCGGATGTGTTCTCCAAAAAAGTTGCGGAGGTACTACCTGCCCATCGCCCCTATGACTGTGCCATTGATTTGTTGCCGGATGCTAAGCTTCCCAAGAGCAGGTTGTACTCCCTGTCACGTCCTGAGACTCAGGCTATGGCAGAGTACATTCAGGAGAACTTGGCTAAGGGATTTATCAGACCCTCACAGTCCCCAGTTGGGTCGGGGTTCTTTTTCGTGGGTAAAAAGGACGGTTCGTTGCGACCCTGCATCGACTTCAGGGAATTGAACCGTATCACGATTAAAAACTCGTACCCACTGCCTCTCATTTCGGTTTTGTTTGACCAGCTTCGTACTGCCACCATTTTTTCTAAGATTGACCTACGCGGTGCTTACAATCTAATCCGAATAAGAGAGGGGGATGAATGGAAGACTGCCTTTAATACCCACTCAGGGCATTATGAATATTTGGTGATGCCTTTTGGGCTCTCTAATGCCCCGGCAGTCTTCCAGGAATTCATGAACGATGTGCTCAGGGAATATTTGGATAGATTCTTAGTTGTTTATCTAGATGACATCCTAATCTTCTCTCATTCCCTGGAGGAGCATCGGAAGCATGTACGCTTAGTCCTCCAGAAACTCAGAGACCACCAGCTTGGGGCAAAGCTGGAGAAGTGCGAGTTTGAAGTCCAGCAAATCGTATTTCTAGGGTATATTATCTCCTCAGAAGGTTTCCAAATGGAGAGTTCTAAGGTACAGGCAGTCCTGGATTGGGTGCAGCCCACTAGTTTGAAGGCGCTTCAGCGTTTTCTGGGCTTTGCGAATTTTTATAGACGGTTTATCGCTGGATTTTCATCTATAGTGGCCCCCTTGGTGGCACTCACTAAGAAAGGGGCGGATGTTGCTCACTGGTCTTGTGAGGCCAAAGCGGCCTTTGCCCGTCTCAAAAGGGCATTTGTCTCGGCCAAGGTGCTGCGACACCCAGATCCAGAGCGTCCTTTTGTGGTAGAAGTGGATGCCTCTGAGATAGGTATTGGGGCAGTGCTCTCTCAGATGGGGGTGTCTGATAATCGCCTTCATCCCTGTGCTTACTTTTCCCGTAAATTTTCATCTGCCAAGATGAATTATGATGTGGGTAACCGGGAATTGTTGGCTATAAAGGATGCACTCGGGGAGTGGAGACACTGGCTTGAGGGGGCTAAGTTTGTGGTCTCAATTCTCACCGACCATAAGAATCTGGCATATTTAGAGTCAGCGAAGCGGCTCAATGCCAGGCAGGCACAATGGGCTTTGTTTTTTGCTCGCTTTAATTTTTTGATAACATATCGCCCTGGGTCAAAAAACATCAAGGCTGATGCGCTCTCGCGGAGTTTTGCTCCAGTTCAAGAGACCACCGAGGAGCCATTGCCCATTGTGTCCCCATCATGTATTAAAGTGGGCATTACCCAGGACCTCTTGTCATTAGTCCTTAGAGCACAGGAGCAGGCTCCTCCAGACCTTCCGGTAGGTCTCTTGTTTGTGCCTCCTAGATTAAGACAGCGAGTGTTCCTGGAATTCCATGCCAAGAGTTCGGCAGGGCATCCGGGTATTGCCAGAACTCGGGAGTTGCTGTCTAGGGCGGTGTGGTGGCCCTCGGTGGCTAGGGATGTGGATCAGTGGGTTCGGGCATGTGACGTTTGTGCCCGAAATAAAACTCCTAGAGGGGTTCCTGTCGGCCCATTACATCCACTCTCTATTCCGTCTAAGCCATGGACCCACATTTCCATGGATTTTGTGGTGGACTTGCCCAAATCCTCGGGGATGACAGCCATTTGGGTGGTCGTTGCCAGGTTTTCGAAGATGGCGCATTTCGTTCCACTGGTTGGGTTGCCATCGGCCAGACGCCTGTCTGAGTTATTTATGCAGCATGTTGTGCGCCTCCACGGGTTGCCACTTGATGTGGTCTCTGACCGTGGATCCCAGTTTGTGGCCAAATTTTGGAGGGCATTTTGTTCTGATCTCCAGATTTCTGTGAGCTTGTCGTCAGGCTACCATCCACAGTCTAATGGGCAGACTGAGAGGGTGAACCAGTCCTTGGAGCAGTTCCTCAGGTGTTATGTCTTCAAGTGTCATACTGACTGGGTTGCTCATCTGTCCATGGCGGAGTTTGCCTATAACAACGCGGCTCACTCTGCTACAGGGATCTCTCCCTTCCTTTGTGTGTATGGGCATCATCCTAAGGCCAATTCTTTTGACCCCCTGGATTCCACGTCTGGTGGTTCCTCTGTTGTTTCGGTCCTTAGGGGTATTTGGAGGAAAGTGAAGAAAGCCCTTGTGTCTGTGTCATTAGTGACCAAAAGGGTTTTTGATAAGCGGAGAAGACCCTGCAGCTTCAAATTAGGAGACTTCGTCTGGTTGTCCACCAAGAATTTGAAGTTGAGACAGCCATCTCATAAGTTTGGCCCCCGGTTCATCGGCCCTTATAAGATCACCAGGGTTATCAATCCGGTGGCATTTCAGTTAGATCTGCCCCGTTCATTGGGTATCAATAAAACATTTAATTGTTCCCTTTTAAAACTGGCGGTTAATAATCCTTCTTCCAGTGGAAGACCTTCTCCTCTTCTGATACGGGGTCAGAGGGAGTTTGTGGTTGAAAGGGTTCTTGACTCCAAGATGGTTCGGGGTCGGCTGTCATTTTTGGTGCACTGGAAGGGGTATGGCCCGGAGGAGCGGTCGTGGGTGCGCAGTTGTGATCTTCATGCCCCCAGACTGATACGCTCTTTCTTCTCGCAGTTCCCCGATAAACCCGGTGGTAGGGGTTCTTTGACCCCTCGTCAGAGGGGGGTACTGTTAGGATCTCCTGCTCTGTGCTGCCACGTCGCCATGGCAACCGAGAGGCAAGTGTTAGCGAAGTAACCTGAGCGCAGCTGATACTCCGGTCCGGGTTTTTACTGTGTAGTGGTTACAGGCTCTGTGCACGGCAGGGAATCCGGCGCTGGTTTTGTGCTCACAGTCTGTGAGGTCTGAGTGGGGCGTGGACAGCACCTGCTATATAAACCATCCTCTCAGGCTAGGCAAATGCTGCTGAATCTTTGTTTGTTAGTCAGTTCCAGAGAGTTAGCTAGTACTGTGTGACTTTGTATTTACTTGTTGCTTACTGCGAATAGGCCTTGGGATTCGGTACTTCATTCTGCCAATCCGGACCTAGCAGTAAGACTGGAGTCAGTTGTTTGACCTGCTGGGGTTCTTTGGCTATTCTGTGAACCCAGCAGTGCGGCTGTACTCTCAGACCTGCTTGCTTAATCCTCCCTCACTGTGCAGGGCGTCCAGGTGTCAGTTTAGTGGCAGTAAGCTGAACCTGTGCCCTGCAAGTGGGGGTTAGGATTGTGGATACTCTCCTTGTGTCTATATTTCTATCTCTGACAGGAGTTTATTCCTACACCCGTTGGTAACCCTTTGGGGTTTTTTCTGTTGCTCTTAGCAACATCATTTCAGGTGCTCCACATGTTAAATCACTACACATCGCTTCATTGTCCGCTCTATTCCATCTGAGCATTCCTGACACTAGGGAGACACCCAATTCCTGAGCCTTTGGGCTTCTCCGTTCACTTTGTGTTTATTAGTTATTCCATCACCTCCTGTGTATGTTATGTTATACTGTCTGTGAGTTCGTTTGCTTCGCTTCCCTCTCTGTTTATACACCGGTATACTCCTGTTAGCACTGGTGTGCGTAACAAAGGACTAACCAATATTAAAGTGCTTGTATTTTAAAGGTATTTCCTGGGATTTATATATGGTACGTTTTGACGCTAAAGAATTTATATGATATTAGGAAAATTTTAATTCAATGCACTAGGAGGCACCCGTTTGCCTTTATTTTGTCTCATACATAAATATATATATAGAAATTCAATGCAGGAACGGCACTCAGAGACAACAGCAGTTCAAAAGCGTGTATTAGCAGTCTTTTGACCTGCTGTTGTCTCTGAGTGCCGTTCCTGCATTGAATTTCTACACATTTACTGTTCTGGCACCTGAGCAAGTTTATTTTCTTGAGGAGTGCCGGCTGCTGCTGTATATAAATATATATATATATATATATTAGAGATGAACGGGTTCGGTTCTCCGAGATCCGAACCCCCCCCGAACTTCACCCATTTTACACGGTTCCGAGGCAGCCTCGGATCTTCCCGCCTTGCTCGGTTAACCCGAACGCGCCCGAACGTCATCATCCCGCTGTCGGATTCTCGCGAGATTCGTATTCTATATAAAGAGCCGTGCGTCCCCGCCATTTTCACTCGTGCATTCGAGATTGAACGGAAAGGACGTGGCTGTGTTCTCTCCCTGAAAAGCTCAGTAATTTGTGCTCAGTGTGCTGCAAATATCTGTGCTCAGTGTGCTGAAAATATCTATGTTCTCTGCCTGAAAACGCTCCATATCTGTGCTCAGTGTGCTGCAAATATCTGTGCTCAGTGTGCTTTATTGTGGGGACTGGGGACCACCAGTATATAATTATACTTATAGTAGTACAGTTCAGTAGGCCATTGCTGTATCTTGCAGCTCTGTGTCACTGCAAGTATCCATTCCATATATGTGCTGCATTTTTGTGAGCAGTATATATAGTATTACAGTGCAGCATTTTGGTGACCCAACAGTATATAGTTGTGTACAGTAGGCCATTGCTGTATCTTGCAGCTCTGTGTCACTGCAAGTATCCATTCCATATCTGTGCTGCATTTTTGTGAGCAGTATATATAGTATTACAGTGCAGCATTTTGGTGACCCAACAGTATATAGTTGTGTACAGTAGGCCATTGCTGTATCTTGCAGCTCTGTGTCACTGCAAGTATCCATTCCATATCTGTGCTGCATTTTTGTGAGCAATATATATAGTATTACAGTACAGCATTTTGGTGACCCAACAGTATATGGTTGTGTACAGTAGGCCATTGCTGTATCTTGCAGCTCTGTGTCACTGCAAGTATCCATTCCATATCTGTGCTGCATTTTAGTGAGCAGTATATATAGTATTACAGTGCAGCATTTTGGTGACCCAACAGTATATAGTTGTGTACAGTAGACCATTGCTGTATCTTGCAGCTCTGTGTCACTGCAAGTATCCATTCCATATCTGTGCTGCATTTTTGTGAGCAGTATATATAGTATTACAGTGCAGCATTTTGGTGACCAACAGTATACATATATAGTACAGTACAGTAGGCCTTTGCTATTGATAAAAGAAGAAAACGGGAAGGGGGGGGTGCGCTATCAAAAGCAGCCGGTAGGGGGATGGTAAATCCCCAGAGATAGTGCAAACAGAATGTGAAAGAGAAAATTACCAGCGCTGGCTGATCTTGCTTATGCAATATAAAAAACAATATAATTTCCAAAAGGCTTATAATTAAAAAGACATATTTATTTCACATGTATATCCTATAAAATAATGAATAAAAGGTGAACAAGACGGTACTCAATGAATTTTGCCACAATATCTGAATTACTTATATATCCACATTTGGCTATTAGTAGTACTCAAGGGGACTGGAATCACTTGGAGATGTCCATCACTAATCGGTTATTTTTGCATAAATCCGATAATTTGCAAATGTGAGGTATTTACCAGTGATCCTGAGAGCAGGTAATGTCCACCTGATGTGTGGCTGGATCAAATTATCCTCTTTGGCATGGAGGATTGGGTCCAGAAGGTGGATGCTGCTATTAGAATGTCCCAAATGGTGTGCACCAGAGTATCCGTAAAGCCAGTGGAGATGGTGGTATTGAGTATCCAGATATGTTTAAAAGCTCAACGCGTTTCGCTGGTTAGGATATTCCAGCTTCCTCAGGAGCAAGTGAGATAGTGGCTATAGTGGAGCCTTTTTATACCGGATATGAGTGGCATTGATTAATTACACATGAATGAATCACTTAAAATCATATACATAAGCCTTTTGGAAAATTCATGTAATCCCATATATATTGGAGTGTCCACTGGTCCCATATACTTAATATACCAAAAAATGTTAAAAACGATTCTTTGTTTAGTAGATAAATACTTTAGAAGTGCATATTCCTATAATATCCCGATCACGTGATTATCTAGATCACGTGATCGGCATCTGTATCCAATGGAGGTGTTGTATTTAGGTCATGTGATATAACACGTGACCATAATAGAATTGGTTGTTTAGTAACAAATCCGGAAATGTTCAGGTAAAACTTATGACGTTTGTGTAGCTTCCCGATCACGTGACTGTTTATGTCACGTGATCGGGTTGCTATCCAATAGATAGACATTGTATATGTCACGTGTACATGACGACATGGGTTGCTAGGTGACAATTCTCCGGAGGAGAAGGAGGGGACGTCCCGTTCAACATTATAACAGAGCGATCCTATAACCGGATAGATATTCTGATATTTAGCTATTTATTATCATCATTTATAATATCTAATTATATAGTTTGTCCGGCCTCCTCAATTTGTCATCATATGACTAAGTACAATGTCCATCTATATTGGGATACCCATTGATCTCATACATTTGAAAATGACAGGAATTAAAAACTTTTCTTTAATAAACGGATATATATTTATAGTCATAGTATATGGCACATAATTATACCCAAATGAGCGCAGTAATAACGAGTCCGAGATAATAAATTATTATAACATCAAGATTGTATAATGACCCGATCATGTGACTGTTTAGGTCACATGATCGGCACTGTCCTCCAATAGAAAATTTATATAAATGTCTATATTGCTGATAGTTGGTTAAGAATTGCAGTTATCTTAGTGGCTTATATATCATATAAGTCTTCAATAATATAAATATTGTTCATGGGAGAGAGATAGAAAGAGCTGAATATAATTGATATATAATTAAGTATAATATTTCATATAAAAATCAATTCAATTATCTAGAAAATTTTCTTCATGATTAGGAAGGGTTTTATAGAATAATGGAAAACATATAATTTGTTTATATAACATCCTCATAATATATGAAAGATAGGTACATCCAGAGAAGCAAAAATAAAAATAAAAATAAAAAATATAAAAATAAATATAAAATAAGAGGTCCATATAATTAAATAACAGAATTCAATTCCATGGTTTCATTTAAACCAACCGGATGCAAGGAATTAAATTTCAGCATCCAATATACTTCACGACTGCAGAGTTTTTTGAATCTATCGCCTCCCCTGGAGGTTGGGGCGACATGTTCAAGACATGTAACTGATAGACAAGAAGGATTGGACATATGTTTTATGAAATAATGTCGTGAGACACTATGAGTTTGACATTTGTTTATGATGTTTCTCCTATGCTCCATAAAGCGAACCCGTAGTTTTCTAGTTGTGCGTCCTATATAATTAAGTCCGCAACTACAGGTTAGCAAATAAATTGCATAGGTGGTCTCGCAATTCATAAAGGTTTTAAATTCATATGTCTCGTTGAAAGATGGAATATTAATTGAGCCTTTGCTATTGATATATTACTGCCATATAATTCCACACATTAAAAAATGGAGAACAAAAATGTGGAGGGTAAAATAGGGAAAGATCAAGATCCACTTCCACCTCGCGCTGAAGCTGCTGCCACTAGTCATGGCCGAGACGATGAAATGCCATCAACGTCGTCTGGCAAGGCCGATGCCCAATGTCATAGTAGAGTGCATGTAAAATAAAAAAAACTAGAGTTCAGTAAAATGACCCAAAAATCAAAATTAAAAGCGTCTGAGGAGAAGCGTAAACTTGCCAATATGCCATTTACCACACGGAGTGGCAAGGAACGGCTGAGGCCCTGGCCTATGTTCATGGCTAGTGGTTCAGCTTCTCATGAGGATGGAAGCACTCATCCTCCCGCTAGAAAACTGAAAAGAGTTAAGATGGCAAAAGCACAGCAAAGAACTGTGCGTTCTTCTAAATCACAAATCCCCAAGGAGAGTCCAATTGTGTCAGTTGCGATGCCTGACCTTCCCAACACTGGATGGGAAGAGGTGGCGCCTTCCACCATTTGCACGCCCCCTGCAAGTGCTGGAAGGAGCACCCGCAGTCCAGTTCCTGATAGTCAAATTGAAGATGTCACTGTTGAAGTACACCAGGATGAGGATATGGGTGTTGCTGGCGCTGGGGAGGAAATTGACAAGGAGGATTCTGATGGTGAGGTGGTTTGTTTAAGTCAGGCACCCGGGGAGACACCTGTTGTCCATGGGATGAATATGGCTATTGACATGCCTGGTCAAATTACAAAAAAAATCACCTCTTCGGTGTGGAATTATTTTAACAGAAATGCGGACAACAGGTGTCAAGCCATGTGTTGCCTTTGTCAAGCTGTAATAAGTAGGGGTAAGGACGTTAACCACCTAGGAACATCCTCCCTTATACGCATTCATCAGAAGTCACTGACAAGTTCAAAAATTTGGGTGACAGCGGAAGCAGTCCACTGACAACTAAATCCCTTCCTCTTGTACCCAAGCTCCTGCAAACCACACCACCAACTCCCTCAGTGTCAATTTCCTCCTTAGACAGGAATGCCACTAGTCCTGCAGGCCATGTCACTGGCAAGTCTGATGATTCCTCTCCTAACTGGGATTCCTCCGATGGATCCTTGAGTGTAACGCCTACTGCTGCTGGCGCTGCTGTTGCTGCTGCTGGGAGTCGATCGTCATCCCAGAGGGGAAGTCGGAAGACCACTTGTACTACTTCCAGTAAGCAATTGACTGTCCAACAGTCCTTGCGAGGAAGATGAAATATCACAGCAGTCATCCTGCTGCAAAGCAGATTACTCAGGTCTAGGCAGCTGTGTTGGTGTTAAACGTGTGTCCGGTATCCACCGTTAATTCACAGGGAATTAGAGAATTGCTTGAGGTACTGTGTCCCCGGTACCAAATACCATCTAGGTTCCACTTCTCTAGGCAGGCGATACCGAGAATGTACACAGACGTCAGAAAAAGAGTCACCAGTGTCCTAAAAAATGCAGTTGTACCCAATGTCCACTTAACCACGGACATGTGGACAAGTGGAGCAGGGCAGACTCAGGACTATATGACTGTGACAGCCCACTGGGTAGATGTATTGCCTCCCGCAGCAAGAACAGCAGCGGCGGCACCAGTAGCAGCATCTCGCAAACGCCAACTCGTTCCTAGGCAGGCTACGCTTTGTATCACCGCTTTCCAGAAGAGGCACACAACTGACAACCTCTTACGGAAACTGAGGAACATCATCGCAGAATGGCTTACCCCATTTGGACTCTCCTGGAGATTTGTGACATCGGACAACGCCACCAATATTGTGCGTGCATTACATGTGGGCAAATTCCAGCACGTCCCATGTTTTGCACATACATTGAATTTGGTGGTGCAGAATTTTTTTTAAAAACGACAGGGGCGTGCAAGAGATGCTGTCAGTGGCCGAAGAATTGCGGACCACTTTCGGCATTCAGCCACCGCGTGCCGAAGACTGGAACTCCAGCAACACTCCTGAACCTGCCCCGCCATCATCTGAAGCAAGAGGTGGTGACGAGGTGTAATTCAACCCTCTATATGCTTCAGAGGATGGAGGAGCAGCAAAAGGCCATTCAAGCCTATACATCTGCCTATGATATAGGCAAAGGAGGGGGAATGCACCTGACTCAAGTGCAGTGGGAGAATGATTTCAACGTTGTGCAAGGTTCTGCAACCCTTTGAACTTGCCACACGTGAAGTCAGTTCAGACACTGCCAGCCTGAGTCAGGTCATTCCCCTCATCAGGCTTTTGCAGAAGCAGCTGGAGAGATTGAAGGAGGAGCTAAAACGGAGCGATTCCGCTAGGCATGTGGGACTTGTGGATGGAGCCCTTAATTCGCTTAACCAGGATTCACGGGTAGTCTATCTGTTGAAATCAGAGCACTACATTTTGGCCACCATGCTCGATCCTATGTTTAAAGCCTACATTGTATCTCTCTTTCTGGCAAACACAAGTCTGCACATGTTCAAAGACCTGCTGGTGAGACACTTGTCATGTCAAGCGGAACGTGACCCGTCAACAGCTCTTCCTTCACATTCTCCCGCAACTGGGGCTGCGAGGAAAAGGCTAAGAATTCCGAGCCCACCCGCTGGCGGTGATGCAGGGCAGTCTGGAGCGAGTGCTGACATCTGGTCCGGACTGAAGAACCAGTTTGTGCAAGGAGAGATTGATTGCTTTTTTTTTGGTGGGGGCCCAAACCAACCAGTCATTTCAGCCACAGTCGTGTGGCAGACCCTGTGGCTGAAATTATGGGTTTATTAAAGTGTGCATGTCCTGTTTATACAACATAAGGGTGGGAGGGAGGGCCCAAGGACAATTCCATCTTGCACCTCTGTTTTTTATTTATTTATCTCTGCATCATGTGATGTTTGGGGCTATTTTTTTAAGTGCCATCCTGTCTGACACTGCAGTGCCACTCCTAGATGGGCCAGGTGTTTGTGCCGGCCACTTGGGTTGCTTAGCTTAGTCATCCAGCAACCTTGGTGCAAATTTTAGGACTAAAAATAATATTATGAGGTGTGAGGTGTTCAGAATAGACTGGAAATGAGTGAAAATTATGGTTACTGAGGTTAATAATACTATGGGATCAAAATGACCCCCAAATTCTATGATTTAAGCTGTTTTTGAGGGGTTTTTGGAAAAAAAACACACAAATCCAAAACACACCCGAATCCAACAATAAATTTTCATGGAGGTTTTGCCAAAATGTGCCCGAATCCAGAACACGGCCGCGGAACCGAATCCAAACCCAAAACACAAAACCCGAAAAATTTCCAGTGCACATTTCTAATATATATATATATATATATATATATATATACACACACACACACACATATATATGTATATATAAGTATATGTGTATATATATGTGTGTGTGTGTGTGTGTATATATATATATATATATATACACACTGATGGTCATTCCCATGATGAAGGTGCTTCGGCACCGAAACAGCTGTAGGAGCTGCCACTCGTTTTGATGCATTGAACTGCTGAGTATCATTTTATTATCCATGCCTATGCTTGCACATTGCACATTGCACTTTTGGAAAATCAATATGGATTAAATGAATTGAAATTTCTGCTACTTATGGTGTGCTGGTTCATGAGGAAGTTCCACGAATTACCTTTCATATATATATATATATATATATATACACACACAGACACACATACATAGAAATGGAGAAATACGGAGGCACTTGCAGGACTTGAAGAGATATTAGTAATATAGAGGCAACTAGTACCTACGTGTCATCAACATTTCAGTTTTATTTATAAAAACTTTCGTCAGGATACAAAGATTAAACAAGCACATAACTTTATAGAAAAAACACCAACAGTGCAGGCTCGTGGTCTCGGGGCTGCGGCTGGGGTAAGTGACGTCACAACACTTACGACGAGTGCCTAGTCCGCACCAGTAACCCGTCAGCCGTTGCCTAGAAACCATCATAAACAATGATAAAAAATCAATCACCAATATATGTACAGAAAAGAGAAAGCAGCGAGCGTGATATACTGTACTATTTTAGCACAGTGCATATAGTATAAAGACTGACTGTATACTAATGTATGATAATTTAAATTATTATGCAGTACTTCAGCCTCTCGAAAGCCGGACTACTCACTCAGATAAAGACAAAGAGTGATAATCAATCTATCATGTAATAGAGTTTATAGTTACAAAAAAGGACGATGATAATGATACAGAAAACTGTTATAAATATAGCCAATAGAAGGAAAGCATGTATTAGCGCATTACTGCTTATACCCTCGTGGCATGAATTGCAATATCAATACATCTATGTATGCTAAGGCTTTCTCCTTTAGATCAAAAAATTGGCATATTCCAAAAATTGTGAAAAAGGCAGACCTTTGATGCAGGCTGGTGGATGTTGACTGTTGGCATGGAGATAAGTGTTTCTGTCAGTCGGCTTTTTGTACAAACTGATGTGCACAATGCCGTTATCCAATGAAATATTCATTTCAAGATAGTGGACATTAGTGCACCTATGTCCCATGTAAACTTGATTGTAGGATCCAGAGTGTTGATATTTGACAAGATGTGCCTCTAGCTGTTGTTTAGTACCCGTCCAAATTAACAAGAGATCGTCAATATATCTGGTGATCCACAGCAAGTTATCCGTAATAGTACTGTTGGACAAGATCAACTGTTGTTCAATTTTGAACATATAGATGTTTGCAAATGACGGGGCTACGCAAGAACCCATTGCGCAGCCCCGTTGCTGTCGATACCATTTACTATTGAACAGGAAATTATTCCTTTTAAGTGTTCTCCAATAGATGGAGAAAAAAGTTTAGATCCGGTCCATTGTAAAGTATGTTATCCACTAGAAATTGTCTGACTGCCAGGATGCCATCATCATGTGGAATATCCGTGTAAAGAGAGACCACGTCAAGCGTGCACAATACGCTGTGATCCGGTATCGGAGAAATGGAAATCAATTTATTGCTAAGAGTGGTAGTATCGTTTAGAAACATTTTATGTGATTGTATTAATGGCTGTAAATACACATCCAGGTATTGGAATACTTTATAGTAAATTGAGTCCCTGGCAGCAATGATCGGGCGGCCGGGTGGACGTTCTGGATTTTTGTGCAGCTTGGGAATTGTATATAGAACTGGCACTGTGGGGAAAGTTTGAGTCAAGTTGCGGCTTACCATGTCAGAAATAATGCCTGTTGAAACAGCTTTTTTTTCAGAATGGTGTCGAGTTCAGCTTTATGTGTCGCTCTGGGGTCTCCTTGCAGTGATTCATATACCTCAGAATTTTGCAGTTGTGCATAAATTTCATTTTTTGTAGTCACATAGGTTTTGAAGAATAATCCCACCTCCGTTATCCACCGGGCGGATCACCAAATTACGATCCATTTTCAGATTATGTAAAGCTTGTCATTCCTGGTTAGTCATGTTATTAAAAGTTGGAATCATGGGGCAGATGTATTAACTTGGAGACGGCATAAGGAAGTGATAAACCAGTGATATGTGCAAGGTGATAAAGGCACCAGCCAATCAGCTCCAATATGTAAATTAACAGTTAGGATCTGATTGGCTGGTGCCTTTACCACCTTGCACATATCACTGGTTTATCACTTCCTTATGCCTTCTCCAGGTTAATACATCTGCCTCCATGTTCTTAACCTGAGCTGTGACAGCTCGATCCAATGTTCTGGAAAAGCATTTGATAGAGGGATTATTGGAGGTAGGGTCGAACCTTGATTTGGTTTTAATACAGGCTGGTATTTCACTACTAGAAGGTTGTATAGTAGGAGGCGTTTTACAAAAAATATTCTGTTATCCGTAATGAGCGTACAAATTTATGAGTCTGTTTTCCATTGTGTGTCTTTAGAAGGTCCAGAGGGGACAAAGGATAATCCCTTACTCAAGACCGCCATCTCCACTGTGCTGAGGGTATGATCCGAAAGGTTAAACACTGCTGTTATTTCCGTCCCTTTTGACTCCTTGGCACGGCCCCTCTGCCCCTGCCTGCCGCGCCTCATGTGGGTCCAGTGGCTCCTTCACGCTGTGCGCGTGTACAGACCCCTAAAGGGGGTTTAGCTGCTGATGGGGCGCCACTTTCATCAACATACATACATATGTGGAAACCATTGGTGGCACAGTGGAACAGTTTTATTAAAATGAAGATTGTACATTGGTGGGGCAGTGGGTGAGAATCATTGGTGGCACAGTGGATGTGGGCTGTACATTGGTGGGGCAGCGGTGACTACATTGGTGGGGGAGCAGTGATGCTGTACACTGTGAAGGAAGAGTCTGAGCGGCATGTGGCTCCATGAAGGAAGTAAGATGGAGAAGGGGAGGGTCCGTGAAGAGGAGCAATGTCACATTGTGCACATCGCTCATCATGGTTCCGTACACACATGCCGTGATGAGCGATGTCATAAGTGACATTGCTCACATTGAGCTGCATGCACGGCTGACCCATGACCTGCTCTTAACAAGCACGGGTGCGCGCATCGAACATCAGGGTGCCATACACACTAGATGACTTGAACGATATATCGTTCAAAATCGTCTGTATCGGCCATATCTTTAAAAAAAATCGTTTAGTGTGTATGGCCCTTTAGAGTAGTGCGTGACCATGTATAAATAAGCATAATGACAGTTTCTGCAGCGGGGTACACTGGTATTCCACAGGTAATAACATTGGGGTGTAGAGTTGGATCTTGATCCGATGCACCAACAGGCTAAAGCTTTGACTGTTCCCTGGATGTTTTGCACCGCCTCCTCTATATCCCCGCCTCCAGGCACTGGAGCTCAGTTTGTAAGTTGGTGCAGGCAGCTAACAGGATGGGCTGCTCTAAGCAGCCCTGAAAAGAGCTTTTCTGAAGAAGAAAGAAGACTTCAAGGGCTGCAGCACAAGCACTAGATGCTATATGTCACTGACATATCGTGCTGCGGCTCCCTCACCTCCCCCAGCGGCGCTGTATACTCCCGCACCCTGGTTGCTGGGTACTTACAGCGGAGGCTCTCTGGTTCCCATAAGGCACACATCACCGCTGCTGCTCTCCTGGATCGCATGGCTGCATCATCAGGAGGTGCTAAGAGGGTCCCCCAGGTGGGACCCACCAAAATAGCGATCCGGCGCGGTCTCCGGAGATGGACCGCGCTGCTGGCGTGGACACTGTGGCCGTGCAGGGACCCCACTATATCCACCAGGGCAAGGGGTACAGGTCGGATTTTCCAAAATCTATAGTCCCCGCAGTACCTGGTGGTGAAATCCAGCAGAGAGGATAAGGCTCTGACCTGTAGCCCCTCCCCCAGCCCCAGGCACCATCTACAGCAGATGTTCCCGCCCTGGAGCTGCATCTCTCTCTCGCCCTCACTCCCTGTCAGCGTTTGGGCACCATTACACAGAGCTGCGCTGATCCTGGGACTGCTGGGCAATGTCTCCTCTGTAAAGCCGCCTGCATCATCTGCACTGTGCATTTACAGGACGCTAAAGTATTCTACATGTCATTTAGACAGTGTTAGTTAAGAACAAGTGCATAACTACAGGGATATTTAGTACAAGTATCCTGTGATTTACATCCAGTATTTACTGTGCATTGTTATATCTGTATACATATATAGCTTTACTTAGTATTGCTAGTCCAGTGCAGTCTTATTGTTGCTTGTAATAATTACTGCATTGTACATGTGACTGTGTGATAGCTGCTGTGTGGTTCCTGTTCCGTGTATCTCACACATATTTCTATCCCTATATTCTGTACCTTGAGGGGGCTAAGTGCATCAGGGTCATATTATATATATATATATATATATATTAGAGAAGAGCAGGTTTGGTTCATCGAGATCCGAACTCCCCCGAACTTTACGTATTTTACACGGGTCCGAGGTAGCGAGTGGGGAGACCACCAAAGAACCCCAAAACCAAATAATCAATCTTTCTGATTATGAACTTAACGACATTGAGAAGAGAGTGTTGGCTAAAGGACTGTCGTTTGTCCCGACTAGTCGCATTAATCCACTACAGTGGAAAATTGAGAAGTATAAACTACAGCGGCAATTGAAATTGAAAGAATACTTTGCTAAAAAATCTTCCACTGTAAGAGCAGTGAGTAACTCTAACCCTATTCCTACTCAGGTACAAAAGATCCAACCTAGATCCACGTTTGAACCGCAGTCTATGAATGCATCTATCAGAACATTCATGAGGCTGTTAGAGCAAGAGACTGATCACTTGGTGGATACACCTGCCAAGTGCCACTACAACCTAACTAAAATGGAAACCCAAGCATTAGATGGTCTTTCAAAGAACAAGGACTTGATTTTCAGGCCGGCGGACAAAGGCGTTGCCCTGGTCATACAAAACATCAAGGACTATAAAGCAGAGATTGATATGCAGCTTTGCGATAGTGAGACGTATCATTTATTGCCGAGGGACCCTACGTCTAACTATACACATGAGCTTAACGCCTATCTTAATGTTGCAGTTGAGCATGGTATTATTAGTGATGTATTAAGTAAAGCTTTGACACCTAGCCATCCAATGGTCCCACTGCTATATACAACTCCTAAAATCCATAAATCATTGGTAAGGCCACCAGGCCGACCAATTATTTCTGCTAGACAGTCCTTGTTTCAGCCCATCTCCGTGTATCTTGATGCATTATTCCAACCTAGTATACAGAACCATCCGAGATATTTATTAGATACCAGTACGTTACTTAGAAAGATCAACCAATTACCAATTTTTACAGAAGCAATACTGCTTTGCAGTGTAGATGTACAGAGTCTCTACACGATCATACCGCATAGTGAGGGCATTGCGGCAGCTACTAAATTTTTGAAAAATAGCAGTTTGTATAATGGTCCCCAATTAGAGTTCTGTATGGGGTTGTTAGAGATGATCCTTACCAAAAACTTCTTCCTATATGATGGTAAATTTTATTTGCAACTGAGGGGCTGTGCGATGGGGTCCAGTGTGACCCCGTCGTACAGCAACATGTATATGTTTGAGGTTGAGGAGGATATATTCTTTAGCGACCCAGTGATTAGCGATAATATTGTATTATATTATCGCTTTATTGATGATTTACTAATCTTTTGGCGAGGTACTGAGGAGGAATTCATAGCAATGATTGAGCAACATAACTGTAAACTGCATGCGGTTAAATTTACGTACAACATCAGTGATAAAGTAATCAACTTCTTAGATGTAGAGATCAAAATCAATGAGGGTCAGATCACCACCTCCCTGTACACAAAGCCTACCGATAGGAATAACCTTTTGCATTATGATAGCTGTCATCCAGGACCGCTTAAACGGGGGCTCCCTTATTCACAATTCATTCGCATTAGACGTATTACATCTGATCCAATACTAGCGGAATCCCAAATGGATATCATGCTAGACAAATTTGTAGCAAGGGGATATCCGAGGCATGACTTAAATGTAGAGAAATCCAAGGCCCTTAGTAAGGACCGTCAGCAATTATTGACATCTAGCAATAAAACTAGATCAGATAAATTTTTACCATGGGTCAATCGGTATAGTCATCAAAGTCGAGTTATTCAGCAGAAAGTAAAAAACCTGTGGCCTGTGGTACAGTCGGATACTGAACTTTCCCTGGAGGACACTAGAATTATGTGCTGTTATTCTAGAAATCGTAATTTACGAGATATATTGGTGAAGGCTGATATAACTAATACTCGTGACACCACTACTTTTCTTAGCAGCAGAAAGGGGTGCATTAGATGTACTTGTACCACATGCCAATTCCTTATCCCTGGCGATCAATTCCCACATCCCCTTACTGGCAGACCTATCTCCATCAAGCACCGACTCACATGCTCTTCTAGGTATGTGGTCTACCAGCTGGTGTGCCCCTGTGGGCTGTCATATGTTGGGAAGACCGAACGGATGTTCAAGGAACGTATGGCAGCCCACAGATCGGCCATCAAGGCTGCCATTACCACAGGCCAAAGAGACCAACCGGTCGCTAGACATTTCTTAACAGCTAGACATCCTTTGGTATCTTTACGATACCGCATGATAGATCATGTCCCCCAAACTTTGAGGGGAGGGAACCGAGGCCTTAGACTGCTACGTTTAGAAACACGTTGGATCTATCAGTTGGGCACACTACATCCCAAGGGTCTTAATGAACACTTGGGATTAAATTGTTTTTTATAATGACCAGCGTGTATATTAGGATGTGAGATTAAATTGTTTAGTGTTTTTTGTAATGACCAGCATGTACATTAGGATGTGAGATAGAATATAATCCCTTACTGTGGTTAATATCATAGTCCATGTCCGTCTGTAATAACTAGGTAGTTGAGTTAGATTACTCCATAATACTAACTGTGCTGTTTGTATGTACCTATTAGGTGCATTTAGTGAATATGTAATGTGCAGTGATTATGCAATGTAAACCAGCACTGTTACTATACGCTATGATCTATTGTTGTATTCTGGTAGCTATGGTGATGGGTAGCACGGCTATGACGCATCGGCTGATGACGTCACACGCTACGCGCCGCCCGTCCGGGAACCGGTCCCGCCAACGGAGCAGCGCTTTCACACTGGTGTATGGGGGTATATAGGTAAGTGACTGTTTTTATACTTTGTTAAACCTGACGAAAGTGCCACAATAAACGGCACTGAAACGTTGCCAAACGATTGTGCTATACAAGATTGATTTATTAAGATGCCAGGAGTGATGCATACTGCTTCCTTTGTAACTACTTCTTTCTACATGCGGGCACCCGGCGCAGATGGGCAGCATTAAATGAGAGCCGGACATTGCACAGATTATATATATATATATATATATTAGAGAAGAGCGGGTTTGGTTCATCGAGATCCGAACTCCCCCGAACTTTACGTATTTTACACGGGTCCGAGGTAGCCTCGGATCTTCCCGCCTTGCTCGGTTAACCCGAACGAGGCCGAACGTCATCATCCCGCCGTCGTATTCTCGCGAGATTCGTATTCCATATAAAGAGCTGCGCATTGCCGCCATTTTCACTCGTGCATTGGAGATTGAACGGAGAGGACGTGGCTACGTTCTCTCCCTGAAAAGCTCCATATCTGTGCTCAGTGTGCTGCAAATATCTGTGCTCAGTGTGCTGCATTGTGGGGACCACCAGTATATTATATTAGTACAGTACAGTAGGCCATTGCTGTATCTTGCAGCTCCGTGTCAGACTCAGTTCCAGACAGTATCCTGATCAGTGCTCAATATCTGCTGCATTGTTGTGTGACCAGTATATATATATATATAGTAGTACAGTGCAGCATTTTGGTGACCAACAGTATATAGTTGTACAGTACAGTAGGCCATTGCTGTATCTTGTAGCTCCGCGGTGTCACTTCAAGTATCCATATCTGTGCTGCATTGTTTTGAGCAGTATATATATATATATATATATATAGTAGTACAGTGCAGCATTTTGGTGACCACCAGTATATAGCTGTACAATACAGTAGGCCATTGCTGTATCTTGCAGCTCTGTGTCACTTCAAGTATCCATATACAGTATGTGCTGCATTGTTGTGAGCAGTGTATATATATATATATATATATATATATAGTAGTACAGTGCAGCATTTTGGTGACCAACAGTATATAGTTGTACAGTACAGTTGGCCATTGCTGTATCTTGCAGCTCCGCGGTGTCACTTCAAGTATCCATATCTGTGCTGCATTGTTGTGGGCAGTATATATAGATTAGTACAGTGCAGCATTTTGGTGACCAACAGTATATAGTTGTACAGTACATTAGGCCATTGCTGTATCTTGCAGCTCCACGGTGTCACTTCAAGTTTCCATATCTGTGCTGCATTGTTGTAAGCACTATATATATATATATAGTAGTACAGTGCAGCATTTTGGTGACCAACAGTATATAGTTGTACAGTACAGTAGGCCATTGCTGTATCTTGTAGCTCCGCGGTGTCACTTCAAGTATCCATATCTGTGCTGCATTGTTGTGAGTAGTATATATATATATATATATAGCAGTACAGTGCGGCATTTTGGTGACCAACAGTATATAGTTGTACAGTACAGTAGGCCATTGCTGTATCTTGCAGCTCCGCTGTGTCACTTCAAGTATCCATATCTGTGCTGCATTATTGTGAGCAGTATAAAGTAGTACAGTGCAGCATTGTGGTGACCAGTATACTACAGTACAATAGTCCAGTGCTGTTCTCGCTGCTCAGTGTCAGTTCTCCGTAGTATCATCAGTGCTCAGTAAAATCAGTGCTCAGTATAATCAGTGATTGATCAGTATAATCAGTTCTCAGTATAATCAGTGCGCTGTTAGACGTGCGCCCGTTTTCCGCCATTAGTGCATTGGGATTTAGACAATTGATAAAGTTATTGTGTCCCCGATACAAAATCCCATCTAGATTCCACTTCACTAGGCAGGCGATAGTGAGATTTTACCAATTAATATCAGTGATTTATAATTAATTATTAATTACAGTGATCTTGCCTAATGATTCCAGTGATTTTATCATTTTCTTCCAGTGATTTGGACCAATAATACCATTGATTAGAACAAATAATTCCTGTGATTTTGTCATTTTCTTCCAGTGATTTGGACCAATAATACCATTGATTAGAACAAATAATTCCTGTGATTTTGTCATTTTCTTCTAGTGATTTGGACCAATAATACCATTGATTAGAACTAATAATTCCTGTGATATTGAGGTGTTTGTGTCGCTTAGCTTAGCCGTCCAGCAACCACAGTGCACCTCTTTTTCTCTTTTCTTTGCATCATGTACTGTTTGGGACCAATTTTTTTAAGTGCCATCCTGTCTGACACTGCAGTGCCACTCCTAGATGGGCCAGATGTTTTTGCCGCCCTCTTGGGTCGCTTAACTTAGTCATCCAGCGACCTCGGTGCAAATTTTAGGACTAAAAATAGTATTGTGAGGTGTGAGGTGTTCAGAATAGACTGGAAATTAGTGGAAATTATGGTTATTGAGGTTAATAATACTATAGGATCAAAATTACCCAAAAATTCTATGAATTAAGCTGTTTTTGAGAAAAAAACACCCGTCCCCAAAACACACCCGAATCCGACAAAAATATTTCAGGGAGGTTTTGCCAAAACGCGACCGAATCCAAAACACAGCCGCGGTACCGAATCCAAAACCAAAACCCGAAAAATTTCCGGTGCACATCTCTAATATATACCACTTAAATCCTCTGCGTTCTGCATCTGCAGTCACACTCCACATGGGGTTTTTGTCTGGTACTTTGTCTGGCTAATTGTACTGTTACGCCCTAAGGCTACGTTTCCAAATAATGTCTGCTATACAGGGCGGGAGATCCGTGGCGGATCCTGCGTCATGCAGTGCTGACGCTGCGGATGCACCTGATTAAAATATTCCAGCTGAGGGTCCAGGTACAGTGATCTTGCCAAATGATTCCAGTGATTTTGTCATTTTTTCCAGTGATTTGGACCATTAGTATCATTGATTAGAACGAATAATTCCTGTGATTTTGTAATTTTCTTCCAGTGATTTGGTCCAATAATACCATTGATTAGAACGAATAATTCCTGTGATTTTGTCATTTTCTTTCAGTGATTTGGACCAATAATACCATTGATTAGAACAAATAATTCCTGTGATTTTGTCATTTTCTTCCAGTGATTTGGACCAATAATACCATTGATTAGAACGAATAATTCCTGTGATATTGAGGTGTTTGTGTCGCTTATCTTAGCCATCCAGGGACCACAGTGCACCTCTTTTTCTCTTTTCTTCGCATCATGTGCTGTTTGGGGACTATTTTTTTAAGTGCCATCCTGTCTGACACTTCCGTATATGTCCAGTGGTACTGCCATTTGATATAATTCCCGACATTACTGCCATTTAATTCCAGTGATTTTGTCATTTTCTTCCAGTGATTTGTAACCAATAATACCATTGATTAGAACAAATAATTCCTGTGATTTTGTCATTTTCTTCCAGTGATTTGGACCAATAATACCATTGATTAGAACGAATAATTCCTGTGATTTTGTCATTTTCTTCCAGTGATTTGGACCAATAATACCATTGATTAGAACAAATAATTCCTGTGATATTGAGGTGTTTGTGTCGCTTAGCTTAGCCATCCAGCGACCACAGTGCACCTCTTTTTCTCTTTTCTTTGCATCATATGCTGTTTGGGACCAATTTTTTTAAGTGCCATCCTGTCTGACACTGCAGTGCCACTCCTAGATGGGCCAGGTGTTTTTGCCGCCCTCTTGGGTCGCTTAGCTTAGTCATCCAGTGACGTCGGTGCAAATTTTAGGACTAAAAATAGTATTGTGAGGTGTGAGGTGTTCAGAATAGACTGGAAATGAGTGGAAATTATGGTTATTGAGGTTAATAATACTATAAAATCAAAATTACCCCAAAATTCTATGAATTAAGCTGTTTTTGAGAAAAAAACACCCGGATCCAAAACACACCCGAATCCGACAAAAATATTTCAGGGATGTTTTGCCAAAACGCGACCGAATCCAAAACACAGCCGCGGAACCGAATCCAAAACCAAAACCCGAAAAATTTCCGGTGCACATCTCTAATATATACCACTTAAATCCTCTGTGTTCTGCATCTGCAGTCACACTCCACATGGGGTTTTTGTCTGGTACTTTGTCTGGCTAATTGTACTGTTACGCCCTAAGGCTACGTTTCCAAATAATGTCTGCTATACAGGGCGGGAGATCCGTGGCGGATCCTGCGTCATGCAGTGCTGACGCTGCGGATGCACCTGATTAAAATATTCCAGCTGAGGGTCCAGGTACAGTGATCTTGCCAAATGATTCCAGTGATTTTGTAATTTTTTCCAGTGATTTGGACCATTAGTATCATTGATTAGAACGAATAATTCCTGTGATTTTGTAATTTTCTTCCAGTGATTTGGTCCAATAATACCATTGATTAGAACGAATAATTCCTGTGATTTTGTCATTTTCTTCCAGTGATTTGGACCAATAATACCATTGATTAGAACAAATAATTCCTGTGATTTTGTCATTTTCTTCCAGTGATTTGGACCAATAATACCATTGATTAGAACGAATAATTCCTGTGATATTGAGGTGTTTGTGTCGCTTATCTTAGCCATCCAGGGACCACAGTGCACCTCTTTTTCTCTTTTCTTCGCATCATGTGCTGTTTGGGGACTATTTTTTTAAGTGCCATCCTGTCTGACACTTCCGTATATGTCCAGTGCTACTGCCATTTGATATAATTCCCGACATTACTGCCATTTAATTCCAGTGATTTTGTCATTTTCTTCCAGTGATTTGGTCCAATAATACCATTGATTAGAACGAATAATTCCTGTGATTTTGTCATTTTCTTCCAGTGATTTGGACCAATAATACCATTGATTAGAATGAATAATTCCTGTGATTTTGTCATTTTCTTCCAGTGATTTGGACCAATAATACCATTGATTAGAACAAATAATTCCTGTGATATTGAGGTGTTTGTGTCGCTTAGCTTAGCCATCCAGCGACCACAGTGCACCTCTTTTTCTCTTTTCTTTGCATCATGTGCTGTTTGGGACCAATTTTTTTAAGTGCCATCCTGTCTGACACTGCAGTGCCACTCCTAGATGGGCCAGGTGTTTTTGCCACCCTCTTGGGTCGCTTAGCTTAGTCATCCAGCGACCTCGGTGCAAATTTTAGGACTAAAAATAGTATTGTGAGGTGTGATGTGTTCAGAATAGACTGGAAATGTGTGGAAATTATGGTTATTGAGGTTAATAATACTATAGGATCAAAATTACCCCAAAATTCTATGATTTAAGCTGTATTTGAGAAAAAAACACCCGGATCCAAAACACACCCGAATCCGACAAAAAAATTTCAGGGAGGTTTTGCCAAAACGCGACCGAATCCAAAACACAGCCGCGGAACCGAATCCAAAACCAAAACCCAAAAAAATTCCGGTGCACATCTCTAATATATACCACTTAAATCCTCTGTGTTCTGCATCTGCAGTCACACTCCACATGGGGTTTTTGTCTGGTACTTTGTCTGGCTAATTGTACTGTTACGCCCTAAGGCTACGTTTCCAAATAATGTCTGGTATACAGGGCGGGAGATCCGTGGCGGATCCTGCGTCATGCAGTGCTGACGCTGCGGATGCACCTGATTAAAATATTCCAGCTGAGGGTCCAGGTACAGTGATCTTGCCAAAGATTCCAGTGATTTTGTCATTTTTTTCAGTGATTTGGACCAATAGTACCATTGATTAGAACGAATAATTCCTGTGATTTTGTAATTTTCTTCCAGTGATTTGGACCAATAATACCATTGATTAGAACAAATAATTCCTGTGCTTTTGTCATTTTCTTCCAGTGATTTGGACCAATAATAGCATTGATTAGAACAAATAATTCCTGTAATATTGAGGTGTTTGTGTCGCTTATCTTAGCCATCCAGCGACCACAGTGCACCTCTTTTTCTCTTTTCTTCGCATCATGTGCTGTTTGGGGACTATTTTTTTAAGTGCCATCCTGTCTGACACTTCCGTATATGTCCAGTGGTACTGCCATTTGATGTAATTCCCGACATTACTGCCATTTAATTCCAGTGAATTTTCTTCCAGTGATTTGGACCAATAATACCATTGATTAGAACAAATAATTCCTGTGATATTGAGGTGTTTGTGTCGCTTAGCTTAGCCATCCAGCGACCACAGTGCACCTCTTTTTCTCTTTTCTTTGTATCATGTGCTGTTTGGGACCAATTTTTTTAAGTGCCATCCTGTCTGACACTGCAGTGCCACTCCTAGATGGGCCAGGTGTTTTTGCCGCCCTCTTGGGTCGCTTAGCTTAGTCATCCAGCGACCTCGGTGCAAATTTTAGGACTAAAAATAGTATTGTTAGTTGAGAAGTGTTCAGAATAGACTGGAAATGAGTGAAAATTATGGTTATTGAGGATAATAATACTATAGGATCAAAATTACCCCAAAATTCTATGATTTAAGCTGTATTTGAGAAAAAAACACCCGGATCCAAAACACACCCGAATCCGACAAAAAATTTTCAGGGAGGTTTTGCCAAAACGCGACCGAATCCAAAACACAGCCGCGGAACCGAATCCAAAACCAAAACCCAAAAAATTTCCGGTGCACATCTTTAATATATACCACTTAAATCCTCTGTGTTCTGCATCTGCAGTCACACTCCACATGGGGTTTTTGTCTGGTACTTTGTCTGGCTAATTGTACTGTTACGCCCTAAGGCTACGTTTCCAAATAATGTCTGCTATACAGGGCGGGAGATCCGTGGCGGATCCTGCGTCATGCAGTGCTGACGCTGCGGATGCACCTGATTAAAATATTCCAGCTGAGGGTCCAGGTACAGTGATCTTGCCAAAGATTCCAGTTATTTTGTCATTTTTTTCAGTGATTTGGACCAATAGTACCATTGATTGGAACGAATAATTCCTGTGATTTTGTAATTTTCTTCCAGTGATTTGGACCAATAATACCATTGATTAGAACAAATAATTCCTGTGATTTTGTCATTTTCTTCCAGTGATTTGGACCAATAATAGCATTGATTAGAACAAATAATTCCTGTGATATTGAGGTGTTTGTGTCGCTTATCTTAGTCATCCAGCGACCACAGTGCACCTCTTTTTCTCTTTTCTTCGCATCATGTGCTGTTTGGGGACTATTTTTTTAAGTGCCATCCTGTCTGACACTTCCGTATATGTCCAGTGGTACTGCCATTTAATATAATTCCCGACATTACTGCAATTTAATTCCAGTGATTTTGTCATTTTCTTCCAGTGATTTGGACCAATAATACCATTGATTAGAACAAATAATTCCTGTGATTTTGTAATTTTCTTCCAGTGATTTGGACCAATAATACCATTGATTAGAACGAATAATTCCTGTGATTTTGTCATTTTCTTCCAGTGATTTGGACCAATAATACCATTGATTAGAACAAATAATTCCTGTGATATTGAGGTGTTTGTGTCGCTTAGCTTAGCCATCCAGCGACCACAGTGCACCTCTTTTTCTCATTTCTTTGCATCATGTGCTGTTTGGGGACTATTTTTTTAAGTGCCATCCTGTCTGACACTTCCGTATATGTCCAGTGGTACTGCCATTTGATATAATTCCCGACATTACTGCCATTTAATTCCAGTGATTTTGTCATTTTCTTCCAGTGATTTGGACCAATAATACCATTAATTAGAACGAATAATTCCTGTGATTTTGTCATTTTCTTCCAGTGATTTGGACCAATAATACCATTGATTAGAACAAATAATTCCTGTGATTTTGTCATTTTCTTCCAGTGATTTGGACCAATAATACCATTGATTAGAACAAATAATTCCTATGATATTGAGGTTTTTGTGTCGCTTAGCTTAGCCATCCAGCGACCACAGTGCACCTCTTTTTCTCTTTTCTTTGCATCATGTGTTGTTTGGGACCAATTTTTTTAAGTGCCATCCTGTCTGACACTGCATTGCCACTCCTAGATGGGCCAGGTGTTTTTGCCGCCCTCTTGGGTCGCTTAGCTTAGTCATCCAGCGACCTCGGTGCAAATTTTAGGACTAAAAATAGTATTGTGAGGTGTGAGGTGTTCAGAATAGACTGGAAATGAGTGGAAATTATAGTTATTGAGGTTAATAATACTATAGGATCAAAATTACCCCAAAATTCTATGATTTAAGCTGTATTTGAGAAAAAAACACCCGGATCCAAAACACACCCGAATCCGACAAAAAAATGTTCTGGGAGGTTTTGCCAAAACGCGACCGAATCCAAAACACAGCCGTGGAACCGAATCCAAAACCAAAACCCGAAAAATTCCCGGTGCACATCTCTAATATATACCACTTAAATCCTCTGTGTTCTGCATCTGCAGTCACACTCCACATGGGGTTTTTGTCTGGTACTGTCTGCTATACAGGGCGGGAGATCCGTGGCGGATCCTGCGTCATGCAGTGCTGACGCTGCGGATGCACCTGATTAAAATATTCCAGCTAAGGGTCCAGGTACAGTGATCTTGCCAAATGATTCCAGTGATTTTGTCATTTTTTCCAGTGATTTGGACCATTAGTATCATTGATTAGAACGAATAATTCCTGTGATTTTGTAATTTTCTTCCAGTGATTTGGTCCAATAATACCATTGATTAGAACGAATAATTCCTGTGATTTTGTCATTTTCTTCCAGTGATTTGGACCAATAATACCATTGATTAGAACAAATAATTCCTGTGATTTTGTCATTTTCTTCCAGTGATTTGGACCAATAATACCATTGATTAGAACGAATAATTCCTGTGATATTGAGGTGTTTGTGTCGCTTATCTTAGCCATCCAGCGACCACAGTGCACCTCTTTTTCTCTTTTCTTCGCATCATGTGCTGTTTTGGGACTATTTTTTTAAGTGCCAACCTGTCTGACACTTCCGTATATGTCCAGTGGTACTGCCATTTGATATAATTCCCGACATTACTGCCATTTAATTCCAGTCATTTTGTCATTTTCTTCCAGTGATTTTGTCATTTTCTTCCAGTGATTTGGACCAATAATACCATTGATTAGAACAAATAATTCCTGTGATTTTGTCATTTTCTTCCAGTGATTTGGACCAATAATACCATTGATTAGAACGAATAATTCCTGTGATTTTGTCATTTTCTTCCAGTGATTTGGACCAATAATACCATTGATTAGAACGAATAATTCCTGTGATTTTGTCATTTTCTTCCAGTGATTTGGACCAATAATACCATTGATTAGAACAAATAATTCCTGTGATATTGAGGTGTTTGTGTCGCTTAGCTTAGCCATCCAGCGACCACAGTGCACCTCTTTTTCTCTTTTCTTTGCATCATGTGCTGTTTAGGACCAATTTTTTTAAGTGCCATCCTGTCTGACACTGCAGTGCCACTCCTAGATGGGCCAGGTGTTTTTGCCGCCCTCTTGGGTCGCTTAGCTTAGTCATACAGCGACCTCGGTGCAAATTTTAGGACTAAAAATAGTATTGTGAGGTGTGAGGTGTTCAGAATAGACTGGAAATGAGTGGAAATTATGGTTATTGAGGTTAATAATACTATTAGAGATGAGCGGGTTCGGTTCCTCGGAATCCGAACCCCCCCGAACTTCAGCCTTTTTACACGGGTCCGAGGCAGACTCGGATCTTCCCGCCTTGCTCGGCTAACCCGAGCGCGCCCGAACGTCATCATCCCGCTGTCGGATTCTCGCGAGGCTCGTATTCTATCGCGAGACTCGGATTCTATATAAGGAGCCGCGCGTCGCCGCCATTTTCACACGTGCATTGAGATTGATAGGGAGAGGACGTGGCTGGCGTCCTCTCCGTTAGAATAGATAGAGACACTTGAGTTGATTACTTAGTAATTTTGGGGAGCATTAGGAGTACTCAGAGTGCAGAGTTTTGCTGATAGTTAGTTACTAGTGACTGACCACTTTATTATTTAATATAATCCGTTCTCTGCCTGAAAAAAACCGATACACAGTCACATACCATATCTGTGCTCAGCCTCAGTGTGCTGCATGATAATATCATCTATGTATATCTGACTGTGCTGAGTGCTCACTGCTCACACAGCTGAATTGTGGGGGAGACTGGGGTGCAGTTATAGCAGGAGTACAGTGCACACTTTTGCTGCCAGTGTGACTGACCAGTGACCACCAGTATATTGTCTGCCTGAAAAAGTTAAACACTCCTGTGGTGTTTTTTTTTTTTATTCTATAAACGCATTCTGCTGACAGTGTCCAGCAGGTCCGTCATTCATTATATTATATAAATATTTACCTGCAGTAGTATTTTTTTTGTTCATCTCTATCATCTTTATCATCTCTATATTAGCAGACGCAGTACGGTAGTCCACGGCTGTGGCTACCTCTGTGTCGTCAGTGCTCGTCCATAATTGTATACCTAACTGTGGTGGGTTTTTTTTTCTATCTTCTTCATACTAGTAGTTTAGGAGTCTGCTGACAGTGTCCAGCAGGTCCGTCATTATATTATATATACCTGCAGTAGTGATATATATATTTTTTTTATATCATTATCATCTCTATATTAGCAGATGCAGTACGCTAGTCCACGGCTGTGGCTACCTCTGTGTCGTCAGTGCTCGTCCATAATTGTATACCTACCTGTGGTGGGTTTTTTTTTTCTATCTTCTTCATACTAGTAGTTTAGGAGTCTGCTGACAGTGTCCAGCAGGTCCGTCATTATATTATATATACCTGCAGTAGTGATATATATATTTTTTATATCATTATCATCTCTATACTAGCAGACGCAGTACGGTAGTCCACGGCTGTGGCTACCTCTGTGTCGTCAGTGCTCGTCCATAATTGTATACCTAACTGTGGTGGGGTTTTTTTTTCTATCTTCTTCATACTAGTAGTTTAGGAGTCTGCTGACAGTGTCCAGCAGGTCCGTCATTATATTATATATACCTGCAGTAGTGATATATATATATATTTTTTATATCATTATCATCTCTATACTAGCAGACGCAGTACGGTAGTCCACGGCTGTGGCTACCTCTGTGTCGTCAGTGCTCGTCCATAATTGTATACCTACCTGTGGTGGGGGTTTTTTTTCTATCTTCTTCATACTAGTAGTTTAGGAGTCTGCTGACAGTGTCCAGCAGGTCCGTCATTATATTATATATACCTGTAGTAGTGATATATATAGATTTTTTTATATCATTATCATCTCTATACTAGCAGACGCAGTACGGTAGTCCACGGCTGAGGCTACCTCTGTGTCGTCAGTGCTCGTCCATAATTGTATACCTACCTGTGGTGGGGTTTTTTTTAATCTATCTTCTTCATACTAGTAGTTTAGGAGTCTGCTGACAGTGTCCAGCAGGTCCGTCATTATATTATATATACCTGCAGTAGTGATATATATATATTTTTTATATCATTATCATCTCTATACTAGCAGATGCAGTATGGTAGTCCACGGCTGTGGCTACCTCTGTGTCGTCAGTGCTCGTCCATAATTGTATACCAACCTGTGGTGGGGTTTTTTTTTCTATCTTCTTCATACTAGTAGTTTAGGAGTCTGCTGACAGTGTCCAGCAGGTCCGTCATTATATTATATATACCTGCAGTAGTGATATATATATATTTTTTATATCATTATCATCTCTATACTAGCAGACGCAGTACGGTAGTCCACGGCTGTAGCTACCTCTGTGTCGTCAGTCACTCGTCATCCATAAGTATACTAGTATCCATCCATCTCCATTGTTTACCTGAGGTGCCTTTTAGTTGTGCCTATTAAAATATGGAGAACAAAAATGTTGAGGTTCCAAAAATAGGGAAAGATCAAGATCCACTTCCACCTCGTGCTGAAGCTGCTGCCACTAGTCATGGCCGAGACGATGAAATTCCATCAACGTCGTCTGCCAAGGCCGATGCCCAATGTCATAGTACAGAGCATGTAAAATCCAAAACACAAAATATCAGTAAAAAAGGACTCAAAAATCTAAAATAAAATCGTCGGAGGAGAAGCGTAAACTTGCCAATATGCCATTTACCACACGGAGTGGCAAGGAACGGCTGAGGCCCTGGCCTATGTTCATGGCTAGTGGTTCAGCTTCACATGAGGATGGAAGCACTCAGCCTCTCGCTAGAAAAATGAAAAGACTTAAGCTGGCAAAAGCACAGCAAAAAACTGTGCGTTCTTCGAAATCACAAATCCACAAGGAGAGTCCAATTGTGTCGGTTGCGATGCCTGACCTTCCCAACACTGGACGTGAAGAGCATGCGCCTTCCACTATTTGCACGCCCCCTGCAAGTGCTGGAAGGAGCACCCGCAGTCCAGTTCCTGATAGTCAGATTGAAGATGTCAGTGTTGAAGTACACCAGGATGAGGAGGATATGGGTGTTGCTGGCGCTGGGGAGGAAATTGACAAGGAGGATTCTGATGGTGAGGTGGTTTGTTTAAGTAAGGCACCCGGGGAGACACCTGTTGTCCGTGGGAGGAATATGGCCATTGATATGCCTGGTGAAAATACCAAAAAAATCAGCTCTTCGGTGTGGAAGTATTTCAACAGAAATGCGGACAACAGGTGTCAAGCCGTGTGTTGCCTTTGTCAAGCTGTAATAAGTAGGGGTAAGGACGTTAACCACCTCGGAACATCCTCCCTTATACGTCACCTGCAGCGCATTCATCATAAGTCAGTGACAAGTTCAAAAACTTTGGGCGACAGCGGAAGCAGTCCACTGACCAGTAAATCCCTTCCTCTTGTAACCAAGCTCACGCAACCACCCCACCAACTCCCTCAGTGTCAATTTCCTCCTTCCCCAGGAATGCCAATAGTCCTGCAGGCCATGTCACTGGCAATTCTGACGAGTCCTCTCCTGCCTGGGATTCCTCCGATGCATCCTTGCGTGTAACGCCTACTGCTGCTGGCGCTGCTGTTGTTGCTGCTGGGAGTCGATGGTCATCCCAGAGGGGAAGTCGTAAGACCACTTTTACTACTTCCACCAAGCAATTGACTGTCCAACAGTCCTTTGCGAGGAAGATGAAATATCACAGCAGTCATCCTGCTGCAAAGCGGATAACTGAGGCCTTGGCATCCTGGGCGGTGAGAAACGTGGTTCCGGTATCCATCATTACTGCAGAGCCAACTATAGACTTGATTGAGGTACTGTGTCCCCGGTACCAAATACCATCTAGGTTCCATTTCTCTAGGCAGGCGATACCGAAAATGTACACAGACCTCAGAAAAAGACTCACCAGTGTCCTAAAAAATGCAGTTATACCCAATGTCCACTTAACCACGGACATGTGGACAAGTGGAGCAGGGCAGACTCAGGACTATATGACTGTGACAGCCCACTGGGTAGATGTATTGACTCCCGCCGCAAGAACAGCAGCGGCGGCACCAGTATCAGCATCTCGCAAACGCCAACTCTTTCCTAGGCAGGCTACGCTTTGTATCACCGCTTTCCAGAATATGCACACAGCTAAAAACCTCTTACGGCAACTGAGGAAGATCATCGCAGAATGGCTTACCCCAATTGGACTCTCCTGTGGATTTGTGGCATCGGACAACGCCAGCAATATTGTGTGTGCATTAAATATGGGCAAATTCCAGCACGTCCCATGTTTTGCACATACCTTGAATTTGGTGGTGCAGAATTATTTAAAAAACGAGAGGGGCGTGCAAGAGATGCTGTCGGTGGCCAGAAGAATTGCGGGACACTTTCGGCGTACAGGCACCACGTACAGAAGACTGCAGCAACACCAAAAACGCCTGAACCTGCCCTGCCATCATCTGAAGCAAGAAGTGGTAACGAGGTGGAATTCAACCCTCTATATGCTTCAGAGGTTGGAGGAGCAGCAAAAGGCCATTCAAGCCTATACAACTGACCACGATATAGGAGGTGGAATGCACCTGTCTCAAGCGCAGTGGAGAATGATTTCAACGTTGTGCAAGGTTCTGCAACCTTTTGAACTTGCCACACGTGAAGTCAGTTCAGACACTGCCAGCCTGAGTCAGGTCATTCCCCTCATCAGGCTTTTGCAGAAGAAGCTGGAGACATTGAAGGAGGAGCTAACACTGAGCGATTCCGCTAGGCATGTGGGACTTGTGGATGGAGCCCTTAATTCGCTTAACAAGGATTCACGGGTGGTCAATCTGTTGAAATCAGAGCACTACATTTTGGCCACCGTGCTCGATCCTAGATTTAAAACCTACGTTGTATCTCTCTTTCCGGCAGACACAAGTCTGCAGGGGTTCAAAGAACTGCTGGTGAGAAAATTGTCAAGTCAAGCGGAACGCGACCTGTCAACATCTCCTCCTTCACATTCTCCCGCAACTGGGGGTGCGAGGAAAAGGCCCAGAATTCCGAGCCCACCCGCTGGCGGTGATGCAGGGCAGTCTGGAGCGACTGCTGATGCTGACATCTGGTCCGGACTGAAGGACCTGACAACGATTACGGACATGTCGTCTACTGGCACTGCATATGATTCTCTCTCCATTGAAAGAATGGTGGAGGATTATATGAGTGACCGCATCCAAGTAGGCACGTCAGACAGTCCGTACGTATACTGGCAGGAAAAAGAGGCAATTTGGAGGCCCTTGCACAAACTGGCTTTATTCTACCTAAGTTGCCCTTCCACAAGTGTGTACTCCGAAAGAGTGTTTAGTGCCGCCGCTCACCTTGTCAGCAATCGGCGTACGAGGTTACTTCCAGAAAATGTGGAGAAGATGATGTTCATTAAAATGAATTATAATCAATTCCTCCATGGAGACATTCACCAGCAGCAATTGCCTCCACAAAGTACACAGGGAGCTGTGATGGTGGATTCCAGTGGGGACGAATTGATAATCTGTGAGGAGGGGGATGTACACGGTGATGAATCTGAGGATGATGATGAGGTGGACATCTTGCCTCTGTAGAGCCAGTTTGTGCAAGGAGAGATTAATTGCTTCTTTTTTGGTGGGGGTCCAAACCAACCCGTCATTTCAGTCACAGTCGTGTGGCAGACCCTGTCACTGAAATGATGGGTTGGTTAAAGTGTGCATGTCCTGTTTATACAACATAAGGGTGGGTGGGAGGGCCCAAGGACAATTCCATCTTGCACCTCTTTTTTCTTTCATTTTTCTTTGCGTCATGTGCTGTTTGGGGAGTGTTTTTTGGAAGGGCCATCCTGCGTGACACTGCAGTGCCACTCCTAGATGGGCCAGGTGTTTGTGTCGGCCACTAGGGTCGCTTATCTTAGTCACACAGCTACCTCATTGCGCCTCTTTTTTTTCTTCTTTGCGTCATGTGCTGTTTGGGGAGTATTTTTTGGTAGGGCCATCCTGTGTGACACTGCAGTGCCACTCCTAGATGGGCCAGGTGTTTGTGTCGGCCACTAGGGTCGCTGAGCTTAGTCACACAGCTACCTCATTGCGCCTCTTTTTTTCTTTGCGTCATTTTCTGTTTGGGGAGTGTTTTTTGGAAGGGCCATCCTGCGTGACACTGCAGTGCCATTCCTAGATGGGCCAGGTGTTTGTGTCGGCCACTTGGGTCGCTGAGCTTAGTCATCCAGCGACCTCGGTGCAAATTTTAGGACTAAAAATAATATTGTGAGGTGTGAGGTGTTCAGAATAGACTGAAAATGAGTGGAAATTATGGTTATTGAGGTTAATAATACTTTGGGATCAAAATGACCCCCAAATTCTATGATTTAAGCTGTTTTTTAGGGTTTTTTGAAAAAAACACCCGAATCCAAAACACACCCGAATCCGACAAAAAAAATTCGGTGAGGTTTTGCCAAAACGCGTTCGAACCCAAAACACGGCCACGGAACCGAACCCAAAACCAAAACACAAAACCCGAAAAATTTCCGGTGCACATCTCTAAATACTATAGGATCAAAATTACCCCAAAATTCTATGATTTAAGCTGTATTTGAGAAAAAAACACCCGGATCCAAAACACACCCGAATCCGACAAAAAAATTTCAGGGAGGTTTTGCCAAAACGCGACCGAATCCAAAACACAGCCGCGGAACCGAATCCAAAACCAAAACCCGAAAAATTTCCGGTGCACATCTCTAATATATACCATTTAAATCCTCTGTGTTCTGCATCTGCAGTCACACTCCACATGGGGTTTTTGTCTGGTACTTTGTCTGGCTAATTGTACTGTTACGCCCTAAGGCTACGTTTCCAAATAATGTCTGCTATACAGGGCGGGAGATCCGTGGCGGATCCTGCGTCATGCAGTGCTGACGCTGTGGATGCACCTGATTAAAATATTCCAGCTGAGGGTACAGGTACAGTGATCTTGCCAAATGATTCCAGTGATTTTGTCATTTTTTTCAGTGATTTGGACCAATAGTACCATTGATTAGAACGAATAATTCCTGTGATTTTGTAATTTTCTTCCAGTGATTTGGTCCAATAATACCATTGATTAGAACGAATAATTCCTGTGATTTTGTCATTTTCTTCCAGTGATTTGGACCAATAGTACCATTGATTACTGATTAGAACAAATAATTCCTGTGATTTTGTCATTTTCTTCCAGTGATTTGGACCAATAATACCATTGATTAGAACGAATAATTCCTGTGATTTTGTCATTTTCTTCCAGTGATTTGGACCAATAATACCATTGATTAGAACAAATAATTCCTGTGATTTTGTCATTTTCTTCCAGTGATTTGGACCAATAATACCATTGATTAGAACAAATAATTCCTATGATATTGAGGTTTTTGTGTCGCTTAGCTTAGCCATCCAGCGACCACAGTGCACCCCTTTTTCTCTTTTCTTTGCATCATGTGTTGTTTGGGTCCAATTTTTTTAAATGCCATCCTGTCTGACACTGCAGAGCCACTCCAAGATGGGCCAGGTGTTTTTGCCGCCCTCTTGGGTCGCTTAGCTTAGTCATCCAGCGACCTCGGTGCAAATTTTAGGACTAAAAATAGTATTGTGAGGTGTGAGGTGTTCAGAATAGACTGGAAATGAGTGGAAATTATGGTTATTGAGGTTAATAATACTATAGGATCAAAATTACCCCAACATTCTATGATTTAAGCTGTATTTGAGAAAAAAACACCCGGATCCAAAACACACCCGAATCCGACAAAAAAAATTCAGGGAGGTTTTGCCAAAACGCGACCGAATCCAAAACACAGCCGTGGAACCGAATCCAAAACCAAAACCCGAAAAATTTCCGGTGCACATCTCTAATATATACCGCTTAAATCCTCTGTGTTCTGCATCTGCAGTCACACTCCACATGGGGTTTTTGTCTGGTACTTTGTCTGGCTAATTGTACTGTTACGCCCTAAGGCTACGTTTCCAAATAATGTCTGCTATACAGGGCGGGAGATCCGTGGCGGATCCTGCGTCATGCAGTGCTGACGCTGCGGATGCACCTGATTAAAATATTCCAGCTGAGGGTCCAGGTACAGTGATCTTGCCAAATGATTCCAGTGATTTTGTCATTTTTTCCAGTGATTTGGAC